>NC_023165.2:1930000-2555000 GCF_000231095.2 Oryza brachyantha | reverse complement strand
ATACCAATGTACTTTAAGTTACCAAAACCAATCATGTAAGGAGGACCTTCTATGCCTGTATTTAACTATTTAGGAAGAGATGGCACAGTCCTATACAGACAAAATATGTCTCTGTGTGTCCATTTATAAAGAATTCTGGAGCCATATTTGGAAGTTTGAATGGTACAAAATATTGCAAAGACGGAAAGTAGATATTCGATCACCTCTAGCAGCAGAAAACTAACAAATAAAACAAACAAAACAATGAAAGGCCATGCTTTGCTTTATGCTAATGCTCATCATGATTTGACACTTTTTCTCTTGTATATTGATCAGGAATGCAATATGTTAGCAGAGTGGCAGAGCAAGAATCTGGGAATTTTTATGTAACACACTGAGTGCTATAGCTTGCAAACCTGTAAATGAGCAGAATGAAGATCCGTTTCAATGAAGGAACAATCCTTTAAACATGCATCTGCAAAATAAACCTAGTAACTCAAACCATTTCCTACTTAGTTTCTAGAAAAATATGGTAAAATCAATTAGCACACCCCAAACAGTAGTGAAAGCAGATACAGTGTCTAATACTATATGGGCAATAATCTCCACTTGTGAAAAAGATGTCAAAATCCAAGAAAATGACGAAACAGCATAAGGTTGAGCATACCCTGTAGGTAAAAATAAAAATACAAGAACAAATAAACATAAGACTAACGACAGGTAAAAAGAAGATTCATACCCTGTAGGTTTGCACTTTGAAGGTTTGCTTTATCTAGAACAGATCCTTCAAGATTTGCTCCAATAAGCTCACACCTATTATTCCGAATCAAACAATTACAAATATCACAGAGAAATAAAAATAACACAAACAGGAGGAATGGATGGCTAGCTGGTTGCTTATGCACCGAATACAAAGAAGAAGGTAAAAGGATAGAGCATGTCCATCTTAGAGCCTATGTACAAGCCAAAAATAAGCTCTTGGGCCATCTTACTCATGTAAATTTGCACTCTGGACTGAAGAACAAGTAGCTTCTGTCCGCTGTCAAGAACATTCAAGGTAAGGTATTACTGATACAACATTTGACAATCATACAAGTAAGTCTCAGATAATCCTTTAGCTGGTGGCATAGAACTAAAATGCCTTAAAATATTAAATAGCTCTCATAGTTCCTAAGGTCGCTACCCCATCAAAAGTAGATAAACAATGAGGAACTTGGGTGTGAATAGCATACCCTGAACTTTGCTTTGCGAAGATAAGCAGAGCAAAAATTGGCATTCTTTATGCATGCATAACTGAAGTCCACCTCTGATAAGTCCTGTAGACCATGAAATTGCATTGATAATAGTTGAAGTCGCGAAATAACAAGAAACTAAAGAAAACGGTAATTTTATTTTATTGACTTCTGTTGAATATATACAAAATTAAAACACACACACACACACACACACACACAAGCTGTGTGTACAGTAATCAGAGTTGCTAAGATTATAGAATGGTATAGTAATAACTTAATATGAGCAATTTCAATAGATAACAATAATAAGACCTTACAAGTTTGGATAGATCAAGGCCAGAAAGATTTACACCACGAAATCTGACTTTCGGAGCCTGGATGCACTTGATCACATCCTTGCGTGTCAATTCGGCTTCCAACAAATTCTCATCCTTTTTCCAACCCAAAATCTCATTTATGCAATCAGCCAAACCCTGGAAAACAAACCATCATGTTTTCACAACGGCTGGTCGGAAGCTGGAACCGATGAATCGAAGAAGTTGCAATCGAGAATTCCTATTACGAGCAACTGGTAGTACTCCGCTTCTCGCAGGAGCTGCTGGCACTCGGACTCCGACATGGCTGGGACGGCGCCGTCCCTGAGCCAGTTGAGGATATGCCTGAAGTGCTTTCCGTCCCTGTCCACGAACACCATGCCCTGCGCCCACCATTCACTCGATCAGGCTACAGCTCCGAGAAACGTCACCCGAAAGAGCTCCACTGATGAGGAGGGAACGCAACGCACCGTGTCCGGGTGGCGGGGGAGCGTGTGCCTCCCGCTGAACATGGCGGCGAGCATGGAGTTGGGCTCCCGCTGCGTGAGCGTCTCCACGGTGGTCGCGTAATGCTTGCCCCCTGGGCGCCATAGCCAACATCAGCCTCAAAATTGACGCAAACCGGGTGGGGAACTGGGGACGGCGCGAGTTTGAGAAACGGTACCGATGTTGAGGAAGATCGGGGAGGAGGAGGGCTCCGACGACTGCATCGCCGCGGCTGCGTCGCGGCAACGGGTTAACCGGCTCCGGTTCCGGCCGACGCGAGATGGGCAAGGCGCGTGAGCGCGAGTAGAAGAAGTGCGGAGGAAGATCTGTGGGTTCTGGTGGGGAGAGCCGGAGAGCCCGTCCCCCCTCCAGCTACCTTCCCAGCCCCTCTACCTGCCACCGGGCCAGAGCCCCAGATGGGGGGGCACCGGGCACGCCGCCGCCTCCCTCCGCCGCCGCGGCGCCCTACCGGAGCCGAAGCACTCCGGCGCGGAACTCGTGGCGTGTGCTGCACCGCGGCGAGGGTGGGCGGTCGCGCCGAGCCGAGCCGAGCCGCACGTACGCCGGCGTCTTGCTCCGGCCCATGTATAGTTAAACAGGCCTCACGTGGGCCGGAATCCCGTTCCGGCCGAACTATAATACAGGCCTCATGAAGGCCGTAATCCCGTTCAGGCCCAACATTTAACGGGCCGGAATCGGAATCTCTTTCCGGCCCAAGAGCTGCTCGCGGCGAGCAGCTGTAGCTTCTGCCGTCTACCGCTACCATCGTCATCCTTTCGCCTATAATTATACTTGTAAAATAAAATTTAAATTTTGAAGTTATTTTAAATTTTACTGTAGCTTATTTTTATTTTAGAAGATTGCTAAGAGCATATATATATATATATATTTTTAGAAATAGTTTTCTAATTATTAATAAGTTGGTTTTTCTAGTAAAAAGATCTCAACGAAGAACGACAGCTCAATGACCGAAGAAGAACACCTCTTTTTTTTTTGGGTCAAACTACAGTCCTGCACACGTTCCGTTACGTGTATGTCTCGTCATATTTCGCAATAAATGGAGCAGCAGAGTGCTTTAACCCAGAGGTCAATAATACCCATGAAAGGGATGGTAATGGACTAAGCGCATGTTTAGTTCTCAAAAAATTTTCTCAAAAATATCATATCGAATCTTTCAACATCTAAATAAAACATTAAATATACATGAATATTTAAAATTTAAACTAATTACACTGTTATGGAGAAATTATGAGATGAATCTTTTGAGCATAATTACTACTAGTACATAATTAGCTATAAGTGCTATAGTGGCTAATGATAGATTAATTAGACTCAAAAGATTCGTCAGATGAAATCTAAAATTTTTTTACAACTAGACTATGTTTAATACTTTAAATATTAACCATACGTATCGAGGTGATCTTCTTAAAAAAATTTTGGGAACTACACACAGCCTAATGCCTTTTCCCGATTGGTGTGCGTCGGTCGGTGTCCGGTCCTTAGACCATTCTTTTTCCTCTCCGAGGACAAAAATTTCCTTGTCACTAACATTCAGGAAAGGACCGTGCAAACGTACACACCCCAGCCACAACCACTCGCCTACTCCACATCTTGTCAACAACAAACACCAGCGAGGGCTCTCTGGTTGACAGCATCTCATCTACCTTAGGCTTTATTACTAAGAGATATCACTATTTTCTATATAAAATTTAGTAAATTTTAATACGTAAGGTACAAGAGATACCAAATTTTAAAACAGTAATACCTCCTGGTACCTTCTCAAGTATGATAAAATTGCTTCTAGTTTAAACTTGTGGAGTTAGAAACCTTATATTACTATATCTTGTCAATTTTTAATATTTTATGACTAATTAGATGACTTAAAAAATGTAAATATCAAAATCCATCTCCCTGTAACTGGTCCATATACCTGCTACTATCCGGGGGTACCAGGGATTATATTTTATAAACTCTATTTTACCAGTTTATCAAAGATTTCATAATAATTATGTACTCTATCGATTTCATAATAAGTTAATTTAAGGTTATTTTAAATCAAATCTTTTTATATTTGACCAGTACTATAAAAAAGTAATACTGATGTGTACATTATTAAATTAGTTTCATTTAATCCATTGTGCAATATATTTCTATAGTATTATTTTGTGTTATAAAAGTTGCTATTGTTTCTGTCCAAAAATATTAGCATTTGTAGCTTCTTAAGCTGGGATTAAGGTTGAGAAAAGAAAACTGCAGTGCCCTTTAATAAATAAAGAATGAGTTAAGATGGAAGGGTAGGGTGAGATTAAATGGGAATAATTTTGAATGTAAAGTGATTGATTGTATAAGTAGTAATTTAAATAGTGTCAGAAATATTTATACTTTGGTACCAGATTCAAATATCGGAAATACTCGCATCGCATTAGAACGAAGTAGTATATTTTTTATAAACTCGATCAATGTCGAAAGTGTTTGACTTAGAATAGACTTAAAATAATTTATAATAAAACAAAAGTGTTGATACTATATTATATTAAATAATATCATTTAGGGTCATTTAAATATAAAATTACGAAGTTTAGAAATAGGATGGGCTGGACTTTGCTTGATCAATAGAGCCCTATCGAACAAATGGCAATACTTTAATGAACCCCTCAATTTCAATAGGGTTATAGGGCTCACCTATCGCATCAATAGCTTATCGTACACCCCAATTCGACGAGTGTTAAACAGATTTTAGCACACGGTGTAGGTATACCCGTGTGCTTGTATGTCATATAAACAGTCATTAAAACTATGAAAAAAATTTACAAGATAAATTAATATGATTTATATCACTCTATAAACATGCAAGTTTAAATTTAACTTCTACAAGTTATAGAAAAAAACAAACAAAACTGAAACTAAGTATACACATATTCATAATTATTTTTGTTATTTTTGCTACAACTTATAAAATTTGAATTTAAACTTGCATGTTGTTAGAGTGATATAACTCATATTAAACTATATTGTTAAATTTTTTTATGATTTTTGATGACTATTTAGATGACATGCAAGTAACGGGTATACATATAGCGGTGTGCTAAAAAAAAATTGCTTCCTTCTTTGTTACCCTCATCGACGGTTGGTAGTTCAAGGACTGTCTTTAAAATGTCTCCCCAGGTCAGCAAGCCAAGAGCTCTGTGTCAATATGTCATAAGTTCTGTCGAACATATAAAAATCGATATGAACCAACCCATTTCGGTAGGGTAATGTTTCTACAATTTTTATATAAGATCTTTACTTTTCTAATTTTATATTTAGATAATACCTTTTTCATGCTTTTTATATGACACCGTGTGTATTTTATCTATTTTGACCATTCGTCTTATTAATTTTATTTAAATATGTTATAAGTTAAACCTAAAGTACATATAATAATAAATTAAATTATAGCAAAATAGTTAATAATTATATAACTTTTTTAAATAAGATAAATGGACAGACGTAAACGTAAAACTGAATTTTTGATTTAACGGAGATAATATGTGAACAGCTAAGAGACATCTTGTCGACAGTTTGTCCCCAGGGCTATCTATCAAATCAACTCAGCCGAGCGAAAACCGCCGCGCGCGCTCTCGATGAGAGCTGATCGATCTGCAGGCTGCAGGGGAATTGGTGCGTGCATTTGCCTCGCCGCGCGCGCTCCTCCCCGGCTCGGCTCGGCGAGAGGGCCGCGAGGGAGGGATCGGGGTCGCTGTCGCGGGCTAGCTAGCCGCGGGTGCCCTGGGCGATACGTCGTCGTGAGGCCGGCATGTGTGGAAGGTGGCAGCCGGAGCGCGCCCAGCCACACCCGCGCTTTCCCCGCTCCATCAATGCGCGCGCGTCCCACACACCCGCCGCCAAGCTTCGCTGGCGCGCCCCTGCCCCTCCGCCCGTCGCCGGTCGCCCTCACTCCCCGCCCCCTCCCTCCCCTCTCCACAATCCACCACATCACTGTATATAACGGCTCGTACGTCTCGTGCAAAAGCTAAGCTAGCTCGCACGCGTTACGTGAGTATAATATGTGTGTGTGACATGGAGTCGATAATGGAGAAGCCGATGATGGACAGTACGGGCGGGGGCATCGGGAGGACGAGGTCGGAGCAGCTGGCGCCGTCGTCGACGGCGCAGTCGTCGTCGTCGCTGAGCAGGACGGCGTCGGCGGAGACGGTGCTGAGCGGCGCGGCGGACGGGACGAGCCTGTCGCGCAAGTCCAGCTTCGGGAAGCGCTCGGCGTCGGGCGGCGCCGGCGCCGGCGGGAACAGCCACGGGTACAGCCACATCCGCAAGTCCCGCAGCGCGCAGCTCAAGCTCGACATGGAGGACCTCGTCAGCAGCGGCGCCGCGCTCAGCCGCGCCTCCAGCGCCAGCCTCGGCTTCTCCTTCACCTTCACCGGCTTCACCCCTCCTCCCCAGGACATCACGTCCTCCGCCGAGCTCCCTCCCTTCAGCGACGACGAGAACAGTACGCACCCACCACCATGCACACCTCCTCCTCCTCTTCTCGGCCACGCACGTACTGACCTAACTGCACATGCGTTTCATTCTCGATGTGCAGCAATGGACATCGAGGCCGGGACGCCGAGGAAGAAGCTGATGACGGAGCCGACCTTGCCGATATATCTCAAGGTAATTGAACCCACCAACGCATGCACCCCCAAACTCCATGGACGCCGCCATGCGATCGACCTTCACTTCACTGAGCTAATGCTTGCTACAATGGTCGACATGCATCCACGCACATGTAGTTCGCGGAGGTGAAGTACAAGGTGGCGGTGAAGGGGACGCCGAGGGAGATCCTGACCGGGATATCCGGGTCGGCTGCCCCCGGCGAGGTGCTGGCGCTGATGGGCCCTTCCGGCAGCGGCAAGACGACGCTTCTCAGCATCCTCGGCGGGAGGGTCACCGGCGCCGGCGCCGTTGAAGGCTGCGTCTCCTACAACGACGAGCCATACGGCAAATCCCTCAAGCGCAGGTAACACTGAAAAGAAAGCTCATCACTCTCGTGCAATAGATGCATCATGCATGCAGCGCATTAATTAATTAATTAGTTAGTTACTCCGTAGCATGCACTTGTTTGTACACTTGGCATAATCAATTTATTCCTCTGGGCCCAGGGTTATTAATTATTAATTAGCTAATCAATTAGGGCGACAAATAATAATATGGACTTTTTACAAATTTGTCATCATATTTTTTCTATTTTGTAAAGTTGCCACTTGAATTATAGTTAAAATGAAACTTTTACAATTTTTTAGCTGCAGTCTTACAATAATAATTCAAACAAGTGATACTCTGTTATTGTTCTAACATTTCAATTAAGGAATTGCGAGCCCTAATTGCGAATATCTCATTGGGTGATGTGATGGGTGTAGATGAGACGGATCGGCCGTTGCTTGCATGCGTAGCCTCTGTGTGGCTGTGCGTCTGTAGCTATAATAAATTAAAGGAGAGATTAGTAAGGCAGGGCTCACGGTTATCTCGCTAATCGGCTAGTCGAGCTACCTGCTCATGGCGGCTACGGTACAGTGACACTGTCTTGTTCCAGCTTCCCTGCCTTGGCCGTTGGGGAACTGCTGATCTGACGTGTCGGACGCTGGGAGGTGCACCTGTCATTCTGTCATCTGCATCGCCGTGGGCCTGGAACGAGCGGCCCACACGGGCCGAGACAGTGGTTTGGGCCGAATTGGGTGGCCCAGTCGCTCGTCCCCGCACATGGGCCGTTCTCTTTCTGGATTTGTCCACCTTTTGTTGGTTGCCGCCTCTCGGCCGCGCTACAGCCCCATGACTGTCGTCGCGTCGTCGCCTCATCGAAACTCCGGCGGCTTCTGCGGCCGGAGAACGGTCGGGGCGTTCGACGGTTCGCCTGCCGCGCTCCTCGCCATGCCCGCATCATGTAGTAGGGCTGGTAGCTCGCGTTGATGGTATCAGGTTTCAGTCTTGCGCTTCTTGCCGATGAACTGTTCGACATATTTCCTCACCGAAATATTGGGAAGGACTGAAAGATGGCGTACTTCGGTACTTGCCTAACCATCAATGAACAGTTGGATCTTCTGAGGCTTGACCTCATTTCGTCCTGCAGTTCTCCGGTGTTCAGAGGTCCATTTCGTCTTAAACATCACCACGCCAGGTTCTCTGTCCTGTCATTCCTTTGGATGCTGCTTGTCTTTGTCAACACAATTGCCTTGGGCTCTACCTGTGCTTCTGCTTAATCCTTTGAATTTTTGTTGGCGTAACCTACTAAAGCTGGTCAGACATCCAGACAGAACACCATGTACCACTGTCCTTTTTCCCTTCTTGTTATCTCGGTTCCTTATTGTTATCAATTTTGCACTACCTGACTAGACTAACTATCTTCTACAAGTCTATATATGCAAAACATCTGCTTTAGCTGTGGTTTGGATCATCAGAGGCTCAAAGCACCAAAGTTGAGCTTGAGCCTGTATATATGGACAACCTGATTCAGAGTTTGTCCAATAGTAAACAGTGTTGCTGAATAATTGGCTTTATATTCGTTTTTCAGGATTGGATTTGTGACTCAAGATGATGTCCTTTTTACCCATCTTACTGTAAAGGAGACGTTGACTTACGCAGCACTACTTCGTCTCCCAAGAACAATGACAAGGCAACAAAAGGAAGAACGAACAATGGACATCATATATGAACTTGGCCTCGAAAGGTAGTTTGCATAATCTTTCATTTCCTGGTTGCATTCACCTAATCTTATAGATTAGCTTAATTAATCATCTAGTGATGTTTGAAGGTGCCAGGACACAATGATTGGAGGGTCTTTTGTGCGTGGGGTTTCAGGGGGTGAAAGGAAAAGAGTTTGCATTGGAAATGAGATCATAGTCAATCCATCTTTACTTTTTCTCGATGAGCCGACATCTGGGTTAGATTCAACTACAGCTCTCAGGATAATTCAACTTCTGCATGACATCGCTGAGGTGATATGAGAGTATTACACATTAGCTGGCAGTTAGTTCAATCCATCTTTAACCTTTTTGACATGTTGTAGGATGGGAAGACAGTAATAACAACGATCCATCAACCGTCTAGCAGATTATTTCATAAGTTTGACAAGCTTATCCTCCTGGGAAGAGGAAGTTTGCTCTATTTTGGGAAGGCATCTGAAGCCATGCCCTACTTTCAGTCCATTGGGTGCACCCCTCTTATCGCAATGAACCCAGCAGAGTTTCTACTGGATCTCGCCAACGGAAACACTACTGATGTTTCTGTTCCTTCTGAGTTAGATGACAAAGTGCACATGGAAAATCAAAACCCGCAAAATAATACCAAGAATGACTACAAGCCATCAGCACAAGATGTTCATGAGGTGACGACATGAAAGCAATGTGCTGGTGTTATGAGTTGAGGGTTGGTTTTAGATATCTGAATAATTTATATGTTATTTCATGCAGTATCTTGTAGACGCCTATGAGAATCGAGTGGCATACAAGGAGAAGAACAAGCTTCTAGATCCACTTCCAATCAGTGATGATTTGAAGGCAACTATAACATCATCAAAGCGCGAGTGGGGCACTAGCTGGTGGCAGCAATATTCCATCCTCTTCTGTAGAGGGATCAAAGAACGGAGACATGATTATTTGAGCTGGATGAGAATTACCCAGGTCATAGCAACGTCGGTTATCTTAGGTTTACTCTGGTGGCACTCTGATCCCTCCACACCAAAAGATCTACAAGATCAGGTATATAGATGGCAGCAATCATGTGGTTCGTTTTAAATCAAAGAAAATTTGATTCATGTGAAATGGTTTAATTATATCATCTCGGGTATGCATGATTAGTATTGTGATATAATTTTATCTCGTGTATGCAGGCAGGATTACTGTTTTTCATAGCTGTGTTTTGGGGTTTCTTTCCTGTATTTACTGCCATTTTCACATTCCCACAAGAGAGGGCAATGTTGAACAAGGAGCGAGCAGCTGACATGTACAAGCTCAGTGCATACTTCTTGGCCAGAACGACAAGTGATCTGCCACTAGACCTTTTCCTTCCACTCATATTTATGGTGATTGTCTACTTCATGGCAGGCCTCAAAGCAACTGCCGCACATTTCTTTTTTAGCGTGCTGACAGTCTTTCTCAGCATCATTGCTGCTCAGGTCCGAAACTCCGAGCTAAATTGTGGTTTAATTCTATTGCCATCTCATAGTTCTAACCTTTTTAAATGGAGGAAACCTATATAAGAGATGGAATGGTAGCAAGCATCTTTGATTTTCTAAAAGGTTTATTCTGTTAGTTAAACTTGTGCTGTTTATATATGCACCAGTTATGTGAGACAGAGAATGTAGGATGGACCTCAAAACTATGCTAAATAGATGGCTAGATGAGAACTTAATCTAAGGAACTTTCGTGATACCAACCATGAAGTTCTAACCGTCATTGTGTTATCTATAAAGTTAGGAAACATTTTGTCATTTTGATTGATCTATCATATACTTGTATCTCAATACAACAACATATTGCAAAAGGACATTAACAACATTAGAAATCTGAGACTCAAGAAAAGAAGTAACATGCAGGGACTAGGATTGGCAATTGGAGCTACCCTCTTGGATATCAAGAAGGCAACAACTCTAGCCTCAGTTACAGTCATGACATTCATGCTAGCAGGAGGGTTCTTCGTAAAGGTGAGAGCGGCCATTATCTGAAATTACTGAGTACTTACTGATATACTGAAGAGAAATTTTACGGTTCTGGAACGTTGAGGTGCTAAATTTTTAGTATAATTTTTTAAGTACCTTCAGTTACCTAGTATCTCCAGTACCCAAGTTTTATACTTAAAAAATATGATATATCCCGGTATTTTCTTTAAGGACAGTAAAATTTCCCAATCTGAAACATAATCTCTCAAGAGGTTTGGATCATTATCATAACTCTGTCTAATGCACCGCCCCTCTTCTCTACTATGATATACAGAGGGTTCCACCATTCATATCCTGGCTTCGCTATGTGTCATTCAACTACCACACGTACAGGCTACTGCTGAAGGTGCAATACCATCCTGTCCCGGACTTTCTGATCAATGCCATACCTCTTGATAACGGCGTGACAGAAGTTGCCGCTCTGGTTGCGATGATCATCGGGTACAGGGTTTTAGCATACGTGTCTCTCAGAAGAACCAAGACTTCAGCCAGCTAGCGAATCGGCCGTCGAGTGCACTGAACAGGAGCCTGGCTGGGTTCTGCTAGGATGGCACTCGTTCTTACCAGCTGTTTGAATGTAGGGAAGTTTGTACGAGAAGATGGATCTTTTTTTACTGTTCTGTCTTTCTGCTGCTTGTTCAGAGCGCGACGTATCTGTTCCTACTTGCCTCATATATAGGTCAGTTGTTGGCAACAATAACGAGTGTAAGTCGCAAATTTGTTACATGATTTTTGTAAGGACTTTCTTCTTAACTTGGCAACAAAACTCAATGGTGGTTCCTGCTATGTGTACGTCCATGTCGTTGCTGCTTTACCATCAAAATGACTAGGCTCCTTAGGATTTTGAAACGAAGGAGTTCTGGCTTGTCAAATTTCATAACAAAAATACAGAATAAGGCCGCGTTCGCCACCCCGGTAAGTTAACTTAGCTCTCTCGTTTTCCGCGCGCACGTTTCCTAAACTACTAAACGGTGTATTTTTTAAAAAATTTTCTATAGGAATGTTATTTTAAAAAAACTGTATTAATTTATTTTATATTTTTTAATAAATAATTACTTATATACTAATCTATTACTAATTTTTCTATATCAGGTAAATTAACTTACTCCCCTCCTTACCAAACACGGCCTAAGCCATAGGATCAACGCTGTCAATTTATAGGCACAAATACGTGGATCATCTGCTCTGCCCGGGGTCGGAGTTTTCTTCTACGAACCCCTTAGGGTCATCTGAACCGTTCGATTTCGATTCGATCGAACTTGTGCGGCTAGGATCCAATCTAGGCATCGTGACTGTCATGTGTTTTAGGGGCCTAGAGTAGAGGCCCAATCAGATCAGCCCACCATCGTTATCGGTGACTGGATCAGCGTTCTCCCTGAACTGCTTCGTCACCGATGAGTTTATGAAACTGTTCAATTCATCGGTCCCAGAACAAGATTAATGTCTTCTTTTATTTATCCCAAAATGAGTTTATTTTTTAGTTAGCACTGTATTAAAGTTTATGAAAGTAAAAAACAAATACATTGAAAACAATTGCACTGGCATTTAATAAAGTGGATGCTATTTTAGTTTTTTTAATTATTGGTATGCTTGGAATAGGTGAAAATTAAAGTATTGTTAGGACAGAGGTTATTATATTGCAAGATATTTTTTAAAGTCAAAATTGTTTAAGTTTAACCAAATTTATAGAGAAATAAAGTAACATGAAAAGATACTCAAATTTGCCAAAAGCACCTTCACCCTTAGAAGTTTGTGTTCATCGCGTAAAGTGAAGCTCATTGGAGATCTAATGTTTTTCAGTTGAAGGTCTTCGTATGAATTGAGCATCTACTTGCTGCAGTTGTTTTCCTTCTGAGCTTCTAGACCGCATTGAGATTTGCAATTTGAGACTGAATATTTTTACCCTCTCTTTTTTGTGTTCAAAAGCTAGAGATTTAAAAATATACAGGCATTTTCAACAGAGACGAGCACTAAGAGGGCCTGTAATATGTTATATGTTTTTACAAAGTACTACATACAACAGACTCTGCCCAATACCAACTGATGTTACTATAAACAGGGTACCAACACAAACAATTCAGGGTAAGCATAAATACAACAATGTTGTAACTGTGTCATTGCTATGGCAGTACGAGAACGGGGTTGCTTTAGGGTCATATCTTCAGAGAACTCCAAGCCTTTCAGTGTTCCATGTATTGAAATGACGGTGGGCTTATCTTAGTCTCATCTGCAGGAAATGAGGCATACAGATATCAATACTTTCTGTACAACTCGATTCTTGCATACAGTTGTATTTATGAGATAAGCAGGATTTTGTTGACATGAAGCCTATAATTATTCTTAATGTCTTCGAACAATGTTAGTCAAGTAGAATGGTAGAAGATTAAAATTAAGGCTTCGAGATTGTAGGGCTGTAGTACAGCCTTCCCATTTATTTTTCAAGGAGGCAATTTGAGCTATCATGCTCATGCCCCCATCATCCACGTTATTTCCTACGATATTCATGTGCACATTGGTTAGTTGACAAAGACATCAAAGTAGGAAACTCACCATAAGCTCCACGGATCTCAACTTCCCGCCATTCTTGAACAAGTGCGCAACAACAACACATCAAATGTGATAGGAAATCGTCAATGCAACCTCCCTGGGAAAGCATACCATAATCAGAGCTTCAAGTAACATAGAAGGCTCTTAACATACATGAACGCTCTATAGTGTGTGTGATGATTCTTTCAGGTAAAACTCTACATGACCTTTCAACAAACAGACACCTTGTTAAGCTAGTTCCATTTATAATCCTTTAGCCAAAATCATCCATGGTTTCCATTTACAGTCTAGTTCAGTTAATTTTAATTTGTTTAAGTGTTTTTAACATGCAGCGATGACAATTTCTGAGGTATATCAGTTCCAAGTTGTAGTGCCAATATGTAGTTCCTGAATGAACACCAAGCATGTCTACTTTTGAGATGGAAAAAATGATAAACAAGGGAAATCAAGAAATATTTACCGCAATATTTAGCTTTTGTCGAAGCTTTCTCCTCACACAGCAAGTATAACAGCAGCAGGATAATATCAGGGAGTATGCCATGATATCATTGCATGCTTCTGAAGAAGCTGAAAATAATACATCGCGTGAATCAGGCTTTTATATTTGCAGAAGTTATTCAGTCGCAGAAGATGTGGCACAGTGGCAGCATCCTATTTAGAAGTATAAAGATGGATACAAACTTTTTTGACAACAAACTTTCGAAATCAAAATGTGCACATGGGAGGCCAGTCTGTTGGCCTAATTATAGTTTATCAAAGAAATACAGCACACCCCTGAAATTTACTAGTGAAATGCAGAATTGACAGCACCATACTAAAACATGAAGAGGTAAATAATACATGGTTGTCATGGAGGAAAATGCCATTAAGCTTAGAAAGCATCAACAATCACGGTCAACATGATTCAGTATTCTCAGGAAAATATTCTTACAGATGGGCCTGTTCTTCGCAATTGAAGCAATCCTTGAGAATGTTCCGCATGGGAAAAAGAATGTTCTCAAACCTGTGTTATCACAGCAAGTAAATAAATGGCAAGCAAAAATGTGTAAGAAATATTTCCACATAACTCACAAGTACTGAAACACATGTTGTCCCTCATTTTCTTTCTCCTTAAATCTGGAGCATGCCCCCAACATATTGGCATTAAAAAGGCAAAGTCCTGTATATACTACACATTTTGATTGTTCATCTAAAGAAGACACATTGCATTTATCTAGTCCCTCGGTCATTAAATGCTATTCTCACATTCCAGTTCCACTTAAAAAAACATTCCCCTGAGAGTTATGCTTTCATCCAGGTAACATGTACCCAACAGTACAAAACATTAATTTTACAAAATAATTTGTACTTTTCGAATACAACGAAGATTGACTTAAATAGCTAGTTAATAGCTCGGGTAATTTAACAACATCCCAGGTTTAATATGTAGCACAGAACTAAAACTTGACAATTAAATTCGTTGTACAAAGAGAAGGTAAATGAACATACATAAAGATGGTTCTGTACAGCAGCCAAGCAAATCTGCATGCCACTCATCACTGTATGATCCTCTGCTTGAGACAAGATCATGGCCATATGAAGATGGCAAAGAACTTCTGCAAAAGATATATACTATCAGAACTATCAAAGGTCTTATGGTGCACACAGCTACACAACCATTTTCAGGGACATAAGTGCATAATTTTATTTCTGTTTGAAGTTCATATCACAACATAGTCCAGTACTCTTTTGTTCGATCATACAGTTTAGTATACACATTTTTCGTGATTCCCCCGAATGGCCATAGTAATGATTCAGATTAACGTTACTTAATGAGAAAAGATTTGATACGGTGACTTTTTATACCACTGAAACACACATCATAAGGAGACGGTCACCAAAAGAAAACAAGTAAACTTACTAACCGTGGTGCACCACAGGCATCCTTTTGCTTCTTTGGAGAGTCATCATCGTATGTTTTTGCACTTTCTTCATTTATTTTTGTGAGATTAGAGTCACATTTTTCAGAAACCTTGGGAGTGGCACATTTATCTGGAATTGAACTTGCCACAGTTTTAGTCACTCCAAGGAGGTGTTGAATAACCTCACATTGGCCCATATCCATGTTGCTTTGTGATCTCTGAAGTTCCACTTGGAGCTTCTCACTTTCCTTTCGAAGCGCTTCGTTAAATGGCAAGTTTGGATAAGAGCATGACAGAGTCTTCTTGAGCACTACTGTAGGATTTGTACTAGGATCTGGGTTTAACAGAGCATCTTGAACCTCCTTGTCTTCCTCATCAAAAGAATATTCACATTGATCCCTCTCAATGTATTCCATTCGCTCCTGCAAAAAAAGAGAAGGATGGCGACGGATAGCCTAAAGATGATAAGGATAGGAGCAACAAAAGATGATACAGGATGATATAGTGCCAAGTGGCATGATTAGTGATTGAGCTCACTGCATTGGAGCTAAAAAAACGATTCCTATCTACACATACCTTCGCAAATGTATATAGACAGCGAAAACGATTGAGCACCAAAAAGTCGTTACACTGCTAATATTCAGAAGAGAGATTCTACAATAGAATCCTATGGGTCACACCAACCAACAGAAAACAAGAACCCCATGAGACCATACACAGGAAAACCACCAAGAATCCAAGACGATCGTTTTCCATCCAATCTCAAAAGCAAACATTCCATATACCATATGCCATACTTTAGAATCAAAGAACGATGCAACCACCCTTTCTCTAGATCAGCATATCCCAACCAGAGTGGAATCACCATTAAAAAAAAACCAACATTTCTTAAAAGCCTACTCGTCCAGTCTAGTGGCCTATCACTCCACTACATGAATAAACAAACGAACACTGGGAGTGGCTGATTTTCAGAGCAGCATCACTGAGAGAGAAGAGAGAGAATGGGAGCTTGTTACCGACCCTGACGCGGGCATTGTCGACGAGCGTGATGAGCGGGACGAGGCGGAGGTAGTTGTCGATCTCGTTCTGCGCCTTGCGGAACTGGTAGACGATGTTCCAGCCCATGGCGAGGAGGTAGAGGTAGGAGCGGTCCTGGCAGGAGTGGACGAGCAGGTAGGCGCGGCGGAGCGCGTCCTCGAGTTGCTCCAGCGGCTCGCGGGTCTCCGGGTACTTCTTGAGCTCCGACACGCGCAGCTGCTCCAGCAGGCCGCCGATGAGCTTGAGGTGCTGCGCGAACCGGCGGCAGTTGCGCTTGTGCAGCCGCGCCGTCGACGCCGCCTTGACGATCATGGAGATGAGCCGCCCGGCGTCCAACCCGGTCAGCTGCACGACGGTGGCCACTTCCCCTAGGTTCTCCCACGACGCCATTGCCGTCGTCTACTCGGGGGTGCCTTCCCCTCTCCTTCCCACAATTCACTCGATTTCTTGGCTAGAACGGCGGGACGAACCAAATGCGCCCCCGATTAGTTGGCGTGCAGCGAGAAGATCAAGGAAACCCAGCCAATTCTACCACCCATGGCGACGAACAGCTCGGGGGATTCCGGCAATCAACGGTGCAACGGAGCAGATCTGCGAGCAGACCGAGGCAGCAGGCGAGATTGAGGTTCCCGATCCCCCTCTGCTCCCTGCGAGGAACAAATCAAGATGAGATTTTTCCTTCTCGTGCTAAAACAATCCCCGAAACAGAAACAGCCAAATGCCGCCACAAAACTCTAGAAACTTCACCGCTTTCCTCACCTCCTGTGGGCTCCGCCGCCTCCGGTCTTCTCGCCGGAGAGAGGGCAGAATTCGAGGCGGAACTCGAGAGGCCTCCTCTCCCAGCCCCTCGAGCCGCGCGAACTGCGAGTGGAGTGGAGCGCAGGCAATGGCTGCCGCGACCTGCAGGTGCAAGTGGAGGAGAGGATGAGGCAGAGCAGCTGCGCCGCTGCGAGAGAGAAGGATGCGTTGCGTTGCGCGGCGAGCTCTCGGTCGCTTCGGTGCTACGGGACGAGAACGACCTGACCCCTTTTGGACTCACTGACCATCCAAAAGAAATAATAACATTTTACTTCCAAAATCTTGTATTATGTTTATTCAAAAATATTAAACATAAAATTATATTGGGCTTAAAATTAAATAACTTTGAGAACGTATACGTCCAACTAAATTTACGATACGAAAGTTGATTGTAAGCATATCTAAATATTAAAAATAACTTAGGGGTAGTCGGTGAAATGAAAATTTTTGCATGTCACATCAGACGTTTGACCGGATGGAAGGTATTTTCAGACAAGAATAAAAAAACGAATTTCACGACTGGCGTGGAAATCGCGAGACGAATCTTTTGAGCCTAATTAGTCCGTCATTAGCGTATGTAGGGTTACTGTAGCACTTATGACTAATCACGTACTAATTAGGCTCAAAAGATTCTTCTCACGATTTTTTATATAACTGTGTAATTAGTTTTCGTTTTATCTATATTTAATACTCTATTTAGATGTCCAAAGTTTTGACGTGATGTTTTTGGGTAATTTTTTTTTTAAACTAAACAGCCCCTTAGAAAATGGCTGGAGATATGTGATGGTAATTTTCAAACTCTCACGCGCTGGATGTGCGTTTTCCCCGTATGTCACCGAGTCTGGCACTAGTGTTTACCCGTGCTTGCTGTGCTCCAGTTTTTTTTTTTTTTTGACCCATCTGTGCTCCAGTTATTACTGCAGTTGAAGCGTCGGGACTCGGTGCACGCGGGGGGCCGGGCAGTGCAAGGGAGGAGGAGATTTCTGGGGGGACGTGCAGCCTGCTGTTTCACTCTCACCTGTGTCGCCCCCATGATTTGCCAGTGACAAATGGGGCCATCAGCTCTGCTCACAAGTTGATCGGTGTATGTGTGGCGTAGGTATACTAGCCTATACTGTATTAACTATAGAGTATACTGGGTACGGAGTAGGTTTGGAGATGGAGTTAATAGCAGGTACAACAGGTTATAAATCAACTATAAACATATCCAAACAGATTAGAGGGGAGAGAGAAGACATGTGACCTACTACGAGCAATGTTAATAATATACTCCCTCTGTTCTAAAAAACCAATTTTTCGGTTTTTGTGCCCAGCGTTTGACCATCCGTCTTATTTAAAAAATTTTCAAAAATTTAGAAAAAAATTAGTCACACGTAAAATACTATTTATGATTTATCATCTAATAAAAACAAAAATATCAATCACAAAATTTTTTTGAATAAGACGAAGAGTAAAAAATTGTAGGTAAAAAATGAAAAATTGGTTTATTTTGGGACAGAGAGAGTAGCCAACAAGCTGTCTATAAGACTTCTTATAGTCTTCTCTTAGCCCACCCATATACTAGTTTAACTCTTCATTATTAATGCATGACTCACATATCACTCTCACAGAGTTTCTTGGTTCTTGTGCCCAAGCTGACTACTAGAACCTGCTTATACTCTCTCTCAACCCCTCTCTCCTCCGTATAAGCATATAGCCCGCTTATAGCCTGCTATTATCCTTGCTCTAATTTGTAGCCAGCTGCACACGAGATCCAAGATAAAATGTGTGTATGACATATGAGACCATATATTAATGTTTTATAACTAATTATTATATAAATTGGCTACTAGATTAGTTATAGATAAATTAGAGTTAATAGCTGACTATACTATTTGAACTTGCGAGGGGCCCAAGCCCGTGAGTTGGCGGTTGGAGTACATTCTTTTCCTTTTATTTGTTTGGAGACTGGTTGCAATAGTTTAATTATTTTTGTTTCGAGACCGGTTGGAATAATTGTTTGGTTTGTTAAGTAGTTTGCTGGAAATGGAGTACTAGTGCTGGGGCCTTTGGGTGTTTGGGGGGTGGCTGCACGCGTGCACTCGGCGCTGGCTGGCAATTTTGTCCGCGCACGCAGACACGCCGTGGACGTGCGTACCAGTGCCAGTGCGTGCGCCAACCACTCGCAGTCGCACCCCGGACCGTCGCGATCGGTGGCACAGCGTAGCGGAGTTGGAGTGCGCTTTTGCATGCGGCAGTTGGTGGACGTGCGTCGCCCGCCGCTGTTTGCCCCGTGGGCCGTGGCCCCCCCCTCCGTTCCCCGTGCAGGTGCTCTTCCTCTCTCTCCCTCTCTCAGCGTCGTCCCGTGGTGCCATGCGCATCACCGACGGGAACGTGCGTTGGTCACGGGGCCTTCTTCGTTCCACTCGATCGGTTTCATGTGCCGCGTATGGGCAGATCGCTATGAGTATATAAATGGGATGATGTAAGCGGGATATAAGAATTAGCACCTTAATTTTTGTGCTTGTGCGAAGTAGTGATGTAAGGATTGGAAAGAAAATCGGACAACACATTTAGCCCGCTGCAATACGAGCTCCCAAAATAAGCACGGGAGAGAAATGGTCCGTGAACTGTTGTCATGCTCTATTGCTCTTACCACTAAACATGGAGCCACTATCTTTTTTTTTTTTTGCAAAGAGACATGCATCCCTCACACGCACACCTCCACACTAAGTAAACGCTACTTTATGAGAACCTCGAAGAATATAAGTATCCAAGGTACGAAAAATATATAGTCTAATCAAACGTATGATTTTATGTCATCTCGGAGCTAGAGGTGTTAATTGTCCAACTTTTTGGTTAACAAAATCTTTAAGGGTTCGATTAAAAATATAAGGTAAACTTTTATAAATTTTAGAGAAGAAATATATAAGAACTGAATAAGGTCATGGCAAGCCTGATCAGTCAACCAAGTGTTCGATTCCGGGGCCAACGTTTGCTCCTACGCATGAGTCATCAAGTCAGGATTATCAATAATACTGTTCACTGACGTATAAATCCTACCATTCCTACGTACGTACTAGTATGAGCAGCAGTGCACGGTACGATGGAGGTTTATTTCACATGTATCCTATTGGTAGCAATCATAGGCATGGCCCATCAGTAAATGCATTTGTGATTTGATAAGATCAAGGTGGGACTAACGCAGGTCGGCCGTACTTTTGGGCCCAGTTCGCGGCGTTCTCTTGGTCATGGAATTCTCGGCCTGTAGGCCGTAAAGCTCCTAATAGGCCCGAAGGAAATATGCCGATCATTGCGTTAAGAATTTTTTAAATTTTGAATTTTATTTATTAAATAATTTAAAATTTTGTATTTTGTATTTTAAAAAGTCACAAAGTTAACCTCCTAGCGTCCTCTAAGAGGACGGAAATGTGATGTGACAAACGGCTTCTCGGTCCTGAAGCCGGTAAGGGCCTAAATACAAATTCGCTATGTGCCATTTCTGACCCGTCGAGTGACTGTTTGCCACATCACATTTCCGTCCCTCTAGACGACGGCAGAAGGTTACTTGTGATTTTTTTTAAATACAAAATCAAATTTGTAAATTATTTAATAAATAAAATTCAAAAATTCATTGCGATAACATCAGCACCTATCAGTTCATGTATCACCGAAACATGCGGTATATATATATTTTTTATAATGGATTAAAATCCAATATATATAGCCTACATAGTGAATAGGTTAAAAGCATTCTCTCTCTAAAAAAGCGCTAAAAGCATTACTAAACCGAAGAGTGTGTTCAGTATCAATTAGCTTCAAACAAGCCATCTTTCATAGAAAAGTTTATAATACCCACAAATAAGAGAATGTATAAAGGTGTTTGTTAGCTGATTCTCTCAATCGTCACATAAATAAATTCAATAATGAGGAGCAAAGAGAAGGAGAGAAAAAAAACGTTGTTAGGTATGACAACGACTTAGAGTCGTCCCTTATCATTTATTAAAGAAAACTTTCTTACACGAAGGTGGATAAAAATAAAATTAACTAGCGTAATCAGAAATATTTTATTACATTAATAAAAAAACTATATCTAGCTCTACTTTTATACGTATCATTATAAATATGTTCTTTTTGCTGATGTGGATCAGATAAGAGTCAATAATTAACTCTACCTTTGAATATGCACTAATATCTTGCTGATGTAAATTTGCACGAAACAAACGACGTAGAAGAAACAATATTGGAAATGTGCCCAAATAACTGTTGGGTCAGCACAATGAACTGGGATCCTCTACATTATATATGGATATTATGGCTGTTCGCCCTACTTGATATAACGGGTTTAGTAGAATCTATATCTTCGGAAGATAAAAGATGGTTTCTTGGCTAGACGGGCAAGGACAACACTCAACACTGTCAGTACAATTAGCTGAAGGAGCTCGTCGACGGCCTAATTTTGCACTATGTCAAACAGCCATAATTGATGACTCATCAGGTTAAAAGAGAGAGAGAGAGAGAAAAAAGAAAAAACTCAATTGGACACGTGATCAGACCTTCGAGTTTTGACCGGCACGTACCTTCCCCACATCTCATGGAGCAGACGCAGATCCCTCCAAACAAACGTCCATCAGTGTAGGATAGCACATCGTGACAGCGTGTAAAAAAAAAACTCTTTTTCGTAGATTTGACCTTTCGTTACGTTCAAAATATTTTATACAAATAACGTAAAAGGTTAAGTTATAATTAAAATATATTTAATAATAAATTAACCATATAAAGTAAATAATTTTATAGGACGAATGATTAAATATGTGAACGAAAATAATTAACATATCCTTTCCGTCCTAAATTATAACTTTATAAAACTTTCTAATATTATTTAGATTTATATGTGTGCTAATATACATGGATATATGGATATGGATGAATCCATTCAAACCTAACGAATCCAAGGCATCCTTAGCGGTACATTTATCTTATCCCCAATTCTAAAAATAGAGCTTCAACAGTTCACTCCATCATCTATTTTTAAATGTCATCCATATTAGAAATGAGAAATTTTATATTTAGATTTTCTGAATCTATTTTAAAAAGATATAGAAGATGTCATATATAGATAATTGTTCAAGTACAAATAGGTATGGAGAATAGACTGTCTTAGATGATCTAATCGAAAATTTGGATAACGGAGAGAATATTATTAAAATATTGAGGGAGAGAGTACTATTACATACACAAAACCGGAGGGAGGGAAGGACGTGCACGCAGCACCACCACCACCACCGTCTCCGCGAGTCCGGCCCCAACCACCGCACGCAAGCGCGCCCCGTGCCTCGCCCGTGCCGTCGCGTGCCGCGCCGCGCCCGCGTGGCGAACCAACCAACCAACCCGCGGCGACCTCCTCTTCTCTTCCAAAGTCGCCATCCATCCCTTCGCGGAGACCTCACCTTCCCCGCTGCGCAAAGTTGGCACGATCTCTTTCTCTTTCTCTCTCTCTTGGACTCTTCTAGTTCCACTTCTTCCCCCTTCCTCGTCGCGGCGGCGCGCATGGAGCGGCTGATCTCGAGGTCCGGGGCGGCCGCCGCCTCCTCCTCCTCCCCGGTGCGGCCCAGGATCCCTCTGCCGGGCGGCGGCGGATCCCCCACCCGCCGCCTCGCCGTCGCGGGTGGCGGCGGCGTCGAGCCGTGGGCGGGGAGGCTACGGGCGCCGCCGCCGCCGCCGCGGCTTCTCCGGCCGATCGCGGCCGTCGCGCCGTTGCGGCACGGTGGTGACTCGCCCGCGCCGCAGACTCGGCACCCGGATGCGACGGGGGAGGTCGCCGTGGTTGCGGATGCGGTTGGGCCTCCGTGGAAGCTGCTATGGAGTCTGCTCCCCAAGGTGACTGCCTCTGCCTCGATTTTCGATTCGTTAAATCTAGAACTGCAATGGTTGGTTCGAAAATGATGCGCGCTGTAGAATTGTCGAGGTAGGTTCTCAACTGGTGCTTGCCGTAAACTCAAGCTTGAGAAGCTTCTGTTTGAGATCGAATACCGTGCCATGCCTAGGCTACTTTCAAAACAAAAAACAACAACGAGCTTTCTTTCTGTATAGGTGCGAACATAAATTATGGACAATGGCACGGTTGTACAGGGATTATTCGGCTCACTTGTTGGAAATAAAAGCAAAATGACTTATTAGCAAACAAAAAATAATTTGTCAGTAAAACTTTTATATAGGTTGAAAGCAAAGGCTGTGAAATAAGCTATGATGAGCCCCCCCCCCCCCCCCCCCCCCCACATTTGGTTTATAAACAAAATAAGAAGCGAAACGATGGGAGGAAAGATTAGTGTACCTGTTAACAAATAGCTTTTGTTTTTGTTAGCTGTACCTCTATTATTTTTAACACAACAGATGGAACAACATCCTTCTTATTTTTTTTCCCATCTGTGTACAGTTGCGGGTTGTGATTTAAGATACTGTACTGGAAGGGTATGATAACGAACTGATATATGCGGTCTTTGTGGAATTGTGAGACCTGTATATAGAAAGTTGCAAAGAATAATTTTCTTTTTATAGGTAAATAACTGAAGTTAGTTTATTCCACTTGAAAACTAGGTGATGATATAGCTTCGGAGATTTTTTTTTTTTTTTGCAGTTTTATGTTCAAAACTACCCTAGAATGTTGTGAGGACTCCTTGATGCTTGTGATTGTAGCAAGTGTTTAGTATTTACCAAGGTGGGTTCTAAGATTGTTGAATGTCCTGCAGTTTTTAGTTTTTGAATGATACATATTATTGTTATTATTAATAGTTAATAGTGCTAAATTGCTAACGCCTGAGTCCTCACACAGTTGAAATACTATTTTGCTCGTAGCCTTAGACGATTATAAAACTCTTGTTTTTATAACATTTGTAGTGAATACAGTACCATATTGGGGTTCCGTTGTGGACACATTTTTTTTAATCATAAATGAATAGGGTTCACTATAATCTTGATAGTTGGTCTTACAATTGTACATAAAGTGAGGGATGATGTCTAAATTATTTTCTTTAACTTTTGCATGGGTTGTCATATATCTGCATCATCTTCTCTTGCAACATCATGGCCATTATATTATTTAACCCATAAATTGTTCTAGTGTGCATGAAGTTGACTGATAGTCAGTAACATTCAACATTCTCTAGCACAATGTTTTCATCATTATTTATTGGCTGAATGCAATACTATTTGAATGTTTTGTAATTGATATGTTTTTCTGGACGCTTGCTAGGCACGTATTTAAAAAGTTCAGATGGAGTATGAAACATGCATATACAAAAGGTCCATATCTAGTTGTGATCGTGAGTTTCTGATGCTAGATGGGATTGCATTTGCAGCTGTAACTTTTTTGAGATTTCACAGCTTCACTGAAGTTCTCAAATATATATAGGATGTTGTGGACGTGACTACATGATTTTCATCAGAAACCAGTGCATTATTCTTGATTTCTGGTTTGGTTTTGTCACTTTGTGCATATGACTTAATTTTTAAAAAATCGTACTTCCCGTCATTATTCTGATTTAGTCAATATTTTCTGTATTACAGGCTTCCACAGCTGCTCTTTTCCTATTGATGGCACTTATTATTGGCACCCTGCACTCTAGCATCCCTCATCCTGCCCATGCGTCAGTGCAATCAGTAACCAAAACTGGTGGATTGTTTACATCAGAGATACTAAGCAGTGGTTGGGCTGGTTTCATTGCTGGATGCTTACATACCCTATCTGGGCCTGATCATCTCGTTGCTTTGGCACCGCTGTCAATTGGAAGATCAAGACTGGAAAGCGGACTGGTCGGTGCTCTTTGGGGCTGTGGTCACGATGCAGGACAAGTTATTTTTGGCTTGCTTTTCTTATTACTCAAGGATCGTTTGCACATCGAGATTCTTCGGACATGGGGAACAAGAGTGGTAGGTCTGACCCTTCTTATCATAGGAGGTATGGGCATCCGGGAGGCTACAGAGGTTCATGAATCATCGTTAGCCCTGGAAGGTGTAGACTGCAACGTGAGCAGCAGTGAGCCTTTGGCAACCCCTGTCGCTCCCAGGAAGAAGAAAGTCGGCTTCGCAACATTTGCCACTGGAGTTGTTCATGGTCTTCAACCAGATGCTCTATTGATGGTGTTGCCTGCATTGGCCCTTCCTTCCCGCTTAGCTGGTGCAGCATTTCTTGGTATGTTCTTGATGGGGACTGTATTCTCGATGGGGAGTTACACTGCTTTTGTAGGTTCTTGTAGTGAGGCTTTAAAAGAGAAGGTCCCTAGGATAACAGAGAAACTGACCTGGGCTGCTTCACTTGTAGCAATATGCATGGGAATAGCTCTTCTAGTTGGGCAGGTCTTCGGTTTCAGTCTATACTGATGTATTCGCAATGCGGCATTGTCTCCTTAATATTGTTTTTGGCAATTAGATTGGTAACAGATGGACTTCTATTTGTATGAATGATTGCAAATTGTATACTGGAACATCTAGACATAGAGTTTACACCGGTTTTCTCCAGTAAAAGAAATTTGGTGTGCTTGCTTACATGGGGGTCTTTAATCCAATATGATTAAAACCAGAAGTAGGTAGCTCAAAGGTGTGCCACACCTAAATAGCAGGTGTGCAAATGCAAATTGAAGGCAAAGTCGCTAGAGCCAGATTGTATCACAGCTAAATTGAAGGCCCCTTAAACATGTACTTCTCCAATTCATTCAGTAAAAGATTCACAACACTGACATTTTCTTCTCTCTCTCGACAATGCTCAGTGGAACTGAAATCTTACCAGAAAGATGGACGGCCCAGCCAAAAGAGGGAAGGGCTCCGCCGTGTAGAAGGTTCGCTAGCTGTGGTGATCCACACGGCCTATCACGCGTGGAAACATCCAAAGAAAGCTCCATTTCCAACTAATGACTTGGGATCGATGCATTCAGAGCAATCCAGATTCGTCCATCCATGTTACTACTAATACTGTACACAGCAGAGATGGGCGCACTGCAGCCAATTCTGACCTTCTTGCAAAGGAACACCACGATACTCCTACCGTACATCTTCATGTGTATCTCTCCGGAGTCCAGAAGCACAACCAAGAAGCATCTCTCAACTTTAGGCTTTTCATGGCTAGCTAAGCTGAGCCATCTCTATCGGTATAAGTACCTAGGAAAGGCACATCTTCAGGCAGATACTGAGATACCCTTCTTGGAAAGCCACAACTTCATTGGTCCAGGTGCTGATACCAAAAAAAACCGGAGAGAATGGGCGTCGACGGCATCATCGCCGAGCTGCGCGAGCTGCCGGCCAAAATGAAAATCCTTCCCAAGAAGAAGCACAAGCAGTTCCAGGTTAAGCTTAAGCACTTTTCGGTTTACGATGAAGCTGTACAAATTCTTACGTTATATATATAAATGAATGAAATGGAATGTTAACTGAATATATTTTGTGTGTGTGGCAAAACTAAAATGGTTTAGAAGGTGGAGGTGATGGTCCGGATGGACTGCGAAGGGTGCGAGAGGAAGGTGAGGAAGGCGGTGGAGGAGATGAAGGGGGTGAGCAGCGTGGAGGTGGACGCGAAGCAGAACAAGGTGACGGTGACGGGGTACGTGGAGCAGGAGGAGGTGGCGGAGCGGCTGCGGCGGAGGACGGGGAAGAAGGCGGAGCCGTGGCCGTACGTGCCCTACGACGTGGTGCCGCACCCCTACGCGCCGGGGGCCTACGACAAGAAGGCGCCGCTGGGGTACGTCCGCAACGCGCTCGCCGACCCCGACGCCGCGCCGCTCGCCCGCGCCACCGACGACGAGGAGAAGCTCGCCTCCGCCTTCAGCGACGAGAACCCCAACTCCTGCTCCCTCATGTAGCTAATGCTAGTGCCATAGTGGTGTATGCTCCAGCTTTGCTGTTAAAGTGTGCTGTTGCTTTGTGGTGTATGCTCCAGCTCTGCTGTTCAAGTGTGCTGCTGTTTTTTTTTCCCAAGTGTGTGTAACCTGTTTGTCTCGTGAGCACCTCGTGGCTGTAAATATTTTTGCCCTAAAAGACTTTTTGTGGGTACGTTCAGTAGCTTCGAGTGTTAGATCAAAGATCAAAGCAACGGGTTAGCTTTGTTTCCGTTAAGGTGTGTCTAAATTGCTAAGAGGATGGATAGAAGAATGACGTCTCTTCGACTTCGTGTCATCTTATAATGGATTTGGTTGGTGGTTAAGGTAAGATAAGACATGGCCATCCATACTTTGGCTAGATGATCACATGATACAATTTTTTGTTTGGTTGATTGAATGGCAATATTAAATTACTAATAAATAATAATATAAATTAATCATCATAGATTTTATTGTAATTAGTATAAATTAACAACAAAATATATCTATAGTTAATTAACACTAATTTAAACTTGATAATCACTAATTAACAACAAAACAAGCTAATTATAACTCAACCATCACTAATGACCAACTCACGAGCCAATTTAGCTTGATAGAAACATCCAACATCTTCATGAAATATTTCCAGAAAAAAACACAACAAAACTCTCACCCAGCCAACCAAACACATCCTTATCAAATATAGATCATACACAATGTCTGCCCCCAACTTTGTTCATGTATAAGCACAACCATCTATATGAGAACAAGCTGATAAATCCGCACGTTACCGCGGGAAATAAATATGGTAGCAGCGGAAAATAGATATATAAAGGACACTATTCGTAAAAAGGCGTTTTTTTAAAACACTAACATATCATGTTAATCAACTACATGTACAGTGAAAATAGATAAACAGTGCAATGGTTAATCAGCTGTAGCAGTGCAATGGTTAATCGGCTGTAGCTGCAGATAAACGATGAGATGAACAGTGCGTACAAACAGTAATGAACAGTGCAACAGTAGAGCTGCTGCGTGGCAGCTGGACAGTACTTTCACCAAAAAACATTAGTTTTTATAGATATGGATAATATATTTCCAAGTAAATATGAAGGCGCCAGATGAAGAAAACACTAAATGATCTCAGTAAGAAGCCCAGAAATATGCAGAATGGAAGAAAAAGCGGTAATGGCAAGCAGTTGTTTCTTACCGGCAGTTCGACGTCGACGGAATTAGCACAAATCATACATAATATGGATAGGATTTGCAAAAAAAAAAGGAGAAAAGGATAATGCAGATCACACCATTAACTGCGCAAGAAGCATATGCACAACTGAAAATTGTCATCAGTTTTTTGAAATAATTTTGTCTAGTCTTAACAGTTTCCGATTGACAGCATCCATGACAACTCAGTGTGCACAAAAGAGCAGCAACCAAACGAGTTCTCAACAGGTAATGTCACGTCGCAGCAAGAGCACAACCACAAAATACATATGTCCTGCACATAATACTACCTACTATATTTTTTTTCCTCCATATTTTTTCTAAGTTTTTCGATTTTTTTTGGTTTTTTTTGGTTTTATTATTTTTTTGTATTTCTATCTCTCTTTTTTTGTATGTTTTATTTTCATTTTTTTTGTTGTTTTCTTCCAAACCAACTGGATCCTCAGTCCTCACCCCCACTAGATGAGATGAGGAACGCGTGCCGTAACCAGAGAAAACTCGGCATGCCGTTGTAATTTTTCTTGTGTAAAACCTCAAAAGGTATCGCTCCGGAGTAAACTTCTTGCAGACTTCTGCCCAAAAAGTGGTCCACTCCCGTTGCTGTATAACCCTCCCAAGGGGGGCGCCTGATATCCTAGACTAACTGAAGTTGCTGACCTAGTAAGGAGAGCTTCACCGGGCATTCCTTGCATACCGGCATGGTAGCCTGCCCCCTCAAGTCCAACAGATTGAAACTGCGATGCCAGTGAATCAATGTTGGATGTCACAGGGGACAGTGAACCAGAAGAATTGCCAGCTGAGTAGCCTTGTTTTGGAAGCAGCCAGATCTCCCATCTTTCACGCTTCCGCAGTTTGTCACCCTTTAAAGCACATCAGGAAAAGCAAGAACTGAGATATATGAAGTAAATGTGACACGGAACAAAGAAAATCATATTCATGCCATTTCCCATTTCGATAGAAGAAATTATGGTAGGAAGTACAAGATAAATCCTATATCTCTGGAGTTAATTGAAGTGTGCACAGGCTAAACAAAATTTCCCTGTAAATCCATAGTATCTTGGAGGATCAGCAACAATAACGTAAGTTTATTCAAATGCTTTCTGATCAGGTAGGATCAATGAGTTTGTGGTTCTTATTTAGAAACAAAATCTTAAGTGAATACAAAAATAAGTCGACTGATAGATGACCAGTGTTATGAAGTTATCACAGTTTTGATCTACAATAATACTAGTGGCTAGCTTAAGATCATCATTAAATATACCTATCATCAACTTGTTTGCAATCAACAGATAAGATTCTCCTTGTAATATGTTTATAGTATTATGTTAAAACATCAAATACGTTCAGTTTTTCCTAGTGGCTAGTCAACCAAGAGTGCAGATTTAAACAGCAACAATTCATTTGGAGTTCTGCTTTAAGGAATGGGAGTAAGAAATATAAAATACTTGATACTGGCATGAGATCCTCTAGGGTGCTAAAAATGCAATTTTATCAATCAATTTCCTGAGTGTAGAACTGTAGATGCCCATGCTAGCACGAGTGCTCTGATGCACAAATTTCAACATGTGGATTCCAATTTGATGTACATACAAGATTGGACTAAGATTTTACGATGATGGAACTGAACTTAAGTTGGGCATGCACTCCAGTCTATGTAATTCGCTATTACTACCTAGGGTTAGCTAAAGGAGGGAATACAAGCTAAGATGGCCAGCAGACATAGGCCAAGAGTTGCCTAGTTGGTCTTGAACAAAGGCAAAAATAAGATGCCATCCAGATAAAGTACAAGGAGCTACACAGTCAATTGTCATATAGCATTACAAATTGAAACAAAACAATACCATTTTGAAGATCAAAAACCAAAAAAATTCCCTAGAATATTCCTTCTATGCAAGCTAGATTTTTGGGATGCCAAGCCATTTAGGCATAATCTATATGAAACATCTAGCAAAGAATATCTGTAATAGCTAGTGCCAGATTAATTTTAAACACTTCAAAAACTGTTCATTGTTTTGCACATAATAGAACATGGATACAAATTGGATATTTACAAATTATAGCTTTTTAATGTGGTAGATAAATTTGTTTAAAACTCAAATATGAAATTACTTCGATGGTAAATTATTACAATTAGAGATCACCTGTACTTCCACCACGGCAGATTGCAGGACTGTTTCCAAGATGAACTGTACATTATTAGTCAGTTTCTTTACCTGCACGAAACAATATAGGTGAGAACTAGCCATAGCTGTAAAAGAAGCGTACCTATTTTGGTATTTGGATAAAGTTGCCCCCTGAATATTGGTATTATTCATGTCAGAAATATGCATAAATGCCATAAAAACAGGTTCCATCCTCCTTTCCTTTTCTCTTCAGTGCATAGTCATGTTAAACATCACTTCTACAATTCCATATAATGGCATGTCCATGTACGGTGAAAAATAAAGAGCTAAGGGCAACTTCAAATATTCAACACTCTAGATTCATTATTAAACCAAAACATTCATATTGTGTAATTGTCTCACTTATCAGTCAGCCTCTACTATTTTGGTCTCTTTTATATAGTTGTTTTTCCATTCCGATTGCTAGTTTCTCTCCTTTCCCTACTTATGACAAGCCAACTAACGGACAATTGAGTACAACAATGGCTTCTGGTTGTTCTTTTGGAAGAACATTATCACTTGTAATAAATCATGGGAATCAACTACATGATTACAGTCTCCAGACCTTGCCATTCTCTTGGAATTTAAGGGCTTAATTACCATCGTGCAGAGGCAGGTGGCAAATTTCCTTTTGTTCACATTGCACAGAAAATGCATTTTTGCGACGCCTCAAAATATAGTAATCATTTGTTAGGATCAAGGGGCAAAAGCATAAAAGAATATAAAAACACAGAAGTCTTTTGTACATGGTGCATTGAGAGCCACAAAACAATAATAAGAAAATAATTTAAGACATTTAAGACAAAATTAGAAAATGTGTAGCCCAAAGCTGAACCACCCCCCCCCCCCCCAAAAAAAAAAAACTCTTGGGATTTGGATAAAGCAATCCGAGGGGAAAACAAATCCCATCACCATGGATTGGCACTCACCAAATTTACTAATTTTGAAGGATAGAATCTGAAAATATCCATAAAAACTTATGTGTTTACAACTACATACAGATTGAGATTTCTTACACCATTGTGGAAATAACTAAAAATGCATGACCAATTGTATGTTTTCAGCTTAAAAAAATTGAGACAATTGATGTCATCTAAATTACACAGGATATAGATTAGTAGACATCTTGACTAATATCTAAATATGGAAGCTCCGTGATGGTACCATTCTTGCATATCTAAATGTGCATTCAACTTCTCACACATCCAGGCAACAGAAAAAGAAGATGTCATATAAGCAATAAGAAAAAAGCTCTTTGTCTCTCGTTCAATGGTGACAGTGAGCAACTAACTACAGAAAGTAGGCAGAACACTGCAGACGGTAAGTTTGTCATTAAACCATTTAACAAAAGCAACGAAGTAAAGTTCATTATTAATTTTTCTTAGTGAGAGAACTCGCCTGATTAAATCCTGCAATCAGAGAAACTGGAACCCAACCCTGGTCATCCATTCGCTGCCTCAAGAATATGTCCTTGCACAAATTGTCCTCACTGCAAAAATTAAACAAGTGATTCAGTAAACTGGCCTCACAGATGATATGGAAAAAAGTTCCTGTAAGCGTAGGTATAAAACTACCTAAAGTAGTACTCTATCTGCCTCAGCAGCTCCATTCGAAGAGATTCAAATGGAGTAATTAACATAGCTGGAGGGCTTGCTGGGTGAGGCACGAAAGGCAGTGCTTGAACACCTTCTGAGGGGGACGCAAAGTAGTACACATGAGGTGCTATCTCTGCTATTGAGATAAAGAAAATTAAGGTGAGATAACAATAGAACAACTATATAATATAATCTCATAAACCACATGCATGCCATACCAGGGAAGCCAATGGGAGCCCCATAAGGTGGTGTTTGTGGAGTAGCAGGGCTAACAAATGGTGGTGGTGGAGGAGGTGCTGCCGTCACAACAGCCAGAGGAGCCCTTATGTAAGATGGCTGGTGTCCACGCTGCTGGTGTGCAGGCCCATGTCCGTCCCTGCGGCCACCGCCCCGCCGTTGCCCATCGAAACCACCATGGTGTTCCTGTCCACGCCGACCACCACCTCCACCATTGCCCCTCCTGTTCCCCCCACCATAGCCACCACCTCGGCCATGGGGATGGGAACCATAACGGCCATTCTGGTAGTGATCACCGCCTCCATTGCTCCTGGCATTAGGGGTGTGGACTGGTGATGGCTCTGAGCCAGGGGCACGCTTGTCCAGCCCATCCCCCGCAGGCATCACCAGGGCACGCCGGGCCGGTGGATTGCGCACCAGTGCTTCGTGATCAGGATTAGCATCGGGAGCACCGGAATTGCCCAAAGAGACAGGTGGGATCACCACCTCCTGAGAGGATTCCCCAACGCAAAAAAAAACCCAGTCCCATCAAACGGCAATAAATTTCAATCTCATACCCTACTATCAACTGGATCAAACACTCACAGCGGATGGTGGAGGAGCGGCCTTAGGCGATGCCCTGGGCGGCGTCGGCGGCGGGGGAGACGCCAGCCCGGGCAGCGCCGGCCAGGAGTCGGCGTCCATGATGGGGCTCCCGGGCGCCACCACGACCTGCACCGCCCCGTTCCCCGGGCGCTTCCACGCGACGGCAGCAGCACCCGCCTTCTTCCCGGCGGGGGGACTATCGGTCGGAGCCGGGGTCCCCCCGCCAGCGTTGGCCGCCGCATGCTGGTCACCGTTGGAAGCCATCGCCCACACACACCTCGGTGGCCCCCTTCCGCCCGCTGGAAAACACCTATCAGGACACGGCACGAACGGCGGCGGTGGGGATCGGTAGGCGCGCTCAGCACGGCATGAGGCGATCGGCGGCGCGGGGCTCCAGGGTTCCAAATATTGCCGCCACGAGGGGGAGGGTGGGGGCGGGGTGGAGGATCCCGGCGACGATCGGATCGCGGACGGGATAAACGGGGGCCGGGCGGCCGGTGGCTCGTCGCGGCTGCGGCGGCGGCGGCTCTTCCCCTTCCCTTCCCACGGGGCGGACGGATGGACGCAGAGGAGGGGATCCCTCCCTTTCCCGGTGGGGCACAAAAGGGGACGAGTCCGCCGCGACCACCCGTTCGCGGCCCTCTCCACCGTCCGATCCACGCGGACGGCCACGATCCCTTCCCCCGGGGAGGGGGGCCCTGCGCCGCTCTAAAGCGCGAGCTGGCACGTGGGCCCCCACCTGGCCGCGGCACCGGTAGGTGTCAGGTGGGCCCGCGCGCGGGGAGCCGTCGGATGCCGGATCCACGGCCCCGGATGCCGCCGAGGGTCCACGTCCCGGGGAAAGTAAATAATGGCGACCTTTCGGTGTTGGAGGATGGCAGCAAATCCACCGGTGGCCGGAGGCGGCGGCTGGGCTGGACTGCACCGGCCACCGGCAGCCGCCCATCCTTTTTCCGACGACCTCACCGGCTCTTCCACTTCGCCGTCCTGCCGGATTCCGACGACCTCAGCTCACTGTCCCAGCTCGTTGTTTTTGAAAACCAAGTATTCCATCCTGGTGAATCCGGACATATTCTTGTGCCGCCTTTTCAACTGATGATGTAAAAAGACGCTACGAGAATTTTGGGATGCTTCTTGTTTGCGTATAGATGCATGTTGTGCCGATGTAATCAGTATATATATCAGAGTTTTTTTTTCCTTTATGAAATAAAATTAAGGGGGCCATCGTTTGGCTTTTAATAGAAAAAATTCAAATAACATATTTATAAATAAAATATAATTTGTACAATTTATATATATATATATATATTCTTAGCAATCTAATGCTGGAAAATAAATTTTGATGGAAAAATATTAAAATCAATTATACATTTAAGATTAAAAATTTAAATTTTTACGTAGAGGCATAAGTAGATAAAAAAATATACTTAGTGCAAGTGATTCTTGCAACACATCGGATGTGAAGGAACAGAATTTGAAGCGTAAAAATACGAGGTTATAACAGGATAGCAAAAGGAACGCTGCTACAGGAGAATTTGGAAGCTTTATTATCCTCTCATGTCTTTTCCTTAACGGTGTTGGATGGATAAGGTCCAAACCTCTTATGCCGTGTTTGAACGAAGGAGATAAGTTAACTTATTTCTGACACGAAAATAGATTAGTATATAATTAATTAATTATTAATTATTAAAAAAATATAAAATAGATTAATATGATTTTTTAAAATAATTTTCCTATTAAATTTTTTTATAAAAAATACACCGTTTAACGGTTCGAAAAAACGTACGCACGAAAAACGAGGATAAGTTAACTTTGAGGAAGGAAACGAACGCGGTCCTAGTAGCCAAATAGTCTCCTACTCCTTTGGATCGATCACCAAGGTAGCCACGCCCCACGATCGAGATGAGTGCGTGCAATTTTGTCGTTGGATTGCTTGCGGCTGCAATTAGTTCCTGGATCTGTTTGGAAGCTTATGATAGCTTTATTTTCTTGTAGAATCTTCAAAGTTAGAAACTCTTATGAATAACAATCCGTTTTTTAGAATCTGCTGCAATGCATCAGCCGACATCATCTGAGAGACTGAGACTGTCTTTCATGCACAGCTCGCCTCGTTTCGTTTGGCAGCCTGATGGATCTTTTCGCCTCTGAGATCTCCTCCAAACGAAAGGCTTAATTTCAGAATTAGCTCAGCCGCCGTCTTCCTGTCAGTTTTGTGTTGTACGGGTCACCAATTATATATTGGAGTATATTTGGTAGCTTGATGCTGATATAATTGCGTATGTAATGTAGTACTACTGTACTAGACGTGTTTTTCTCGTACGCCTCTAGTAGCCTTTAATTGACACTCTGTTCCATCGAGGAAAATGACTTGTCAGTTGTCACCGCACCAGCATGTGATGCACATCTCAAGATATATTCGAGTACTCCCTTCGTTCCTAAATAAACTAATTTTTTATTTTTTACCTATAACTTTTTTCACTTTTTATCTACAATTTTTGACTCTTCGTCTTATTAAAAAAAATTTGCGACTGATATTTTTGTTTTTATTAGATAATAATTATGAATAGTACTTTACGTGTGACTAATTTTTTTAATTTCCTGAAATTTTTTTTAAATAAGACGGATAGTCAAACGTTGGATACGGAAACCGAAGAATTGATTTTTTTTCAGAGGGAGTACTGGTTTATGATGCATGAAAAGATCTTCGGCAGGAGTAACAATTTCACATCTATTAACGACTGCCTTGGATTTACAGTTTAATTAATTTACACCCATCAATTAAGACCAGGTACCATAGCAGGCTATAAGACAGCTGTAAGCATATTTTAAAAAGATAAGAGGGAAGAGAAAAGAGAGGTGGACTACTAATTTATAATTTATAGTCAGCTGCACACGGACTCCAGGATAAAATGTATGTATGACATGTGGGACTATGTATTGATGTTTGGTAGGTAACTATTGTATAAATTGACTATTAGATTGATTATAGATGAATTGAATCTAGCAGTTGGCTAACTATTGAACTTGCTCTAACAAACTGAAGAAACAATGCTCGATCGCGGAGCTAGCTCTCGAGCTAATCAATAAGAAATGAAAAAAGAGAATGAATGCTCGATGATCAGACGATGCTCTATTAATTGCTCTTGACGTATGAAGCTAGCTTAGTAGTCAAACTGTTTGTAGGTGCTGTAGGTTTGGCCGAACGACCACCCCGCCGGCACAACGCCGTCGAAGACGATGGTCTGGCCGCCGGTGGAGGTGACCGTGAAGCTGAGAGCCTGGCCGGCCAATCCGGCGAGGCACTGCCAATTGGCGCCCCAGTTCCTCGACATCTGGATCCACCCCGTGCTGGACCCCTTCACCGACATGCTCGCTACCGACCCGCTCCCGGCCACGTTGGTCACCAGCACCAGCTCGAAGTAGTTGAACCCGTTGATGGTGAACCTCACGCCTGCACTCCTCCAGCACTTCACCCTGCAATTCATCACGACAGATGGTCAATTACTAAGGCCTCCTTTGATTCAAAGAAAATTCGTAGGAATTTTCGAGCATTTCATTTCTATAGAAATTTTTCCTATAAAGCCCTTTGAATCAAATGAACGAATCCTATGAAATTCCTATGGAATGTCTCTTCCCATGTAAGTTTTGGAGGAAATTTAATCATTTGAGTTTTTATCTCTCCTCAAATTTCTGTGTTTTCTTTTTGGTCCAATCAAACGGTCATTTCTATATTTTTTCTGTGTTTTGCAATCCTCTATTTTACACTTACATTTCTGTTAAAATCCTATATTTTTTTCATTTCTATGATTCAAAGGGGCCCTAAGATCACGAACAAATGTAACCAAAATTATTGTCATGTCGGTCAATGAGCTTACTGCTGGTAGAGGACGGGGATGATGCCGGCCTCGTAGATGCCGATCTGGAGCCAGGCGGGCTCGGCCATGTCGAAGTGAGGGCGGGGCGGGTTGCACCAGCCGCCGTTGTCGCTGGGGAGGTCCCAGTTGGGCGGGCAGAAGTTGGTGGCCGTCACGGTGACCGCCTTGCCGAGCCTGCACCAGTTGGGCGCCTTGGAGGAGTCGCAGATGATGAGGTAGCACTGCCCGCACGACGCGCCGCCGTTGAACAGCGCTGTGCTCAGCGCCGCGTTGTTGATGCCGTAGCCCTGGTCGTACAGGTTGCCGTACCCACACGCACCACCTGCACACGCACATGCACGCATGCACGACCCGGTTAATCCATAGACCATCATGGCAATGCATTGGCATCATGGCAACGACAGAAGCTGCAGTCTAGAGAGTAGACGACTTACCCATCGTGCCGGAGCCGTCGGCGCCGCCGTAGAACGTGGCGGTGCCCGGGAGCCAGTCCGACCTCGCCGGTGCAAAGCAGAGCGCGAGAACGGCCACCAGCTGCAGGAAAATGCTCCCCATGTCGCCCCCTAGCTAGCTCGATTCTGTGCAGTCGATGGAGAGAAGATTAACCTCGTTGCAAACTATGTAGCTACTAGCTAGATAGATATTGTTTTGCGATGAATAGTTTTGGAGGTGAGGATGTCTGCGGCAATGCTGGTGCTTATATAGCATGGTGATCCAGGAGGCCTGTGAACAGAACGGGCATGGATTGCATACCAAGCTTTAGCTAGGGAATGATTGTCGCATGCATTATTGAAACATGCGATCACTGTTCCAACGATCGCATGCACATGGCTCTGCAACGTCCAGAGATTGAATTACGCGTAATTATGATTGGTTTTGCTGGTCTAAGCTCTACTGCTTGGGGTGCAGCTAAAAGTTCAAAGCTGAACAGGTCGTTGTGCGCAGCAAGAACAGAAATGCTCTGATCATGCATGCACGCGAATGTTTCTGCTAGCCAGCATGTACGCTACGCAGGCTGTAGCTGAACTGAATGTTAGCCATACAATCATTCTTGCTACATGTCTCGTTTACTCTGTTTCGCTAACGAAATTATATTATCCTCCGTTTCTCTCTCAGAAAACCGAAAGAAATTATATCCATCAAACAAACTCAGTACTTTTGGCATCTTGAGTTCTAACGAGATTAGGGTATGTTTGGGGAGCTTTTTTCAGCTGCAGTTTTTTCAGAAACTGTTTCTGATAGAAGTTGTCACAAATGGTCCACGGATTCTGACAATCTACAGTTACAAATTCTAGAAAATGAACTAAAAAGTCAGAAGCTGGAGAAGCTGGGTTTCAGAGTTTTTTCAGATTCTCGAAACTGGCTACCAAACAGCTATTTCTCGAAATCTAAAAGATCTCCAAACAGGTCCTAAGTTTATCTCTAGGATTAAGCAAATTGGTTGCCTTTAAATGGAAAAACAGTTCTGAGTCCTACTTATTACACTACATCTTCAATTTCCCCTTGCAATAAAAAAATACTCTGAAGAAAATCACATCATATAATTCTAACAGAGCTCGGTGTTGTGGCCATGATCCTTCTCTGATGAGAAACCTATTGATACAGGGTTGATCCATACGATCGCTTAGCTGGAGATCAAACTACCCATTATCACGGTCAAAGTATGCCCACAGGAGTGCGGAAACTCCTCAACTTGCTTGTTGAACACAGCTTTGTGATACAGATACATATGACCCTGCTATGGTAATTAAGCTTCTGGTAGTGCATGATCATCTCATTTATGTGTTTTTTTTCTTTCTACACTGGACTATGATGCAATGGTTTTATTCTTCATTTATGTGTTCCTTCGTATATTCTGGACACTAAAACTGTAAGATGAAAAGCTGTACTTTAACATAGAGAGCATATTTTTCTCAAAGATAAAAAAGTTGCTTATCTCGGGCAGGTAATATTTTCCGTTGCAACACACGGGCAAATTACTAGTCAATTTTGACTAATGATAATATAATGAATTCCTCAATCAGAAATATTTCACACAAAAGAAGCGTCTGCTCATTTATTGGCTACCTAAATTCGCTCCCATGGAATTCTTAATTAGTACCGGATATTTCAAAGTCCTTATAATTAGACAAGTGAGCAGTTGTAATGGAAAGGAAGTAGAGTTTTTCGCTTCTTAATTATTTGTCCTTTTCAGTACTGTCTAACTGCAGGCTCAACTCCCTTGATTCCTTTGCAGCCCCAATTACTCTTTTTCTCTTCCAACCAATGGCGAGCTACACATTGAAATAGTCAAATAATTTGCATTATCTTGTTCAGTGCTTGAGGTCAACCAACAAAAACCGTATGATTAAAATAGTAAAGCACTACATTGCTTTATGAATCGCTTGTTCTGATGAGTTCTATTATAAATAGCATACTTTTTGAGCATAAATTCTACACATACTCATAAATAAAATACTGGTTAGATGAAGCCAATCTGTGGTCAATTTGTGGAGCAAAGCATTTAGCGAGAATATTGGCCTGATTCCTTCTTTTTCTTTTTTTAAAGTTTTCTGACTAGGAGACGGGGCAGCTCCTGGTGTGGTTTCCTTGAAGAGCAATTTTACCATACTTAAGTAGGTACTAAGAGATACCATTATTTTAAGTAGGTACTAAGAGATACCATTGTTTTCTATACAAAATTTGATACCTCTTGGTATCTTAAGTACAAGATATCAAATTGGTACCAAATTTTATATAGAAAAAAATGGTATCTCATGGTACCTCCGTAAGGATAAGAAAAAAACTCTTCTTTGAAACTATTTGTAATTGCTGTTTTTACCCTTCTCAATATAATACCAGCTCCTAGCTGGCTTCGGTTCAAAAAATAAATAAAATACTGGTTGGTCGATCGACACTAACAATAATTTTATACCTTGCTTCTTCGAACACAGAACAGACCGTTTTGTTAGTTCTGGGCATTCGATTCACATCTGAATCCGCCATTGCAATCATAAGTTGAGCAACATAGCACGATACTAATGATTTTTTGGCGAGATCAATAATAAATTAATCAATTAATTGATACTGTAATACATAGTCATGTACTACCTCCATTTTTATTTATACGACGTTGGATCTAACGGTCTGTGATTTTCTTATACTACATGGGTAATAAAACACGTTGGATCTACCTCCATCTATTACTTTGGATGTAACGGTTGTGATTTTTCTTATACTGCACGGGTATTATGTGTAGTAGAAATTTTATAAGGTTAAAATTAGAACTTAAATATATAATATTGTAATAAATTTATGCGTCATATATCATATTAAAATAGATGAATTGGTAGAGATACCTTACCGAAGTTTCAAATAAAATATTTAATAAATTTATAAAAATCCATATTTAGATTTAAATTTTACTACACAGCACCCATGGTAGTAGAAGCACCGTAACGGTTCCTTGTAGAAATGATGTTGTCTTTAATGGCTTCAAATCTAACTCATTTGTATAGGTGATTTTTTAAAGTAACGTACCTGGACATGTCAATGGTCGTTGTTGCTTAAGGTGAAAGAATGGTGCAAGGTGGTGGAAGCAAGAGTCAAGGAGTTCTTTGAGAAGTCCAGGTGGAATGAGAGAAGAAGATTGGAGGTTTAATGTTAAGTATGTCCTGTGTTTAACGAAGTAGTTGTATGGTTGTTCGCGGTGGTGTGGTTGAGTCCATATGCTCTTGGAAGTCTCTTTTATGTGTGTTAAACATGTAAGGTATCGAGTCTATACGCTTTTGTGTTATGTTAGCTGCATCCTGCATACCTCCGGTTTGAAAGCAGACGCCGGATTTTAATCTATTTTCTAAAAGAATAAACGTTTACGCTGGGATATCTGTTTTTGCATACAAACTCGTGATGAAGGAATTTCTAGCATGTCCCAGTACATTTCATGATGTACGGAAAAACTGATGGAATGGGATCTTCAGTAGCAATTTCACATCAGGTAACAATGATTGCCTTGGATTGCAAATTCAGTTACACCAGTCAATTAGCAATTGAACAATCAAATGAATGATCCCAACAAGCAATGCTCGGTCGTTGATCTCTGCAGCTTACAAAAGAAACGAAGTACGAATGCTCGATCGATCAGATAATCAGATTTCAGACGACAATCGATCTTGATGTTCTTGGCGTACGTCTGAACCTATAGTAGCTTAGTAGTCGAACTGTTTGTATGTGCTGTAGGTTTGGCCGAACGACCACCCCGCCGGCACGACGCTGTCGAAGACGATGGTCTGGCCGCCGGTGGAGGTGACCGTGAAGCTGAGAGCCTGGCCGGCTAACCCGGCGAGGCACTGCCAATTGGCGCCCCAGTTCCTCGACATCTGGATCCACCCCGTGCTGGACCCCTTCACCGACATGCTCGCTACCGACCCGCTTCCGGCCACGTTGGTCACCAGCACCAGCTCGAAGTAGTTGAACCCGTTGATAGTGAACCTCACGCCTCCACTCTTCCAGCACTTCACCCTGCGATTCATCACGACGACAGATGTCAATGGCTAAGTTCATCATACGAACAAATGTAACCAAAATTAGGGACCGTCTCCGGTGAATTTAATCCACACAGCGGATCTATTTTTATCGAACGGCTGTGATTAAATTATTTTACTAACAATTAGGTGTAGTAGAAATTTGAAGGGGGTAATATTGTCTTTTTTTATTGTGATCTTTATTGCCAAAAAATAAAATTACAAATTACTACTAATCAATTAATTAAGAAAATACCAAAATACTCTATCAAATCAATGGATGAGATTAGTTCTACCGGTGTAGTATAATACATTTTTAAGTTATTGTCAGGTCGGTCAATGTACTTACTGGTAGTATAATACCCTTTTAAGTTATTGTCAGGTCGGTTAATGTGCTTACTGTTGGTAGAGGATGGGAACAATGCCGGCTTGGTAGATGCCGATGTTCTCCCAGGCGGGCTGGGACATGTCGAAGTGAGGGCGGGGAGGGTTGCACCAGCCGCCTTTGTCGCTGGGGAGGTCCCAGTTGGGCGGGCAGAAGTTGGTGGCCGTCACGGTGACCGCCTTGCCGAGCCTGCACCAGTCGGGCGCCTTGGAGTAGTCGCAGATGATGAGGTAGCACTGCCCGCACGACGCGCCGCCGTTGAACAGCGCCGTGCTCAGCGCCGCGTTGTTGATGCCGTAGCCCTGGTCGTACAGGTTGCCGTACCCACACGCGCCACCTGCACATGCACATCCGGTTAGCCGCATGCCCATCATTTCGCTTTTACTTATGTTTATATACAAAATTTAAATTATTAACCCTAAATTTAGATTTGATTTTAAAGTTTGTCATCGTACTTTATTTTTTAGCCTTTGTTTTCGTTAAGAATACATAAATAAAAGTTTTATTCATAAATTACTTTTTATAAGAAAAAACCAAATGATCACCCTTCCCTGCAAGCAAAAATGCGTTGGAACATTCAGTGGGATATTCAGACTGCGTATTGCAGAAACGCATGCATGGTTTGACAAAACAATGCTAGAGGCGGACGTACCCATCGTGCCGGAGCCGTCGGCGCCGCCGTAGAACGTGGCGGTGCCCGGGAGCCAGTCCGACCTCGCCGGTGCAAAGCAGAGCGCGAGAACGGCCACCAGCTGCAGGAAAATGCTCCCCATATTCCCCTAGCTACGTACTCCCTTTCTTGGCCCTGTGCAGCTAGATGTTGTTGCTGTGATGAATGGAATTGGAGGTGAGGGATGTCTGCATCAATGGTGGTGCTTATATAGGATGATCTGGGACGCTTGCAGAGGCATGGATTACATCAAGTTCAAGGGAATGATTGTCGTATGCATTATTGAAACCTGCGATCACTGTTCCAAACTTCCAATGATCGAATGCACATGGCTCTACAACGTCCAGAGATTGACTTACGCGTAATGATGATTGTTGTGCTGGTCTAAGCTCTACTGTTTTAGTTCCTCCATAAATTAAAAAAAAGTTATTGGTCGTATGCTAGATTGCTAGCATTCTTCCAGTTGAGTAGTTAAAAGTGAACAGAATATCTCTGCTAGCCAGCAGGCAAGCTATGGAAGAACTGAATGTTAGCCAGACAATGATACAGTGTTTCTAACTACATCTCTTGTTCAGGGTTTATTTGACAGAGCTCCAAATTTGAGATAAGGCTAGGAGAAGATAGTTCGACCCTTCTAATGTATTTTCTGAAGCGGATTCAGAAGCTTCTGGTTTGGCTCCAACTCTACCAGACACAATATTTGTCTATTTGATTACCAGTTAGAGTCTTGTTAGACATACCCTTATATATAGTTACTTAGTTTGGCTAACGAAATTATATTTTTGTTGTTAGCTCTGATCATTTGAGCCACAGTTAATAAGCTAAAGAGAAAAATAAATAAAATAGACAAAAGCAATTCATGAATATCTTTTCTCTTCGAACCACCGGCGAGCTACACATCGAAATGGTCAAATAATTTGCATTATCTTGTTGAGTGTTTGAGGTCAACCAACAAGAACGGTATGATCAAAACTTTAAAATAATTCATTTCTATATGAATTTCTTGTGCCGATGAGTTCCAGTGAAATTAGTAATCAAACAGCATACGCTCTTAGCACAAATTCTTCACAAATACACAAGCACTGGTTGGTCGATCGACACTGGCAATAATTTTATACCTTGCTTCTTTCAACACATAACTAATAACCGTTTTGTTCATTATAGGCATTCTATTCACATCTGCACCTGCCATTGCAATCATAAATTGCACAATATTAATCAATTAATTAATAGTAGATAACCATGTACGTCGTTTATTATCAAGTTTTAACTGAAGTTGTTACTCTAGCGAGAACCTGCAACGGCAAACCGTATGTTCTCAGCAGAGTTATAATATAGTTTTTTTTTCAGATAGATGTGCATAACAGATATTCCCTTCTATTATTTAAGTTATTATTTTTTTCATATGGAAGTTGCGCACATATTCCTGGAATAGAATAATCAACTTCAAGCATTATCGACTTTGGCACCTCTTCATCAGTTTGTTTTGTGCAAGTTTTTAAACCGAGTAGCTTAGGTCCAGCGAATTATGAAAATGCACGTTCAAAATAAATTAAAAGAGTCTCAAATGAATTAGCGTAGCAGATGGATTTACCGGTTTAAGTGTTTTTACCATAAGGTTAAGGTTTTTGTACATAAGCTTGAAATTGACCGGAGGAACTGATGAGTGGCGTACCCAGGACTTTTAAGTATGGTCGGTCCAAGTTACATAATGTTTTTAAACAGTGCAAATATAACATGCACTACAATAAAAAAAATATAGAATTGATCCAAATGCCAGTGGTTGTAACGGTATTGCCATTATAACAGAGGATAGAGAGCTTTAGTCGGGGCAAATATAGGAGTGGACAGAAAGCTCGTGGCTCGCTCGACTCGTGATAAACTCGGCTCGGCTCGACTCGGCTCATTTCATTTTTCTAACGAGCCGAGCTAGCATTTTAGCTCGTTAGAGATAACGAGCCAGCTCGAGCTAGCTCGTGAGCTGCTCGTGTGCTTAACAAGCTAGACCAAAGACACGCAATTCATCGGCGTTTATTGATTCCACCCGGAATGCATGTGTTCAATACTTCATAAGTTCATCATGTGATATGTTGGTTCAAACTTTAATATTTAGATACAATTTTATATGATTTTTATGTTTAAACTAAAATTTGCTTGTATAATCTATTGAAAAATTATTTAAATTCATTTTTAATACATGACTCATGAGCCTAACGAGCCAGCTCGAGCTCTGTAACGAGCCGAGCTAGATTTTTAGCTCGTTACGATAACGAGCCGAACCGAGCCGTTATCCAGGCCTAGGCAAATACAAAGAGAAATCAAACACTTGCACGTGGGCTCCATGTTATTTTTTTATTTCTTTTGTTGATTGTCATGCCGCGTACATGCCATATAGGATAAACAACCATCAAAGCGTCACGTAGACACCACGATGGATAAAACCGTCCTCTAAACCACCAGTGAGATAAATTGAGCCAGTTTCGACCGTTGAGGGAACATGCATGTCTGATTTTATAGTTGAGTGAGCAAAATCAAACTTGTATAATATTATCTCCGTTTCAGGTTATAAGATTTTCTGGCTTTACCTAGATTTATCCTTGTCTTAATGTATATATTTTATATATGTGTTTAGATTCATTAGCACACATATAAATCTAGACAAGAATAGAAAGTCTTGTAACGTGGGAATAGTTAAGACTTAAGAGTGCAAGAACAATATACATGCTGCTGCTGGATTAGCTAGCCCATATAACACATCACATGCAAAGACATGGGCCATGTACTCCGGCCCAGCACAGGAAGCTAACTCCCCTCACGTTGACAGGCCTTTTGTCCGGCCCACCACGACAGCCGGGCCGGGCGGGGGGGGGGGAGGCTGTGCCTTTGCGGGCCGTGGCTTGGCGCTCGCCTGCCACCGTTGGATCTACCTCTCGCGGATATCGGCCGTCCAATCGAACCCGAGGAGGCACAGCCGCACAGAGCAAGGTCCCTAGTGTGTTTCTCTCTCAGAACTCAGAAGCTGGGCAAAATTTGAGAATCGCGCGGTAAACTGCTGACAGCCAGATAGCCCAAAAGCACTGGACAGTTAAATATATTATTCCGTGCTACATTTCTTCAGACTAGTCAACTACTGTACTAACAGCATGATTGCATTTCTTCAGATTTATATTTGCTGTTGGGTACTGGGTAGGCATGTTTAGCTGTCAATCACGACTCAAGACACGCGGAGTTCAAATAATTAATTAATATATATGAGGAATTAATTCAAGATGTACATGCATGTACAAGTTAATCCAAAAAGAATTAATTATAAGTAGTAACAGATCTCCCGACTTAAGGTCATTGTGCAAACGAATTGACACGTGTGCGTCTAATAGCTGAATTGCTGGTTGCTGGTGAAGGTCATGCCGAAGGTCCACCAGCTGGGCACGACGTTGTAGGCGTAGAGCGTCTGGCCGCCGGTGGAGGTGACGGCGAAGGAGAGCGGCTGGCCGACGAGCCCCGAGTTGCACTGCCAGTTCGCGCCCCAGTTCCGGTTCAGCGTGATCCACCCCGTGCTTCCCCCCTTCACCGACACCGACCTCACCGACCCGCTCCCCGCCACGTTCGACACCAGCACCAGCTCGAAGAAGTTGAACCCTCCCACCGTGAACCTGATCCCTCCCTGCCTCCAGCACTTCACCCTACACACGACAATTACCAAGTTAAACGTGTCCAGATTAACGTATATGTTAACTAACAGAAATTTTACTGTCCTTAGTTAAGTGTTCGAGTGTACCAAAACTTTATCTCCAATATCAAATAACTGGATGTTTACGTAAAAAAGAGGAATTTTACCAAGAGAAATTACATTAACTACTAAACTTTTAGTATAACTTTTTTTACCTTTGAATACTTAGTGTCTGGATATACCAAATTTTTATAATAGAAAATATGGTACGTATCAAGGATGTTAAAAAATACTTATAAAATTCTGACATCTCCCGATAATTTCTTGATGATCGACATGAAATGCAATTCAGTCGTGCTTGATAAGATATCGGGAGATACTTTTTTTATTTTCTGTATGTGTAACTTAACTTAGCACATAAAATTTTGTTATCTCTGTATACTTTTTTAAAGACCATAAAATTTCTCTTCTTAAAAAATCCTTGAGAGCAAAGGGTGCGTGTGTGCATTCACAAGGCTAGATGTGTAATTGTGTACGGGAGCATTTGCAATTATACCGTGTTTCAGAAAAAATGGTGACGGTCAAACTGCATATTTACAAAATGAAAAATAATTTATAAATAAAATTTTTATATACATATTTTTAGCGATCTAAAAGGTTGAAAAATAAATTCGATGAAAAAACCTTAAAATCAACTGAAAAAATTTAAATTTTAGTTTATAAGCAGAAACGAAAAAAACGAGAGTAAAAGTATTATTACTAATGTAGTAATAATGGGCTTACTGCTGGTAGAGGACGGGGATGATGCCGGCCTTGTAGATGCCGATCTGGAGCCAGGCGGGCTCGGCCATGTCGAAGTGAGGGCGTGGCGGGTTGCACCAGCCGCCGTTGTTGTTGGGGAGCGCCCAGTTGGGCGGGCACAGGTTGGTGGCCGTGACGGTCACCGCGGCGCCCGCCCTGCACCACTGCGGCGTCGCGGCGCCGTCGCACATGATCAGGTAGCACTGCCCGCACGACCACCCGTCGTTGAACAGCACCGAGCTCAGCGCCGCCGTGTTCGTCCCGTACCCCGCCGCGTACAGGTTCCCGTACCCGCACGCGCCACCTGCACAACACAGCTAGCCAGCCTCCGTGAGAAACGCTTGCAAACGCAACGCACAGATGGTGGATTTGTGTCGGAAGCTCTGTGACGTACGTACCCATCGTGCCGGAGGCGTCGGCGCCGCCGTAGAACGTCGCCGTCCCTTTGTTCCAGTCGGCCTGTGCCGGCGCGAAGCCGGCTGCTGCTAGCACCGCGATGAACAACGACGTGGCGAAGACGATCGCCGTGTCCATCTCCGTTGAGACGAGACGGGCAGAGAACGCAACTCAAGAGGGTTACAGTAAAGTTGGAGGTGAACAGGCAAAGAGGTTCTGAAATTCTGATGGTTTTGCAGCGAACGTGGAGGTGCTTATATAAGAGCAGGGAATGAGAATTATGGTCAGATCAGAGCAGAGAATTACAGAGAACATGCCGCCGATATCTCAGTGACTACTGACTAGTGCAAGCTAGGCTCACATGCATGCATGCAAGCAAATGGATGCTGAAACCTGGAGGCAGAAAGAACTGCGCGTTCAATTAGGTGGTCGAAACGTCTGCAAGCTGGGCGTGCAGCATCAGGCATCATCAGCACGGCTTAGCATTTTCTCCTGATAAGCATGACCTAGAAAAACTATACATTTCATGCATGTACCTTGCATGTTCAGTAATCCGTACTTGCCGGAACAAAATGGATCTACTCAGATATTAGTTCGATAATTTATGGAGAAAACTATAATTTGGAATGAACTGTGCTGTCTGTGCATGGTTTATCAGCATCTCTGTGGAATTAGCAAATTCTTGGAAGAAAAGAAACTCTGAAGTCTGAACCACATGAGGCCATGAGAGGGCCAGCACTGTCAGCACATGGAAGATGGCTAGGAGATGGATAAACAACTGATCAGCTTCTTAACTCAGGGCGTACGTAGATGCTTAATCATTTGGAAATCCGACTAAAAAGAGTGAGCAGATAATTTAGCACCGTACGGCGTTGAAATTGATCACATTTTTAATAAGGAAAAACGCTGTCATCAAGCTGTGTAGCATTTGTCTCCCTTCCAATTAGATTATCAGTGCGTACGAAAAATGATATTATTTTTTTTGTAAAGAAGCATCATATGCTACGATGCCACTGCAAGAACTAGTTGTGTACTTGTGTCGACATGGTCCCGTCCATGTTCATACGATTCATCATTGATCGATATCCGAATGACTGCCAGTTCTTAGTGCTAGCTGCTGGTCTTGATGTAAATGTCAGGAGGAAGGGTTAATTACAAAGGGATTTTTTTTTGAATGATATTGGATACGAGTTCAAAGGAAGTCTGCATTTTGCTTTGGATACTGGCCTGCCAGTGCACGGAATAAACTAGTTTCTGGCGTCTAAATAAATAAGATCACACTTTTGCTACTGATTAAATATTTGATTTTTTTCTTCTGTCAAATACACGCATGGGGGCTGGAGGGAGAGGACGTGTATAAGATTTTTAACTTGTAAGCATGTCTTCAGATTATCATCCAATGACAGTGATTGGATTTGATTGATGAAATTAAAATTTTCAAACATTTGATCACTAGGTGAACCCAAGTTATAATTAGAAGATCTTTACAGGAAGCAATCATCTCACTACACCAAAGGAGTCGGTAAAATTATGCATTCACAAGTAGAACTTGATCAGAAATAATCGGTACTAGTTGCATTTGAGGCCTTCACCGACCGGGAATCGATTGATCAATTAGAGCAAGCGGAACCACATAACCCATGAAACTCCCATGCAATTTCATTTTCCGGTGGAAACAAATGTACACCAAGAATTCCATTTTTTAACATTATCTACGTACATAACGAATGACAATCGATCAGTCACCAACCTCGAGCAGCAAATCTCGTAATGAGCAATTTTACAGTCCAACAAAAAATAACAAAAAGTACCTCGAGCTCGTTTGATCTAATAACGCACATCTATACTCAGCTAGATCCAATGGTAAGAAATAATTTGGTATCTCGAGGTATCAATACCTCGAGATACTTTTTGTTAGACGGGAGCAAATCTCATAATACAATGTGCTCCATAAACTAGTTCAGTCGTCTCTCCATGCGCTCCTTGCATGTCCATTGTTATTCGACAATCACTAGGTTTGCTTATTCAATCAACAGCCTTATTACACTGGATCTGCATCTAGTTATTAGCTTTGGTGTCTGCGATCAGTAGGAGAACTGGAGGTTGGAGGCGAACGACTGGCCGAACTTCCACCACGACGGCACGATGTCCTGGAAGACGACGGTCTGGCCGCCGGTGGAGGTGACGCCGAAGGTGAGCGCCTGGCCGACGAACCCGGCGAGCGACTGCCAGTTCGCCCCCCAGTTCCTGTTCATGGGCATCCTGTTGGTGTTCGTCCCCTTCACCCACACCGACTGGATCGACCCGCTGCCGGCCACGTTCGTGATCAGCACCAGCTCGAAGTAGTTGAACCCTCCCATGGTGAACCTCACCCCTCCCTGCTTCACGCACGGCACCCTACGTACGTACGTGCACAAAGAATCATAGAAAGATTGTTGTGGTGATGATTAGAGAATAGTTAATGGCATTGGTTGACTTAATTATCATGGCGAAGTAGTACGTCAAACCGTCCAGATGTTTTTTTTTTAACCTTTGGTAGAGCACCGGCACGATGCCGGCCTTGAAGATGCCGATCTGGAGCCAGGCCGGCTCGGCCATGTCGAAGTGCGTGCGGGGCGGGTTGCACCAGCCGCCGTCGTTGCTGGAGAGGGCGTAGTTGGGCGGGCACAGGTTGGTGCCCGTGATGGTCACCGTCTTCCCCTGCAGGCACCACTGCGGCTCCGCCTGGTAGTCGCACGCGATCTGGTAGCACTGCCCGCACGACGCGCCGTCGCTGAACAGCGCCGAGCTCAGCGCCGCCGTGTTCGTCCCGTACCCCGACCAGTACAGGTTCCCGTACCCACACGCCCCACCTGCATGCATTCATGGTCACCTGCGCGCGCTAGTGTCGTGCGAGGACGGAGAGTATGCGAACCGTACCCATCGTCCCGGAGGCGTCGCTGCCGCCGTAGAACGTGGCCGTGCCCTTCGACCACCCCGCCGTCGCCGGAGCAAAGAGCGACGCCGCCGCAGCGGCGACGACGGCGAGCAACAGAATGCTCGGTGCCTTCTTGCACATCACCATGGATTTCGCGGGTGCACTAGCTCTAGTCAAGCTGCTGTGAATCTGTGATGTACTTAGTGATGACAGTGGTAACTAGCTAGTGAACAGCTGAGGCTGATCTTAAATAGGAGCGGCGAAGCGGGAGCACCGGCATGGAATTTTTGCTGCTCCTCAGGGCCTGCGGTGCAGCGCGAATGGCGCACAAGTACACTGCACAGTCAGCTCAGGTCCAATTAATGGCGTCAGATCAGCGATCTCCTTCTTTCGCCGTAGCTTCTTCTTCCTCTTCCTCCATGGACACTAACATGCAAACAAGCAGAAGATTCTCACCTCTCCATCAGATCGATCTGCGCCTACGCGTCTTCTATTCGATCCGCGAGAAGATCATCACGCTGCCACTTCTGCATGTTCTCTGCTTCATGCTCATCGAAGGGGGGAATGATTAGCTGGGACTGTTCATGTTTTTTTTTAAACGGTGATCTCGAATTGTTTACCTGACGAAGTTGACACTTGACACGCCATGCAAGAGAACGAATCCGGGGATTTGGTGTGGTGAGAGATGAGGCAACGCATTGCAATGCGGGCGCAGGAAGAATCCAAGTGCGCTGTCACACGGATGTGGCGAGAAGATGGCAAATTATCAACTCACCGCCGGGACTCGCGAAGTCGCCGGCAGCGTTCACATCAGCCCCTGTGAATCATCTCCGTTCTTCCGATCTCACACGTGGCTGCACCAAAAAAAAAAAGGACGACAGGAGCATTGTTCATTTGTTCTTCACCATGGGTGAAGACTCTCGTCAGCCTCGATGGGGGTTAGGCCCATATATGGGCCGGTAGGTGGCAATCCCCCATTAAATTATTGGGCCTTATGTTAGTCGCAACTCGTAAGGACTCATGGCCCAACTGAACGGGCTGCATCTATTATCCCCGTTCCATGTTACTCCCTCCGTTTTTTAATTAACGTATTTGACTTTGGATCTACATTTAATCATTTATTTTATTAAAAAAAATAATTATTATAAATTATTTTGTTACGACTTAATTTATTATTAAAATAACTTTAAACATAATTTATAATTTTGCATATTTGCACAAGAATTTTAAATAAGATGAGTATTCAAATATAGATACAAATGCTCATAACTCTACACATATATAAAAAATAAGTATTGACATACGAATCAAGATAAAATCAAAACATCTTACACAATATGAAACAGATGAGGTACTCAGCTAGCTTTGGTTAAACAAGCTATAGCCCAGTTAAGCAGGATTGTTCATTCATTAACTTGCTGAAAAAAGAGAGCCCTGAGGTCAAAAAAAGGCTAATAGGGCTCCATTCAAATGCCATTTAGAAATTAGGGTTGGCTCAAATGCTCCTCTTAGACGGAGGCAACACGCTACAATGTTATCTAACCATTTTAAATTCATCTCGAATGTAAAAACTTGTTTTAATGTTTTAAGAGCTTGCCCCTTTTAATTTAAAGTTGATTATAAATTGTAATGCCTTATCAATGATAAGAAGTAACTTGTTTGTCAAGTTATTACATGTGTCGTGAAAGCTTTATGATTGGGAATAAATTACAATGAAACCCTCAAAAATCAACTCCAAGTTTAGAATTCAAATACTGACAATGATCTAAAGTTGATTTTAGACTTCTTTTATCGTGGTTTATTTTTCATTTGTTGTTTAGATGGTTAAGAAAGTGTATATAAAAGTTTTATCTATAAATTATTATTTAATTATTAATTAGTTATTTTGTTTATGCTTATATAGACAAAACATGGGGGCCATAAGAGCATGTCCAACCGTCTATCCAAATTTGTTCCAAATTTGTTCCTCCATATATCTATTTCAACGATCACCCAAAAAAGATTTATCTTCTATATCTGGTTGTACTCCAGTAAATTATTTATATTACATCCTTTATATGGCAACCAACTATATTTTATTAATACATATTAAAACACATTCTCCCTTAAGCATATATTATTTAAAAAATAGTCTTGCATCCTCACTTAGAGCAAGGAGAAAACAAACACTCTCTATTGATGGCTAAAAATGAAGGAGGTGTTCAAGAAAGGGTTGACTCCGGTGCATTTTATTGATAGTATAATTTAATCCATACCGTTGATCTATTTTTATCGTACGACTGTGATTAAATTATACTACCAATAATATTAGGTGTAGTAAAATTTGAAGGAATAATATCGTCCTTTTTATTATGATATTTATTAAAGAAACAAAATTACAAAATACTACTAATCAAATAATTAATAAAGTATAATAATATTCTTTTTCTACTAGTACTATAATACTACCAGTAAAATATATCGGAGAGTTGCCGAAAACGGTTAGACCATACTTTTTACCTTTACTAACTATTTTATAGATAAATAAAGTACGAGATGGATGGACCGTTCAACTGGCTATAAGGCAATACAGTGAAAAGCACAAAGGCACTGCGTCCAGTTAATTTACAGAACCACTGGCCATTTCATTTTCATTGAGATCATCATCAGGTCAAACAGTAAACTCGCATGTGGTTTGCGGCGCGCCTTCCAATGAGCGCCATTTCAGCATTACACGGATCAATCAGTGCGTGCACGTACCCTTGCCTCGTGTTCAAGCAAAAGTCGTTCACGACCGGATCACCAAGTTTTCTTCTTCCCAGCAATCATCGTAAAAGCGGTTAGGCATGGCGGGCAATCGATCAGGCCGACCGGCCAGACGAACACCATGAACCCGCCTCAGCCATGCAAACCACAGTAACGTCCCCCTAGCTAGAATACATTTTTTCCCCAATCAGAATGATGCTAAATAAGCTGGTCTTTTTTAACAAGTTTTCCAAATGCAAAAATGAACGGATCGGAAATGGCGGCCGCTCGCCGTGTGGCCAGCGCGCGGCGGCGGCGGCGGCTCATGCGCCGCCGCGCGCTAGCTACTAGCTAGTAGAACTGCGTGCCGCTGGTGAAGGTCTGGCCGAACTGCCAGTCGGACGGCGCGACCTCGTCGAAGGTAAGCGTGGTGCCGTAGGTGTCGGTGACCATGAAGGAGATGGCCTGGCCGTTGAGGTAGTTGTTGGACTGCCAGTTGGCGCCCCAGTTCCTGGACATGGTGACCCACCCCGTCTTGCTGCCCTTGATCTGCACCGACTTGATCGACCCCGCCCCGCCCACGTTGGTGATGAGCACCAGCTCGAAGTAGCTGTTGCCGTTGATGGTGAACCGCACCCCTCCTTTCCTCGAGCACGACACCCTGCACACACACACACACGTCAGTACGTGATCACCACGACACCACTTGCATTTGTGCGCCTGCGGCCGGAGCTAGCTAGCGTTCGTGGCTGTACGTACGTACCTCTGGAATGTGACCGGGACGATGCCGCCTTGGTAGACGCCGATCTGCTCCCAGGCGGGCTGAGCCATGTCGAAGTGCTGGCGCGGCGGGTTGCACCAGCCGCCGTTGTCGCTCGGCTTCGAGTAGTCCGCGGGGCAGAGGTTGGTCGCCGTGATGGTCACCGACGTGCCCTCCTTGCACCATTTCGAGTTTTCCTTCTCGCACTTGATCTGGTAGCACTGCCCGCATGCCGCGCCGTCGTTGAACAGCTCCGAGCTCAGCGCCGCCGTGTTCGTCCCGTACCCCGTCGAGTACAGGTTGCCGTACCCGCACGCGCCGCCTGTCGTTCGCAACACAAACACAGCACAACACGTGCATACGCCATTGTCAGCACCACACCAGCGTAGCGTAGCTAGTATCTACCAATCTACCATTGGTGTGTGAGAGAACTGAGAACCGAGGCCGGCGAGCTAGTTACCCATCGTGCCGGAGGCGTCGCTCCCGCCGTAGAACGTGGCCGTGCCACTGCCCGAATCCGCCCCGGCCGCCGCGGCGAGGCACGCCGCGACGGCGACGACCAACTGGAAGCAGGAGGCACTGCGCGCCATGTCACTCGAAATCAGTAACAATGGCTTCGAGACGCTTGACTTGATCAGGCGGGCGGCGCGGCTAGCGGAGGAGGCGAGCGAGAGCGATCTGAGCACAGAGCACTGAGGAGGAGAGGGGACGGTGTCACCCGCGGCGGTGCTTAAATAGGAACCGCGGCGGCCACGAGATCGCCGCGGGGCGCGCCTCCCGAGGCGGACTCACATGCCGATGCATGTTGCACCCGGACGCTGCCCCACCGTGCCGCCTTAAATGCCACGATTCCGAGAGCTCCATTTTTGTTTTCCTTTCCAAAAACTCTCTCAGCATTTCGAAAGGGGGAGATTCTTCCGATCTGCAAACCCGGCCGACTCTGCCATTTTTCGCCGTTTTTCTATCCCATCGGTCTCTGGCCACTCCCTGCCACCAGAAGCAGAAGAAGCAATCCGGCAAGTGGCCGGTACACTGTCTCACGTACACTACTGCTCACCACGACGTGGCCGGTCTTATGATACGGGCCACTAAACAATCATTTGGGGAGCTAGTAGTGGCGACGATAAATTAGACGAAGTCACGAAGCATATGGATGATTAGTGGGATGGAGCTCGATCGGAGGTGAGGCGGGAGCGTCACGTGAGGTCACGAGACTCCAGTGCCTGGAGCACATGGGATTACGGCCGGGGAGGTCGCGTGATTACCTAGGGTCATTGGATCGAGAAGCGTCGGTAATCATGTTGCACCCCCTTGGATTTAGGCGGTTGACGCGCGTTAATCCAACCGCCGGTGGGCCCCATTAGACAAAGAGGCGATTGCCAAAAGGTATATCCCATCCGTGTCTAAATTCATATATATACTAATAAATCTAGACAATTATGTAAAATATATGCATTGATACGTGAATAAATCTACATAAATTCAGAAAATCTTATAATATATTGTAGGACGGGAGAGTATTTGTTAACAAAAAATAATTTGTGAATAAAATTTTTAAATATATATTATTAGCGATCTACGAGTCAATAGTAGAAAAATAAACTTTGATAAAAAAACTCTAAAATAAACTTCAAATTTAAGATTAAAAATTTAAATTTTGATTTATAAACATAAGCAGAAACAAAAAATTATAAAATTACCGCCACTGGTTAGTTGATGCCCATGCCATGACAGTTGATTCTCGGAATGCAGGTGGTCCCCAGTGGTAGGTATCAGTTAGGCCTAGAGACTGGCTAGGGAATTTAGCACTGCAAATAGGGGGGTTAATTTTTTTTGTTTCAGATGAGATGGGACTGGGAGTGGTAGAGCTCTTGCACTGCAGTGCCCAGCTTTGTTGTTTTTTGTCTGGTTGATGAGAATCTACGAAAAGAAACTATTGCTTGCTTGTAAGTCAACTGTCACCAAGGGCACCATTGGACTATTAGAGCAACTGGCTGTGGATGTAGTGATGTGCTGAACTTTTTTTAATTAATCTATAAGACCCAAGTTATCTATTGGTGTGCCCATGATAGATTATATGGTCAAACCTCTCGATTTGAATGGGGAGAAATGAAGTGGCAGAAATGCCTGACAAATTCACATTTCACCTGTTTCTTTCCTGGTTAAATGGCTTGCGTTACACTGTGAAGCTTTTGCTGAGGCTATGCTGTGTGTGGACATCAGCTAAATTACTACACAGTCCTGCATGATTGGCAAACTTATCTGTTTAGTTCAAGATTCTTTTTTTTTGGGGGGGGGGGGGGGGGCGGGGGCTACAAGATTTCAATTTTTTGGGCTACAGGTTTGTATACAACCTTTTCACATATTAGAGATGCCACAGAGCCATGCACGCACGCTAGCTCATGGTCGGCTATATGATAAGCACAATAACAAACTGGACAGTTGATACCTCACACTTGTCAGCTGCATATTGCTTCTAATTAATCATGGTTTCCATATAAGATTCTTGGATGCGGATGAAGCCACTTGGTCAAACCGGTATGTTAATATTTTACCCAATAACAGCATATGTTCGGGGTGATTAGCCAGGCCATGTGATTTATGGCAGCTTGATCTGCTGCTACCTCTGAGCCATAGAAACGGATCAAGTTCTTTCAATCACAGGGATGGGCCAGCCGCCGCCAGCCAGTGGGTTTTGGCGGTGGAAAACCAGGAATGACGATTTTTAGTTTGAAGATTTACGAACCGGCCTGGCCCTATCTCAGCTGCTTGACCAACATTATATGTCTAAACTATTGCGGTGCGATAATTGTGTGTGTGTTTTCTTTTTACAAAACATGGTATAATACAAGCACTCGTAACATGCGCACACTGACCCTCAATGTACAACCATACCTTGCGTGACATACCTAGCTTACCACTTGCGAAGATTGGAAAAGGTATATTTTTGGATTGACAAAATCACTACATACACTTTGTTGTCAACAAATACGTCTCTTACCACTGAACAAATATTGGGGTGTTGAAGCTGTGGCATATTGCATTACATACTTCCTTCATTTATAATATACGCATCCATTGCAACATGTCCATATAATTGACGGTGCATTGCAAGGTCCATAGAGAAAAGAAATTGATTTTTTAAGAAACTATCTATTTTTTTCTGGATTTTATATATGAAAGTGGTGGTTTTTGTGTGACGTGGATGAAGAAGATGATGAACAACTCTGCTTTTAAGTGTTAGAGATAACACTTTGACTTTTCAACATAACATCTAATTATAAAAATATGAGGAATATATAATTTTTGTCTTGTTTTGTGCGAACCTATCCCATAACACAAATATATTTTTTGCGAATGCCTACCATATATGTATATACATGCAAAAAATGAGGCAATTCTTTTTTCTATTTGATCATTCATATTATAGAAAATAATAATATGATTGATTTATTTACGTGTTTCATCATTGAAAATACATAAGAATGATTGACTTTTTCATATCTTACGATTTCTTAAACAAGACTGACAGCATCGAAAAGTCATATTAAGTCATACTATCATGGAATTAAGTGTTTGTTAAAGATGGCATATACTCATGCTAGCGTACGAGTATGATGATGTGTTTACATATGTGCACACCCCTTATTTTTGTTGGCAAAACTCCAGGGTGATTATTTAGCTTTTTCAATAAAGAAGTCAAACGACATATTTAGAAATAAAAAAATAAATTGTGAATAAAAATTTTATATACGTGTTTTTTATCTAAAAGTTGAGACTGAAAAATAAACAACTCCTCTGATTTAAGGTTAAAATTGAAATGTTTGGCTTATAAGCATAAACGAAAAGATGGGTACACTGTTCGAATGGATTGCACTCTAAAAAAAACTTGTTTTGATCATATTTATCATTGTGTCTTTAAATCATTCCAAGATGCGGTTTACCTTGCACTCCAAGAACTTATTTTGGTTATAGAACAAGAGCTTTTTTCCGAGGAGATGAGGTACCACGAGCTATCACTTTCACTTTTTTCAGGTACCAGAAGGTATCAAATTTTACATAGAAAAAAGTACTAGAAGATATTAAATTTTACATAGAAAAAAGTGGTACCTCTTAATACTTTCTTAATGATGGTAAAATTGCTCGTAGAACAAACTTACCTGGGACACAGTACCCACAAGTCAAATGCTGCCATGGTGAGTGTGTACGTGAGTAGTACATTGTACGGTGGACTTTAAGCTCGCGCTCTCGTGCTTGGTTAACAACATTACAAGATTGTTCCATGTGCTAATTAAGACGGCTCTCACTTTCACCGCCACTTCATTTGTTTTCTTCTTGATTTCTCGTGAACTTAATCAAAGCTTTCCGCAATCGTAATCGGCCATGGCGACCAGAGTTTTGGCCAGCAATCCTGACAAGAACTTCTCCCTGAGGAACTTGATCACCGCGTTGTTGCTCTGCTGGATGAAGCCGACGAGGTAGGCCGCCGTGATCAGCCAGATGCCTCGCCACCTCCTCTCCTCGGCGTACTTCTCCAGGGCCGCCGCGACGGCCTCGTACCCCGGGTCGTGCCCGGCGCCGACGAACGCGTCGCTCAGGCAGCGGGCGAGGACGACGCCGTCCTCGAGCGCCGCGCAGCCGCCCTGCCCGAGCTCGGGCGTCATCGGGTGGAAGGCGTCGCCGGCGACGCAGACGTTGCCCCTGCTGATGCTGCCACGGACGAGCGCGAGCGGCGACCGGAACCTCAGCGGCGAGGACACCACGTCGCTCATCTCGCTCCGCTCGATCACGTTCAGCGCCTCCGCCGGGATCTTCGCCGCCCGCAGCTTCGCCAGCACGTAGCCCCGCATCTTCGCCACGCTCTCCTCCGCGTCGCCGTCTGCACACACACACGCACACGACAGATCAATCAGCGAGTCCGCCATTGCTGCTCGGCGTCAAGATGACGTAGCTTGCATTAGCAATGGCGCGCACCATCTGGGGAGGGGTACCAGGTGTAGTTCCAGTACACGGAGGTGTCGGAGCAGGGCAGCACGCCGGAGCGGAAGCCCTGTCCGATGAACTGCATGATCTCCGGGCCGAAGCCGTGGCCGGCCGGGTACTCGGCGAGGCCCCTGGTGGCCGAGCGGCCGGAGATGATTGGCTTTGGCAGGCCAAGCCACTTCGCCACCACGGAGTTCACGCCGTCGCATCCTATCAGCACCTTCACATGCAAACACAACAACAATGCATTAGGCCATGGTTGCATGCAAGCCTCCAAGTGATGAAACATTAATTGGTCTGCATGAATCCAACTATTGTTTCACACACCTTTGCTCTTATGGTTGAGCCATCGGCCAAATGTAGGAGCTTGGCATTGCCTTCTTCCTCGATCGAGACGATCTTGGAAGAGAACCTAATGGTGCCCTCCGGCAGCTCGTTCTCCAGCGTCTCTAGTAGGAAGTTCCGCTTCACGCACCGAATCTCGTGCGGCCCACTGATGAAGTGGCGAGACCATGATTTCAGTTGTTTACTCGTAGAATTCTGTACAGAGAATTGAATTTGGGCTGTTCTAGCTATGACACTCAGGCCTCAGCTAGAGGTAGTTTGCAGACGTTTTTACCTTTTGCCTTGCATCTGTAGGCTCACTGTCGCGGCTGGCTTGCCCGTAGATGCAGAGAATGTCACCATCCTGTCAACAAGCACGGCGGCGTCACAAGTTCAGTCGAGTACACTACAGAGTCCTGCAACTTCTGTGGTCTATCAAATGATAAACTTATGATAACTTTTATGGTCCTTGAGAAATCAAGCTTTTATGTTAGAAAACAGGGTACGCCAAGTAATCTTCTCAAAGATGATAAAAGGGGTAAGCTTATACTCCCTCCCTCTGTCTTCATTTATTTGTCACCATTGACCATTACTATTTTAACTTTGACCATTAATAGCATTTAAACGATCATGTGATGATTTGTGAAAGTTATAATGTTATATATTTATACGTCATTCATCACTAATATAACATATCTTTCGATGTACATAATATTTTTTCAAAAAATATGAATGGTCAAAGTTATCAAATAAATAGTAACGGGTGTCAATTATTTCAAACCGGACTACGTTATACGTTGAAACAAAGGAAGTCTATAAGTTGAGAACTCAGAGGACACTGGTCTACACTCTGCACCAGGCTTGCAAAAGCCCAGTATTTATTAGGCCCACACTAAATGCATCGGAGTAGCCCAATCTAAGTAGTACGGAGGATTAGGAGACGGAAAAAAAATATGAGAAGTGTAGATATTATAAACAACTAACAAATTATATGGGCTTAAAATCAGATCCATATATATGGGCCTCAGTTTTTGTTAATGGGCCGGCATTATCATTTCGGCAGTATCTGCTAGTACTAGGTGTTGGGGATTTCACCATGGTCGACGGACTCCACTGTTCGTCCATTGGCTATCATCTGGATGAGATCTAGTAGAAGGGCCGAAGGGGGTTGATCGGTTGCTGCTCACCTCTCGTAGAGCAGATGGTGCTCCCTGATCTTGTCGCCGACGCCGAGGGCGTCGAGTGCGCGGAAGGCGTTCGTCCATGTCGTGAACGCGTACCCCGACGCCCGCAGCGTCGCCGACGACTCCAGCACCAAGCTCCTCACCCCTTTCCTGCGCACGAGCAGACACGCGGCGGACCATCAGCGCGCGCACAACGCAGTAGCTAGGCGCATATCATGGCTGCCGGCGACTTTTACCTGTGTAACCCGAGCGCCGTCGCGAGCCCGGCGAGGCCGGCGCCGGCGATGACGACGCCGGCGGCCTCGACGTCGTCTCCCTCCATCGCTCGCTCGCGGAGTGAAGACGGTCGAAGGCTGTGTGAAATGTCAGGGGTTTTTATGATGCGAGCTGTTTCTTATAGGAAGACGGTTTGAATTGGTATGGAGAAGACCGGATTCCGACGAGGCGGCGGATCACGGCGGCTTTCACTACATATGCAGTATGCTCTGACGTCACCACGGATGTCGGCCAGTACGAGGGTACGACTGCTACAGCCCAGCAGCAGTAGGCTCTATCGTTTCGTATATGTACCTGATTATAAATCAAATTTAAAATTTAATTTTAGATTTGATTTATTTTCTTGTTATAATTTGTTTTACATCTCCTGTTTTTAGCTATTATATATATATATATATCCATAAATCATTTTTGTTTGTAAAAACGTGATAATGCATGGGAGCCGTAGCGTAGTACTCGAATTTGTATAATGGTCAGGTGTCCATGGTAACGGGGGTTAACTTGCACACAAGTACTAATGATTGATGGCAAGTTGGCAACAAAGGAACTGTCCGGGTTGTTTCGTTCACTTCCCGGCAGGCACGAGGGCGGCTTGTGATTATGATTTATGAATATTGAACAGACCGGGAAAAGTTGTCCGGTTGTCACAGGAAGACTTTTGTTATTTTGGACTAGAATGCACTCGGATCTATTTATTATATGTCACTCTTTTAAAAAATTAATTATTAATAACTTTTAAAATATATGTTTCAAATTACTAAACCAACCTGTATAGATGAATCATAAAGTATACGTCAATAAAAAGTAAATACTTATTTGTTGTATATATTTTAATAAAAAAATCACGGTAAAAAAATAGATTTAGAAAACCGTGCCATTCTGTAAACCAATAAAATTATCAAACTAAATGGAGATTTGGACGTGCTAAAACAGGTTGGCTAGCACAAACAACATCACGATTACAGGAACAGCGCAACACGGACAACATCACGATTACAGGTTGCAGACTTGCAGCTGGCCGGCGAAAGCACTTCAACAAGCACCGGAACGCGAGAGCGTGCCGCAATCGTAGTCCGGCATCATCAGCAACGTCTTGGCGAGCACCCCGGACAGCAGCTTCTGTCCCGCAGGAAGCCCACGGCGGGGTGGTCGCTCTGCTGCACGAACCCCACCGCGTACGAGGCCCCCGTCAGCTGGGCGCTTCTCCACCTCCGGGTGTTCGCGGAGCGGAGTAGGTGACCACGGGCTTAGGCCAAACAATAGATATCTCTAAGCATTCTAAAATACAATTTTTTTAATGATCTAGCTACTATACCATTCATTCTCACTTGATATTAAAATGAGCAATCTTACGGTCCTTGAGTAGGTACTAAGAGGTACCAAAATTTTAGTGTAAAATTTGGTACCTCATAGTACCTAGGTAACAAGAGATACCAAAATTTTACACTGAAATTTTGGTACCTCATGTTACCTTCTCAAGGACTGTAAAATTGCTCTATTAAAATATGTGCAAGAGACTATCTCTTAATTAAGAGATAGCTTTATCTCTCTTCTATTAAAAAATTATATAGTATATCTTACAGTTATAAATATCTATTGGAGGAGGCCTTAGCGAATCTTGCCCACTCCAAGAGGAATGGGAGGTGCATAGGGGTAGCCCCGTGCCAGCGACGACGGTAAGTGCTACGATCGTATGATGAGGCAGGGAAAGAAAGGAGAAATAAAGAATAAGCTCATATGAACAAGCTCCAAGAGAGAAAAAAAGAAATGATCGATAGATTGTGAGCAAACGAGTAATATGTTGTATTTGTAACATCGACGCCTCCTCCTTCCGGCCCAACATTAGTGATAGCGGGGTGAGCACCAGCAATGATGTGAAGGGGAGGACAACGGCAAAGCGTGAAAAGAGAGAAAGAAACTGATGTATGGATCTCGTTGTTAGTCTAGATCGAGAGTTCATTGGAGTACAAAGGAAATATCAAATATGGCGAGGTGTTTTTTTTTTCACTAGCTGGTTAATATGATGAGGATTTGGATAGGCAAAAATAATCACTCTACGAAACATGGCCCAAATATAGCAAAATCCATTTCATAATCTTATGAACTCCAAGTAAAATTTTATAGTTTCATAGCGTGCCACAATCGTAGTCCGCCATTTTCAGAAGCCTTCTCGCGAGCACTCCGGCCAACCACTTGTCCCGCAGGAAGCTGATGACGGCGTTGTTGCTCTGCCGTACGAAGCCGACCACGTAGGCTGTCCCAACCAGCTCGACGCTCCTCCACCGCCGGATCCTAGCGTACTCACGCAGGCACGCCCCGATCCTCTCGCCCTCGCCGCCGGCGCCGGCGGGCTTGCCGCCACCAAGAAGGGCGTCGCTGAGGCATCTCGCCAGCACGACGCCGTCCTCTAGCGCCGCGCACCCGCCCTGGCCCAGGTCCGGCGTCATCGGGTGCAGCGCGTCACCGGCGACGCACACGTTCCCCTTGCTGATGCCCGTGAACACCAGCGAGAGCGGCGACCGGAACCGCAGAGGCGCGGCCAGCACGTCGTTCATCTCGCTCCTCTCGATGACCTCCAACGCCTCGGCTGGGATCTTGCTGCTCCCTAGTTTGGTCAGCAAGAATTGCTTCATCTTGATGGCGCTCTCCTCAACGCCATTACTATCTGGAGCAGAGCAACCAAACACCGGTCAATTGCTAATCACCAATCGATTCACCGTGTTTGATGACAGTGGCAAGGCTGACCGTGGTCGGGAGACCAGGCGAAGAACCAGTAGACATCAGTCTCGTTGCACGGGATCACGCCGGCACGGAAGCCATGGCCGAAAAACATCTTGAACTCGGGTTCGAAGCCATGGCCGTCAGGGTAATGCGCGAGGCCTCTCGTCGCCAGGCGCCCCGAGTAGGACGGCTTCGCGAGCCCCAGCCATTTTGCCACCACGGAATTGACCCCGTCGCAGCCGATCAGCACCTGTATCGCCGCCCCGCCATCAAACAGTTCAAGCATCCTTAATTCACGAGGGGATCGATCACAGATTCACAATCTCTCTGGGACTGGGATTTGCGTACTCTGTTTCTTCCTGTTTACCTTTGCTCGAAGAATTGCGCCGTCAGCGAGGTGTAGGATCTTGGCGTTGCCATCCTCTTCGATTCCAACGATTTTTTAGGAGTAGCGGATGGTGCCTTTTGGTAGTTCTTCTTCCAGCGCTCGCCGCAGCCAGTCTCGCCTGACGCAACGCATCTCCTTGGCTCCTCTACGTAATAAGGGTACGACACGTCAAACGTCATCAACCGTCCATGTTAATTGATAAACGGTATATTTATAATAAAAAAATTTATAAATAAAACTTAAAAATAAGTTATGATAGAAAATCATAAAATCAATCACAAATTTAAAGTTAAAAATTAAAATTTGGTTTATAAATGTAAACATAAACGTAAGATAAGGATGGAACGCTGACATACAAATGAATCAACATATAAGCCTACATTGTTTTTGGCATATTATTTTTTTTATGCACTCGCATTCTAAAAATAGATTTTAGAAATAGATTTTTAAGTTAATTTTATGGTTTATATTATGAGATAGCTATTATAAAGACCAAATAATCTTTTGTATTTATGTAACAAAAGAACAGTCTACTTTCGGTTTGGGTTTGGCCTAGTGCTACGTTGGATAGTCAGTAGAGATCAGAGAAAGCATGACATCTGACCGTTTCCCCTGCACCGTGAGATCCATTTGCTGTGCTATTTCTCCGGTAGACGAAGAGAAGACGTGCAACCTGTGAACAAAGTCAGGTCAAGAACCAAGATATGCACTGTGAGAAGAACGTCCGCATTCCCATCTAGATGTGCATACATGAATTAAATAGTTACGCAAAAAAAAGATTTGATAAGTTGGACTCCGATGCTATAAGCTACTCTCTCCGTTTCAAGTTATAAGATGTTTTAATTTCTCTCTCTATGGCACCGTCCGCAGGTGGCGTGTCTAAATTGTCTAATCAGCGCACGTAAAACGAAGAAAGCCATAGCACATGATTAATTAAGTATTAGTTTTTACAAACTTGAAAAATAAATTAATCTGATTTTTTTAAACAACTTTCATATAAAACTTTTTTTTGAAAAAATACACCGTTTAACAGCTTGAAAAACGTGCGCACGAAAAAAGAGAAAACAATGTTCATGGTTGGTTGGTTTCGAACACTCCCTATATGTAACCAATGTATATACTTTATGTATGAATAATTTATCAGCTAATGTACATGTTTTATGTATGAATAATTTGATCATCGTTAAGAGTACGGGAAGATATCATATTTTTTATGTAAAATTTAATATCTTCGATTAATTTATATCTTAAGATACACAAAATTAAAGTATAAACTTTGATACCTAAATTTTATTGGTATCGATATGAATTTAGGAAAAAGTCAAAACATATTATAACATGAAACATACGCAACACCATTAAAAACATGCACATCTAAATGCAATACGTATGCCAGGAAACAAAAATAACAAATTTTATTTATGACACGCAGATACTATTCGCTATCTGATTTTTAATAATTTTTCTCTAACTATAATCAATTTTACTTTTGCACGTTTGTGTATTGGCTTAAAACATCCCAGTTAATGCAATCATTTTCTAAAATAATTTATTAACTAATTATTAACAATTTAGATACAACTGCATATCGCACTCAGAGAATCTCTCCCTTTTTACCGCTCTGTAACTCACGATTACACTTACTCCCCAAGCTGTAGATGGAGCTTCCTAATTTTGTCGCCCACTCCAAGGGCGTCAAGCGCTTGCCACGCATTTCTCCACGTCGCGAAGGCGAACCCCGACGCCCGGAGCTCCGGCGACGACTCCAGCACCAAGCACCGAACCCCTTTTCTACAAGCGGCGGAAGCAGATCAGCTCAAGTTTAACCTGTACCAAACGCAAGCGAAGTATAGCATAGCACATCTACTGTACATGTGGGTGCCATGCATCGCCGGTAGCTCCTACCTGTGCAGCCCGAGAGCCACGGCGAGGCCGGCGATCCCGACGCCCACGACGACGACGGCGTCTTCGCCGTCGCCGGAGTCCTTTTGCTGCATAATTGATGCTGGCTTCTACTCAGATCAATTGTATACCAAGATTACCTAATGACCTAATGACCAACTTCTTGCTCACAGGAATCCAGTGCTACTTGTCGCTGCATCTGTAGCTCGCGAGAGTTTGGGATCGGAGTTGGGAGACTGGGAGTGATGGAGCTCTAGCAAGCAGTATAGCCTTAGTACTGACGACTGACATCATTGATGATGCTGAAGCAGTGTGTGGTCGTTGTACTCTGGTGACTAAGCTGCGACGAAGAAAGAAGCGATATTGGATTCGATCTACACGAACACGTAGAAATTGGATTTTCTAGATAAGGAAACTTTTTGGACGGCCCGGCGTTCTGTAGACTCTACCATCGCTAGTTGCTGGGTGTGGGCCATATATTTTTATTAGAGTAGACCCGTAAGTTTCTCGGCCCAATTAGGAGGTGCGGCGGGTTCCACAAGTCAGTGTCCGTGCTCGTCCTGGTGCTTAGGTGACAGGGTCATCCTCTGGGTTTTAAAAAGAAAAGTACAAACAACGTATTTACGGCAGGAAAATAATTTATAAATATAACTTATATATATATATATGTTACGGTAATCTAAAAGACAAAATTAAAAGATGAACTATAATGAAAAAACCTCAAAATCAACTATAAATTTAAGGTTAAAAATTTAAATTTTGACTTATAATCATAAGCAAAAGAAAAAAATAGTTTCTATCTCACTTTCTCTCTAGACTAAGGTTTTCGCGCCACCGCTGGTCAGCTAGCCGTGATAGCTACTCGAAGAAGAACAATGGACCTAAATTTTGATAGGGTTAAGTCTGAAAATAGCATGTTGAAACTATATAGTATTTTAAGGTAAAAGTATATAAGGACTGAGTTGAGTCAGGAATAAACTCGTAGATCTTAACCCTTTATCATCTCTAAGCGCGAATCTTAGCGTTAGAGCCAGTGTTTTACGGATATCACAATCCGTAATAGAGTCAGCCGCTATAGAACATGAACGATAATGTAACCTTTTCTGAAGGTGGTTACACAGCTGATTGAAGCAATGATGATGCCAATAACAAACAAGGTCATGCTTTTACGGATCGGACGACAACCGACCGGGACCACGACCACAACAAGATCTTTTGCAGTCCTCTGTAGTAACTGCTATCAACTATAACTATATAATAGTAACCACAGGCAATCCTCCTGGTCCAACGAGATCACAGGCAGGGGACGAGACTACAGAGACATGCAGTGGCATGGCCTATCAAGATCTAAATTTCATTTACTGAATATTAGTATATACAAGATTATACGTAATATCAATTTACAAGTATGTGCAATACTTCTTAAAGTTTGAGTTTGAGTGATAGTGATACCATTAAATGCTACACATTTGAAACAAATCTAATCGCGCAATTGCACAATCCCAACTAGTTCTTGAAAATCTTCATGTTTTTCCTCCAATCCCATTATGACCGTATTAATATTTTAGAGCTCCCCATAATAATAGTCCATCATTTTTCAGAAGCCGATGCACTGATGCTGGTGCCCATAGCCTAGTCGCTGCATGTGGGCCCTATTTCCTTTCTCATCGGAAAAGGCCAGTACAGGGCCCATTCCTACACAGCCCGGCCCGCACATTTCTCGGTCCAAATAATACGACGAGCGCCGGGGCCCACAAGTCAGTCTCCGTGCTCGTTCTAGTGTGTTCCTCGGTAGAGAGAAGAGGAGAGCTGGGGTTTAGCTGCGCGCTCCCTCCCCCCATTTTCTCTCTCCTCATCTAGGGTTTCCGTGTCTCCGCCGCGTCGCCATGGATTTCGACGAGTACGACTACTTGGAGAAGACGGTGGAGGGCTCCGGGGCGCCGTCCAACGGCGCCGCCGCTCCGAGATCCGAGGAGAAGGAGCGCAGCTCTCGCCGCCGGAGCGGCGGGGGCGGCGACGAAGTGCGCGATGACGGCGAGCGTAGATCCAAGCGCTCTCGCTCGGAGGAGAACCGAGACCGCGACAAGGACCGGGACCGGCACCGCGACCGCGACCGCGACAAGGACCGGGACCGGCACCGCAGCAGCCGGGAGCGTCGCGACCGTGACCGGGACGAGAAGGAGAGAGACAAGGAGAAGGAGAGGGAGAAGGATAAGGAGAGGAGAAGCCGGGACCGCGAGAAGGAGAAGGAGAGGGAAAGGGAGAAGGAGAAGGAGAGGGAGAGGGAAAAGGAGAAGGATAGGGAGCGGAGGAGCCGGAGCCGGTCCGAGCGACGCCGCGACGACGAAGAACGTGAGCGCGAACGCTACCGCGATCGAGACTACCGTGATCGCGATGTCAGGTGCCAATTCATGCCTTCCCCGCGACCCATCTATATTCTGTAGTATCATGAAGTGAGTGGATTTAACGGTTCATATACTTGTCGGTCACTCGATTAAAAAAATTACCATCCTTAATAGTACCATTTTCACGTTTGATGCTTGCCCCCTCAATTTGGCTCAGGCATCATTGTCTGCAACAAAATTTATGCTACAGCGTCATATCCTGAACTCGGATATGATATTTTGTAATATTCGTGGAGTTGCTTGGGATGGGAATTGCCTAGTTAGTGTGATTATGGAGGACATTGCGTTTTTCCTCATTTGTATAATTGTAGTGTCAATCTGTCGAAACTGCGTGTTAGTATTGTTTTACTTCCATCTTTTAGCATAATTTATAGCAGATTATTTCGCAATTGCTTCTATCGAAGTAATCCTATTGCTTTCTACATTTCTGCTGCTATTAACAATTTTGTTTATTATAGACGGAGACTTCTTGTAAATCCCTATAATTTGAACACTAGTATGGGTATCTGCAGATTCAATTTGCTAGAGCCATCTCCTGTGGTCTTGATGTTGAGCCTGACCTAGGATATCAGGTGACTTATTTTTAATATTATTATTATGAGATAGGAAACAGTGTTCTATTCTAGGCTTACTAAGATCTGGAAATTCAAGATGGATGAAACCATTTATGCTTTTGAGTGGTAGACTGACAGCAATGATGGTACCATCGGCGCTTAAAGTTTTGTCGCATCCAGAACATGGAGCTGAACTGTACTTCTTGTGTTGCAGAAATGCTGGTGAGCTGTGTTTTGGGCTTCTTCACTGAAGCACTGTATCTTATTGTTAAGGCGACCCAATGTTCAGCCTGCTGCACAAACAACCCTTCTCACTGCTTTCCAGGAGATGTTAACTGAGTTGTCATAGTTAGGGTGTGTGCAAAACCTTGATAGATCGTGTTTCAGAACCCACTCACTGTTCTAAATTGCATGCAGGTGGGAGCAGCTGCATGCATGCACATGCATAAGTACAACTCTCATCCAAGGCTGGGTCAAACGGTTTGGTAAAACCGTTTTTGATTACCCCTAATCATAGTGATGCTGATGCATGTCTATGCCTTACGACAAAGGGCTTTTGGCCTACATTTTTGCTTATCTTCACCACATTTTTGCCTCTTCATTTCTTTCTTTTCCTGCACTGTTGTATCAGTCGGTCATGCTAAAAGTTGTCTGCCTTTTTTACTCATCTACCTGTAGGTTTTTTCTGTTTTCCACATCTTGACCTAACATAGTTTTACTTTCTGGGGCACATATCCTAATAAAAATGTCTAAGTTGATTAGTTGGTTATGATTTATAAGGATGGCCTAACTACGATCTCTGGACGCCTACATTGTTAAGTTCTTGATGTACCCATAATTCTGATCCATACTATTATTTGATATTTTTTTTGGGTACTTAGGCTTATAATCTTAACAAATCTTGTTCTTTAGTTCAGAGGTAGGGAGAGAGGATCGAGTGGTGAGATAATTTCAATTAGTAAGGACACTAACATGCACAGAATGATTGATATAAAGAAATTGAGGTAGTATCCTTTATATGAGGAACTTCGTTACTGTTGTAGCTGATGCTGTATTATGGTCTTGTATTTTCTCTATTTCTGTATAAATGCTTATGATAGTTTTGCTTTGTGTCTGTGCAGACGTAGGAAAGAAGAGGCTGCAGAACCTGAAGCAGATCCAGAAAGAGATCAAAGGACTGTGTTTGCCTACCAGGTGCATTTTGGTGCAACATATTTGATATTTTACTTTATGGCCAAAAAAAATTGCTGAAGCCTTTTATATTTGAAACTAATGTCTGTGAGCATAATCACAGTTATCTCTGAAGGCTGATGAAAGAGACGTGTACGAATTCTTTTCAAGGGCTGGGAAGGTGAGACTCATTCTGAATTTACTTCTTCCTCTTTAGTAGTATTTTGTTTTGAAAAGAATAATATTTTATGACTAACAGATGAAATTTTTTATGGACTATCCATGTGCTTTGCACTGTCTAGTGAAATTTTCTGCTGGTTGCTGTGCATTGCTTGTACTCTTGCTGCATTGCATCAAATCAAAACTTGTGCTGACATTGATTACTTTTTCTAGGTCCGGGATGTCCGCCTCATCATGGACCGAAACTCGCGCCGTTCTAAAGGAGTTGGGTGAGTTTTATAGTGAATTCGGTGCAACATATCAAATCCTTGTTTTATTTGTTACCTCTATTTTTCTCGAGTTGCTAAAAGGGATTTTATTTTCTTAGAAGCTAGATGGCTTGGAATATCTAGCATTGTGTCACATGATGTCCAAGTACACACCTTGTTTACTGAGAGAGAAAGGGAGGGTCGTGTTTCTGGTGTTACCGTTTTTGATTTTTTCCAAATGACTTGGCTAGACTCTGGCATTCTGCTGATTGTTCCCTCAATGATTTCGTGCATCCCATGTATTCCTAGCCTTAGATTGAGGGAGGTACTTGAGTTCGAGTTTCATACTTCCTAAAAGAACTGGTTAGTGCTTGCACACAAAATTTCCGGATTTGTTCCTAAGTGGCAATGTTGAGATTGAGGGAGGTGGACTCAATGTTTCGGGATGTTGACCCATCACCCATGTGTCGTTAGGCCTGTTGTTGGTCATCACCAATGGCTGTTCTAGTTTTGTGCCCCTGTGGCAATATTGCAATTTAGGTGGTTGGATTAATGTTGGGCATGTTCACACATGAGTGTACGTGTGATGTAAAGGTGGATTGTTTGTTGACAGCAAAGGAATGAGATGAACTATATCTGAAGTGATATGAACCAGAGAGTACTCACAAGAGGCTGCAAAGAGATCAAACGTATGAGATCTTTAGGGTTATTTGTGCACAGGTTAATATCCTTGAAGATAAAAAAAATACTGGTGTAAGGGAGGGATTGGTCTAGATTATCCTTCTTCCTCCCTTGGTCTAGATTATCCTTCTATGTGTCTTTTGTTTGTCTCTGGACCAAAGTGTTGATTTTGCACATGCTGGTTCATACATTAAAATTGCATTGTATATTCAAATATTTCACTTTATATCCTATAAAAGTAGAAAAATGGCTGGCGTACTTATGATATTTTGAATGTTACTGAGTACTGACAAATATTTGTCCTTGTGTTCTCTGGTTGCTGTTATGATTTATGATGAAACAAGCATTTTTTTAACTGTAGCTATGTAGCATCTACGATTTATTATGGGGGAATATATTCACCGATTTTTCATACTCGGCAGGAATATTTATAATTTGGTGTATCTACTGGGATAATCAGCTACTTATGCCTAAGATGGAATACAAGATCATTTTGGGGGAAGTAAGCAGCGTGGGACATCAAACATGGCATTCCACACTATTGGATGCTGTTCTGTGCATTTTCATATGATTTTGATCAAAGGAGTGTGCAATTAGTTTGTGTTGGGGAAAAAAAATTCCACAACTATTTGAAAATGTTTGATATGCAAGATTTATTGTTTTTCTTCTTAAAAATATTGAATGTACGCTGGATATTTTGTTGGCAGTTGGATATTTTGATATTCATGATGCCTTTACGTTGCCAGGTACATCGAATTCTATGATGTTATGTCCGTACCAATGGCGATTGCTCTTTCTGGCCAGCTGCTTCTTGGTCAACAGGTGATGGTTAAACCATCAGAGGCTGAAAAGAATTTAGTTCAGTCAAATGCTTCTTCGAGTGGAGCAGCTTCAGGCGGGGCAAGGAAGTTGTATGTTGGAAATCTTCACTCAAATATTACTGAAGATCAATTAAGACAGGTAATTCCCACAAATTATTTTTTGAGGTATATGAGTTGGCTGTGCTTTCCAGGGAAAATTTTCCATGGAGTTCATAATTGAAAGCAGATTACTATTGTGGGGCAGAAGAATTACCATTGCTGATATACACTTGTTAATTGATATATGTTTGTAGAGATTTAATGAATTCTCTTTACCAGGTCTTCGAACCATTTGGTCAAGTGGAACTTGTGCAATTGCCTCTAGATCCACTTACTGGGTTATGTAAAGGTTTTGGTTTTGTTCAGGCAAGTATTTTCTTATTAAGCAATTCTTGTGTTTACTTTGCACAAATCTCTGTAGCTGACTGCTTCTGTTTCATCATTTAGTTTGCACGCCTTGAAGATGCAAAGGCCGCTCAGAGTCTAAACGGGCAACTTGATATAGCTGGTCGAGTAATTAAGGCAAGCAATTTCTCCAGAGTTACTAGAATTCTTGTTGTTTTAAGGGTATACATCTCAAATATAACATTATGCTAAACTGCTGTAATCAGGTTTCAGCTGTGACGGACCAAGCAGGAGTACAAGTCAGTGGGGTAACTACTGGAGATTTGGATGATGATGAAGGTGGAGGTTTGGTGAGTCTCATTTCTTGAGAGACATTGAGAACTGAAAATTTTCCCCTTTCATACTTATGACATACATTTCTATAGTCATATAGATATCCTCATTTGCTTTAAGTACAATTACTTGGGGCATATGCTTGTACTTCATCAAATATTTATATTTTATTTCTTGTATTCAAGACTTCTATCATGTGCTGGATTAGTATACACTGAGCATTCTGCACACCTAGCATGTCTACAATTAGCAAACTACTGTCCATTATTACATTATCGATAGGTGATTCTTAGCCATTTACTGTTTTGAGTCTAGATGCTACACACTTATGCATACTCCTAATTACATTGTTTTATGTGTCTAACATCTCTACTGATGTATGCAGGCACTGAACGCTAGCTCAAGAGCTCTTTTGATGCAGAAATTAGACCGTAGCGGAGCTACAACCAGGTATATATATGTGAGCTTAATGGATTAAAATAACCGTTAGATGCCCTTGTATTCCTGATGGGACTATGTCAATCTAAACACATCCCAATCATATTGTCCTATCTTTCATATCAACTTGTTTATGTAATGTATGTAGTTTAGTCAACCAGATAATTTCCGTAATTTGTGGATGAGCCTTCAGTTTACATTTGGAATGCTGGAATGTCAAAATATCTAGAATGTCAATTATCTTGTTTGTAAGAGTTGCCATCATTTGTATCAAGATCTTTCGTTATTGACCTTTACTATATTATCATCAGGATTCATCCACCACTACCGCAACACTGTTTCGATATGTATATAGCTTGTCAAGGTCATTCTCCATGGACCTCCCCCAATTCTTTGGCGTACAGAGTTTTTGTTGAAAATATTTGTTTACTCCATTTCTAACATCAAGTGTCAATTGCATTGACTGCAAATTTCAAGAGGGTGAACCATGGTTACTTAGAGAAATGAGAGCATATTACAGTACCTTAATATTCTTATGGTATCATCAAGTTATCTTGACAAGAAACGATGGCCATAACCTTTTATTTTCTCATTGCATTTCTAATTCAAAAAAATGTGTGGCATATGTTTATTACAGATAGGCTACTGGTCTGAACACTTAATGTCTTCTAATTTTTTTTACCTCCCTTTGTCTGCCTGCAGTTTGACTACTGGGATAGGCGGTACTGGTTTGAACACTCCTGTTGGATTACCACCTGTATCAGTTCTTGGTGCTCCTCCAGCTGCTGCACCTGCGCTGCAACCTACAGTGCCTGGTCTTGGTTCAGTTTCTAGTCTGTCTCTTCCAATTGCTACCCAATCCATTGAGACGGCCCCACCCAGTGAATGCTTATTGCTTAAAAATATGTTTGACCCAGCCGTGGAGGTATTGTTCTTTTTTTTTATTGCTTGCCAATATTCAGTGCCCTTTTTTCTTGGTCTCTATGAGTTTGCAGCTCTACTTGGCTGATCAAAAACTGATAAAAAAATATTTTATTGCAGACGGACCCTGATTTTGATTTGGATATTAAAGAGGATGTCCAAGAAGAATGTTCCAAGTTTGGCCAAGTAAAACACATTTTTGTGGACAAGTAAGTTAGTTGGTTAGTTAATTAACAATCTATAACAGCTTGCATATTGCCTTACTATAGCTTTCTATAGCTTTCTTGCTGATTATTATACATAAATACAAGGACAATAGAGTAAAATCTAAGATTGACTTTTTATCAGCAATTCAGCATGTAATTATAGGGTATTGGGACGTATAATTCTCTATACTCTGTTGTGTATCCAAATGCTCTGATTACCATGTTTTTTTTTTAATCTCAGTTTTCTTGTACTGCAGTAAGGTGCAGCTTACTTTTACAGTTTAATACTCGTATTGTTGTGCAATTGTTGTAATCTGTAACATAGCACATAATTCACCATATTCAAACCTGATCTACCATGAAATGCCTGTCACATATAAAATGATAGCCTAACCTTTGGTACTGTTGCATTTATTTTGCAGAAATACTGCTGGTTTTGTGTACCTGCGATTTGACAGTATAACAGCTGCCATGAGTGCACAGAAAGCATTACATGGGAGGTGGTTTGCAGGAAAGATGATTACTGCAACATTTATGGTACGAAATGCAGCTTTGCTGTTTACCTGAGGACTTCATTTTCTTCTTTTTTTCTCTTGCTGATTTTGTTGTTTTTTCTGTGCCAGACGCCTCAGCAGTACTCAATGAAGTTCCCAAGCTAGTGGACAAGCTACCACTGTGGGTTGATAGCTGGAGATTGTTGCTTCATTTATGTGTACTTTTAACTCTTCCAAATATCTCAGCATGTGAGCATAGCTTTGTACTTTGTAGCATGGGTTTTTTAACAATCGGACATTGAATGTTCGCATTTTTCATAACTTGTCTTGCGGATGCGCTATCGTTAAGCACTCAAAAGTGTATGGCGAGATGGATTTAGTTCTGATATATTTATTTTATTTCTCGAACTTGTTTTACTTTTTCTCGGTGATATTTCAGCATTTTACATCTGCACAGTGAAAATCTAATCTCGAAGGGCCGTACATCTGGATGGGTTTTTATCATGCATAGGTTTTAAATTTTGATAAACTCGGAAATTTATATGCCCGATGAAGTAATACTCATAACTGTACCCTAGCACCTCTTTACGTGTCAGCATGCCGTCGGTTTGATTCATGAGAATTTTTTGCAAGAACCAGATCCAAGTTGGTGAGGATGATGATTTTGGCTGGCTTAGTAATGGTTACCTTTGCAATTGCGGTTCAGTACAGTTCCCTAAACATTTATGTAACAAGGACTAAACAGCGGAAGAGTATAATGGGCTAGACAAGGGATAAGGACTATCGGGGTACAATCTCTGCCAAATGTAAAATAATTTAAAATAAAAAATAAATCACTGAAACTCCAAAAAAGCTTGATTTGAATTCAATGCCTTTTTAGCCAAGTTACGCGTATCGTCCCTGGATGATTCTCTTGAGATGCGAATGAGCTCCTTGATCCCTCCGGTTAGAATGATGTCACGGGCGTTATCTTCTGCAAAGATGGGAAGGTGACAGGAACATCAGATGCGTGAGCTTATACACAGGGATCCAAAGGCGAGAGGCAAGTTCGACAGCTAGGCAGTTATACGTACCATTTTGAGCTAAATGGCAAAAGGCAAGCTCAATATGTCTTCGAGTTGAAGCAGAAAACGCTGACGAATTGGCCACCATCCAATTAAGAACACCTTCTTCGATGAGGAGGGATCTCCCTTTTCTGTGACCTATTTTGGGTGGAATGGCAAAAATATTGGATACACGAACTCAATATATCAAGTTTGCACAATTATCTTCAGGAAGAAGAGTTGGGCACAGTAGTTTCACATAGTGTTCAAGGTTTACCCCGTTAAGGGCATATTTAGGATATATTGTTTTGTTAGGCTCCGTTTAGTTCGCAAAAACTTTTCGCAAAAACATCATATCGAATCTTTAAACACCTAGATGAAGCATTAAATATACATGAACATTAAAACTAATTACAAAGTTATGCGGGAAATCGTGAGACTAATCTTTTAAGCCTAATTAGAACATGATTAGCCATAAATACTACAGTAACAACATGCAGTAATGACGGATTAATTAGACTCAAAAGATTCGTCTCGCGGTTTCTAGGCGGAATCTGAAATTTGTTTTACAAATAGAGTACGTTTAATACTTCAAATGAGTGTCCAAAAACTTAATTTGATGTTTTTGCAAACTAAACAAAGCGTATATGATTGGCTACTCTTGTAATGTTTTTGCTTCGTGTTCTTGTGAACACTATATGCATAGATGTACTGTATATTTCAAGTATGTATATATATCAGGCTCTACTATGTTTTCCTCTGTCCAACCACACCCAGATCGGCCAGAACTATCCAAACAGATTAAATTAAAAAACGATATCAATGCAACTATAAGGGGCTCTATTGATATTTAGGACAAGTAATAGAGAATTTACTGACCTTGACTTATTACTCGCGATTCACATTTTGCAAAGTTAGCCATTCCTCTTGCTATCTGAGCTATGACTTCGTTATGTCCACTCCGGAACATTCCTAGAAGTGCTTTTATTCCACCATCTTGTTTCAACATAACATGCAACTTTTCTGTAAAAAAAAGTACAGGTCAGACATTGTCAATATTCCATAGTGGTACGATTCAGTAGTTCACCCTCATAAGAGGAACATCGACCCCACTGAAATTACATGATTCTTAAAAGAACATAAATGACAAAAATGTATGTCAGCTTGACATATCCAGTGCATCAATCTACAAGTTTGACCAGTAAAACGCCATAAGCTTATCTTGTTCACATTCCACATTGCTATTTTTGTTCTTATCTTCAGTTCTGAATTACTAGTAGCCAGGGTTCAAATAGCTTCCCAGTAAGCCGTCCAGAACTAGGTATAGGTTAGGAGTGACTACTGCCTTACTGGCTGGAAGCCTGGAAGGATATAAACTAAACCAACAAATTTCAAATTTCAAATTTTTTTCCAGCTGGTATCTGCACAATTACCATCCAGTACTGGTCCAAAATTCAAAAATTGGATTTGAATTTTTATCTTGTAAAATCTGGTGTGGTGGAACCAGGGCCAGGGATCTAGGGAATAGTAGTATTTGGAATGACGCTAGCAACATAGTCAAACGGAACCAGTGTGCTCATAACAATAAGTGACACCTGCTGATCCACAATGAAGGTTCATAACTCTACACACTACATGATATTCAAGAAAAATGAATTTCCACATTAAAAGGAATATTTTAGATAAACCAACTGTAATGTCAGCTATAATGGATAAAATAAAGATAAGTTGTACCATTTCCACATAAGTTGGCAAGTGCACCAGCAACCATCCGCAGCGTTTGAGGATCATCGGTTTTAAATGCAACATTAGCTAATAATCGAGCTCCTCCTTTGTTCATTATTAGGCCCTGGTTTGATCCTGCACTTACAAGGATCAACTTAAGTTATCATCTGTTCATTTTCTAAAATATGACAATATAAATTTGAATAATAACATATATAGTTTAAATAAGTAAAAGATCTCATGCAGGAAACCTACTGAGAAGCTTTCCTTCTCAGTGCAATGACTGGGTGATTAGGCATGTGTGAAAGACATCCGATGAAAGATTATAACACACATGGCACACCGATTAACAAACATTTCCATATTTGCCATATTACCAGCAGTGAGCCAACTATGCAATGAAACAATAGCTCCTTTTGACAAAACATGGAAAAATAATTCTGATGGGACAGACTGAAATAGACATTACCATTCATTGCCAAATTAGCAATGGCACCAGCAGTGACTCGATGAATTGTGGTATTTTCTGATGTTTCTAGAAGTGACAGAAGAGCATCCAGCCCTCCTTCTTCAACGATCTTTTCCTGATTAATGTCTGCAATCTCAAATGAATAGGTGATAACAATTGACTATATGTTACAACAGTTACCTTCTAAAGGAGAGAACATAATATACACAGCAGATATCTGAAACAAAGCACTGCTTTAAGATTCTGGCTAGGTGTGGATTACACACTTCATATGGAACAGTAGCAATACATTAGTCCAAACAATTTGAACAATATGCCTCTTTCACTTTTTCAGATGTTATAACCAAAGAAGTCTACATTTTTAAATTAGACGGAAAGTCAGTGTTTCACATGAAGTTCCATACCTTCAGCAGCAAGATTAGCTACCACTTTTACAGCATGGATCTGCACCTCTATTTCCTCAGACTTCAATAGAGCCAGGACATTTGGAAGACCGACTGAATGCCAATTGGATCAAAAACAATTCAAGATTCTACACACAAAAGAAGGTGTACTGATATTGTACCACAAGGAAAAGTACCTTCTTCAAATATCTTTGATATGTTACCTCTCTGGCTAGATAGAAACTCTCTGGATTTTCCTGATTTAGACATAAAAGGCACATGACCTAACCCAGATCCTGATCTAACCATACCGCATAATGCTTTAGACTGTCAAAGAGAGAGCTTGACGTAAGAGTATGATTTAAAATGAGCATAAGAATGCCAAGGTTATAACGCAAAAAGGGTACCTCTTCAGAACAATTATCAGCCAAAGATTGTTTCAGCCTTAGAATTTCATCTTCAAGGCCCTGTCTGTGTCTCATTTCCTGTTGCACCTTCTCTTGTGTGGATTTCAGTTCTTCATACACCAACTCCTAAAAGAATAATTAAATAAAAATATGTATGGAAATTGTTACAAATTTGAGAAAACCTAAGCATCTATATCCATTTGTTTATGTACTTTTACCATACCTTCTCTGATATGAGTTCAGCAATTTTTTCTTCGAGTGAGCATATTTGACTCGTAAATTCTTCAGTGGTTCTGGAAAGCTGCTTTTCCAATTCACAGGTCATATTTGCCTGCAACAGGGATGTCCTCATGTTTGCATTTTCAAAATTCATATAGGATGTGTTTGCTAAAACAAAACCCTATAGGATGCAACCAATTCCTCCACCAAAACATAAATTGTTGCAAGGACATGCTACCAAAAGGCCATTAGAGCAAAAAAAAAAAAATACTGTAAAGAGCCCAAGGCAGGCCCAAGCTAATTGAAAGGAGGGCTGCTCAAGTGTTAAGTCCAGTTGGGAGAAAGGGGGTTCATGGTTGGAGACACCTAAGTAGACCTGGTCGAGAAATGAGGATACTGTATCAAAGCAAAAGAACTATCTGACTACAAGTCTAAAACATAGGTGCAGCAGTAAATTCTGAAAGTTTACCTGAACATAGCTCTGAGCATCACTCAGTTCTTGTAGTACACTTAATTGGTCGTTCATGCTAGCAGAACGTGATCTTTCATCTTCTAGTTGCCTCAACAGTTCTCTTATTTTCTTCTCATCAGATTTAGTTTTATCAGCAAGAATATTTGTGTTTGAAATGTTCTCAAGCTGTTTTTGCTACTAACAACAAATCTTGTGTTAGAACTGCAGAATTATTCTTGAAACAGAAATTCAATTATTCTTGAAACAGAAATTCTCATCTCAGTTTCAGCAGAAGTACATCAAATTAAAAATTAAAAAAACATTGCATAAGAGAGAACTATAATATTTCAGAGGAAAATCTACCTTATTCTCACCCAACGATGTTTCTAAGTAAATGATTTGTTCGGATAAAAGATTGTTTTTGCCTTTCTCTTTCTCAAGGTCCATCATCAATGTTTTGACTGTACATTCCAGTTGATGCTTTTCCATCTCTATATTCTGGTATATAAATCACATTTCACATCTATAATTCCCTGAAGCAAGTTGTTTTATGTACTCAAAGATATTTTTTTTGGAAAATTGCTATATGAAGAATTATACCTCAATTTTCACGGCAGATGTAACTTTTAAATCATTCAAGGATGCCTCTGATTCTCTGAGTTTCCTCTCCAATTGCATTTTCTCACTGTTTTTGAGCTTTTGCTGCCTCTCCATCTCTGAGGTGAGATGGTCAACCTCACGTTCTACCTTCTTGTATAGGCTTTCATAATCAACTTCCTCCTTTATCCTTATTGTGTTCACTATTTTCATTGCCTGAATTCACAAAATGACCTACTTAATGTGGTGTTATAAGACAAAAATGCACAAGAAAATTATATGAAATAACTTGACAACATCAATTTCTTGAGTAAATAACCAGAGCCATTGAATTCAATTGAAGAGGAATTGATAACAAGTGGATTGCATGAATCAACAAGTGGGTTAGTATAACGCAACATGCACAGTTGCAATGCATGCAAATTAATGCTGCTCAGTTCAATGTAGTGATTTCTACAGTTAAAAGCAGCTGAAATGGCATTTCTATCTCCTTAAAACTAAGTGCATCATGTTAGTAAGGCAGGAATATGGCAAATTTTGTTGAACTGGGACGGAGTAGAATTTATATATTAGTTAACCATCATATATCAATTGAGAGAAGCTATGGATGCTGTCATTACTGTTAGTTGCAAGAATAGGTTCCATAAAATAGAAAGCAATGCAATATTGACCAATCTACACTTACTCGTTGCCCAAACATAATTGTGCTTGAAGTTTCTGAGAAATGCCTTGCAGATGGACCTATTGTCACAATGAGTGAAGTCCTAGCAGTCCCTGCAATTGAAGATTTTAGTAAATAAGTTTAACATATGATGGCGTGGTGAAATAAAAGTAGCCACGATGTTTGGACAACCATAAGCAAGTCAAATAACAAACAAAAAGGAAATGATACCTCCAAATGAATCACGCAGTATCCTTGTAAGTTTCGAATCTCTTATTGGTATATGAGGACTATTTTCTGCTATAGCGTTAATGCACTTGCCTAGAGATGTTAATGAAAGATTGATGAACTTGGCTTCTTCAATCATGTGGCCTTCACTTCCTGGGAGACAAAAGGTTACCTTTACAAAAAAATATAAAATATGAACAAGTTTGTGTCAGTATATGATAATACCTACCAGATTTATCGATGCGTTCTGATCCAGCAAGGTCAACAATCAAGAGCTTGCTCTTGAGAACAGGTGGTAAACTATCAGAAAAAAGGTCGCCTGTACCATTAGGAAGAGAGGTAGTGCTTTCATCTTTTGCTCTTGAACTTCTTTGTATATGAATCTGAAAAGAATATCAAATTCACATCGACATGTAATTCACATTAGAACTTAAAATAGAATACTCACATCAAGGAAGAAGAACATACAATGAGAATAGCATGACTACGAGATGATTCCGTGTTCATCTTAGTATTAGCAGCATGACGATTCATCTCACCAATTTGGAGAAGTTGAAAAACATGTTCAAGATCTCTGATTTCAACTATAGCAGCACCAGGCAAAGAAACTTCACCAGTTTTTGGATCCTCAACAATTGGAATATTAGTCTTCTCTGGAGCGAGTAAATCTTGCACAGATTCTAAGTACAACTATAAATTAAATAGACATACACATTAGCATGGAGATACTTAGATCAATTCCTATTATTCATAAAAAAAGTATGGAGATAGAAGCATATGCACAATCTACTTGTGACTTGGTTAAATGAATCATGTCAAGTTTTTACTGATTTGCAATATACAATGAACTATAACATGTCATCCCCCATTTGTCCAGTTTCTTATGCAAGTTATCTAGAATGATAAATTGCCTTCTGCCATCGCCCCCCCCCCCCAACAACACACACACACATTTCTGTAGAGTGTATTCTACGTGAGTAACCATCACATGGTAAAATACCTGGAATTATGGATGGATTAGGATTAAAGTGAGTGAAAATACTAAAACCCAAGAATGAATTAGGTATCAGATGAGTGAAAAGTAAAACATCCAAACATGTCCTGTTATACATAACCTACTTAATGTAATGTATTAATACACAACAAACCACTGCTGATTTCTGTTTTCCATAATCTGTTTGTTCAAGTTGATTATACAAATGTGTACTAGTCACCACTAATATCAATGTATGTGACGATATGGCATGGCAATCATGTAATGATTAGCATATAAATATGACTTCTTGCATTAATCAAGCATATTTGAAGATTCCTAGATAATAAGAAAGTAGAAACAGTTCCACCATTTCATGCCAATAAAAATGATGCCTATCAGTAAGAAATAATAATATATGTTTAATAACAAATAACTTCTGTCGAGAATATAACCTGAAGAAATGATATTGCCACACCGTCTGTCTCCAAAGACATGACAGAAAGGATGTCTTCCAATGCTCTGACCATTATTCCACGTTCAGAAGGGTCATCTTTTCCAAGCCGACCAACTGTGTATGTCTTGCCAGTACCTGTTTGACCGTAAGCCATCACGGTCCCATTATATCCTTCTAACACACTCTGCGAGATTTATCAGAATAGTTTCTACATTTTCTCAGGATAATATAGTCAAATACCATATGCAAATGGGTCATAATCTAGTAATAGGCTAAAAGGAAAATCCAATTTCCATGCACATAATAATAGTTTGTTCCTACTAGCAACAAAAAAAGGGTGTTCCTAACCCCTAAGGCATAGTTGCAGTCCTGTCGTACACCATTTGGCACCAAAGAGAAACACTTCCTCATAGTAATCAAGTTATACCAACTTTTTTTTTTTTGCCGGGAAGGCCCAAGAAAGAGCTCCCAATTTTCATTAAAATAGGGGAATTTACAAAAAGGAAAACAGCTATCAGTCCAGAGAACTGTAGAGATACAGCCGGGGTAAGACCAAAAGCCTAAAAACTGAAGGACCAACTAGAACCCAAACCAGCTAGCCAATTCCGGCCGGTTCCCTGAAGAAACCTGCCTCCTTCCAGACCGACAGCTCTTCTCTAAACTCCAGGAACCACTGAGCTGCCAATCTGCTTGGATGATTGAAAATAGCATCTTTGATACAGGAATTTGGAAACAGCGCAATATCTATTCAAAGACTGAAGTATCACACGTGCAATTTGGGAGAAAATAGCATCACGAATGGATTGCAATTTCGCAAACCTGGCACATGATCGCCATGAATCACTGCTGGATTCATATTCTCATAGCATGGGAGATATGGTATGAAAGAAATAGGTGGGTATTCAAGAACAAGGAGATGCAGACACAAGTCACGTGCAAGATCAAAGATGAGATAAGAATGTGGATCACATGTGGAGCTAAAGATCTAGAGAGAATATCGGCTTAGTTTCCACTGGCTTGTCCACTTTTCCTTTTACAGCGTGGTCAATTTGTTCACATTTCTTCCTCTACTTAATACAACACTAGCAAATACTGGCTCAGTTTTAAAAAAGGCATTTGCAATGAAAATGTGTTGTTCATGGTTAGCAGTACGTTGCATGTGAAAATAAAAGGGTGGTCACATACAACTTACCTCAACTACAGGCTTTGCAACGACCTCATATATTCGTTTTTGCGAAGCGTTTTCACTGAAAACCTCATCAAATTTATATGATTCACAATTCCAGTTGTTTTTCTTTAGCCTCAGCTTCTTACACTACAGACATTAAATCAAGCAACCAATAAGTAATTAAGTAGCTAATAAGGTAGTGGTGTTAATTGCTTTATAATGAGGTGCAGACTACAGAGGGTAAAATAGGGTGCATACCTCAGGCTGCAACTCAACACAACTATCAAAATCTGCGCCATGAGCTAAGTCATCAGAGTTCTTTGGTCGGAGCCTTACAGCAACTCTCACTCTGCACGAATCTGTGTAGAAGACCGTTTATCAATTCTGAAAACATATTGTATTAACACGAACTCCACATAAAGCATATTACGCTACCTTCGACCCATCAGAATTCGAGAAAACTGAACTGGTTACAGTTATCTAGAAGAAAGTTTTATGTTAGCAGCACGATGAACAGCGCGCAGATTCAGAGCGAATAGTATGAAGAAGCGCACATATTATCTAAACAAACATGAAATGAACAAGTGGATAGAAATGAGGTGACATAGTACTACTGTGTTCATATGATTGCGATTTTGTTGTAATAGTAAACTTCCAATGCTGAAATGTATAAATGGTCACCCCTCCTACGAAAATGGCATCCCCGTCACCGTTGCAAGTACCCCCATCCCATTTCGATTTTTCCCGAAAAAACGACCGAAACGACGAACAGCGAAAACCATCAGTACGCGCTTCCGACGAAAACTACGAATAGCGAAAACCACAATACGCGCGCCCGCCGAACCAACGAAGTGCTCTCTCCGATCATTCACGGGGGGTGCGGACCAGCCGGCTCATCGAGCGGCGCTCAGCAGCACAGGACGACGTACCTGAGTCCCCGTCGTTGTCAGCAGCAGGCCGCGCGAGGGAGTGGGAGGGCCTGCGGTGCGGGGCGACCGACCTGGAGCGCCCGGCGGCTCGGGGCGGCGCCCCGTGCCTCTCCACGGACCGCACCGACGCCCGCCCAGTCGCCGCCATCGCGCCCAACCCAAGCACGCCGCCTATCCCCCCTCGGCCGTCGCCGCGGGGGCGCGGGGGGATCGGGAGGAGGCGGCGGGGAACGAAGGATAGAGAGAGAGAGGAAGCCGCGGCGAGATGGAGAGAGAGAGAGAGAGGCGTTGGGGTTTTTTTTGAGTGCGCGTTTGAGTTGAGGCGCGCACGACGGGCGGCGGGCGGGCGGGCGGAAGAGGAAGAGGACGGAAACGGAGTGGTGGCTTGCAGGAGAAGGCGCTCGCGACGCTGTAACGCTCTCTCCTGCTTTGAATTGTTTATTATTGTTGGTTGGAGGGTTGATACTGGGTGAGGTGGGTCGATCCAACGGTGCAGGATGCCCGCGGCGACTGACGCTTGTCGGTTTTTGGGGTTTAGTGAGTGGTTGGAGGGTTGATATTGCGTGTGGTTATGGATCCAACGGCGGAGGATGCCCCCACGACTGACACCTCCCGTGAGTGGGAGTGGGGTGTCGCTGGCGCTGCCTTTGCTGCCGGTGGTGGTGATTAGAGCCGGTACAATAGCTAACTTTAACCTAGTAGCTATTAGGGCAGGTATAACACTTGTCTTTAAGAGCAAGTTTAAATAGTATAGCCAACAACTAGCTCCAATTTATCTATAGTCAATCTAATAGCCTATTCATATAATATTTGTCTATAAAACATTACTACATGGTCTTACATGTCATATACATACTCTGTCTTGGAGTCCGCGTGCAGCTGGCTACAAATTAGTAGCCCATCTCTCTTCTCTCTCCTCTCTTATCTCTTTAAAATATACTTATAGCATGCTACTATACCTGCTCTAAGCTGTCTGTATGTTATGAAATTTGCAAAAAAAACCCTCATCATCTAACAGACGACCACAACGTCTCTTCGTGAAGAGATGGCAGGATTACGTGCTCCAATGCCAAACCGACATCGCTAGTATTGTTGTATGTTGCGTCTCGTCTATTCACTAGTACTATTGATTACCTTGATATACGTGTTAAATGATAAATTAAATATTTTGTAGACAAACAAATAGACAAATCATTGTACAAGCTATCTATTTAGCTGTCTGTATGTGTCAAATAGACAACAACCATCTATACTGTTGTACTTTCCCTAAATCATACTCTCTTCATCCCCGAAAAAACTAACTTTTCGGTTTTTATGTCAAGCGTTTAACTATCCATCTTATTTGAAAAATTTTCAAGAAACTTTTAAAAAATTAGTCACACATAATGTAATATTTACATTTTATCATCTAATAAAAATAAAATTATCAATCATAACTTTTTTTAATAAGATGAAGAGTCAAACATTGTATCTAAAAACTGCAAAGTTGATTTGTTTTGGAACAGATGGAGTATTTTAAAGAGATAAAGAGAAAAGAGAAGGACAGTTAGCTACAGATCTATAGTCAGCTATAGCATAGGCTTCAAGACGTAGTATGTATATAACATGTGGGACCAGGTATTAATATTTTGTAAGTAACTATTACATGAATTGACTATTATATTGATTATGAATGATTTGGAACCAGTGGTTATCTTGTTGCATTGCTTCTTTTACTGTTTTACACGGTGTCATCCCTGTTCATCCGTGAGAGTAATAACTACTTCCTCTCTCAACTTATATTTATAAATTTAAATTTAAATTTTTAATCTAAAATTTAGAGTCGGTTTTAATTTTTTTTATCATAGATTAATTTTTAGTTTTGACTTTTAGATCATTACGAACATATATATAAATTTTATTTATAAATTATTTTTTTATTCGATCCCCGCCTACCCTTGTACACCCCCATCAATTATTTCACATTTATTTTTTTCACATTTATTTGTCTCCTTTCTTGTCCCTACCTACACTTCACACTTATACGTCCCTTATCTTTTCGCTTTTACTTATATTTATAAACCAAAAATTAAATTTCTATCTTAAATTTAAAGTTAATTTTGTCTTTTTTCATAGAAGTTTATTTTTTAATTTTGACTTTTAGATCGCTAATAATACATATATAAAAGTTTTTTTCCGCAAACAATCGCCCTCCTATTCAATTTCTCATTTATTAAGAAATACCAGTGTTTTCTTAATCCGTATTAACAATTAAGAAATACTTATATTTTTTAATGCAATACGACAAGATATATTATTAGGTGGTATCTAAGCATACATGGAGGTTTTGAGATGTTCACGAAATGAACACAATAAGCACAATTCTGAAATGAGCTAATACAGCGATTCAGTACGAACAAAGATCAAGCCATAGTCAAGATATCCGCAAATTTCTCCATTCCTGATACATATCACATGATACATCTACCTATCAAATAAAAGATGGGCACTGAACAAAAACGAACACCACAAAAAATGGAATCTGAACTAAGCAACACAACATTACAGATTTTCGATAGGCCTGTATAGACAACACTAGTAGCTCAGCAACCCCGTGTATGAATGGATTGGAAAACCCAACTTTAGTCTATAGACAAAGCATTGTGCTCATTTCTCCACTTACGGCAGCAAAATCCCCCACGTATAAGAAATAGCTTTATCTTGCTTAGAGATCCCGCCGTAGCCCGTAGGAGCCTCTATGCCAAAAATCCTATACAAATGAGCAACAATACACTTGGCCCAGTGGCCTCACACTCTTCGCAGAGGTTGAGCCCCAGACCCGAATTCGCCAAGATAGTAATTGCACTGTTTGCTACTCTCACATGACTATGAACTTCCTGTTAAACTCGCAGATGACGCATATATCTCCAAGGAATGCTCCGGTATGTATGTAAGACCTGTTGTAGAAAGATATCTAACATGAATTAGAATGAAACATCGAATAGATTTCACTATAGTCCACACACCTTTCTTTTTCAATCATTTTTAAGGGAAATATGTTAACATCCTAATAATCTTGAAATTTATATTATAACAGATTGTGAAAAGAAAATTTCATTCTCAATGCTCACTAATTGTTTGGCTTTTCCTGTATTTTTGCTATGCTCGCAAGGAAAAATGTATACCTTTCTCCCTTATAGTTATTTGAAGTGTATCCAGTGTAATGATCCCATCTGTTAGCGGAAGTAGCTCAAGCTTGACCGTGGTGCTTGAACGTGCAGGAATACACCTACCACAATGGCAATAGCAAATGTTATTCTTCAGCGCATAGAAATACATGTACGTGAGATGTTCATAAAAACAAAAGCAGGTCAGGATCAATACCCTAAAGGAACTGCACTCTGCAACCACAGATGAGTACAGCCTCCAGAAGTGCTTATTCTATTTCCTCCATTGTCAATTTCTTTTGGAGAGCCAGCAAGGACCGAATTCAATCTACGAAAACCAGCTCGATGTTTACCCAAGCCAGATCTTCTACCAGACTCGTTAAGATTATCATAGGAACTATTTGGCGTGGTTGGAGCTGAGTTCAAGGATACAACTGAAGAAGAACCAGACGCTTCTGGAGCAAGAACTGTTACCGTAAGGTTTTCTGAAGTCATATTAGTAGCCTCGAGGGTTAAGACCTGGAAAGCAACAATGGACTATTATCAAAGTGAAACATGGAGAATCTTCATAATACACCTGAAAAGGCACCGGAATTACCTGCACTGGGAGTTGAGGAACTCGAGCACTAGAAATAGGATTCCGTAAAGACAGTTCTGATGATACAGAGATCATAAGGTCACTGGCTACACAAGGTCGCCAGCTTGTGGCCTGCTTGAAGAAAAGTTTTGATTCTACACAAGGTCACCAGAAAGGTTGGAAGTCAGGATTAACAGCTCCACACTTGTTACGAAGCACTTAATCGACATGCTCAATATTTTACCTGTGTAATTGCAGCGATATGATACAAGTACAGCATATTGATCCGCGAGAGAGACGCTGGTATCGCCAACCTTAGGCACAGAAACATTTGTGGCAACTCCATTCATCTTAGGGAGTGACAAAGTCAAAGGTGCATCACTGTTGAACCTGCGGTCCTTGGATGACATAGTTGCTGGCTTAAGAATAAAAGAGTGCTCCTCGCCTCTCCTGGAAAGAAAGAGTTGACATTTAAGAAAGATGGAAGCTTCCAGAATTCAACAGAAGCTTCAATGATTAGCATAAGTTGCAAGAAATGCTTAACATACAACCATCTTTATTACTAGGATGGATTCACTACTAGAATCTGGTGGAAGCAAAAGGGAAATGTGGAATTTAATTCAGTCCTGCTTCCACTAAACCAGTGTTCTAGGCCATATAAGACCATCTTCTTTGAGACAAAACTGGAAATTTGAGGAAGATGAGTAACTGATGCCAAAAACATGGTGCGATTTTCTTTTTTGGTCTATAAAGGCTACAAATGCAGGCTTCTGAATGTGGTAGATTCAGAGGGGGAACTGAACCAAATCGATTTCTTTGCATGAAGCTGAAATGGTGGGTAGAGAGCAGAATCCATGAGAAATTGCATGTACCTGAGTGCAAGATTTGGTAAGCTGTGGCCATGCCCAACCTCAATACTGGCAATTGGTAGTGACAAAGGAGCACCTCCTTTGGATGCTTCCTCAAAGACAATTGTAATCGCATCTACGAATACAACTATGTCTTTCACATGCTGTGGAGCAATATTCTGAAATTTGAAGATATAAGCATTAGGTTTGGAAGCTTCTCTAAGGAAGAGGAATAAATGGACAGAGGTATTTGTAGTACCTTGATTAGAACACAGAGAAGATTCTCTGCAGTACATTTTGCGGAAAAAGAATGAACCTCAATTGGTTGAATGATCTCAACTTTTCTCTGCCATCTTTTCCCTGGTAGATATACACCTTCTAGACCACAACGTACAGAATATCGTTCAGGCTCCAATGGAACTCCTCTGAAGGAAAGCTGTCCATCATTTATAATATCAGGTGTTTTTGCAGGCTTTTCAGGCACAAATTCTTGAGTTTCAGAAATTGGTGGCGGCCTTATGTTGGGTAGTTGATTGGAGGAGGCTGAAGGCATGGAATAGCTTCTGAAATGATTTAATGAAAAAATTTGAGAACCAGAAGAAGAATAAGATTGCTTGTGTGATGCACTAGGATTGAGAGTAGGAGGTGATAAGGAACGAGGAGGAGGTAGTGTCCGATCCAAAGGTAGCAGCCAGCTTAGCAGCTCCTGACATGGATCATCATCACCACTAGAAACTCCATTGATCATATTCTCAGTTACGTAATTGTTAGATGAAGATTTCTCAAATTGAAGAACTTCAAGCATAGGATCTTCCATTTTGTTAACACCAACATTCACTTGCAAAACAACCTGCATCCTTCCAACAAAGAACATAAGTGATTAATCAGCGTACGTTTAATATCTAAAATTACAAATACATGAGTGATTAGTCCGTTCTTTCTAAGAAGGCATGCTTGTCTAAGAAATTAAAAGTCATACTTATTGGATTAATTAGTTGTGAAATATTCATATATTAAATTTTTATCCACTGATTTCACTTAAGGTAATGAGATATGACTTTTAAAATTCTCAGGACATTGCTCGCTACTGTGATTAATATAAAGTTGCAGAAAATAAAGATAAGTACTGAAAGGCATGGCATGTTGTATCAGCCAGCGTTGACAATCTCGTAAGAGGCTAAGACTCACACAATTAAGTAGCAGATGAGAACAGTCTCTGGGTACCATGTTTATATGCCTGGCGAAGTTATCATTGAAGTATCCAACTCAATTATTTATGCAGTAAGTACTCATAAATAAACATCCAATAGGCATTCATTAAATGGAATTCTAGTGTATGGTGTCACCAAGTAACTAAACAGAAGGATCATTCATACCACGATATCTCCATTTTGCAGAGCATAGCACCTTGCTGCACCACGAGCAACTCCTCCAGATGTGCTACCATCAAAAACTCCTTTATCAGAAATGGTATTGTAAGCATTACTCCTTGAAGCCTTATTATTTTCCAGGCCATCTGAATATGACTGTTCTTCTGGCACCTTTGATACAGCTAGTCTTTTCTTGGACCAGAGAGCTTCATCTGACTCTGCAATTCGAACAAAAAAATTGGACATTTTGAATCTTTGCAGCATACTTTCAATTTGTTGCTTGTGGTCTTCCAAACGAAGGAAAGATTCGGTTTCCAAAATATCTTGTTTTGAAGGAGACATTTCCAAAATATCTTGTTTTGAAGGAGACATTTCGCCATTGAGTTCAACACTCTGCATGTCATCCTCAACAACCTGAGAACCGTTCTCTCCATTTTTTCCATCAGCATCACCATTTTCAGTGACATGACTAGATTTATTTCCATTCCTAGACATCACGGCAGCAATTCTAAATGGAGATATAACCTGTGCATCTTGCTTAGAAGCTGACAAGCACGCCAATATATGAACCTGCTCACCTGATAACTGAACTACTTCAGATTCAAGAAACCAGACAGAAGCATGATTCACTAGTGACAGACCCCCTGAGTAATGTCATAGGAAATATGCACTTACCAGGAAAAAGGAAGGAGCGATCCAGAGGCTGTAACTGCAACATGTCTGAAAGGCCATTCCAGTCATCAGGAAGCTTCTCTGTGGAAATAAATTGAAGATGTTACTGACCATACGGAAGGATCGATCGTTACTAGTTTATGACACTTTTAAAAGCATAATTTATGTTCCATAGCACTTCAGAAAGAAATAAAATGATTTATTGGATTTACTTAAAATATTAGCAGATCTTGTAAAGACATCCCCCACAAATGGCTTCATATTGACCAAGTTTTCGCAGTAAAGAATTGAACGTTTCAGCGAACCATAAGCAGATAACTGATAATATGAGGTAGCACTGCAATAATTTTACCAATGGTGTGATAAAATTTGCTAAGCACCAGTAATGACTTTTAATGAAAATAAAGACGGTCAAGTCAGAGGGCACCTACTGTTTGGAATTGTGATCCATCCTTCGTCATCCGAAATATCGGTATGCTTTCCTGCAGGAGCTGGATTTTTCGAATCTACATCCGAAGAGTCCCCACCGGTATCTACAGCTCCATTATTGGCGTCTCCATCTTCAATTGACGCAGAGGGCTGATATGGATCGTCGGCAATAAGACCCTCCAGAGTTGTGACTGGTCTTTGTAGGCCATCCTTGTAGTGGTCTTGCTCAGGAATCCGCGGCAGCTCAGGAACCACAGGCTGCGAAGTTCGGTAGAGGAAATTCATCTCTAGCCGTCAAGCTCCTGCCAAGCAAGCAAGCGGGTGAAAAGGCGGAAATACACAAAGGATTTGTCAAGTTTGCAGTTCATCCTACAGCACGAAATCCAACATATGGTACGGCACCAGGGAGCTCCAGTTCCACAAACAGAAACAGAACCAACGCGGGCAACGAGGATTCATCGATCCGGCAGCTCAGTGGAGACAAAAACAACGAGACTTCACGTCAGATCAGGCAACCACCCGCGACCCAAGGAGCCCATTCGAGGCAGCAATTCCCCACGCTGGCGCCTGATCTAGCAGCTGCGCTGCGCATTTCCGCCGGTGCGGAGGCCTAGCAATCCAGCAGCAACTGCCCACTCCACTGAAGAAGAAGAAGGAGAAGAAGAGGTGCGGCTTAGATCACACTTACAGCGGGGGCTTCCTATGGCATCAAACTCAAGTGGGCTCGGAGAACCGCCGGAGCGGAGAGAGTGCGCGCGGCGGCGGGGGGGATCCGGGAGCGAGCGATCGCGTGTGGGGATGGGGGGTTGGGGTGAGGGGGTGGGGGGGGGGGGAGAGCGGCGCCGTCGTGCGCACGAGAGGGACCGGCGGCCTGCTGCTGTTGGCCGTGGCGCTCCGGGGGACGGATCTGAGCCGGAGACGATGGTCCATGGCGATGGGGCGGCTTAAACTAATCCTTCCAGTTGCCATACCCAAAGCCCAGCTTCGGCCCATCAGCCCATCTACCTGAACCTGATTACCCTTCCTATGCGGGTTCATTCTTTTAAAATTATTGATGAAACATGAAAGATCATTTGATTTTACAATAGCTAATTAATAATATAAATGATGTAATCAATTATTATGAAGTTGAAAATTCATTTTAGAATTGTGAGATGATAAACTTCTCTGCAGAAACTTTTTATAAAAAATACACCATTTACTAGTTCGGAAAGTGGCGTGCAAATGCTGAGGAAAAATTTAACAAAAATTTAGCATAAAGAATACAGCCAAGCCGAGACGAAATCCGATCAGTTTTTGACGTCCAAATCAAATTGGGTTGGAATCAAACAATAAATTTGATCAAACTCCAGTTGAAATTTGTCGAAACATGTGATATCGATATAGGAATTTCGAATTTTGCAAGCTTGAAAAAACAATTCACCTCACTTAAACCAGAAAAGGTTCCACGTATCGTTGAAAAAAATGTACAGTAGTGTAGGATCTGTGCGGATTACGTGCGTTTGGTTAACAATTGAGACGGAATATGATCCTTATTTTTATGTTTGGTTCGATGAATAAGGTAATTTAATTTTTTTTTGTTGATGAATGATGGTGGATGGGATGACCATAATAAATTATTATTAATCATCATCGATATTAACATAATTAGTACCAATTAACAATAAAATATATCTATTGTTCCTAATTAATATTAACTTAAAATTAGGAATTACTGATTAATAATATATGCTAATTATTATTAAATAAGATTGCAGTGAAGGTGAACGAGCTCATCTATTTTTTCGTGGAATATTTTTCTTCCTCGACCTTCCTGCCCAGCTTCGCCCTGAAGCAAATATATTGGAAAACTTAGATGACCATCTCCCATAATATCTAAACATCCAAAAACTTACATAACCATCTCCCATAGTTTCATGAATATTTTCCTTCCTTTACCTTGCTATCTATCTTCGTCCACGAGTCAACACATCCGAAAACTTCAATGACCATCTCCCATCCAAACACTCATTAGTAAATCGATATATTCCAGCTAGTATTTTGCCGGGTAGGCTAAGATAGCCTACCAAACATATTAAGACTGGGAAATATATTCCAGCTAGTATTAGGATAAGGATTTTCTGCTATGAATTATTGGGACATGGCCGTAACAGCACTACTACATAGATAATTCCATGCTCATAACACAGGTTACAAGAGATTTATGGCCAAATATGCTTGTTGATCAGAATCGAACCGTGCTACAAATGGTTCGTTTGTAGTTATACCTCTTATAAGAGTATTTACATTTGTAACGAAAAATCTGATTAGAGAAAGTGTAACCTCTATCACTAAATCTCTGCAGCCTGACAATATCTCATCTCCACCAAATACTACTGTCTTGTCGGATAATGGAAACTCTTCAAAGCAGCTTGAGTGTTCTTCAAGGTAAAAGTATGTTTGCCTATCTTGGCCATCCGCACCTATTTACGTCTACGCATTGGAGTGGAATATCTCACACCTTGACTTGAAAAGGAACAATTTTATCCTTCGATGGAGCTGTACTGATCCACATGACGGTCGATAAATGCACCTGTTAATGCAGGTCTTCACTCTACTTGTTGCCTTCTAGTGACTTGATGTCAGCTTGTTTAAGCTCAATAAACTTCCCAATTCTGTACACGTAACATCCAACGAAGGGTTAATATTCAGTGTTACATTTCCTGCCTTGGTATAAAATTAGGAGAGAATCTATTCCATATTTGTAACAGTTCAATAATTTGCCCTTGACATTGTCACTTTCTATAATATACTGATAAGTTTGTTAATTGTTCTACAATATACATTGGGCCGATGATTTATTTTCAAAAATATCCAAAATTCCCTTACGTCCAGTCAATGTTAACGATTAATTTTTATCCCCTTAGAAGTTTCAAAAAAATGTGATTCTTTTTTGCATAGCCTCCTTGCACGACATGTAAGTTTCCGTATATACTTCAATATTTTTTTTAAAAAAAATACTATGTTGCACATAACGGATAAATAATGTTTTACAAACAAAATAAAATACAAAAATCTTGAAATGTATACACAAACTCCACGTCATGTAAAGAGGCTACACACAAAATTTTATAATTTTTTGAAATTGCTAAAGGGTATAAAGCAGTAGTTAAACTTGCAAGTAAGTTAGGGCATTTTGGGTACATTTGAAAAATATTCCTAGCCTAATGGCATACTATAGAACAATAGACAAACTCACTAATATATTATAGAAAGTGACAATGTCAATAACCAATCATTGAATTGGGACAAACTCGCTTGCCTAGAGTAGATTATCTCTAAAATTAAAGAAATAACAAAAGGTCCAAGATACCAAATGATGGTATACCAGCACACAAGAAAGGGTCAATATTATTAAGGATTTTGACATTACTTTTTCATTTTCAGCACAAAATAGCAGTTATCTGTGAATCAAGCTACTCTACTGCACTGATCCTAGCATATTTGCTGGAAGCTGCTACAGGCATAAATCATCATATTCTTTTGGCATATTTGACATATATATGATCCTTTTTATGATATAATATTCCTATCATTTACACCAAGAAAACATCACGCTCTTCCTTGCCATGTTTGACAGACATGATCCTCTTTTACAATCTATAATGTTCATACCTTTACACCGAAAAAACATGTCATATCGAGTTAGACCTGAAAGGTGGTAAGATGCAAGATAGAGAAGTGTAATGGTAAACTGCATTACCCAAGATCTGCCGGAAGCCTGAACCTGCCTATCCGAACACGTTTCAAGGCGTAAACCTACCAAGAACAAGGATAAATATCAGCTGCTTTCCAGAGAGGGGGGACACATGCCAAAGGCAAAAAATTCTTCCAGCAAAACACAGTTATTAATAGACAGACATAGATATACTACCTCAGCGATAAGAATATAAGATAAATACAATTCTTAGATTACTTTCTTTTCAAAGAAAACATGAGATGAGCAAGAGATGACAAGCTGCGGTGACAGCTTTTCAAACAAGTGATGTTTGATTGTGTTGTCATTACAAGTCTGATGACATGATGATAATCTACGCACAACAATTGAGATTTACTAAGTGCTTTGAGACAGCATCAACTTATAAGTATATTAGACATCTCCAATCCAAAGCTACTGTGCTAAGAGCTAGTAAAATGTGGTCTACCATCATAAGCAGGTAAGCAGATTTGAGATGAAAAACTCCGAAGCACACATGATAGGTGCAGTTAGCTTTATTTTAGCAATAGTACTATATCTACAGCTCAATGTGCTAATCCCTGTGGATCCACATTCGATCATTATAAGCATACTTCTCTTGAGAAAAAAATCTGAAAGATGTGTTAGATGAATTTTGAGTCCTCTTTCGAAACAAACTTGTTTGTCACTAGTGCTACTGACCATTAAGCATCCTCATTTCCAATAATCCAATCAGATAAAAAGGAATGAAAAATAACATTTGTTCTTAGTTCTAGAGCCAAATTAATTGGCTTATCAAATTTAGTATTGCACAAGAGGAAATATTAAGATATACCAATGAAATATAAAGGGAAAACTTGAGAAAGAAATATTGAGCATACAAAACAACCTCTAGGCCTGCATTCTGCACAAGTTCACGAACTTCATGATTTCTTCCTTCATGAACCTGCCAGACATAGAAAATAACATAGCAATGAATAGATGACAAAATCTAATGCTTTTGCATCTCTATATAACTGCTTTAGTCAGCCAACATGCATGAATTGAGCGATAAGTTAATAACATAGTAAGGTCACTGAAAATAGTAAAACACAAACATGTAATATTGCCCAGAGTGGCGAATTTTCTTCTTCTACCCTGGTAACAACTCATTGTTCCAAACAAACGTTGAGTCAGTGATCAAGAAATGGTTCCAACTTAGCTGATAACATGTCAAATTAATTGCAAGTTTTGAGCAATCTGAAACAGATTATTGCTTTAAGCTTTGCAGAATTATTAGCTTCTTATGGCTTGCACAGTTTCAATCATTTGAAAAGCTAGCAAGTGAGGCAAATTATCCTACTATGCAACCAACTACATGTTAGACATTTATTGAACTCTACATGATTACTAACCATTTTAGCTTGCCATAGCATGTTAAAGTAGATCTTGACCAAAAGTACTATCTAAAGAAACCTTTCATGTGTTAAGCTCTACATCCCATAAATAGATAATAGGATAGGTTCATTGCTAGGTATACTTTTCTCTTAACAGAACGAGTCAAAGTTTACTATATTCTATATTACGCTATATAGCATTTGGGATCCATGAAACGGACAGCAAAATCAACGAGGAATCTAATAAAATGAGGTATCCTGGAGTATATAAGTACCACTATTCTGAGTCGGGTCCTTTTTGTATTTGTCTGTACATCCAATGGTTCCACTAGATCAGGTACACACTTGACTCCATCAATTTTTGTGCCTTCACTGATAGCTATGAGATGATTCCGGTGCACTGCTCCATCTATAGTTACCACATATCTGCAACATTGAACAACCCAATTCATGTTGATTCCATTTGAAGTTTGGTACGAATGCTATTTCACTTGTTTTTTTCTTTTGCAATTACAAGTGCATATTGATAATGAATACTCCGTCCATACTTAACTAGATGACGCCAACTTCTTGGCACACATTTAACAATTCGTCTTATTAAAAAACTTACATAATTATCATACATTTTTTGTGATTAGATCTATTACTAAATGTATTTTAATTATAACTACATTTTCATACATTTGGACAAAATTTTTTGAGTAAGACGAATGGTCAAACGTGTGACAAAAAGTCAATGACGTCATCTATTAAAATAAAGAGCGAGTACATGAGAATAATACCAAAGGACTGTTAAAATTTCTGGTACAAGATTCTGAATAGTGTCTACAGTATTTCAATTAGCAAGTAAAAACTGATTTTGTATCAATATACTTCAAAGGATACAAAAGAAGGCGAGCTTACTCCTTTGTTATATTTGAAGAAGGGTGTGCAAGTTTCTGGGCAAACTCACCTGAAAGAGACATTAACTTTATGTTTTGGATGGTCAAAATATTGATTCCCAGATATTTACTACCAAATATGATGAAATTACCATCATTTGTAACTATTATCAAACCACTTGTAGCAACATCAAGTCGGCCCACAGTAAAAAAGCGTGGTTTGGGTACTCCTGGCTGAATCTTGTTCTGCAAATGTTAATTGGAAAAGTATAAGTCCGAACTAAGAAGAATAAGTGCATAGTTTCAGATATCTGAAGTTCCATCACTATCATTGGCATGCCTAGGTTATGCAACTATTCCAGAACACACTCGTTTTTTTATATAAAAGGAAGAACATACCCAGCCCTTCAAATAGTCATCAAACAAGGAGATAACAGACTTTGGTTCACCACATGAGCAAATATACCTGCAATTCATTGAAATAACATTTAGAGATGTCACTCATATAGATTGATGCCTCCTTTCTCTATGCCTCAAAAATGTTTTGTTGGAACAAGACAGTGGAAACAGAATGTAAGAGCTGACCCTTTTGGCTTGTTAACAGCAAAATACAACTTCGGAGGAAGCTTCTTGGAAATGCGGTTTCCATTGACATAGATAGAATCCTTTGAGATGTCAACCTTGGTCTACATAGAAAAAATGTGTGCAAATCATATATGACAGATTTTTTTTATGAATACATTACATGATCAAAATTCATCGTAACAGGATCTAGCTAAATCAGAATAATTTACATTTTACCATGATAGCACGATAGTTGTAAACCAACACCAAACAAAATCTGTAGCCTCTCGTCATATTAGAGCTCTAAAAATTTATACCTGGGGAGAAGTGCAGACCGAACCATTGACAGTCACCTTCCCTTGGAAGATAAGCTCTTCGCTGGTCCTTCGCGAGGCCACTAAAAAAAGCCATTAGGCATCATTCAGACAACTAATGTGTTGCTTTAGAGCTTATTCGGTTTGCAGGAATTTGAATCCAAAGGAATAGGAAAAGTGGAGGAATAGGAATGTATGGCAACACTAATCCATAAGAATTTTTCCAATAGATTTGAGTGGATGAAAATTTTCCTATGTTTTCTCTCTATATCCACTAGGAAAGAAAAATTTTCTTTGATTTTCCTATAGTTCATTCCTACAAACCGAATGACTTTCAAAGGAATTCAATCCTTAGGAATTGGATCCTTTGGTTTTCCTTCAAAACGAATAGACCCTTAACTTGGAAAACTCTTGTCTAGCAAGTATAGGATTTGCTAGGCTATATTACTATGATTAAACTCGGTTCAGATCAATTTAACCGCTTCAATAAAATTCTGCGTGACAGGAAGACTACCTCCTGCCGCGGCAAGGACCTTGGCGAGCCTCTGCGGCTCGCGCTCCCTGATATTCTCATTGTAGAATCTCCTGGCCGCCTTGGAGAACTTGGGCGGCGCCGCAGGGGCGGCCTTCTTCTCCTTTACCTTGACATTGGAGGCAGGGATGGCAAGGGCACCCTTCTGGCTCTTGCGGGGGTCCTTCTTGGCCTTCTTGGCCTCCGCCTCCGCCAGCGCAATGGCCTGGAGGACGTCCGGTGGCGGCGAGGTGCGCATGGAGGGCTTCCCATCCTCCCCCCGGATGATCCACGGCACCACCGCCTCCACGGACGGGTCGGTGGATGAGGGCTTCGACGGGGCGGGCTCCGCAAAGGTGATGTTGAAGTCTGGGGCGCTGGAGGTCGAAGTGGAGGAGGCGCGGAGGAGGAGGGGAGGGAGGCGGCGGTGGCCGCAGCGGAGGAGAACGCAGGCGGGACGGGAGAGGAAGGGCTGGAAGGAGACGGCCGCGGCGGCGGCGGCGGCAAGGGCCATGACTGGACTCTGGAGAGTGGAGAATGGAGAGGTGCGAGCAGAGGAAGTTATCGGATATGCCCGCCGCCCGCGTCGAGCCGGACGACCAGTCCCGCAGTCCGAGCCTGGTTGACTTTGAATGAAAAAAATGTTTGAAAACTATTGGGTGATTAAACGAAATATTTATAAAAAAATAATTTGTTAATAAAATTTTTATGCACATATTCTTAGCGATCTAAAAGTAAAAATAAAAAAATAAACTTTGATGAAAACCCCTAAATCAATTCTAATTTAAATATGAAAATTTAAATTTTAGCTTATAAGCAATGAGAGAAACGAAAAAATAATAGTGTTCTTCTCTTAGGGTCTACGGTACTCCTGATAAATCCATAAAAAATAATGAAACAACTTAAAAATATCTTCTAATGAAACTTTTATTTATATATGTATAGCGATTTAAAAACCAATAGCAAGATATAGAATTATAAAAGTCACACCCAAATTTAACTCTTAATTTCAGTTTAAAATTTTAAATTGTAGTCGTAGTTAATAAACTAACCTAACATGATTGATATCAAAAAGTGTTTGATGATCTAGCAACTGAATTTTTAAATCTTGGTTGTCTGTTACTTTAAACTTATTAAATCAAATGATAAGAACTTTATCGACAGATTTTACTAGAACTTTTTTCACACTATAGAGATTTTAACTAATCATGTTATAATACAGTTATTTGTAACTAATCCATGTTTCATTTTTTTTAAATATATTAAAGAACTAGAGTTAAAATTGTCTTCAACCAAGAACACCTTATAGATGTGATAAAACAGACTTGCCTAAAGCATATTATTCCAGTTGACACTGAAATTATCCTCTTATTTTAAAGGGGGAACTGGCCTTGTTGTAACCGGAGACCACCTTACACACAGGATAAAACCCTCCAACCGGGTACGGGCCATCTCCCCCCTCCATTCTGGCTTAAGCTACCAACCAACGGCCCAGATCCAACATCCTTGTCCTGTGGCGGAGAACAGAACCGACGAACAGCGCAGTAGAGATCACCTCGACCAAGCAAGCGCCGGCCAATTTGTCCAAAGCCCCAAGCCAACCACACAAAAAAAGGGAGAAAAATAAGAGCGCGCACGCACGCATCGCCTCCCACAAAAATCCACCCGTTTTTCTTTCCGCGATCCCGTGCGCATCTCACCGCAGGCTCAGCCTCGTCGACCACCGCGTTCGCCATGGCCGACTCCGCCGCCGCATCCTCCTCCCTCCCGCGCTCGCTGGCGTCCAGGAGGCCCCTGCCCTCCTCCCCTCTCCGCGGCGGCAGGCCCCGATCGCCCCGCTTCGGGTCCCGGTCGCTCCACCGGCTGCGAGCACGAGCGGGGAAGGACGACCCCGAGGATCTGTATGGGCCCTACCCGTGGGATCAGTCGCTGGATCTCACCACTGGCCTCGGTAAGCTCAACCCCCCCGCTCGCTCTGACCACTCCGGTTGGTATTCGAATGCTTCGACGGCGAGCAATCAGTTGATTTACTTACGCTAGACTCACGGTGGGTAATGGTTGGTTTGCCCCGCTGTATATTCTGTGCTGTGTGAGATGGTAAGGAGAAGGAGAAATGTTGATGTGCTCATCGTTGTGCAGATTTTGCTTATTTCTTTCTGTGAGAAGCTTTGTGCTTACGTTTATCATGCGGCCTTATTTGGGTTCAATCTGCGGTAACAGATATTCAGTGGGTGACCGAAGATAGAGTAACACTGTTCACTTCTGATGGGCTCGTTCAAATAGGCGGTTCTTTGGTTCCTCGTCGAGTTACTCCTTCAGAGGTGCCGAATCTTAAGTTGGGCTCGTCTCATTAACTGTTAATTTTGAGCTATTTCAGTTTTTTAGTGTTCAAGGAAAACAAAGCTTCGTGCATCATATTGACCAGTAGTTAGATTTTTTTCTTGCTAGTAAAACTTGGTTGCATCTTCAATTTAGAGTGACATATTATTAAAGATATTGGCAGACACTATTGTTCAACGACCAGGGATGTTTTTAGCAGACTAGTTTTCTGTTCCAGGGCGACATAGTTTCACATTAAATTGATTACTTTCACGGTACATCACAGTCAAACTTCATATATGATGAATGACACTTCAAGTTTCAACCTTTTTAGCATCTGGACTAGTATCAAATGTTACGCAATGAAATATATAACCTCATTCCAGGTTTAATTGTTTCACACCTCTGTCCGTGCAACATTTGGATATATGCAGTAGAACTTATCATAGAGGTAACAGAAAGAAATCGAAGGGGAACAATTCCTTGAAAAGCAGTACTACTACTGCACATACACTATCACACCGATTTTGTATCAACCATGGTGGAACCAAGCAAACACCATAGAGTAGTGTACGTCTGTCATTATAATGTACCTTATTGCATAAACTTTAAAGCATGCAGTGGCTATGGATAGCTAAGATTTCTACCTTGTTGTGTGGATTTAGTTCAGTTGTTAAAAAATGCACACGCGACCAAATTGATAAAGATTAACCAAGTAATAAATCTAGCACAATGTAAATCCTTTCAACTTTCAAGGACCATGTGTCTCAATCTCTGTGTTACTTAATGAGTGAATGCTAGTTATGATTACGTCATAGTAATGTACTGAACGAGTGAATGATGAAATGAGAATTACTTAAATTCTTAATTTTAGATAGTGCTGCAAGGTTTATTATGTCTTCACCGTTACTTCACATATTAGCTGCACTCACTTCTCGTGTGTTAATTTGGCCAGAAGAGGCAACGGAAAGTAAAAGGTATACAAAATATCCGCCGGTTTCAGGAGAGCTCATACATGGACCCAAATCAAAGTCTTTGCCTTGGAGCACTATTTAACATAGCAGCAACAAATGTAATTTTTCCTTCGGCCTGTTTGCTTATCATGTTGTTGCTTTCTTTTGATGATGCCATTTCTTATCTCAGGGTCTAGATATGGGTAGAAGACTATGCATCTTTGGCTTTTGTCGCTCTATCGAAATGCTAAGTGATGTAGTGGAAGATACAGTACTGGAGCATGGTGGTGAGGTATGTGTAACAATCTTACATTTACAACCTTAGAAACATTTATCTTTTGGTGCCCGCTCAGTTGAGTGTTCGAATTTATTTACAGATTTGTATCCTCATCTTATTACCTGACGAATGCTTTGGTTGCTCCTTTAAAACAAAACCATAAAGGATGCCAACATATTTCCTTCTTTCTTGAGAAAGAAAAAGGACTAAATATGGCAAACAAGGTCAATGATGTGGCCTAACATGGCATGCAATGCCTGATGTAGCTAGGTCATATTTAGAGACAACTAGTCAGCTGTTGTTAAGTTTAACAGTGAATTGAGTAAATTTATTCATTATACATTAGACGGATTTTCATCCCTCGAGGAGATGTCTCCTTAAGAGATGAAAAGACTTTACACAGTATATATCATTTTGTATTCCTGTCTTCCTGATAGTTAGTCATTTGTAAGAGAGAGTTGAGCGCATGTTATCACAAGTTTCTAAAGGACACCAGTCTGCAGGTTGTCACGGCAGAGAAGGCAAGCAAAGACGGCCTCCAGGAGAAGTTAACTATGTCTGTTGCTGTGCCATTGTTGTGGGGTGTTCCTCCAGCATCAGAGACCCTCCATGTCGCGGTGCGGAGCGGTGGAGGCATTGTGGACAAGATATATTGGCAATGGGACTTGTTTTAAAAGCCCAGAGCCGTCCAGACATTAACAATCCATCCCACGGTGTAAATACTCATTCAGTCTAATTCGCTGCTCACATTGTGTCAGCAATTCTGAATTGTGCATAAACAAAAAATACTGTGATCTACACTTGTACAGACTTGGTCACACCCCTGCATATAAAAAAAACCCTTGAGTTAACAGCTCATCTTTACCTTTTTATCCTCGTTTTAATATTTGCCAGGGAACTGTCAACACGGTTTGAGTACTGGAATACTGGGGTATTGGATTAACTAAACAATGTGGTCCAGTAACTAAACAACCATGGTCCAGTTATTGGTTTGACTCCGGGAATTGGAACTAAACAATCATTTCAGACACGTTTACGAGCCTTGGAGTATCTAAAACAATGTGTTTGACCCCCGGCAATTGGGGAAAGATTAGTCCATGTTATATACTCCAATTTACTTGGCCTTGTTGATCATATTCCAGTCGTGCTCTTTCCTCCACTAATTAAAGCTTAGGCCCAGTTTACTTCCCAAAAATTTTTCCTCCAAAACATCACATCGAATCTTTAGACATCTAAATAGAGCATTAAACATAGATGAAATAAAAACTAATTATACAGTTATGTGAGAAATCGTGAGATGAATCTTTTGAGCCTAATTAGTCTATGATTAGCCATAAGTACTACAGTAACCCACCTGCGCTAATGATAGATTAATTAGGCTCAAAAGATTCGTCTCGCGGTTTGTAGACGAGCATTGAAATTCGTTTTTTCATTCGTGTCCGAAAACCTTTTCTGATATCCGATCAAACGTTCAATATGAGTAGAAAAAAAAATTGTTTTGCTATCTAAACGCAGCTTTAGCTGTTGCGTCGGTGGCGTTCTGCATTTTTACATTAATCGTAAAGATATTTTCAGATTCCAGGGGGCGTTTGGGTTGCTCTGCAGCTCTCTGCTCTTTGCTGTCAGGAGATCAGGTCTGGAACCAGTACGATTTTGAACGAGCTGGGTGAGTCTTGCAAGGCTGCAAAATTACTACGGGTTACTTCGAAACACAAAATTTTCATAGCAAACGGTTTAATTTCTTAAAATATCATGAAATTCCTCCAAACCAAAAAGAGCCTATGACTTGTATGCAAACAGCCCTCGTCCAGATGAGGCTGTCACGGTGCCACTTGCAAATTGTCTGTACCGTAATATAGTTTTATAATGCTACACCGCCACTTGCAAATTGTCTGTACCGTAATATAGTGTAATATAGTTCTATAATGCTACATCAAACACTAGTTGCGTGCCAGAATGGTTCCTCTGTCTGGACCGTCTTATTGGCGTCCTTCGCATAGCATGACGACTTTTTCTTTACGGAGTACTCTTGGTTCGGTCGAAGTTGACATTTACGCGAGATAGTACGTGGCATTGTGCTGATCTCACTTCAGCACTTCAGAGTACTTCCGTGTGCACGACAAATGGGTAAAAGGATAATTGGCTAGGCACTACAACAATGAAAACGCTGGCCCCAACCCTTTTCAACCGATGTAGGAAGAAAATTTTAACGGTCAAGGAAGCTCTGGCAAACAACAGATGGGCATCGACCATGGAAAACCTCGTAACTAGTGATGCGACCACGGAGGATTGAAGGTGCGAATATACAGCTGACTGAAGACATCGAAGACCACATAATCTGGAAAGTCGACAATTCTGGACAATATACGGCCAAGTCAGCCTATCTGGCTCAGTTCGCAGGAATGATCCATTCTCATGCGGCGTCCACAATCTGGAAAACTTGGGCGCCGTCCAAGTGCAAGACGATGCTATGGTTGCTGACGCAAAACAAACTTTGGACAGCAGACAGACTGCAAATCAGAGAATGGCCGAATGCTTACTTTTGTCAGATGTGCTACAGAAACCTGGAATCGGCAGATCATCTTTTTAAGGATTGCACCTTTACAAGAAAATTATGGGATGCGGTATCCACGGAGGGGAAAATCGCTGACATGTACAAGGATTACTCTGCCTTGGAGAATTTCAACGAATGGCTAGAGAAAGCTACGCAGAAAAGAGACAAGAAGACTGGCAAGGTGGTTAAATCCTTGGTGATGCTAGTAATTTGGAAGATTTGGTGCGAAAGAAACCGCCGAGTTTTTCAGCACAAAGAATTAAGCTTCGACCAGCTTCAAGCAAGAATCTTTGATGAGATGCAGGTGTGGAAGGCCTGTGGGGCTACACTAGCACGAGAGTAATCTGTTTTGTTTAGAGAGTGTCTCCCCTGCAAGATCAACCCAAAATCTATAGGCTGTAAATTTTCTTACATTCTCTTAATATAAAATCAGCACCACGCTGGCTTTGGTTTAAAAAAAAAAACAAATGGGTAAAGGTAAATCCATAGCTTCCAACGATGTTCCGATACCTCCTCAACTCCTATTTTGGATGCTGCTTGTTTGTATGCGTTCTTTTCTAGACAGAAAATAAAATATTATCTACTCCCTCCATCCTTAAATATTTGACGCCGTTGGCTTTTTTATATACGTTTGACCATTTGTCTTATTCAATTTTTAAAAAAATATGTAAAACTATATATACGCATAAAAGTATACTTAACAATAAATAAAATGATAAAAAATAATTAATAATTTTGAAATTTTTTGAATGAAACGAATGGTCAAAGTTGCATAAAAAAGTCAATGGCATCAAACATTTAGGGATGGAGGTAGTAATTTTTATAGCCATTTCATATTATAAAGGACAAAATTAACTATTATCTATACTACTTAAAAAATAATGGTCATCACCACCATCACTGTCAAGCGGTCATTATGTCGGTTATATCAACACAACATATGTGTGTGTGAATGTTTTGGCTGCTATTTTACTTGCTAGCTCAATAACTCAATTTTGTAAGCATGTTATTTCCTTTTTTTGTCACATGAAAGATTTTTTTTCTTCTAAAGCACAATATAACACACATGCGATATTGTTTCAACCAATTGAAAATATTTTTTCAATCATACTTAATTTTGCTATTTTTAATTACATGTTGCAATGCACGTGCATTTAGCTAGTAAAGTTAAAAATCTAATTTAGAAAGGTAAGATACTAGGGGCAAAGTGAACTTCTATATATAATTTTTTTTTAAAAAAACACATTTTTTAGTCGTTAGGAAAATATCCACGCAAAAAAGAAATAATCTTTCAAAAAAGCAACATCGAATATTTATAAGCCGCTACTGCATGCTAGACCCAAATTATCCATGGTAGGCATCGAAATCAATTTTATATTACATATTTATTGCTCATTTTATTTCATACGTTATGCTTATGTTTACATTTATCTGTTTATCAATAAATTTTATTTATATAAGTCTAAATTCATTGACATCCATGAATATATACAACATTAAAAAGTCTTAAATCTTAGTATCTACTTCGTACATTTCCATTCGTCTTCTGTCCGATTGACACCTTTACCGGAACCAAACAGTCCGAACTTAACCCCAACAAAAGGTGATTAATTTTGAAATATTGAGTTTTTTTAACCATCCTTAAATACCACATTTAAAACCTTGGTGCTTTCTTAATATCATAAAATTTCTTTCGAATAAATGAGTTAGCTCGTCTTTCAAAATAAATGATTGTTGGTAGGTGTCCGGTCTCCCTGCTAAAAATAACAATATTTTTTTAAAACAAAACTTTTTAAAAAACAATATGTCTACATGTGCAGCACGCATTAAGATTTGTGGCAAGCAGGAGTCTCCGTCGCCTCCTGCATACTGCTCCGTCCCAGAAAAAAAAGATTTCTGGTTTTTATAGTTAGAGTGTTTAACTATTCGTCTTATTTAAAAAAAATTATTAAAAAATTAAAAAAAATTAGTCGCACGTAAAGTACTATTTATATTTTATCATGTGGTGAAAATAAAAATATTAATCATAAAAAAAATTCAAATAAGACGAAGAGTCAAAAATTCTATCCAAAAACTCAGAAATCCGTTTATTTTGGGGACGGAGGTTGTATGCAATAGAACATAAGCCATAATGTTTAGTTTCAAAAACTTTTCCGAAAAAACATCACATCGAATTTTTGGACACTTAAACGAACCATTAAATATACATAAACATTAAAAATTACACAGTTATGCGGAAAAATCGTGAGACGAATCTTTTAAGCCTAATTAGAACGTAATTAGCCACAAGTGCTACATTAACCAACATGTATTAATGATAAGTTAATTAGACTTAAAAGATTCGTCTCGCGGTTTTTAGACGAAATCTGAAATTTGTTTTATAATTAGATTATGGCCGCGTTCGGATGGAGGGGTAAGTTAAATTATCCCCAGCACGGAAAACGTAGTAATAGAATAGTACATGATAAATTAATTATTAATTATTAAAAAATATAAAATAAATTAATATGATTTTTAAACAACTTTTCTATAGAAAATTTTTGTAAAAAATACACCATTTAGCCGTTCGGTAAGCGTGCGTAACTTGAGGGGGTAACGAACGCGGCCTATATTTAATACTTTAAATAGATGTTTAAAAGTTGATTTAATGTTTTTGTAAAAACTTTTTTAAACTAAACAGGACCTGACGCATATCTATACTCGCCCTCTCCGAATCTACAGGAAAAAACCTATGCTCGAAAGTCAAATCTTATGCATCTATGTCGAATACATATCTGACCTGATCTATGAGGTGTCGAGATTACTCGTTAGATCCACAGTACGATGTGGTTAGAGTTACTGGTATGTCCAGATTCATTATACTGCTCCTTACGTCACACAATAAGTGTATTCTTATTATACTATATATGTTTAACATTTAATTATCATCTTATTTGACAAAAATATAATTAGTATATTTATTGTTATTAGATGATAAAATAGGAATATTATTTTATATGTGACTATTTTTTTTATTTTTTCATAAATCTTTCAAATAAGACGAACTATCCATGTTGGACACGAAAATCCAAATAATGTTACTCCCACTATCCCAAATAATTTATTTTTTAGTTTTTAATACAATGTTTGATTTTTCGTCTATTTTTTTTTTGCGATTGATATTTTTATTATTATTAGATGATAAAATATGAATAATAATTTACGAATGACTAATTTTTTATGTTTTTTATAAACTTTTTAAATAAAAAAGATGGTCACACTAGATAGAGAAATTAAAAAATGATGTTTTTTACGTACTATGAAGATATATCAAATCCTGTAGTTTGGCTTTTTATGAGACGCATGAACTATGGACAAGTCTAATTGATATGACACCATTATGTTGATTAACTTGATTCGTGTTTGGTATTTTAAGTCACTATCATATTAAGTGTTTGAACAATAATTAGAAGTATTAAATATAGATTATTTATAAAACTCACCTCATACTCCGGACTATTTTACGAGACAAATTTATTAAGCCTATTTAGTTCATGATTAGCGAATATGATGTTGCAGTAAACATTTGCTAATCGTGGTTTAATTAGACGTAAAAAATTATCTAATAAAATAGCCTTTATTTATACAATTAATTTTGTTATCGCTATTTAATAGTTGAAACATTCGATGAAAAAGAGGCTTAAAAAAAATCCCTATCCAAACACCATCTCGGTTGTGTGTGTGCGGATAATGGAGTGACTTTTTCTGTGCACGGGTTAGTACCACTTGACCAAAATCGTAATGCACACGACACGAGCGAGTCACCACCACAATTCACAGAGGTCTTCAAAGCCCAAGAGGCCGCAGTCCCCACTCACCACACACAAGGGGAGGCGATGGCGAACGCGGCGGTGCCGGCCGCCGGCTACGGCGCCGACGGCGTGTACCGCTCGCTGCGCCCGCCCGCGCCCATCGCGTCCGACCCGGGCCTCGCCCTCACCGACCTCCTCCTCCGCCGCGCCGACGCCTGCCCCTCCGCGCTCGCGCTCGCCGACGCAGCCCCCGGCGGCCGCGCCCTCACCTTCGCGGACCTCAGGTCGGCCGTCCTCACCACCGCCGCCGCGCTGTCCTCCCGCGCGGGCGTGCGCCCCGGCGACGCGGTGCTCATCCTCGCGCCCAACAGCGTCCTCTACCCGGTCTGCTTCTTCGCCGTCACCGCCCTCGGCGCCGTCGGCACCACGGCCAACCCGGACTACACCCCGCGGGAGATCGCCAAGCAGGTCTCCGACGCGCGCGCCAAGCTCGTCATCACCGTCTCCGCCCTGGTGCCCAAGATTGCCGGGCTCCGCCTCCCCGTCATCCTCCTCGACGACGACGCGAAGGCCGCCGCTTCCTCCCTTCCTTCAGGCGCCACCGTCATGCTCTATAACAACCTCGTCGCCGGCGTGAAGGAGACGGAGTACCGGCGCCCACCAATGAAGCAGAGCGACACGGCCGCTCTGCTGTACTCGTCGGGCACGACGGGGGAGAGCAAGGGCGTTATCCTGACGCACCGCAACTTCCTCGCCGCGGCGAGGATGGTGACCTCCGACCAAGACGAGCGCCGAGAGGACCCCAACGTCTTCCTCTGCTTCCTCCCCATGTTCCACATCTTCGGCCTCTCCGTCATCACGTTCGCGCAGCTGCAGCGCGGGAACGCCATCATCGTGATGTCGCGGTTCGACATCAACTCCATGATGGCCGCCGTGCAGAGGCACCGCGTCACGCACCTGTTCTGCGTGCCGCCGGTGATGATTGCGCTCGCCAAGCACGGGAGGGCCGGGAAGTACGACCTCTCTTCTCTCAAGTTCATCGGATCCGGCGCAGCGCCGCTCGGCAAGGACGTGATGGAGGTCGTGGCCAAGAAATTCCCCGACAGTGAGATTGTTCAGGTAATTGAACTGAACATTTGATATCCTGCAGTGTTTACTTCCATAGTATGCGGATGAATTGTCGAAGTTAGCTTATTGTTGTTTGCTTTGAGGTATCGATCCGTGTAGGTAGGTTGATCAATTGTGAATCGTACTATGATTTTGATGGGACGAGTCGAAATCAGTCATGGTCCAACGCAGGGTTTATGAAACTGGAGCCGCTACCGCCGGTAGCGCAGTTACCGCACGGTAACAGTACAAATCACAACAAATTCGTCTTCAAAAAATTTGAATTCAAGCTCCGCGGTCTCCTTGGTTTCTTCGCGGTTTTAGGTGATTAGCGTGGATTGAACTTAAAATCGTGGTCAGTTTGGTCCGAGGAAAATAAAAATAAGAAAATCCTTTTAAAAACTTTTTTATGAAAATAGGAAATAAGTACTATGATATATTTGGTACATATAGGACATATTAGTTGGTAAATAGAAAAATTCGGCATGGCCTTTGCTACTTGATATTCAAATAATTATAAATGACAATTCCCATTTGTCATAAATGTACAACACAATTGAATGCATGTACCATAATACGATAATTAGAAGGTCTGTAGTGTTCATTATATAAATAGTTTAGTGTTCATGGTAGAAATAAATGATGCAAGCAAATATTATCCATGACACGAATAGAAATATATTTGGAGGGTCACAAATGTCTGTGAGAACACTCCACGCACGCTGATCATCTCCAAAAATGTTTAAAATATTATAGAAAAAATAGGAAGTAAGTATTATGGAAAAAATGTGATATAATCTCCTTAAACCTTTATTCATTTCCCCTATTTAGTTGGTTTTGGTTAAGAATTTGATCGTAGGCTTGTACCATTGTTATTTTCAGAAATTTTTACACCAAACTGCTTTACAAAGAACATGTATATTCATTTCCCCTATGTTTGGATCGATTTGTTATATTGTACTCCCTCCCTTCCAAAATATAATCATTTCTAGATTATTTAGCAGGGATTAAGCTTGAGAAGAAAATATTATGGTGTACTCTAATAAATGAGAAATAGATTGGGGTGGAAGATTATGTGGGGATACAATAGTCATAACCTTGAATGACAATTGATGGATGTGATAAGTAGTGCTATGAATATTATTAGAAATGTTTATGTTTTAGAATAAGATTTAAATGCTAGAAATACTTGTATTTTGCGATGAAAGTAGGTAGTGCTGTATGTGCTACTTTCAAATTGATATGGGGATGTAAAACTTGCTCTAAAAGATGTGATTTATGTTCTGTATATAACTTTTCTTGAGGCATTCCTAGTGTGTCTTCAAAATGCAACAACCATATAACAACTAACAACTAAGGCCTTTTCATTGACATACTTTGATAAACATTGACCCAAGCAAACACTGCAACCTGATCTTAGCACTATCTTAAATTGGTTCGGCTGTTTCTGGCACAGCAATCCTTGTAGGAACATGATTTTATTTCCTTCTATGATGCTACCGTCTACCTGTAAAATCAACAAGCTTAAGTATTTCATATCTCAAGTTGAATGTCACGTTATGCTCTCTTTCAGGGCTATGGTATGACGGAGACTTGTGGGATCATATCGCTCGAGTACCCAGAAAAGGGACAAGCTCGTGAATTTGGCTCAACTGGCACACTTGTCACAGGAGTTGAGGCAAAGATTATTGACATAGAGACATCACAGCATCTACCACCAGATCAACTAGGAGAAATTTGTATTCGAGGGCCAAATGTAATGCAAGGTAAAACTTGAAATGTACATTGTACTTTTATTCTTCCTCCCGACCTTTCCTGGTCTAAGAAGATTGTGTTCGACAGAAATCAGTCATCGATTATTTGGTCAATTATTCAACGCTGATTCTGAAAACAACTATTTCTAATATATCACTCTTAATAGTATAATCATATTACAAGGAAATTGTGGCTATTTATTTATATTTCTTTGCTTTCAATTGCATATTGACAATGAACAATTTAACAAAGCCTACTGATTGTGAAGCACGGAAAAAATATTCGAAGATGTTCCGATTAATAGATCACTGTTTTTCACTGACAATAGGTTCCATATCTCCGATGCATCTGCCCTGCAGGAATAACAGAGCAAAATAATTGCCTACCTATCTTTGTGTCTTATTTATAGGGTATTTCAACAATGTGCAAGCTACTGAATTTACAATCAAGCAAGGGTGGTTGCATACTGGTGATCTTGGATACTTCGATGGAGGCGGCCAGCTTTTTGTTGTTGATAGGCTCAAAGAGTTGATCAAGTACAAAGGTTTCCAGGTAAATAAAATAACCTTTTCCATTTATACTCTCATTTTCTGCCAAATGATTTTTCTGTTACGTTTTCCCAAATAATATTATAGTCACACCAGGGTTTTTGTTGTAAGTAGCCTTGAACGTTTGTATACAGATAGGTTCAATTCAATGTTTGTTGCATGGATATGTTTCTGTAGATAGCATGCCTAACCTCCTTAAATTGTTGTGGCTTACTATAATCATTTTGTGCCTTATTGTCTCTTTTTTAAAAAAGAAGTTGCTTGGTAGGAGCTCTGCCCATTCAGTATAGATAGAATAGGGCTGGTTGCAGAGCAGGACACATGATACAGAAGTATAAACGATTGTTCCATGGCTTCGTTCATCATGTCTGAACTTCTTTTTTGTGTTGAGCACAACATACTTCACCTTCTGTTGTTTTAATGGAATTCCTATCTTTTGTTGACTCTCCTGACATATTGTACCCACTGAGATTACAGTATACTGAAAATTCTTCAACCTATTAGGGCATATTCAAAAGTAGAGCTTAGGATCAACTCTTCTCTAATCCAAATCAGCAACAAACTTATTTTATAAAGGTATGTCAAAATTAAAGTCAGATATAGTCGCTTAATCAATATAACAAAAAAATTTTTTATTACAATCATTTCCTTCTTGTTCACTCCATGCAACATTTTTTTTCAATAAATACTAAACGTCGGCTCTGAGCCGTTGTGATGCATAACAACAATTTTTATCTTTTCTTCCATCTTTTTCCTTCGTATTATCATATTTACCTTCGAATGTGCCCTTGGTGTTTTACCAAAGCACTGTATTTAAGGATAAGAATTGTCTGAATGAGATCCTTCTTGCTTTATACTTGTAATATCCAATCTAACAGCCATAACAGGAATTCATCCTTGTGTTTGGTCTTGCTTGAGCATGTGTCATACTTTGTCCTCTCTATGGAAATAGCTAATCTCCTGTCTTTTATTTCTGCAGATTGCACCTGCCGAGCTTGAAGGGTTACTTCTATCTCATTCAGAGATTCTAGATGCTGTCGTTATCCCGTAAGTTGAACCACCTAAAATTGTTGGCGTGTGCAACGTTCTTGTTTTGGATATCTTTCTATGTTGTATCTGGTCTCTTGACCGAGCTCTACTTGTTTCCAAGGTTTCCTGATGCTGAAGCTGGGGAGGTTCCCATTGCGTACGTTGTGCGGTCACCTGACAGTTCATTGACTGAAGTTGATGTCCAGAAATTTATTGAGAAACAGGTGAGGCTGATTTGGTATCTTATTTAGGTTGTCTTCTTTTGGTTGATGAAAGATAAAAGTTAAAATTTATCTGATTTTAATAACTATTTAATTGTATAAATGATGAAATTAACCACTATAAAATTAAAGATCTGCTACTCTACAAATGTGAGATGATAAGCGTCTATATAAAAACTTTTTAAAAAATACACTGATTAAGTAGACCGGGGAGAGTGCACACAAAAGCCGAATAATAATAATAATCTAGGCCAAAAGAGCACTGCCTTAGTTAGGGCCATAGACTAATCCATTTGTTTTAAAATGTAACTATTTTTAGGATTGAAATCTCGAACCAAAATATAAATATTCTAACACTTTTCACAGTACTACGTATCATATCAATCACTTCCCATTTTACCTACCTTCTCACCCTCATCCATCCTATCTTTTCGCTTTTGCTTAGCTTATAAGCTAAGATTTTAATTTTTAACCTTAAATTTATAGTTGATTTTGGTTTTTTTCACTAAAGTTTATTTTTCAGACTTTAGTTTTAGGTCGCTACAAACATCTATACAAATTTTTTAATCATAAATTATTTTTCGCTTGTAAATATGCCTAGAATCCATTCCTCATTTGTTAAGTACAACATAGTATGTTTTTTCTTGTCAACCTTAATCTCTGCTGAACAATGAAATGTTTATATTTTGGGATAAAGGTGGTAGTAACCAGACTCACTAGCTGGATCGATTTCCACTCGCATTTTTACGAGAGAAAGCTAACTTTGACACTTCATATACCCGTTTAACTCCAAAATCTAAATGCCAATAATAGTTTTCTGGCCGGTATCATCAGCAACATTTGCAATCCCTGAATGAACAATATTTCATGATTTCCATCCGACTGCATACTATTCTTGCTAAGTGCTAATATATTTCATTCATGTACTGCATTATTAGGTGGCGTACTACAAAAGATTGAAGAGGGTTATGTTTGTGGACACAGTGCCCAAATCAGCTTCAGGAAAGATTTTGAGAAGGCAGCTGATCGCCCAAGTTAGATCATCCAAGTTGTAACAAATCTGCTTCTACTTATTTAAGAAGCATGCTTGTCGTCCCCCTGATTCTGCTTTTCTGCTATATTCAGAACTTGTCCATTGCGGTTTTAATTATGCAGTAGCACTTGTGAAGAGCATGTGATTGTACCAGAAACTCCATTCTGTGCATTATAATAATGGATTATAGATATCAATTCCAAGGTTACACAGAGGATACGCCAAATATCATGCATGTGACGGGCCATTGTTTGAAGGTACCGAAGCTGGCAGCCTTATGCTTGCTGCCATTCTCAACGAATGCAAAATATATATCGCAGACTTGCTGCAGGTAAAGTATTTTTGATCCCTCAAAGGATCTCTCGTCTGTTTAAAAACTATCTATAAAGTTAGAATTTTTTTAAAAAAAATTAACAACACATACAACATTTATATACCACTCCATAAAATCTTAGGTCCAAACTCAATTCACCCATGGAGATATAAAAGACAAATTCGTCGTATGAATATGAGTGGTTCTATTTACATTTGAACTTGTCCTCTGTGTTCTCAATGATATATATTAGATTAATTTGATAGAAAAGGATACATGTATCAATGTATATATTTTGTATATGCGACTAGATTCATTAGCACACTTATGAATCAGGTAAAGCCGGAAAGACTTATAACGTAAAATTTGAAACCATGGGCGTGGATCTAACAAATAAGTACTACCTCCGATCTAAGACTTTCTAGTCTTGTCTAAATTCATTCATTGATGAATATATATAATTTATATATGTGTCTAGATTTATTAGCATCCATAATAATCTAGACAATGCTAGAAAGTCTTATATTGCAAAACAGAGGGAATACATGTCTCTAAATAAAAGGGAGAAATCTGATACACCTTTATTTACCACCCAGATTGAGTTGGCAAAGAATTTGTCACAATAATGATAACAAGGAAAATGAAAAGAGAAAAGATCATCGAGCTTTTTGGTCGCTGTTAAAAATTCGACACAACATTAGTTGAAAAATAAGCCTAGTAATTAGCGATAGTAGGATGCTCGTCCCTTCTACAAACAAGAGATCGAGTGTGAGAAAATCAGAGCGATATCAATGGCGATGATGCGCGCTCCGGCCGCGGCACACGTCAAGCGCGCGCGCAAACGGCTCAGCTAGTAGCGCGGCATCTTCTTCTTCTTCTCCGTCTACAGTTGCTGGCCGCCGCGGAGCTTCGGCTGGGGCCTCTTCTTGGCCTCCTCGCCGCCGGTGCCTTTGTTGGCGTCCTGGCCGGTGCCCGCCATGCTGAAAGATTGGCTCTTCATTGCCTTGGTTTTCACTTCTGCATCGACGCCCGCCATGCTGAACGACTGACCGCCCATTGCCTTTGCCTTCTTTGTTGCCTCGCCGGCGCCGGTGCCAGCCATGCTGAACGACTGACCGCCGATCGCCTCCGCCTTGGACGCCTCGCCGCCAATACCTTTGTTGCCGGCGCCCGCGATGCTGAAGGATTGGCCGCCGATCGCCTTCTCCTCCTTTGACGCCTCGCTGCCAGGTGCTTCTACCGTCGCCTCGGCGCTGGCCTTCTTCTTCTTCTTCTTCTTCTTCTTCGACTTTTTTTCCTCCGCCTCCGCCTCATTGCCGGCGACGTTGTTGGTGTCCACGCCGCCGGCTGCTTGGTTTGCATTGAACGCCATGGCTGGCACGCTGCTGGTTGCCTCGTTGCTCTCGAGCTTGATATCACCAGGCGGCTTCATGGCGGCCTTCATCCTTTCCTCCATCGCGCCGCCCGCTGCCATCTTCCTGGACTCCGATTTGACCTTTCCGGTTGCCGCCGGCATCGACCCGATCATCTCCTCGGGGTTCAACGAGCTGATACGGATCACGGACGGGCCGTCGTCGGTGGTCACCGGGTTGTTGAACTCGGAGCATGACTTCCTGATCTCGCCGTCCTTGCCGGTGATAACTTTCAAGACGCTGAGCTTCTCCATGGCCTTGGCGAACAGGGGGGCGAAATCCTTGGGCTTGGCCTCCATGTCCTTAATGACGGGCGCCGTCCTCGGGTCCAGCCCCATGAGGCGGTCGACGGTGAGCGGCATCTTCTTGGCCATCACGAGGCCGAAGTAGTTGGGGTCGACGATGTCGGGCGTGATCGGATCCAGGGGAACGGCTCCCTTGTCGCCCTCCTTGCCGTCGCAGAACGAGGTGATGTTGGACCTGTAGGCCGGGTCGATGGGCGCAGCGTCGACCTCGATGAAGAAGCACTTGGCCTTGCCGATGGTGTGGCCGCCGGCGAGGAGGACCACCAGCTCCTCCATGCTGAACCCCTTCTCGGAGAACTCCGCTATCAGCTTAGGGATGGCGATGTCGGGCCCCGGGAGACCGTCGGCGTCCTCGCGGTTGGAGACGAGCGAGTCGCGCCGCCCGGTGGGCACGACGTAGTCGGGGCCGCCGGCCAGGCGCACGGCGTCCCGCGCGCTGAGCGACATGATGTCCGCGCACGACACCACGCCGGGGCACGCCTTCTCCACCGCCGTCTTGACCTCGTCGATGATGTCGTATCCCCTCACCGAGACGTTCGGCCCGGCCTCCTTCTCCGCGCTCTGGTTCGACAGCGGATCGATCAAGATCGACGCGTCGCAGCCCTAGCACACACCACGCACACACATACACAAAGTCAGCCTGCCACGTCGCTGCCGCCGCCGCCGCCGCCGCCATCGCCGGCGGCGGCCATGCCCTACACATAACGTCATTGTCACGTACATTGGCGAAGCAGTCGTGGAACAAGAGGCGGAGGAGGAGGGCGGAGGTGCCGGGGTCCTCCTTGAACTTGCGCTCGATGACGCCGGAGACGATCTTCTCGGCCTCGGGGCAGGTGGAGCTGTAGAACTCGGGGGAGAGCTCCGCGGAGGCGACGGCGGCGAGGAGGAGGAGGAGGAGGAGGGGGGGGGAGGGGGAGGCGGGCGTCCATGGCGGGCGGCTAGCTAGCTGTACGTACCCTAGGTGCAATGGCGGGGCTCGTTGCGGGGCGTGCTTATACAGCGCGCATGCAGAGGTCAGCGCGGGAGACGAGCGGTCGAGGCGCGTGCGTGCGTGGACGGTTCATGGTTGTCGCCTTCCAGAGGTGTAATAATAGGAGGCCCCGCCGCGCCGGGGACGCTGCTGGTGGCTTTCCCCTCACCTGAGCTCTTCTCGGCATGCGTTCGTCCGTGCATGGCGACGTTTTCAAGTGCAAAGGGCTACTTCGTGAGGAGACAACGACAGGAGTCACAGAAAGGGAGGATAGAAACGATCATTCTCTAAAAACAATCTTAAGATAATACAATGCCATTACATTGAGCTTTTTTAACATCTAAAAACAATCTTAAGTATAACGTACAATGATATCAGAATTTTGCACTAATTTTTTTTATAACCTTAAGATACTTCTTAAAAATATAAAAAAACATTACATAAGTGTGTAACGACCATTGAATCCACAGGCCTTGGCCCATTCACACCTTTAGCCTTGCCAGTGCACTATGACCCCTTAAGACCTTAACACAAGCTTATATACTTATCTCTATCTCTAGATCAAAATATACAATAGGTTCTTGATTATTCGTTTATAACGGATTTTAGAATTTTATTTTATCCTCAAATATAAGATGTCATCTGGTTCGTATTAGGGCATCGTCAGTTTCTGATTCGACTTTTGCATCGAAGGCGAACAAAGGTTTGGCTCGATAGGTACAGCGTTTAACATTGATTTGTGGTACCCATGTAATAACATAAACAATATCTCAATCACATGCATGCGCCCTCTCTCGCAATAGGTGTGCCACCAACCATGCGCAACAAAAAATAATAATGGGCTGAGTTCGACTCCATTGAGGAGGTTGATGTTTTGCTCTAAGAGTCTACTCCCTTCGTCCCAAAACAAACCAACCTTTTATTTTTTTAACTATAATATTTGATTCTTCATCTTATTAAAAAAAATTACGATTAACATTTTTGTTTTGATTAGATGATAAATTATGAATAGTATTTTACATGTGACTATTTTTTTAATTTTTTTTAAAAAATTTAAATAAGATGGATATTCAAACGCTGGATACGGAAACCAAAAGATTGGTTTGTTTTAGAACGAAGAGAGTAACACAATTGTCGGTACCCACGCCATGTTCGAGCCTTTTTTCCGTACGATTTGACTCTAGCCGTACGATTTGACTCTAGCTGCACACTGGAACTGCTCTTAAATGGAATGGATACAATATGTACTACTCCTCCATTCCAAAATATAACTACAAATAAATATGGATACGAACTTGTAAGTGCTACTTTGACTAATATTATTTATAAAATGTTTTAAATGGAAATACTTTCATATTATGATAGTTTATTTAAGGCTAAAGTACATAGCCGGTACTTAAACTTGTGACGCGGTACCACTTAGGTCCATAAACTTAGAAAATATACGTTTAGGTCCATGATCTTGTTTTAATGTAGCATCTAGGTCCATGTCTTGTTTTGATCTCGTTTTTAATGTACCATCCATGTCCATGAATTTCGACCTGGATGATACATTAAAACGAGATTATGGATCTAAACGTGTATTTTATAAGTTTATGGACCTAAGTGGTACCGCCACAAGTTTAAGGACCGGCTATGTACTTTACCCTATTTTAATAAGAGTGAAGTGTACCAGCGGTCCTTAAACTTGTGTACATGTGTCATCTAGGTCACTGAACTCTTAAAATATATTTTTGGGTCCCCGAACTTGTCTGGGGGTATCATATAGGTCCATTCGGGCTCTGACCTAATCCATCCGCTGACGTGGCATGCCACGGTGGCGTCTACGTGTTATTGGGGCCATGTAGATCCCACATGTCAGTATATCTCTCCTTCTTATTCTTTTCTCTCCCTTCTCGTAGGCGCCACCATGGTATGTCACGTCAGTGGATGAAGCGGGTTGGAGCTAGTTTGGACCTATATAACACCCCCGGACAAGTTTAGGGACTCAAAAATACATTTTAAGAGTTCACGGATCTAGATGACACATGCATACAAGTTTAGAGACCGATGGTGCACTTTACTCTTTTAATAAAATCATTCTAATGCAATCAACCTTTTTATTCTTTTGTTATTAATGGACAAAGCTTATAATGTTTGACTTAACAATATTATATAGTTAGCTATATTTTGAAATGGATGAAGTACCATGTTCTAAGCTCTAATAGATATCTAAAATTGATCACTGAAAGTATTCTCTTGGATATGCTCCAGGTGGTGATTGTTTGACTTTTTTATGAAAAAAAATCAAACGACATATTTGCAAATAAAAAGTAATTTGTGAATAAATATTTTATAAGTTATTAGCAATCTTAAAAGTCAAGAGACTAGAAAATAAACTTCAATGAAAAGACCATAAAATCAACTCTAAATTTAAGAATAATTAGCTTATAAGTATAAGAAGAAGTGAAAAGATAGGGATGTTAATCTTATACTTAAGCGTTACTTTTGCTTTTATTTATTTAATTGTTTTCATATTGAGGGCGAAGAACGCCACGAATTTGTTTTTTTTTCACAGCTGGCGTAGGGCGCTGGCAAATCGGCAGCCTCTTCATATATTGGGCCGATTGTCTAAAGACTGAAGCCCGAAGTTATTTGGGGAAGGGATGGCCTAAAGAGCCACCACTCGAAAAGTTTGGTTGGGTGTGACAATTCAATCGAGATGCACTTTAGTTTTCTTTGGTGACCTGAAGTCGAGGATATAATTTCAATAATAACATCAGTACGTTCACCACGAAGCTGTTCGCCTTTCCTTTAGCATACTCAATTCTTTCATGGCCGCAAGAGACAAGGAAATAAGATTTGTCAAAAAGTATATCATGTAACTAAGCAAATGTCCAATACAAATGCATGTCCACAATAAGCATGCAAACGGCTGAAATTTCACCCAGATCAAATCCTAACTATTTTACAGTGCTTTCAACAATTACATGATGGTAAGACGCCTTTTCTCAGCCATAAACAAGGAACAGAATAAAAGCCGGTTAGAAGTTACTCGGGGAGTGATATCATGTCTGGTCAGGGCACCCGTCGTTCTACCAATCAGTCTGGTGCAGACTGCAGCGCTAAATCAGATCAAACTACTTTCCCCATGCCCAATAATTTACAGGCGCTTTACACAAAAATAAAAAACATTGGACCAAACATGCCAGGAAACGATGAACAACAAACACCCTACACTAATGCTCGTGCTTCACTCGCCCTTTCAGTATTCCTGGAATTGGGGGTGAGCTTGGCAATCTAGCTGTACCATTAGTTGCTCTAGCAGGTTGCTGCATTTGCTGCCTATAAATATTTGGCATGCTTGAGCTCTCACCTCCATTTGGAATTAGATCATGAATACCATCATTTTGTTCTCCACAAGAACTCATGGCTTTCAGTACATACGAGTCATCATGCAACTCAAATGGTGTGCTGCAGTTTCAGAAATGTGAATATCAAGAACTTAGTTTCAGAAATGTGAATATCAAGAACTTACACTGATCTAAGGGCAATCTAAGCACAGTTATTTCTTTAAGCAAAAATAAATAGCATATTTTGATATGTTTTGTTCATTTTTTCCGAATGACACAGAAGTGATGCATGTCATTTCAATGAGATATGGTTCATTCATTTGATAGTTCCGTTTAGAAAAGTAAAATGGAATTGGAATGTCACACTTTAGTTCTCATCTGCCCAGTTTACAATGCCAATGTTTTTTTTACGTAAAATAGAATGCCAATGTGTCCCTATTATTCAAGAATTACTGACAAGGAAAATGTCACTAAGGATAATGAGGACTTGCGACCAGTCATTAGACTAAAACTAGATGACTTTGCTCAACCAATGCTAACAATACTTCCATAAGACCCATTCATTTTCACTTGTACCATCAAGTTTCCTCTCAAAATTTGATCCACAGGTGATATTTTAGTTCATTTTATTTAGAGTGAACTAGAATTTATTTTAAGGGCTATTCCCAATAGACCACTGCCAGAGTTTAAATGTGATAAGAGGACGCCCTTACAGTGAGGAACTTCTACAGCCATAACATGAAAGAATACAAAAAGGAAACAGGAAGAGGAAGGCGTGCCTTGCTTGATAAATTGTAAAGGTGTGACCAGAGGAAAGAGAATAATGGGACTCTTTTTTTTTACCTATTAAAGTCAAAATGCACTAGTTGCATATCTTCTGATATCTCAACCTCCACAGTTGCATGAGGCCGTGTCTGCATGATTAAAAACCAACACATTCTTGTCATTTAACCTGAAATTATGCCCAGAAGACAGTACCATAAAACAACAAAACACAATACAGAGAATTTAAAAACTACTCACCTGAACAAGGATAAATGGCAATGCAACTCCACCCGAGGGAATGTTTCCCGATCCATAAAGCCGTTCATTTCTTTGTATCAATTTTTGCATACCTACAAACTTAACATGCCAAAAACAATGTTACCAAGCAAGGACATTATGTGTATCACAGTGTTTACAACTAAAGTCACATAATTTGAAGACTACAGCGCACCACTAGCTCTAACAGTAGAACAGATCATTTTATATATTGCATTGGACATAACCAAAGAAAAGCATGTTGAGCTATATCATTACTTGGTCTTGCAGCTCCTGCAAATATGCATTTTTCTTCTCAATCCTACTTTTCAGTCCTAAAAGTTCTGTCTGTAAAAAGAGCGTAAATTAAGAAATATGACTACCAGAAGTATATCAAATGTCAATAAACAGTGGGGAAAGAGGACAAAACCTGCAAATCTTCAATATCATTTATACTGGTTCGAGGCAACCCCTTCCACTGTATTTCCTTTTTATCTTTAGATATAATCTCCATAGCCATCAAAACATTCAGCGCATCATAAACCCTTCTCCTTATATTTTTCTCATCATATTGTTGCTGCATTCAACAAAAAGTGAGCATACAACTGACTAAACAAATAACTGGTGTTGCAGAGAAGTCATATTTCTCAACTGCATTGGGGTTGTCTGGATCTGGTGGCAAAATGCTGTTATTGGGATCTGCAAATTCAGCGACAAGTTCATCTGCCACCTGATAAAGATGGGTCAAAAGGACTATGAATCTCGGACAGTCGGACTTTCACCAATCAGGGTAAACATTGAAAACTACAGGTCAATGCAAAGCCAAAACTAGCATAGATTTTGCCAGAGACAAAATATGATAGTCTTTAGCAATTCTGAGGATCTCCAAATATGAAATGCAGATTGTTAGTTTACATATAACAGCAAAAGAGAGTGATATGTACAGAGAATTTACAGTGATCACTATGATGGATGCCACATATTACCAGCATCATCATAGTAAGATCTGAGCTAGCTGTTCAGATGGTGGTGTTACATAAGATGTGGGAGTGAGTTATTAATTTCATAGCCCCAAATCATGGTAGTAAACATGCTAGTTTTATAAATACTGAATTGTATGACAAAACCACCAGGTGGACAAAGGAACATGCTGGCTTATTGGTTAGCTAGTCCTGCCCTGTGAATATGATGTTACTAGGTTTTACAGTGCAAACATAGCATAAGTCCCTCTTGAAATAACTGACTCAATCTTCAGGGGTAGAGCTAGCAGAAAGACAACTAACAAAGAAACAGGTACTAGCTGTCAGAAGTAATAGTTCTGAATTGTGATCTCAATTTGCTGTTTAAGTTGAGAAAGAATCCATTAGATGAAACCACGTCCATGATGGCATCAGATGGTCAGAACAAGATATTTGAACTCACAGAAATAGGAAAGCACTAACCTCATTGTACGTTGTTCTCCCTTTACTTTCAACTTTCTCACAAACTGCAAAAGAACAAACAGAACACATCATGAGTCCATAGCACTATACATATACTTGTTTATAAATAAACTACAAAATGGTGTACTAATTGGGAAAGAATAAGACTCGGCGCACCTTTCATACTAAACTGGCGCAAACCCCTGCCACCTTTGTCAGGACCAACTGCTCGTGCTCCTCTCTTTTTCTTCTTGCTGCATAATTTTGTTTATAGCAAAAATCCTTATTACAAATGCACAAGACCAGTACAAAGCAATGAAGGTAATGGTGCCAAAAAGAAAAGAAGACTTAGAGGTAGAGAAATTCTGCCAGATTGTATTTTCAAACTCATAATGCAGAAAACCATGCGGGGGCATCCAAACTGCAGCATTCTATGGTCTGGAATCTATGTGGCAAGAGAAACCATATGACTGATGTTTTACTGATCATCATGAGTACAGAGTACACATGTATCAGACTAGAAATGAGAATTATATTTAGAATTAACACTTTCAGCAAAGCAAACTTACAGAGCATGATCCTATGAACATCCCCCAGCAAATCATGCTTGCAACCACACGTTAAAACGATGGATTGATACACTTCACTAAGCATTTTGCAGTCCAGACAACAGCCAATTACAGCACTTCGAACGACTTTAAACACCCGTGCATCTCCCGCACATTTTAAGTAGCACGTACATCCACAGAAAAACAAAAAAAAAACATCTAATTCTCCAAATTCTTCTACCATTTGGAGGAGAAACACGCAACGGCGCGGCGAGAACTAAAAACAATCACTAACCTCGTCGGAGCTTGCGAGGAAGGCGCGTCATCGCCGTGGATGTCGAGGTCATTGAGTCTGAGGAAGGTGTTCTCGCTGGCCGGAGTAGAGGTCGCCGCCCCCGCCGCTGCCGCTGGGGCCTCCGCCATCCCTGCAGCTGCGGGGACATGCTGCTCGCTGCGGCTGGACGGGGAGCCCGCGCTCCCACCGCTTGTGGAAGCAGACTGCGCCCCGCTGGAGGGCGGCGGCGTGGCCAGGAACGGCCGGGCGCCGGCGGGCTGCGGCGGGCGCTGGAAAGTCGAGGTGCCGCGGCCGCCGTCGTCGTCCGGGAGGTGGGCGACGCCGGAGACCATGGAGGGCGGAGATCGCGCGAATCGGGGAGCAGAATTGGGGAGGAGTTGGAGCGCGGAAACCCTAAAACGACAAAGGGGCAAATTGGAGGGAGAGAGAAATGAGAAATTGTCGAGGGAGGGCGGGCAGAGACGCGGAGCGGAGGCGAGCTTCTTTTCCCTTTTTCTTTTCTTTACTAATTTGTTTGGAGTATGAATTTGGCGGTTTCCGTGACGCGCCGGCCGCCGGACTAATACAAGTGGGAACAGATGATATACTCTCCGTTTGATATATTGATGTTTTCATCACTATTTACATAAATCTAAAAATGGTTAGCCCATATTATAATGTGAATGGAGATAACAGTTTCAATCGCCACCATTTTGTAAGCATAAGTTATATTTATATTTTAAAACTTAATTCTAGAGTTAATTTTAGGTTATCTTTACCATAAATTTACTTTATATAATTTGTTTTTAGATCGCTAAAAACACACTAAAAATTCATCTATAAATTATTTTCTAATACGAATAAAATGTTTCGCTTATATAAATACTCCTTCTATTTTATATTATGTTACTTTAAGTTTGCTTTAATCAAGTTCACCAAATTTGTAGAAATATATACTAACATTTATAACCTCAAATTAGTTCAATTGAATATATTTTTTTACAATATTTTTATTTTTATTACTCTATTTTTCTCTAAATCTAGTTAAAATTAAAAACTTGCCTTGTGACCTATCCAAAATGACTTATATAATATAAAATTTGATAGATTATAAGCTAAGCAATGAGGTTAATACATCATTAGCATATCTAGTATAAACATAAAACACTTCTAATGTTTCGAAAATTATCAAATACAAAGAAAAATTCAAATTTTGAAGTAAAAATATAAAGTTAATACATTGATGATCCACTAATGTTGCATGGCCTACTAGATCATTTCAAACTCGTCGCCTCTATAGCATAACGTCACTACTCCTTTGCGGTTTAGTTTTTTTTTTTTTTTGAAAACCATGCGGTTTAGGAGTTGAGGTGTCACATATAGCATGTCCCTGGTTTAACATACTGCCTGAGTCCTTACACCCTCCTCTCTCTCTTCCATGCATCATAGCCAGCTTGACATTTGTATATTAATAATACTGTAATATGTTTTTTAAAAATAATTATTATTGATGTTAGAGGGTCTAATTTCATATAACTTTGCATGTATTCAGTATTTGTAGTTTCGTACATGGTGGATAGGCGGAGAGGAGTCGGGAGGGTGACATACCACACGTGAAATTAGGCCCAAATGACGATTGAACCCAACATCGGCCCAGCAGACACGGGTGACAACACGCTTACACGCCACGTGCGTTTAAGCCTCTCTTTTTTAAGGAGCTTTTTTATTATACTTAAAAAATATCTCAAGTCATTATACTTTTTAAGTATCAAAAATTTATAATCTCAAAATACTTTTCAAGAATGATAAAAAAACTTAAAATGGAGGGAGGGAGGTACACCGAGTTGCCGAATAGAATAGTGTTTTTGGGCCAATTGGCACAGCGTTAGGCACGTCAGCCCAAACCGTCGGCTCCGCCGCACGCGGGCAGCCCACCAACTGACTCCGTTCTTATCCAATCCACCAGCTCATCGCACGCGAGCCTACTCGTACTAAGAGTTCTAGAACGTTCGAGAGACTGGAGCATCGCGCCATTCGCGCGCGTCAATGCAGCGGCCTCCGAGACAGGGGCCCACAAGACAGTGGGCCCTAATGGGCCGCTGGGTTCGAAGCAGCCACGGCTCTCACGCGAAGGACACGTACCACTGTCTTCGCACGTGGGGCCCAGTTTCCTCGAGAAAGTGGAGAAAAAAGGCTGGGCCGGGCCCACGGCCATCTCGTCCGGTCGCCTTCTGCCTTATCGTCACAGCTACCGTCACGGCACACGATAGTTTCGTCGCACGAATTCGTCGCCTCGTACGTGTGCTTCCCTTGGAAAGGAAAACGCCGTATGCGAGGACAGAAGAAAAGAGCAGCCAGACCAGTAGCAGCAATTTACCGTTCTCCTCTGACCGGAGATCCAACTAGATTGATCATTGATCGTCATATCATATGATATTTATGGTTTTTGCGGTCACAACCACAGCCGTCCATTTTACCATAATTTGGTCTGAACCTATACGATGGACAATTTTTTTTTTCCCTAGACAAATAGACAGGTGATTTTCATTTTTTCATATTTGCAAATAGAAATAATTTATGAATAAAAATTTTATATATGTATTTTTAGAGAGATAAAATTAAAAACTGAAAATAAACTTGGTAAGAAAAACCTCTAAAATTAACTTTAAATTTAAAACTATAAATTAAAATTTTATAAATATAAACATAAGAAAAAAACAGGGGTGAGATTTGGTAGGAGGACTCGCCTTTTCACTTTCATTGATACAAGACAAATGTTAAATTTTCAGATTTTAGAGTTGATTTTATACTTTTTATTGTATTTTAGTTTTTAGTTTTTGATTATATCAATAAGGACACGTGTATAAATTTAGTTTATAAATTATTATTTATTTGTAAATATATTATTTTACTTTTTTTTCACAAAACAGCAAACACATGGAGGCTACAACTCATCGTGTATATCTGTGGCAGAAACGATGTGGCAGGTAGTAGCACCTTACAAAACCGACATGAAGTGTCATCGAGTCGGTGACAACCAACCAAACATTTGGTCCTCGTAAGAAAGTGTCTTACGATTCGAAATTGCATTCCACCCCTCTAATTTAATAATTCTTATTATTTTAAATAACTACATATATTCCACATATATTATAGCTATAAATTTTATTAAAAGTATTAAAAATAAATAAATAAATATTGTTATTAAATAAATATATTCTGTCTTTTGCTAAATACTCTTCAATAACTTTATTACTTTATTTAGAATAAAGATAGTACCTTAGTAATATATCCAGCGTAATATAAGATATTTTATCTTTTATATTATAGGACCAGGGATATTGCAGTACAGATTAGGGTAACGTGAATAGGGTAGATTAGGCTAGAGCCCACTCCTAAAGTTATAAATATCCATTAAAAATACACCTTAATATTTAAGAAAATAAAATATAAAAATTCATTTATATAAATTCATTTCTATTCTCGAATAAATCGTAGTACCGCCCGTAAGTACAGTGCAGTTGAGCAGTACGTAGGAGTACAGCAGCGAAGCCACCAGCAAAATCTACACACTGACGCCACGTGACATGACAATCCAGGTGAGCGTACGCAGCACCAACAGCCAGCCACTGGCACCGGCAAGGCCGTGGCTTTTCTGGTGGGAAATTACCGGCCGGGGGAGGAAGAAAGAGAAGGAAACTTGCGCGCGACGCGTGCACCGATCGGCACGCACCGGCTTGCGGTCAGTCTGACACCGTGTCCCCACCGCGGCTTTCTATCTTTCTCGCCTCCATCTCCTCTTCTCCGTAGTATAGTCGACTTCGCCTCCCCTTCCTCTGCTCGTCCCTATTTATGCCAGCCCACCCCGCGCCGCCATTTTCCTCTCTTCGTCAAAACTCAAAATCAAATCCAGAGCCGAGCCGAGCAGACCGGGAGAGGTGACCCGTCGATTCGAGGCACACACGACCACACGGTAGCGGACGCGTGCGAGGAGGAGGAGGAGGAGGGAGTTCCACGATCCATGGGGGATGAGAAGGCTCCGAAGGGCGCCGCCGAGCCGGTGGTGCTGAGGATGGAGTTGCATTGCGCCGGCTGCGCGCAGAAGGTCAAGAAATCCATCAAGCACTTCGCCGGTACGCGTCGCGGTCTCGAGTTCTTGATTTATTTGTTGGGGTGGTGGGGGGGTGTCGATTTGGTGTTTGGGTGGCTGAATTTTGGGTGTGTTGGGAGCAGGGGTGGAGTCGATTGTGGCGGACACGGCGACGAACACGGTCGTCGTGGCGGGGACGGCCGACGCGGCCGCGCTTAAGGCGAGGATCGAGGCGAAGACCAAGAAGCCCGTCGAGATCGTCTTCGCCGGCGGCCCTAAGAAGGCCGCCGCCGCCGCCGCGGAGCCCAAGGCCGTCAAGGACGGCGGCGATGGCGGCGAGAAGAAGGGGGACAAGGACGCCCAGCCGAAAGAGGAGAAGGGGAAGAAGCAACCGCCGGAGGAGAAGAAACCCAAAGAGGTCGGTACACAATAGGCAAATCCTATTGCTACACACGCCTCTCTGCTCCCAACGACTCGTTTGACCTCAAACTCAAAATGTCTCTGCTTGCTTTGCAGGAGACGGTGCTGCTCAGGATCCGTCTCCACTGCGACGGCTGCGCCGACCGCATCAGACGACGCATCTACAAGATCAAAGGTGAGATTTTAGTTTTTTTTTTTAATTGTTCATCTGTCTCAAGGAAGCTCCTTTTTGCCTGCCATTTTGGTGGTAGTTGTTCTGCTGTTTGTTTTGTTGCTTGGCTTTGGCTGGCTCCAAAACTGACGCCTTTTTTGGCTTTTGGTATGTGCCTGTGTGGCTGCAGGGGTGAAGGAAGTGGTAATAGACGGCAATGCCAAGGACGAGGTGAAGGTGTCGGGCACGATGGACGTGCCGGCCATGCTGACCTATCTCACCGAGAAACTCAACCGCGCCGTGGAGGCCGTGGCGCCCGGCAAGAAAGACGGCGGCGGCGACGACAAGAAGAAGGACAAGGGCGGTGACGGCGGCGGCGACAAGAAGAAAGACGCCGCGCCCGCCACCGGCGACAAGAAGGACAAAGGCAAGAGCGTCGAGGTCGCGGGCCCGTCCACCGCCGCCGCCGCGGCGTCCATGGCGCCGGCGCCGGCCGAGGCGAGCACGTACCACGTCTCGCCGTACGGCTACGGCTACGTCGCCTACCCGCAGCAGCAGGGCCCTCCCCCCAGCTACTACCAGTACTACGGCGGCGGCAATGGCGACGGCTTGGGGTACGCCTACCCCAATGCCGGCGGCGGCGCCTACTACCACCCCCACCCCAACGACGTCCCCAACCACCAGCCGCCGTCGTACCCGCCGTACCCCTACCACCTCGACATGTCGCCGGCGCCGCAGCTGTTCAGCGACGAGAACCCCAATGCCTGCTCCGTCATGTGATCGCCATGTGAGCTCAGAGGCAAATCGGACGACATGTACATACCAACCGAGGACTTAGTCGTAGAAGATCAGATGCATCCACCAACGTGTGCTGTGCTTCCGATCAATTTTTGTCCAAAACTTACCCTTTTCTTGTAGCCCTGATCAATTCTTGCACTAGTTAAATTTGATCTAGCTTGAGTATTATCTGATGAAATGGACTGATGGCTGATCGGAGTGATGAACTTGGTCGCAAAGTGCGTGCCTAGTCAGAGATGTTTGTTGAAACTTGGACTAGCTCCGTCTTCGTCGCGTTGCCTTTTGTCATAGACCTGGTGATCAACCAGGTGATTAAAATTAAAATATGATTAAATCTTCGTTGGTCTTGTGCTGTTCTTAAGGGGCAAAGAGAATTTTCCCCAAACGCGGAGTAGTTTATATTTTCTCCGAACGATTCGTGGCGGCAAAATTGATCTCGTTCTTCCCCGTCCGACGTGGCGTCGACGCGGACGGATAGCTACGTCGGTGATTCGGATTCGGATATTCTCCCATCTCCCGTGTAAGAACTAATAAAGTCTCGCCGGCGATATTTGTTTGTCTCATATTTGCACTTATTTTATAAGTTAAAATTTAATTTTTAATATTAAATTTAGAGTTAAATTTTATTTTTTTACTGATTTTTCAACATTGATTTAATATCACTAAGAATATTTTAAAATTTTTATTTTTTATTCATAAATATGATGTTTGCTTCATTTCTATGGAACCACCGAACAATCACCTCTGATGTTTTCTGTGTGCTACCTTTCTGCATTGCGGCTGCGATTAATCTTCAAAGATTAGATTATTGCGGCGATTAATATAGTTCTATAATTGAACTTTTCCACAAATCTTCTTCGACGTGAAGCTTGGCCGTGCGTGTGCAGGACGTCGTTACCATCATTCACATCCTTTTTGACATTTGAGAGGTAGGAACCAGGAATAAATAGTCGGTAAATCCAAACCCAAAAGGCCTTCGTTTACTCTGATTCATATAGACCATCTCTGAATAACTGCACTTTCTGATCTACCTGCAAGTTGTGAAATCCAGAACAATCCCTTGGCAATACGTATATATGTACAGTTCTAGCTCTGAACTACTGTAATAACGTTTTATGCGATTCTCATTGGGATTAAAAAAAAAAGGACAAACATTTTTCAGCATTCCAGGCAGGGAGTCAACAATGTTCATGAAGGTCTTCGTTATCCGGATGGGAAATACTCTAATGTGATGACCTTTTCGCCCACATTTTGCAGGCTTGGCGTGCCACACGGTCACCTACCATTGAAGCAATCCAAATCACAAGTCATGAACACGCAGAATGCGACAATTGGTAAACGAATAAAGAAATCGATTAGACTGCACCAGCTTTGGAATATGACCAAGCGTTAAGCATATTTAGACTATGAATAACTAGTCATTTAGGGGTTGCTTTTTTGGTTTTTTCTGGAAAAAAAGACACGATATATTTATGAGCTAAAAATATTTTTTGAATAAAATTTATATACATGTTTTCATAAATCTAAAGTGAATGTTGAATAATAACTACGATAAAAATCTTAAAATAATTTTAAAATAAAAATAAAAATAATGATTTATAAGCATAATTAGAAGGAAAAAAATAAGATGCTTAAGTGCTCAGTATTGAGTACAAAGTCAGAGACAGAGAGGTGGTCTCTCTCCACGGGGACACATGTCCTGTTCCTGACCGATGGCTAGTGCTTGCTGAATTATTCTTAAATACCATTTTTTTCGCTGTCTAGTCTCACATGAAAATCTTAATAACCATTTGTTATCATCTTCGAAGGCTATCCATTACAACGACGTGCCCTTAATCAGTTCAGTGTTTTTTAATCTCTGATGCTGCTCCACTGTTGAAACGTCGCGAAATGGAGGAAACAAAGCACACAACAAAACTATTATTTTTCCTTCTCTGTTTTTGTCTTCATGCTCGTTCTTGACTAGGATATTCACCCAAATGGCAATTAAATATGGTGTTGAACTATTGATTACTTCAGGCAACATGTCAGCAAACACACGGATTTCGGAAAGCTGAATCTTGGAAATTATTGGATTGCAATTTTAATTCTGGAAGAAGTGGATAACCTAATCCTGCACGAGCAACTTCTGGCTACGAATCTCTTGTCGGTGCGCTGGTTAATCGTTTTGTTCATTAGTTAATTGAATAATTGAGCCGGTGTTTTAAATATGGATTTGTGCTTGCCGCCCTGATTTAGCAAATTGTTTTTTTTAATATTGGCTCGTGGAGTTAGGAATCTGAAGAACCAGTACGGAAATCACCTGACTGGATTGCAAGGCCGGTCGTTCTGAATTGGACTTTTTCCCATTCAGTATATCTACATGTTACATTATTGTATAATGTCATAATAGTGCCGGCAATATCAGTTGTGAGGATAACGTCGCCATGTCATTCGGACCTTGTGTTCGCTGCTCCAGGCTCATTAGATGAGAAACACAGTAATATTCAAATACGATCATAAAGATATGATGGTTTAGATTATTCAAGTAAAAAACTAAATAACATATTTTCAACCAAATAACATATTTATAAATAAAAAATAATTTGTGAATGAAACTTTTATACATGTGTCTTATAGGTTTAAAAGCCAAAGCTAAAAAATATATTACTATAAAAAACTCCAAAATCTACTCCATATTTATGGTTAGAAAATCTAAATTTTGATTTATAAGCATAAGAAAAACAAAAAGACAACCGTGGAATAATGTTGGTTTGGTCAGTTCGTCCTAGTCGGATCTTGGATAAATTGAGCGGAGTTGAGCTGGCAGACGTGCTAATTTTCAAAGGAAATCAATATTTTTGAAAGCAGCATCCGACCAACTGATGATCTTGTTTGACGAGCAGTTACAGACTGTCAGAACTCACTACGCACAATGTTTTGGAGATTAACTCTCGTATACTGTTTGCACAATTCAGTGGCCAGTGGTGATCGTCAAGCCAATGAAGCTGCAACATCTACCTCTTGGAGGCCCCAGCTTTGGCCTAGTTTGTGGACTATTCCCTAAGGATTCAGGAAGGCTTCTCGATGCCCTTTTGTAGTTGTCATGTTTTCTAGTAGGTTGTTCGATCTATCCGCCAGCCAAGCCTCTTCTTGCAATTCTTGCAAATCTAAGACCCTCTGCATCCAAAGTCGACGATCCTGAAGCCTCTGTCATCGGAGTTCATATCAAACCCGCAAGAAGTACCTTTGTTTCATATTATAAGACTTTTTAGATTTGTCTAAATTCATCAATTGATAAATATATATAATTTATATATATGTCTAGATTTATTAACATTTATATGGATCTAAACAATGCTAGAAAGTCTTACATTATGAAACGGAGAGAGTATTTCTTATTAGGTGTTTTAATGGGAATTATTATGCTCAAATGTAATTCTCCTTGGCTAGAGGGACCGTTCTATAAAATTGGTAGGAACTAAGCAGGTACAATTTGCATAACCGATACTCATGTATCTTGAACTAAGCTAAAAAAATCACATAACCTGGCTAAAAAATAAATAAATTACATGAGTTTCTAGAAAAAGTACTTCACTGCTCCCATGCATGGAAATGTTACTGCAACTGAATCGAAGTGCTGTCTGAATTGGATTGCAACAGGGATGATTGTTTGGCCTTTTAAGAAAAAAAATAAAACGACATATTTAATTTATGAATAAAATTTCTATATATGTTTTCTTAGAAATCTGAAAGTCAAGACTGAAAAATAAACTATGATGAAAAAATCCTAAAATTTACTTCAAATCAAATATTGAAAATTCAAATTTTAGATTATAAACATAAGTATAAAGACTGGGTTGAACATAATTTGGTCCATTATAAACTCCCGCCTAAATGGAAGGTTAATGTTTGCACTGCCCCTTTAAACTTTTTCTTCTTCTTTAGCTCGAATTTCCTTGTGACTTTCTTCTTTCTTCTTTGTGTTTACCTTTAACTTACCTGTAAAAATAATAGGGGATCACTATTCACTAGGGAATCTATGAAAAGACAAGAAGGAAAGAAACAAAGACAGTTTCAGACTTTGGTAAGGGCAGTGCGCCTTGCTCATTGCATCCTTTAATCACATGCTTGGGCCTTCTTTAATCCCAGATTTGGCACTTCAAACCTGTCCACTTTCTGACGTCCACTTCCCTGATGGCAGCTAGCTGCTCTGTGCAATATATCTGCATGCAATGCTGCAGCCTGCAGGCTGAGTGGCTGCCAACCATGATCTGGGACCATTTCTTCCATTCTAAACTAACCGTGGGTAGCCTGCAGTGGCTGCAGGTGAGTGGCAGTAACTTGCAAGGCTAACAATCAACAGATTACTGATATCACCTAGTACTGCAGTGTGCATCTCCTGCTACCTACTTCAGGATCGTCATCATTCTTATGACAGTCGTAATGGTAGCTTGGCTAATTACCAGAGACTGGCAAGTCATCGTGCAGTTCTTTCTCTGTTTCGTGGGGCTAATTATATGAAATCCCTAGTCGAATTGCACAAGAGTCAGTAACTGGTGGCTCGAATTCTTGGCCCTGAAGTCTGAACTGTACTTCTCTGACTTGTCAAGCTTAACAACAGAAGATGATTCAACTCATTGACTAATACCATCGAGTTCAGCCTCACATGTCACAACGACGAGGTCAAAGTTTCAACTACACAATGATCTTGACTAACAAGAAGCTCCAAACCAGCGTACAGACAATTTTATTTGGCATGATCTAGACTTTCCAAGCAACAATTTAGGCGACAGGGATATGAAGGGAAAGAGTGTCTGTTCTTATCCCTTTTTTTCTGAAAGATTGTTCTATCTTTTTTATTTTCCTTCACAAACGTCAGATGATAAGAAACTTCACAGTTCACTGTGTTGTGTTAACTGCAATATCTAAACCACAGCAATATATGTTTGTTCTTTATCTCCTTATGCCTGTATTCCAATGGCAAATATCTTCTTAGCTTGACCTTAATTTTTGATTCAGAATCCAACAAATTCAGCATTGAAAAAAAATGCCCCCTCCAAAAAACTCCTAGCTTGACCTTACTTTTATTGTCCCTTTTTTCTACCATGATGAAAGGGTTGAAAGCCAAATAAAAAAAGAAGTCCTTTAAGCTAAAGTTAAAGACAAAGTTGTCTTGGATTGCATGGACCACCTTGGCACCTCAAATCACTCCTACTAATTTTACATCTACTTTTGCTCCTCCCTCTATTTCTTCAGACATATCATCACTTGCATCAGGTTTTCTGTATACATGCAGGAGATGACTTGTGCAGAAAGTGAAAGTGAAAAAAAGAAGAAAAAAAACATTCTTGCACGAGCACACTACACCCGGATGATGCTTCATTGCGCGCCAACTTTGTAGTCACCACTCAAAGCTTTACGCACATGCGGTGTCGCACGCTTTGTTTGCAAAACGCGAGGAGACGAGATGGATGCATCCAAATTTTCAGGCAAAAGCGTCGAGGTAAGCATCGGTAGTTTGCATGAAGTTGCTGGTTGATCTCTGCCCACCGAGCCAGAAGGACGAGTAATGGGCCCAATCCACCACGGCCCATACACTCCTAAGGATAAGCAACGAGCATTCTGAACCCGTTCGCGTGTTCTTTGACTAAAAACGGCGATGGAAATTGTCCCAATCCGCTCAATGTCATATATATACTCGTTTCTATATGTGAGCAAAGTAATCTCTAAACCTAATTCTATCGATTCTAAGACGCGTTGGAGGGGACCGAAGGGCGAATTCTATTGTCACCCAAAATCACAGATTACACGACGTCCAACATCGGCGTAATAGGCATATATGGTTTAATCAAGTGATCATGCATAGCCTAAGATTAGAAGATTAGATTTAAGGTTCATTTCTAATAGAAGTTTTGTAAATTAAGTAGCTAGATCTTAGTACCGTTTACCGTGCTGCAAAGTTATAGAAACACACCAAAGAAACCACTAAAAATCTCTAGTAACAATAGTCTCCTGTGAGCTTTGGAAGCAGAGAAACTCGAGAGTTTTTAGGCAGCTTGCAAAGAAACACCCCCACGAACATCCTGGCTAGAATAAAAGAGGAAGCAAAACTGTGGGTTTTAGCAGGGGCGATTAACCTTGCAGAGCTAAGCCCGTTGCGAGAGTAGTTTTTTTTATCTCAAGGTCACTGGCTCACTTCTTGCTGCAGAAAGTCTGCAGCTCCATCACTTCCTTGCCACTGAGGTTCCAAAGTATCGAAAATTAAAACTTGTGGCTGTGTCAAATTTCGAACGATAATTTATACTAATAGTTCATAATTTTTGAACATCTCAATTGATGGATTCAGCAAACGGGACAAAAACGCCATTTTCACCTCCAAACTTCTAAGCTGTTAGTTCGAGAAACTCTTGTGGAAATCCAAAATTGGCCGAAATTTCCAAAGGGATTTAACAAGAGCGATGGGCCTACATGTGCCGCGTGAAAAAGGACATATAAAAAAAATTCAGCCCACCCCTCCAAAGCTGACAGTTCGAGAAATTCATCTGAAAATCCAAAATTGGCCGAAATTTCCAAAGGTATTCGACAAGAGTGATGGGCCTACATGTGCCCAAAATGCAAACGGCCCCATAAGAAAATGCAAGCCCAGCCCACCCGAATCCTGTGGATAAAATCGCATCTCCACTGGGTGACACTGACACCATGACCCCACACGTGGGCCCACTAGGCCAGCGGCAACGACCTCCTCTCTCTTCGGCTTCACCGACCAAAACGTCACGAGGATCAAAGAGAGTCGAGTAGAGAGGAGAGAGAAGAGTAGCGAAGGCGACGCCGGCGATCGATCGATCTGCCCAGATCCCCTGCCCTCCCCGCCGACCGGCCGCCGCCTCCTTCTCCCTTTGCCCTCATATCGACGCCGGCGATCATCGCCGGCCATGGGTTGCTCCTCCTCCGTGCCAGGTACTCTCACGTTCCCCTCGCCTTTGACTTCCTCATCGGATATGTTCTGGCTGCGTTGGTCTGGAGTGTTAGGAGGAAAGCAAGTGTTTCTGTGGGGGGATTTTAATCTAGGGTTCGACCCATGCTTGGTGCTGGGGAAAATGGTAGCCAGCTTAAGGCTGAGAACTGATTGGGGGCCAGTATTTTGGTCACGGCGTTGATAAGGCAAAAAATTCGCAGTCTGTACGGTTTTGAGCTGTGATTTAGTAAATTTGTGGGTCAATTGGAGGTTGGAGCAGTGCGTCTGCGCGATCTCTACCCATGGAAATATTGTTCATGGATTTGTAAGTGGTGGCTGGGGGAGTTCGCAGCTGGAGCAATTAAAATTGGGCATTTTGCCGAAGTGGGTACGATTAGGTGGAACTTTGCAGCAAGGTATGGCCTTAAGCGAATACGCGGTGGGAAAAGGCCTTGCGCGATCCGTAAACCCTCTAATCTTCATTTGCGTATATGCCTGTGTGCAGTGTATGCTAGCCAACCCCTGCCTCCCATGAGTTGGGGATACAAAGCCCGCCCTACCAGGCTTTATCACCCTCCCCCTCCTCCTCTTTCACCCATAGCTTTATCACCCTGTAACACTTCGTTTCAATCAATGAAAATGGCTACAAAGTAGAGACACCTCTACCTTCTTATGTAAAAAAAAAAAAGGTTATTTTCAGTCATTTGTTAACACATTACAATGTATTTTTATCCAGCTCGAAGCACTGGAGGGTTGAACAATATTAACAACGATAACTCTGCTACTGATTCAAAGGACTTACGTGCTAAGGTTTTCTGTACATTTTCCCCTTTAGTACTACAATAATGTCTCTATGTTATATAACTAGTTACTTTCCTTATAACATGTTCATTCTGTTGATGTTGTAGCTGGTATTGCTTGGTGACTCCGGTGTAGGGAAAAGTTGCATTGTTCTTCGCTTTGTTCGTGGTCAGTTTGATCCCACATCCAAGGTGATTACTGTTTTGAGTCTCTTAGCTGCAGCCTGCAGTCGACAATGTTATTGTCCACCTTAGATGCATAAATCTCGTTTTCAGAAGTTCCATTATTTTAAGCTTATTTCCTCATATAATTTAGGTAACTGTCGGTGCATCATTTTTATCACAAACATTGGCTTTGGAGGACTCAACAATAGTGAAATTTGAAATATGGGATACTGCTGGACAAGAGAGGTATACATACAGCACTATGGTTTTAGCTCTTGTAAGTTTGGGTGAATGGCATGCTGTTGATGTGTTAGAGGCATCAGTTTTGTTATAAAGTAGTATGTGCCTCTGTTTTTTACAATCGATCCCTCTTTAAATGCCAAACCTCCATGGATTTGTACAATCAAGAACTCATGGTACCAGTCAATTTTAGGTATGCCGCCTTGGCACCTCTTTACTACAGAGGAGCTGCTGCTGCTGTTGTTGTCTACGACATAACTAGTCCAGAATCATTTAGCAAAGCACAATACTGGGTGAAGGTATGCTATCGCCAGTTCTCTTCTCTTCTTCGTTTGGTTGGTTGGTCTTTTTTGTCTTTTCTTTTTACTATGATTTGTATTTTTGCCCGAAACTGCTCTAATTTACACCATACTTTGAGATTGGTGCCAAAAGATTGTAAATGTGTTGAAGTTGATGTTCAAACATCTCCTCTGACTGTATGAGAAGTGTATACAATATAAACATTTGCATTCAATTTTAAATGTGCCATACAAATAATATTTCATGAATATCAACTGATGGTTGAGACTATGATGAAGTTTGATGTTTATGTTTAGGGTGCTGCTCATTTTGATAATATGACATCTTTTTAAGTACTTATTATTTTTTATGAGAAACAAAAGCAGTAATATATATAAAAAGTGAATGCACATGTACAATTTTTTAGTGGAAAAATAATAGAGTTCTATATCACATACACCAGAGCTTTAGGTTTATTGAGGTCAAGTGTCTTTCTACCAATGCTTGATGTTCAATGAGTTGCACCTTTCGGCTTATTGAGGTGCCAAATACTTGCCCATTGCAGCCACCGATAAAGATTTCAAACATGCAAGTTGAGAAAAAACTTGATCCACACTGCAGAAATTGTTACTTTTGCTTGCGAAAAAAAAAGCACACAATTTTGCTTTAGGCATCTATTGGATAATCAGATGAAGATCCTCTGCATTACTGCAGATGCACACTGCAGGAACAATATTTAGAGGCTACTACAGTAGTTAGTGCATATTACACTAGTAGCATATTTACAATAAATGGCCAATTTGCTGAATTTTAGACCGGTCTCTAAAAAATGGTCCTAATGTATATGGCCATCCGTTCTCTTCGTTAGAAACCTTCTTCATCTTCTATACAGAATCTCAATTTGTCTCAACCGTTCACGGAGGTTGCGTTAGGAACTAAAATAACTCAAATCAACCAGCTCCTCTTGAAAAAAAACTGCTATGTTGGTTGAGATTATATCATATTGGAGCTTAGTGTTGTGAAATATGCTATGTTTCCCACTTTCCTTTCTCAGGTTAAATGAAGCATTTTCAGATCTTTTTCTTACATTGCAGGAACTTCAAAAACATGGTACTCCTGATATAATCATGGTTTTGGTTGGTAATAAAGCTGATCTACATGAAAATCGACATGTATCTTCTCAGGTCAGATCTCATGTGAGGTTGTAGTGTACTTAGTATCACAATATTTGCAAAATTGTTTTGATGATATAGTGCACATTCTGAAGGAAGCACAAGAGTATGCAGAGAAGAATAATATGGTTTTTATTGAGACATCAGCAAAGACAGCTGATAACATAAACCAAGTATTTGAGGTACGATGAAGTTATTGTTTTCATAATGCTGAAGGAGGATAACTAACAATAGAACATGTCATTTTATGTCAAATTGATCAAGCTGAAAAACATCACCAAACCTACCCCATTTAGTGTAACCATTGATTGGACAGCTACTGCGTTAGGTTATCAATCACCACCATACTAACTTAACTCGTTATGATATGATGTTTTTTCCAATGACAGATCATTGTTTTTTTCCATTAATTAAAGACAGAAAGAGTTTAGAGTTAACTAGAATCTAGAAGGGTGTTTGGGGAGGGAAGAACAGTTCAATCTCAGACTAAGCTCTGGCCAGCACATATGTGTGTGTGGATAAACAATCCCATCACAAGAATCAGTGATTTTCCCTGATCTCGCCTAAGCATCAACCACAAAGTTCAACTTTACACAGCCTGTGACGCATGCAGCACTTCGTTGCATTTTCAGCAGTCAGGGTCTATTCACTTATGTTTAAATCTTTTGCTACAATATACAGCTGGATAAAAAACTTTGCGAACATCATCCTCCTAACAAGATCATGTTCCTTGTACAGGAAATTGCAAAGAGGTTGCCCAGGCCAACGGCGTCGTGATAATCAGCTTCGGTCTTTATTGAAACAAATACAAGCTGGTAGCCTTGTTGAGTTGTGCATGTAGCATGTCAGGTCAAAGCTGCTTGGGCGTTGTATCGAAAACAAAGGATAATGTACAGTTTAAAATACCTTTATGGTCACTTATTGTATACCTTAGTAGTGTGCCATCGTGTAACATATTTGTTTTACACGGTCGTAGACGTTACTAACTCGAATATATTTACTTAAAAATGTTGCTAAGCGCTATATTTGACTTAGATTGTGGGTGCGGATTATTACTTGATTACAGGATAAATTAAATATTTTAAGGAATGAACTTAAAACAAACAAGTGGTCCACGCAATGCATATACATTTTTTAAGTGTAGAAAAAACATATTTTGAAGAAATGAACAGAAAAACATTTTTTGAAGTGTAGAAAAAACATATTATAATAATTTGGTGGATAAGCTGAAAACCCATCATTCCAAGGCTACTATCAAACGTTCGTATTGGTGACAAAAAAATCAATTTGTGGTTAAAACCTGATATTTGTGTGACTTAAACTGATGTTTGACGAAAAAAAAAGAAACTTGAAACTCGTGGCTTGGATTGGTTCGTATGACTTGAATCGTTTAGAACTTGAAGTTTAAAACTTTAGGGGTCATCTTTTGAGTTTTTAAAATCTTTTGAGTTTTTAAAAGGAAGGGCCAAACGACATATTTGCAAACAAAAATAGTGAAATTCATTGTGGTTAAAACCTATATTTGCGTGACTTAAACTGATGTTAGACAACAAAAAAAACTTAACTCGTGGCTTGGATTGGTTCATACCAAAGCTCGACTTGAATCGTTTAGAACTTGAAGTTTAAAACTTTAGGTGGTCATCTTTTGAGGTTTAAAAGAAATGGCCAAACGGTATATTTGCAAACGAAAATAGTTTGTGAATAAAATTTTTATATGTTTATAGTGATCTAGAAGTTAAAGTTGTAAAATAAATTTCAGTAAGAAAACCTCGAAACCAACTCTAAATTTAAAGTTAAAAATTTAAAATTTGGCTTATAAGCATAAGCGAAAGCCAAAATACGGAGGGTGTAAATGAGTTAAGCTAAGTTAGGATATTAGCTCGTGAGTTAAACGAGCCAGCTCATGAGCTTTTCTTTTAACTCATTAATTATAAGGGACCACTATATTTTTCATACATTTATAACTTCTTAACTAGGCTATGACTGTAAATAAAAAATAATATGTAAATAAACTTTTATACATATATTTTTAGCGATCTAAAAGCCAGTGCTGGAAAATAGATTAAGGTGAAAAATAAAATCCAAAATTAACTCCGAATTGAATTTTAGGTTGAAAATTTAAATTTGGCTTAGGAACATGAGCACAAGTATAAGCAAAAGATGCGGGGTAGCGTTTACTCTTCCAATCACAATTAAACTATTTTGTATTTAGTGGGTGTTTATTAGTTAGTATTTATTCTTGTTCTTATGTTAATACATATTACAATAGTAAATTTATGAATTATATAGATGGTTTAAACCCATTAAAGAGCCATGGTTCGTTAAAGTAAGAGTACACGTGTCGAGGTGACTCGTTATCTACTGCTAACTTAAACTCCAATGCTATAAAAATAAATGAAATTGGAAAGACCCCTAAAACAATTCCAAAGTTAAGTTTTATCTAAGCAGTACTCCGTAAACAATTGCTGCTAAGTGCTGATCAAACCTAAAAGGCTAAAACAAAAACAGAACCCCGTGCACTTTACGCTCTCCGCGCAATCACACACGAACACGACTGTTTCCTTACGATCGAAGGCAGCAAAGCAAATATACCAAACTTCTCTGCGGAGAGAGTTCAGCCTGGAGCTCAACACACGCTCCTATATTATAAGAGGTAGCATTTAGCCGAGAGTGTACTTTATGCTTGAAGTCTATCATAAGCAGAAAGAAAATAACCTTTTCTTCTCATGTAACCCATAATTCATAAGAAGAGCTGAAACATTTTTTTTCATCTTATGACTATAATGGCTTGTTTTATAAGTGTAACCATTATCTTAATGTTATCTTTTCTATGTACTAAGACGGATACAAGAGTGTGTTTGTTTTTAAAAACTAAAGTTTAGTCCCTAGTCATATGGTATGTTTGGACACTTATTAATAAATAGTAAACATGGACTATTAATAAAATCCCTCCATAATCTTGGACTAATTCGCGAGACGAATCTAATGAGTAATTAATCTATGATTAGCCTATGTGATGCTAAGTAAATATTTGCTAATTATGGATTAATTAAGCTCAAAAAATTCAACTCACATATTAGCTTTTACTTATAAAATTAGTTTTTTTATTAATCTATATTTAATATTTCAAATTAGTGTCTAAATATTCCACGTGACGTTAGGCTAAAAATGGGTAACCTCTCGTAGTCCGCTCGGCCCATCCGACTGCCCGCCAGGACCCAACTCGGCCACGGGCTCGTGGGCCCCCACATATGTCATATAGTCATAGACACTCCGGATCCGAGCCCGCCCCAACCCGCGGAGGGAGAGAATCCCAAACCCCTTCGGCAAGAAAGAAGCTATTTTAAAGATAACTAATCCCCTCGTCTTCCCCACAGCAAAACACTACTCCACCCGACACCGCCACTGCTCTCAACAACCCGGGAGCGTCCCCCCGCGAAAACCTAGAACCGAGACCTCTCGAATCCGCCGAGACTCCCATGGCGAGCCCCGGAGAGCCCTCCTCCTCCTCCGATCCGTAAGTTCCCCTCCCGATCTAGGCTCCTTTCTCGATCTGGTCGGTGATGGGTTTATTCAACCTGTTTGGGGGTGGATTTTTTTTTGTTGGGGCCGGTGTTGTGAGCAGGAAGGGGAAGAAGGATTATTCGACGGCGATCCTCGAGCGGAAGAAGTCGCCGAACAGGCTGGTGGTCGACGAGGCCACCAACGATGATAACTCCGTCATCGGGATGCACTCCGACACCATGGAGAAGCTCCAGCTTTTCCGCGGCGACACTGTGCTACTCAAGGTTTGGGGACTTTTTAACTGTGAAATTCTTTCTGTTTATGCTTCAATTACCTTGGACTGAGGATGTTGAATGTTGATTTGTTGGTACTTGTCCTGGAAATTAGGAACTCTGAATTGTGAATATGCAAGAAAAAGTAACTGAGGATTTTGAACGTTTAGGACTATGTTTGGACGTTTCTACTGGTCCGTAGGGGATATGAGTAAGTTATTAGTGAGGTTTATTGTTTTCTTCTAAGGTTTCTTCATATTCCTTAGTCTAGGTTGTTACTGTAATTATGCTATGATCAGTGATGTAATTTGATTGGAGCTTACAACCAACCCGTAATTATGTCGTGGTTATTACAGTTAACCTTAACTTCACAATGATACTTATGTAGTTCTATAAATGCCATTAGGTTGGGATTATGGTTTTCTTTGTAAGATAAATATTGTCACTTGATTATTTGCTGCTGACATTCTGGTTCACTGCATCACAGGGTAAGAAGAGAAAAGACACTATCTGCATTGTGCTTGCGGATGACACATGTGAGGAGCCGAAGATCAGAATGAACAAGGTTGTCAGGAAGAACCTGAGGGTGCGACTTGGTGATGTTGTTTCTGTTCATCAATGCCCAGATGTCAAATACGGCAAACGGGTGCACATACTTCCAATTGATGATACGGTTGAGGGCATCACTGGAAATTTGTTTGATGCCTTCCTGAAACGTAAGATTTATTTATCACTTATATATTTTGATTTTCTCTTATGGAAGCCTCTGGATAGAGATTTAGAGCTTTGCTTCCATGTTCTAAAACATCACTAGCCATGTCATACTTGCAAACCTGTTTGTTTGATACTTATTCTATGTTGAAGGAAGATTTGATTTTGTGGGCACTGATGTTCAATACTGAGTTGTCCATATGTGAATACTACTAATTTTCATGAACTGTTATGCTGTACATTAACTGGCTTGTTGCTAATATTGGTAAATATGACACCTTGATGTGTTTAACAGTTCTCTTGAAACTGGCTAGTGTCTGCCTTCTTACATCCTGCTCTCGACTGATACTCTTTTTTTGAACTTCTCAGCATACTTCCTTGAAGCATATCGTCCTTTGAGGAAAGGAGACCTTTTCCTTGTTAGGGGTGGAATGAGAAGTGTTGAATTCAAAGTTATAGAGACTGACCCTGCAGAGTACTGCATTGTTGCACCTGATACAGAGATATTCTGTGATGGTGAGCCTATTAAGAGGGAGGATGAGGAAAGGCTTGATGAAGTTGGTTACGATGATGTTGGTGGAGTCAGAAAGCAGATGGCCCAAATCAGAGAACTTGTTGAGCTCCCATTGCGCCATCCCCAACTGTTCAAGTCTATTGGTGTGAAGCCTCCAAAGGGCATACTGCTGTATGGACCCCCTGGCTCTGGCAAGACCCTCATTGCTAGAGCTGTAGCTAATGAAACAGGTGCTTTCTTCTTTTTGATTAATGGCCCCGAGATTATGTCCAAGCTGGCAGGAGAAAGTGAGAGCAATCTCAGGAAGGCATTTGAAGAAGCTGAGAAGAATGCGCCATCAATCATTTTCATTGATGAGATTGATTCCATAGCCCCAAAGAGAGAAAAGACCCATGGAGAAGTTGAGAGGCGTATTGTTTCACAGCTGTTGACTCTTATGGATGGTCTCAAAGCTCGTTCCCATGTCATTGTCATGGGTGCTACAAACAGGCCAAACAGTATTGATCCTGCTCTCAGGAGGTTTGGTAGGTTCGACCGGGAGATTGACATTGGTGTTCCTGATGAAGTTGGGCGGCTTGAGGTTCTTCGGATTCACACTAAAAACATGAAGCTGGCTGAAGATGTGAGTTGTTGCTACTAATATTCTTGACATAGCGTATATATATTTTACTATATCATCCTCCCAGTTAATCTTTTATTGGTTGCATTTTATTAAAAAATGTTGTCATTGTGTTTGCAGGTTGACCTGGAACTCATTGCCAAAGACACTCATGGGTATGTGGGTGCTGATCTTGCTGCTCTTTGCACTGAGGCTGCTCTCCAATGCATCCGTGAGAAGATGGATATTATAGATCTCGAGGATGAGACCATAGATGCTGAGATACTGAACTCAATGGCTGTTACAAATGACCACTTCAAGACTGCACTAGGGACAAGCAACCCATCTGCTCTCCGTGAAACTGTGAGTATTTGTAGCATGATCAATTTGCACATTACCAGGATCTATTCCCTTTTGTTTCCGAGGCTTACGTGCTAGGTTCCCTTTCAAATTCAGGTCGTTGAAGTTCCAAATGTCTCTTGGGAAGACATTGGTGGACTGGAGAATGTTAAACGGGAGCTGCAGGAGGTACTTTGCTCTTTTTTGTTCATATCCACTTTTGAGTTCTTATTTGTGGTTCTTGTAGCTTATTAACATATTTTCAATACCTTGCAGACTGTCCAATATCCAGTTGAGCATCCAGAGAAATTTGAGAAGTTTGGCATGTCTCCGTCCAAAGGTGTTCTGTTCTATGGACCTCCTGGCTGTGGTAAGACTTTGTTGGCCAAGGCAATTGCTAACGAGTGCCAAGCTAACTTCATTAGCGTCAAGGGACCTGAGCTGCTTACCATGTGGTTTGGTGAGAGTGAGGCCAATGTGCGTGAGATCTTTGACAAGGCTAGGCAGTCAGCTCCTTGTGTCCTCTTCTTTGATGAGCTTGACTCAATTGCTACCCAGGTTAGTATCTCCTGTGAAAGCATTCCACCATGCATATTAAACTAGCGAGTACCATAGTTTTTCATGATAATCACTATTGCTGACAACTTTAAACCATATATATTTCAGAGAGGAAGCAGTGTTGGTGATGCTGGTGGTGCTGCTGATAGAGTGCTGAACCAGCTGTTGACTGAGATGGATGGCATGAACGCAAAGAAAACTGTTTTCATTATTGGTGCTACTAACAGGCCAGATATCATTGACCCTGCCTTGCTCAGGCCAGGGCGTCTTGATCAGCTGATCTACATTCCTCTTCCTGATGAGCAATCTAGGCTGCAGATCTTCAAAGCCTGCCTCAGGAAGTCACCTGTGGCCAAGGATGTTGACCTGAATGCCCTTGCCAAATACACCCAGGGGTTCAGTGGTGCAGATATTACAGAAATCTGCCAGCGTGCGTGCAAATATGCCATCAGAGAGAACATTGAAAAGGTAACATAAATTCCTTGGGTACTATTTAACTCTAGTCACACGCTTCTGGCTTTATACTTGCGTGCTAACGGTGGCTTAAATTTTCAGGACATCGAGAGGGAGAGGCGGAGGAAGGACAACCCTGAAGCCATGGAGGAGGACGAGGTTGATGACATTGCTGAGATCAAGGCAGCTCACTTCGAGGAGTCGATGAAGTATGCTCGCCGGAGTGTGAGCGATGCCGACATCCGCAAGTACCAAGCCTTCGCCCAGACTCTCCAGCAGTCTCGTGGGTTTGGTACCGAGTTTAGGTTCGCTGACCAGCCAGCGTCCGGCGCAGGCGCTGCTGCCGACCCATTCGCATCCGCTGCTGCTGCAGCTGACGATGATGATCTATATAGTTAGATCCTTACTCCGTGCAATTAACTTCCGTGCTGCTTTCGTTAAGTATGTTTATTTCGCTTTGCTAAACTTGTAATATGTAAGATACGGGCAAACAGTGTACTGATTCTTAAGTTAATATCTTGAGAGCTGAGAGTTACTGGAAACCGAATTTCACTGTATCGTGAACGAGTATGAGTATATCTGTATATGGACCAATGGATTTGTTGTGGATGAGCATCGATAGATTTGGGATTCTGAAAGGTGGCTCCGGCTCAAAATGCGGAAAAGTTTCTGAAAGCTGGCTCCGGCCCAAAATGCGGAAAAGTTTATTTCCAAGTGAAAAATAATATGGATAAAACTTTGATATCCATATTGATTTGAAAGTGAATATTGTAACATAAGCTGTGATAAAAAAAATATAAGATCAATTACAAAGTTAAGATCTAAAATTTAAATTTTAAAGTGAATATCGTAGCATAAGCTATGATAAAAAAAATATAAAATCAATTACAAAAGTTAAGTTCTAGAATTTAAATTTTTTACTTACAAGCAGTTGTAAAAATGAGATGATCGAATTGTTTCTTGTCCTACGTCCCTCTGACATGGTGGGCCGTAGGCAGAATGCTTGCAAAGAGCAAAATAAATGTGGCATATTTGTAAATAAAAATTATTTTTAAATAAAAATTTTATACATGTTTTGTTATGATATACTCCATCCGTTCTATATTATAAGAATTTTTGGATTTGCTTACATTTATCTATATATCAATATATATGTTTTGTATATATGACATATAAATTTAAGTAAGGCCAAAATTGAAACTACACACCAATGCTGAAAAATAAACTTTGATCGATAAACTATAAAATTAACTCTAAATTATGGTTCAAAGTTCAAATTTTAGCATATATGCTTAAGTTCAGGCTTATATAAGAGAAGAAAAAGATGAGAATGATTATCTGCATAATCTCTTAGCATAATAAATGTAATCTCTTTACATTTCTATATAAACATACACTAAATATATCATATATATAATAATGTCATATAATAATAGAACAACACAAGTATTTGAACATTGCCCCCAAAACCTAATGTTTTATGCCCCTTCGGCCCACAACATAAGGGTGTAGTAAACCGCTGAAAACTATGTATATGTGTAACACGGTTGGACGTTTTGATAACAAAGAATTAAAAAATAAATCAAATTTAGACAAAAAGATATATACGAATTAATACATGTTTACATGCACACCTTGTATTATGTAACAAAGAAAAAATAGTTATAGCTTATATTATAGGTTAAAAAAACAAAAAAATACACTGTCAAACTGTTTGGGAAGTATGTGCGCAGAAAACGAGAGAATATTAGGGTAGGTAAAAAAGAGGAGAACACGACCTATATACGTAAATAACCTAGAAATATGACTTTGTTTAGCTAACAGACGCCAATGCTCTCCATCTCATCAAGACTTCTTGTACCGTGATTCTACCCCGTTACTCCCTGTTCATCCCTCAATACTCAAGAGTCAGAGAAATATCACTGAGACACGGTGAACCCGCAATGCACATTTCGATCGATTTTACACTCACTGCCATTTTTGGCTAGATTATTATCAGCTTTAACATGCTTGCTTCCCGAAATGCTAAATTTTGTATTTTTTTAAAAATCATATAGAAGTTTATCATAATTTTATGCTCTATGTCCCACTTTTGCACTTTTGATCGTCTTCTTATTTAAAAAAATTATGATTAGCATTTTTATTATTATTAGACGATAAAACATAAATAATACTTTATGTTTCACTATTTAGAAAACCATAAATTTTTTAAATAAGTCGAACAGTCCAATGTTAAATGTTACACACGGAAATCCACAAATATAGTTATTAAACGGAGGTAGTAGTAGTTAATTCATTGTTTATACTATTAAATAGGCATAAAAAATCAGATATTTTTCTTATCTTTCAACTTTCATCGACGAAAAACAAAAAGAACACAGTAGGTCAAAATTCTGTCGTGCTCATGTAGACTGAATACGAGCACGTCGATATATAGTTGGGTATTAGGCTAAAAGAAGGCCTACTATGCCTCGCCCAAGGCTCAGCTCTCACCGGATGTTTTCTGCTTCTTCCTTTTCCTTTTTTCGGTCCCAACTGACCTATCTGAGCGTCTCGATTGCTCCTGCCTGATCTCCAACAGTTTCGCTCTTGCATCTCGGAAGGGGGCATCCGATCTCATGGCCAACAATTCCTAGAAGAGGGATACCGAAAATGTCAGTTAACAGCAAAGACCTAGTAGTGTGACTCTTCGATGGAAAAGGTAGAATCTTACTTTTATATGATCCATTGCAGCAAGGTTGAAACCTATAGCATCCTTGCATTCCTAAAAGATGAAAATCGCATAAACAGCTAGGTTGCTGCAAAGATATTGTGTCTATTTATAATACAGAAAATACCAAAAGTTACCTTTACTCTATTGTAAAGAATATCTTTCAGTTCTGTAAGCATCGATCTTGCAGATGGTGTGGCAGTTAGTTGGTTGTGGTGTGTTTGAAGCAGCACTAGGCAAACCCTACAAACAAGCTCAACCTGCAGCATACTACAATCAATCGGGATTCGTGGAAACGAGGGTATAAGATCAGATAGGACAATATAAACATTTTGTGACAAGTGCGTGGAACTGCAATCGATCAATGGAGCCCAGGAAATTACCAACGAGCTACATAACTCTAACCGTTGAAAGAAAGCAATAAGTTAAATGATCTTCATGAAGCAGTGCAAACCTAGTCATTATGCACTACACAGATTATGTCATTTCCAGGATTCACCACAAATTGAACTTCATGAGAGAGTTAAGAGTATGAAGTATTGTGTGATGTGGAATGGTGTGATTTTACCCTTAATAAAGAAAGTGATATCTGACCGATGATACTGGAAAACATGCAGCCAAAAGAACTACAACGGCATATTCAAGGCAGACATGATAGAATTGGATATTTAAAAAGTTAACAGATAATTGCATTTGATGACATATTACAGCATAAAGAACAAAGCAGTACAGTCTTTTAACCTTCAAAGGAACCAGAGACCACTCCTTTAAGTAAGACATGAGCTTCAGTGCATCCGAGAACGGCAATGACTGTTCCAGTGACAACACAAATATGTAATCAGATAGTGAATGATCATACATGGATAAATCTGTTTAAATATGATGATTAACACAATGAATAAGCTTGATAATATCTCTATGGATTCAATTGACAATGCCAAATTGAACTATGATTCATGATTGCTTGTCTGGATTGTAAATGTGACAATTCAACTGATATGGGATAAATTTCAATTTCAACAAGAGTACACATAAGAAAGATGCTTTCTCGAAGCATAAAAGTCATGAAGGATAATGACTTATGGTCTTGAAAGCAACTACGTGAGAAATACAGGGCAAACTAAAGGAATTACTTAGGCCGATAGAGAAGATGATGAAAAAAACTTACAAGGAGAGCCTGTTCCAAGTCATTTGCACGGACATTTGAAACTACATTCAGAACATAATCCGATGGTGACTGCCCTTGCATTATAACATTGGGTTGAAATTGTGCTCCTCTCCCATTATTTTCTTCTTCCTAAAAAAATAGAAGTGAACAACTGAAAGTAAATATTCCACATGGCGAGTCATCATTAAAATTATAGTATCAAGTAGCAACAGGGGTGTGTTGACATTATGTTTTTAGATTTACTACCTTGTGCTGGTGAAGTCGTTTTACTTCTTCCTCAGCAGTGTCAAGTGCATCAATAATTGCATCCGCAGCAGTAACAGTCTCTTTTGTTTTCCTACCAGGAACACCTACAGAACCCTCATCTGGAGCACCATCTTTCTGCCCATATCTATGATCCACGGTACTATCCAAATCAGCCTCAAAGGTTTCCTCCAATCTTTTCTCTTGCTCTTCCTGCATTTATTTTTATGGGTTTCAGAGCTAGAAAAGACAAATCTCTGAGAGGACAGAAAATCTAAGCAACATTCAACAACAGAACTTCATTAAATCAACACAATAATCGCATACCTCAATGAAGAGCTGTTCTTCGGTACGATCCCAACGCCGAATAGAGCGATCATGAGAACCTGTTACAACAAAATCACCACGGCTACTGATGGCAAGACACCAAACTTCAGCATGGTGTCCTTCCAGTGTTAATAATAACTCGAATTTATCAGCATCCCAGTACTTCACAGTGCGGTCTTTCCCAACACTAAACATATAGTGTGTTTTATAAACAAATTTAACATCCATCACACTGCAAATTGAACACGAGAGAAAAAGGTGTAAGGGTTGTGATAACAGACATCAACAAAAGGAAACAGAAGAGCGAGAAATAACCTGTCAGCATGGGCAAAAATGGACTTATGGCAGTCACCAAAATCCATACCCCAAATTTTCAAATTTTTGTCCGCAGAGCCAGTAACTATGAGAGCTCCATCGGATGATATATCCATGCAGAGAACTGGAAGCTTGTGTCCATAGAGGGAAAGAAAAAACTTCAGTGAGTCCATATAGAAGACCTGCAAAACACGCAGCACAGTATATTAGAGGAAATCAATGAAACCAGAAACTTAATTCTGGATTCCTTCTCTATTTCCAGGTTGCAAGGTGCCAACTGGTTCCCATAGATATCAAGAAAAGTTGAGTATGAGTTCTCACAAGATTGTGCAGGATGCCAACTGGCATCTCATGGATATCAAGAAAATTTGAGTAACAGGACTACAAGAGCTTACACGACAATGTTAATAATAGTAGCTTTGCTCAGATCAATATTAATGCAAAAAGAACCGGTTACAAGCACTTACAGGGAAGCAACAGCGCGAGGAGCAGAAACTAGCTTGAAGAAACAGAAAAGCAGCACTCTGAATCCAAAAACAATTAACATGGCCGATTTACTTTCCTACATTCTTTCTTATAGCTATTTGCAGAGGCTTTCTCTAAACAGTAAAGATTTTATGGAGAAGCAAATTAAGAATCATGTGGGCATTGATTCATAAAATCCACTCATAATACACAGAATACATAAACCATACTCCCTCCATTCAATAATAATAATAATATAAGAAATTAAGAAAATCTAGTGTTGTTTGGCAAAATTAAGGTAAGGAATGGTTCTGATTGGTTGAGATGAGGAGGTATGTGGAGATGCACTTATATTCACAAACTTCAAACTCTATATGTCCTTAAATTTCTAGAGGGAGGGAGTAATAAAAGGCTGCATATTCCTGTCTTATATGGGTCCCCAATAAAAAATAGTACTTTTTTTAGATAAGTTCAAAACCGCAACTATAGCAAGTGTGCATGACAAACCTTGACTGTGCTGTCCAAGAGAGCAACAGCAATATGCTTCCCAGTTGGACTGATTGTTACTGCAAGGACATCGTCATTCATTTTCAAGGTTCTCACATTCGTTACACTCAGCTGTTTAGAATCCTGGAACAAAAGGGAAAAAAATATTTGAAAAACCTAAGCAGATAAAATTAACGATGCTTATAAGAGTAACACTGAAATTTGATACAGACAAGAACAGGCTATTCAACAACAGTGAAACATAAGAAATTCTTTGACCTAGAAGTTATGTGCCTTTCAGTTGTTTGAATTCATAGGAAACAGAAGAAAAGGATAATGTTGCGATATATTGGCAAGTTTAATTAGGAATTTAGCAAAGACATGTCTTCACGCGGAGAACTGGTTTAACTAACTTGCAAGCAAAATAAAGTATAAGGATGTCAAAGAGATGTGCCACTTCTTGGCAGGTCAATAATGAGACATGATCAGGAAATCAGACTTTTTAGAATCATGGGGGAACAGACAATGCAAAGAGATTACAGAAGACTCACAGCATCAGATTTCTGCATCAATTGGTATTCCCAAAACTTGACATCATGATCAGCACTCCCAGTAACAAAACCCCGTGCACCAATAGTTCCATCCTCGTCTGCAATGAGTACAACTGATCGTATGGAACCAGCATGAGCTTCTATAACCTCAATAGAGCTTCCACTATTAATATCTATAATCTCCAAAGTACCACTCTTTGTGCCAACAAGGGCATACCGATTACCAGGAACAAATGCACTGCACAATCCATAATCAGAGTCAATTGTCCGAAGACAGTCCCCAGTACTAGGATTCCAAATCTTAACAGCATTGTGACTTGTTGACATCAGGAGGCTGTCATCTGAGTTAAGCGCAAGACTCCTAATATCAGAACGGTGTCCATGCATCTCAATGGAGTACATCTTTGACACATTCTCATTATCGACTGAGTATGTCTCAAGCATGTTATTGTTCAGAGACAAAGACAAGGTGGCAAAGCAGCCTTTTGGTGGATTGTTAGGAGAAAATGCAACCGAGCAAATTTTCTTGTTAGACCGCAAAACATGGAGAAGCTTAAATACATCAGTGACAACAGGAGTGGGATTCTGCCAATCTTGAGCTGACAAAGGGTCTATAACAGTTCCATTCTCTTCGGCAACAGCAGATTTGGCCAAAGCTTTCTCCTTCTTTCTGTGCATCCTCCTCTTGGCCTTCCGTAAAGCCTCTGTTTCATCAAGAACCCTATAAACATCCACTATCTTCCCAGCTACCTGGCATGCCACAAGGTTACCATTCTTATTAAACCTAATGGTTGCCACCCTTTCCTTGCTCTGTCTCGGAATCTCACCAAATAGCTTCAGCATATCCCACTTGCTCCAATCTTCACCCTCAGCTGATTTCCGGACTGTAAACACCCGCAGCTCTTGATCGGCTGAACCAGACACCAAAAACCTCTCACTGGGATCCACATCTATCGACCATATTTCACTGCGATGGCCACCAACAATCTGAAGGCAGTGCTGGGTGTCAAGGTCCCAGACGCGGATGAACTTGTCCTTGGAGCAGCTCACTAGCTTCTTGCCTGAATCCAGAAACACCAAACCCGTCACCTACAACGAGTAATCACCAGATTAGCATGACTGAACTTTGCTACCCAATGAAGCCATAGAAACGAACTGTACCCTACCTGATCACGGTGGCCACGGAGTCTGAAAAGGCCGGCCTGTGCAACGACGTCCCAGAGGATGATGTCGCAGTCCTTGCTGCCAGAGGCAAGTACGGCGCCAGAGGGGCCGAAGAGGAGGGCGGAGGCCGCAGAGCGGTGGCCATGGAGGGCCGCCTCGCAGGAGCCGGTCTCGGCGTCCCACAGCCGGATACTCCCATCGGCGTGGCCGCTCGCAATCTGAAGCAAACCAACACAGCGCACAAATGAAACCAACTCAAAATGCGGGAAGCAGCAAAAGAGGAGAAATTAGGTGCAGAAGGGGAACTGGAAGGCAAGGCAAGGCAAGGCAAGGGAAGGGAAGGGAAGTGTCAATGATACCGAGGATCCGGTGGCGGGTGCGGCGGAGGGGAAGGTGGCGAGGCAGGAGACGGCGAGGGAAGGGGAGGGGGAGGTCGTGGCGAACGAGAGGGAGGGGAGGCCGCGCTTGAGGTCCCAGGCGGCGAAGCGGTCGAGGGCCGCGGCGAGGAGGAGGCGGCCGGAGGGGTCGTAGACGACGTTGGACTCCGGGGACGCGACCACGCCGAAGGCGAGCGCCGGCTCGTACCGGAGGTAGGCCTTCACCATGGCGCCCCTGCCCGCCGCCGGCGTAGGCGCGAGGTGTGTCGCTCGGGTGGTTAGGGTTTATGGCGGCGCGCGACCTGGGTCAAGAGGTTTAAAAACACGCCCTAATAGCAAGAAAAAAAACTAATTAAAAAAGAAAAGGAAAAAAAAAAGAAGAAGAAGAAGAAGAAGAAAGCTCTCCTCCATTTGCAAGCCGCCACATCTCGTCGCTCCCTATCGTTTCTGCCGCACCGAGATGACGACGCCGGCCAACTCCACCGCCTTCTCCGGCGAGGTGTGGGCGGAGCTCCGCCTGGCCGACGCAAGCGACGTTCCCCACATCCACGCCCTCATCCACCAGATGGCGGAGTTCGAGCTCCTCACCGACCTCTTCGCCGCCACCCACGAGCTCCTCACCTCCACGCTCTTCCCCTCGCCACCGCGCCCTCCCCTCACCTCGTTCACCGCCCTCATCCTCGACCTCTCCCCGTCCCCGCTCCCCGCCTCGGCCGACTCCACCATCGGCTCCTGCCGCCTCGACCTCTCCGCGTCCCCGCTCGCCGACCCGGAGGCCGCCGCCTTCGCCTCCCCGCGCGGCGGCGGGCGCGTCACCGCAGGGTTCGTGATCTGCTTCCCCAACTACTCCACCTTCCTCTCCAAGCCCGGGCTGTACGTGGAGGACATCTTCGTCCGCGCGCCGTGGCGCCGCCGCGGGCTCGGCCGGATGATGCTGTCCGCCGTGGCCGGCAAGGCGGCCGAGCTCGGGATGGGGCGCGTCGAGTGGTGCGTGCTGGACTGGAACAAGAACGCCATCGACTTCTACGAAGGGATGGGAGCAGAGGTGCTCCCGCAGTGGCGCATCTGCCGGCTCACCGGCGCTGCACTCGACAAGTACAAGGGGGGCCAGGAGGAGAGCGGCAAGGCGGCGGCGGAATAGATCGGCATGGATGGAAAGGTTGCTTCTTGGTTGTCCAGTCTGCAGTCTGTGAGTGATTAGTAATAAAGGTACTGGATTTTGATTCCACTGCTCTGCTCCTTGTGGTGATGTATTTCTTGACAATGATTTACTTGATCAGTTCTTCATTGTGATGAATTAATGTGATGTCGTTTGCACTCATGTTTCTCATTCTCTGTTTTAGTATCAAATCCTGCATTGAACCACACTGATCATGCACTCATGTTTCTCATCCTCAGCCATGGATCAATTCTAATTCATGTTCATTTGTCTCCTGAATCATTGATGCGTCCACCGGGAATGCAAAATCGAAAAACTGAAAAGGTACAGTAAATGCTCTAATGGGTTATGAATTCCTTAGCTGGGTAATGTAGTGTAGTTTAAAGATGAACAAAAATATAAGTGCTACATGCTACTGACCTACTACTTCCTACATTTTTTTCATATCATCTAACCATAACATGTATTTTGATTAATAACTGCGTATATGTAACAACTCCTGAGAATTGTTGAACTTTTTTACAAGAACGAACTGGAATCTACATTGTTTCTAGGAACATGTAATTTCTTTCCAGTTTGAGTTTCTGAAGCGAGCTCTTTCTGCAAACTGTGGTGAGTATATAATACTATCGTGCTAGCTCGATTAGCTTATTCATTTACTGGATCACAGCCATCGACCTCTGTTTGATGAATTGTATTGCCTGAATGATTGAATCAGAGGTATATTGCGTAAGGCCTCGATGCAAGCTGTTTGTTCTTGTTCCATGTTCCATCAAGAAGTCAGATTGGTCTCATCAAAAAAAGAAAAAAAAGAAGTCAGATTGGTTGCAACACTTCAATATCCAATTGATGGCAGCATAAGGTGTATGTAAAAGTCATCAGCAATTTTTTTTTTTTTTGCAACAACACTCTATAATGTACAGAGCATATACTAGAAAAATCATATACTCTTGCATGGGTTCTATCAAATATTCACTCAATATACTATGAATTTTCGGGTCCGTCTCTCTAGTCTCTAGTAAGTAGTAGTAAGAAGCATGTCATTGCAACTAGTACAGCGTTTTCAGTATGCAGTTGGAAGTTAATTTGAACTAGCATTTCTCTTGTTAGTTGTTCAGGACCCAGGAATTAAATACAAATTTCACACCAATAAGGATTACAATTTACAAAAATCGATCCATACACACACACATTGCTAAAATCTATGGCCGCTGTTAGTTTCTTTTCCTGCGTGATATAGAATCAGTTGAGCCTCTTGATGCGGACGATGCGGCCGAGCTCCTCGCGCACGGAGACGAGCAGCATGTACGCCTCCCGCTCGCCCTGCACGTCCACCACATGCTGCACCGTGCCGCTCTCGCCGTCGTAGTAGCCGCCGCAGCCAACCACCCGCACCTCGCCGTCGCGCGGGTCGACCTCCGCCACCTCCTTCCTCTTCCCCTCCGTCACCGTCAGCAGCAGCACCGCCCCATCATCGTCGTCGTCGCTGTACTCCACGCACCGCGCCGCCTTGACGCCGCCGCAGACGTCATCGAGCACCGGCACCATCGTCTCGTCCATCAGCGGGAACACCTCCCCGGCGATCTCCAGGCGCTCGCGCGTGTCCTCCTCGGGCGGCAAGAACAGCGGCTTCCCCTCGTACTCGACGCAGTCGAGCACGACGCCCCCCGCCGCCACGCGCCACCTCGTCAGATGCGGAGCGTACGGGGAGGAGGACGCCATGACGATGGTGTCGGCCGCCGGCGGCGCGAAAGAACAGCGGAGAAGCTGGTTAATCAAGCTAGCTACGGCGGCGGTGCGCTTGGCGCGGAATCGGATCAGCAAGTGCAATGCCCTCAGAGATGGATCGAAGAGAGTGCGCTTTGCGAATGAATTGCTTAAGCTCTCAAGTCTCATCAGCGACAACTTCTGAATATACAATGCGCGCGCGAACTCGTGTGGAAATCGGAATCGGTGTCCGAGTCCGAGTCGATCCTGCTTCCGCTATGGCGGTGTTACGAAATGTGTTTATAAGGATAAGGGTACGTGTGTATAAGAACATGTATATGGGTGTTTATTAGCTGACTCTCTCAATTGTCACGTAAACCATCGTCACGTAAACAAATTTGGTGACGTGAAAATGAGAGAAAATGAGAGAGAAAAATTATTATTATGCATGACAACGACTTAGAGTCAACTCTTAGCATTTAAGGAAACTTTCTTGCATGAGAGTGTATAAAAAAACTAACGTAATAAAAAAATATGTATTAATGAAAAAACCACATATAATTATAGTTTTATACGTATCATTATAAAATAGACTATTATTGCTTACGTGACTTAAGATAAACTCTAAAATAGACTCTACCACCGTTGATCATGCCCTTTCGGTAACCCAAAGATGATGATTCGGTAATTGTGTCCGGGCGGTGGAGGCCCTTTCCTGCTAAAACGGGCGGGAGCTGCACATCTCGCTTTCTTTCTTCTCGCCTACTCCAAGCCTCACCACCGAGGTTCTTCTTTCTCTCCACGGCTGTCGCTCAGCTTTCTTCTCAAGAAAAACACAGTTCTTTCTATAAATGCAAACGACGCCACCTATCCCAAATCGTAATAGCAATAGCAACAGCGCAAGAACACATCCCCTGTTTTTTCTCCAGTCAGAGAGAGATCGAAAGTTTTTCGTTTTTCGGCGAGAGTTTGATGGAGGAGAAGGCGGCGGCGGCGATGGCGTGCTACCGGAGGACGGTGGGGGAGGAGGCGACGTTCAAGGAGAGATCCAAGGACCTTCTCCGGCAATTCAAGGACGCGCCGGCGGGGGACCACTGGGTCTGTCTCAAGAACAAGGTCCGCGCCGCCGGCGAGTACGCCGCCCTCCGGACTCGCCAGGGCATCGCCATGTTCGGCGAGCCCAATGTAGGCAGCCTCTTGGGAGGCGCCAAGGACGACGACTGCAGCAAGACGCCGTCCGCCGAGCAATAGACGAATGGAGCAGTAGCATCTCGAATTCTCGATGCCAGAGGCGAAAAGCGCAAACTCCATAAATAGTGTTTTCTCCGTCTTCAAGTTTTAGTCGTTGCTGTTAATTAACCCAGGCTTCAGTGTGTAGTTATACCTTCTACTCTTTGGTAGAAGCTAGAATATTATTGCATCAATAGCTATCGGTAAATTTTCCCGAGGAATTTTTGTGGCTCTGTTTTATTCTTCATTAATTACAAACACTGAATTTTGCTTCCAACTCATTCTTCATGCGAGTTCTCACCCCGAGTAACAAAAGGCTCTGGACCTAGATTGAACAGTATTACAACATAGATTCATCACACGTCAGTCTGCTCGCGAAACATGTGACATCAACATATTCAAATGATACTTGGAAGTTACCCAGGATGATCTTGAAATCATACGATTTTCTGTTTCTCATAAACTTTATGGACTGTAGAAAGAATGAATGATCCCATGTCAATGGGAGAGATCAGCTTATGCAAATCTACGTTGATGCATCAGGGGGTAAGCCTCAACCCCCAACTATTTCTAGTCTCTACACTAAACACAATGTTAACGAAGGAATAAACACTACGCCTATCAGATGTCAGGTGGTTAAATACGTGGTCTGGTACAACAAACATCGCCCCAACGCAAACAGCTAGTGCTTTTGCCCTCAGCTGTAATCAGTAACATGAAAAGTGGAACCTATCAATAATGATTGAACTTCTTTCTATGGCGACTGTAGTCTGAGACATATCTAAAACTCTGACCACAGTCAGGAGCCGCGCACTTATATGGTCGCTCTCCTGTATGGACTCTGATATGCTCAGTTTGAGCCCACAACCACTTGAAAGTCATAGGACAGCCATCCCAGGGGCATTTGAATGGCCTCTCATCTCTGTGTACACATTGATGCCGCTTCAAGTATTTGTGTGAGCTGAAGCGCTTGCCACAAGACTCATCGGTGCATATATTGCGCTGGTGAGCGCGAAGTTCGGCTTTAGTCTCAAATGTCATATCACAAAACTCAATCTCGCACCGAAATGATTCTAATTTTGTCCTCTTCCTCTTCTTTGCAACTGAAGCTTCTACACTTTTTGTTTCATTTTCCATGTCTTCAACAATTGCAGGTCTAGTCCTTGGCCTCAAGCTTTCACACGGTGAACGGACATAGCTCCCAATGCTTTGCAAACTATTAATGTTTGACTTTGATCTGTTCTTTCGTTTGAGTTTGCGTCTTGTATAGAATATGATATTTGTTCTATTTGAACTTCCAATGCTTCTAGACACTATGTCTGATGCGCAGAAGTCACGTGACCGATCAATGATAACTTTGCCCTGTGTTACATCATCTGCGGAGTGGTCATTGCTAGCCAGTGTCATCAATGTCAAGGAAGCTTTGCCAATCTCATCTTTTCCAGAAGCAACCTTAGATTCATTGGCTAGAACTCCAAGTAAAATATCAAATGAGTTTGACTCTCTATGCATGGATGTTTCATTTTGTCCAGAGATTGCAGTCACTGAAGCTGATTTTTGTGTGCCTTCTGAAATAATGAATTCACTACTTGGACATTCATGAGGTAATTGTGTGGCATGAATGCAATTGACCTTAGCGGCCTTAAGATCAGTCAAACTGGCCTCAGCCTGTTCTGGATTTAATGAGCGTAGCGGTGCCTTCGAATTACGGACTGCCTGAGTGCTCATCAAACCATGAGCCATAGACAGCTTTTCACTTGAAACGGCAGCATCAGAGGATACAGGGAAGTCCACGATCAGACTGCAACTTCTGTCACCACTAGAGATCATCTGATCACAGCTCGACTTTGGTGTGACAAGAACAGCACTACCAGCACATGTTTCAGGTTGACCATCTGTATCAGATTTGCTATCTTTCAATACAGTGTCAGAATGGTAAGATGTATTACCACAGCTATCCTCATTTTCAAGGGTTGATGATGCTGCCCCACCATGTAATTCTCCTGCAAAAGTTATGCCTTCTGTCAGGCATGGACGGACCAAATCTGTGATGGGATTATTGCAAGGTTCCATGGCCTCCTGATCTTCTTGAACTTGCAGCTGTTCCTCTTTGCACACTGAAGTTGCATTGTCAGATTCCAAGTACTCATGATTGCTTACCAAGTTCATGCTGCTTCTCTCAACTGTAAGTTCATTGTCAAGGAACTGTTGAACAGGATTACTGGAACTAGTCAACTCAGTTGATTCAACATCACATTGTTCTCTGGTAGGTTTGGCAGCTGACACTGCAGCAGTTGTGGGTGCACCCTGGGAATCAAATGAACAGATAGGGTCATCAAATGAGCTCACACTAACCGGACCCTCACAAACTTGATGCATCATAGGATATTCAGCGACAGCAATAGGGATGTTAATAAGAGAATGTCCATCTTGATCATTCTCCTTGGGGCAGCAGCTCATATCAGCTACATCACTGGTTTCTTTCAGGACACAAACTTTTTGCAAAGTTTGCTCACTTTTGACATTCTCATGAGCATTATCAGCAGTGTCTATCGGAGATTTTGTAACTGCAGGCTTAACCTTGTCTGGAGCTGCCACAACATCAGGGCTGGAAGTATAACCAACGACCTTATATGGAGTCCGCGCTTTCCTGCAGAGCCATTTCAAATTTGGAACAACTGAAATGGGTGATGGCTTGGAAAATAGTCCCCAAAACGATAAAGGAGGTTGCTTTTGACTCCCTGATGTTTCTTTCCTAATCTTGGAACAGTGTTTCAGGTTTAGACCCATCCGTGATGTCCAATCTGTTCCCTCTTCCTCATAACCCTCATCATCAATTGAAATGTTAATCAGATGTAAATCAGACTTGGAAGCATTTGCTAGGGCAACATCTTTATAGTCGAAATGAAACTCAATTTCCTCAGCTATTGATATAGCAAGTGCTTTTAGTTTGACATAATCTGCAGAAAATGGAGGGCAAAAGGTTATACATCAGTGAATTTCAGGGGACACAATCAAATAATCGCAGTTAAAACAAGACACCTGAATCAAATAAATGCAGTTAAAACCATTACATTGATTTCAATCGTGATTTAAAAACTTCAAGGAAGATATTTGGAAGAAATAAAAGGCCTCACAACATATAATAATGTTGTCAGCTAATCTCTCTTATTTTCAATCAACAGACTTAGCAAGACATTTTCATCTTTCAGAAACATGTGATTGACAAAAATATGTCAAGAAAACAATAAATAAATATCCACATCCAGTGTGCAGGATTAAGACAAGCCACCCAACAGTTACATTGAATGTGACAAACAGAAGTCGGCACTCAGCATCAATCGTACCTGCATGGCATATGATGAGGGTATGGACTCCACCTTTGCTCGCAAGCAACTCCTCAATCTCAAGGGCATGCTGTAAGCAAAAGATTCGAGGTCGTGCAAACGTACAGCCTGTATTCCACCGCATAGTTCCATCACTAACTTCTACAGCTTGTACATTAATATGACCTCTGTCTGTTTGTTTACTCAACTCTGAGAAAGGACCATCGCTTGGTATTTTCTTCTCAGGGGTTTCTGTGTCACCATATGGATCAATGGTATCTCCACTGCTACAAGAACATGAAGTACTGCTATGTTTCCCTAGGGTTCCATCAAATTCCTTTCCCTTCAAACTAGTGTCACTTCTATTTGGCTTCAAATTCTGATGGCTGAAGTTAGCATTTTCTACAGGGCTGGACGATTTACTGGTGATGAGTGAGCATCCTGATACATGGGGCAGAAACATTTGTCAAGTTTCTATACATAAAATAAAACAGAACGGATCATTAAGGTTGACAAAGAAGATGTTTAAGTACAAAAAAAAGTATGGTACAGATTATTAATGGAAACTGATTTATTTAGTAATAAGAATGTCAAGAGATCACCTAGACAAAAGTTCAGGAATCTAACTTATTAACAGAAAAAGATTAAGGCAGCACATGTCATGTATATTACTCTTGAGTTTTAACCAGGTAACAATGTACATTGTACAATAAAATATGATACCTAACCTAGCTGCATGCCTTAGATTACAGCTGAGTTCAAATGATCATAATACCCTTGTGTGCATTATTATATGTTGCTAAGAGGAGCCAACACTCATGATCCTCCAATAAAATATATGTTCAAGTGCATGACAATAGTTCCCTGTTGCTGAGGTTCTTTGTAAGAATACTATCTGCCTCAATATAGATCACTGAAGGCCATTAGAACAGCAGTGATGTCATGTGAAGTACTCACGCTGTGAACGCAGTTAATTTATTTGCCATAGAAGATAAGACACTTCAAGAATATCTAAGTCCTATAGATAAAATAAATCTACATGCATCATACAAATTCACTTTATTTCAAAACATTTATAAATATACAGAACTGAAACACAAAAAGCTTCAAAGATAATAAAAGCATACCAGAGCTACCATCATTAGGAGAGCATGGAAGCACATTTGAAGAATTCTCTTTTTCACAGCTCACTTTATATCTTTCCTTATCAACAAGGGAAATCTCTTCCAGTGCTTTTCTGGAAGGTTGCAAGATGGCCATAAATGGATAGCCAAGAATCCCACAAGCAACACATGTCAATGAACCAGAATCAATGCTCAAATCAAAAGGCAGGTCATCATCATCATCAGTATCAAGTTTTTCTCCCTCGGGAGCTTGCTTGCTATCCGTAGACAAGCCTTTAGATATTGTCCCAGTAATATATTCAGTACCATCTGATGAGCAGTTATCTTTTGAGTTGGATTCGGCAGGTTCAATTCTGGGGCCATCTTCACCCTTCTTTTCATGAACTTTTAAGGCGGATGAGCAGGGGTGTAGAGCAGTAAGCGATGGAAGCAAGTCAGGCTCCCACAGAACAACATTATTGACCGATTTCTTTTCAAGAAATGAACATAAAAGTTCATTTTCACTAATCATATCCTGCAAGAATTCCTGTTTAACCAGCAGTTCTCTTTCTTCCTTTTTACGATCTCTTAGGCGAGAAGTTCGGATTCCAGTCAGTAGTTCTCTAGGGTTCCTGAAATTAAAATGAATCCAGCAGACTCATAAGTATCTATGAAAATGATTTAGTGTCGTTAATATAATATGGGCACAAAAAAGATGAGATAGCACAAAAAAGATGAGATAATGATTAAATATAACAATCAAATGTGTACTTAAATATTAAAAAAATTGAGTAATCAATGAACTTTCAAAACACAAGGCAATCATGCGAACAACAAATGGACCATGCATGCTTTCAAAAAAAAAGAACAATGGATTTAAAAAAAAAGGCAAGCCATTTCTATGGAAGCAGTCAGCCAACATTCTGCATGTTAGCTTCTCTTCGGGAACTGTGCAGTGATAGCTTCCAGAGAAAACATGGCATTGTTATAGTGGCAGAGTACCTAGGATTGTCATACATCAGCACTTCCGCCATTTCTTTTGTTTCTAGATCAAGTATATATTCAGGACATTTTGGCTTCTTCTGTTGTTTCAGTTATTTATCAAACTTCAAATTTCCATGTATATGGTTAGTTTAATATATACTATGAGGTGGACCTAGGAAGGAAGGTTTAGATGACTTAGAAAACTATGAAGAAATCATGCTGAGTGAAGGCAGCAATATACATCTAAAACCTCTCTATGAGTTCTCATTGCATCGGATAAATATCTCAAAGTAACCTTCAACCATGTTCCACTACCATCTACTATCTACAATAATTCAGAGAGCACTACGCTATAAATAACTAAACCATTGCCAGATTCAAAATATAAAACAGTAAGCTGCCAAATATATATAAACACACGCATATAGATATGAAGGTGAAAAAACATATAGAATTTAACATCAGAATTGTTTTGCATTAAAAAAATAGCATAGGGGAGTCGTGAATGCAAATTTCCTAATCCCTGGGGCATCTAGCAGGGATATTGCACCTTAAGGGGATGAGGCTCAGTAGAGGCAGGGGCTATATTTCTAGTTTCTATTTCCATTGGACATACTTGGAATACAATCTGATTTAGCTAAGGCCGTGTTTGTTTGTTTCCGCTTAGGATTATTATAATCTGAATTATTATTGAGCAAGAGTCCATAAGCTGGATTGTTATAAGCTATATGAGCTGTTTGTTTTTCTAGACTATTGGAGGCCTAGATTAGTGGGTTTGTAAGGCTAAGTCTCAATTCAATCTGGACTGGGAGATGAAGGGGCACGAAAATCTAAAAAAATGGCAAGGTGGGTAATTATTTTGAAGTATCCAAGGGTAGTGGGTCTTTAGCCACCCAATAATATGAAAAAAAAAATCACCCTTAGAGGAGCTTATCAGATTACAGTAATCTAGGATTACAGTAATCTAGGCTCTATATTATAATAAGCTATCACAATAATCTAATCGTTTGTTTCAGATTATTTCTATAATCCAAATTGCAATAATCCTAAGCTGAAACAAACATGGCCTAAGTCTAGCACCTAGGCATTGTGTTGACCCTGGAGTGTCGTGTCTCCCCAGAGCACCATGACAACTTCGTTTTTGCGGTTATGCATAATCCTTCTATTGTGCAGACCTAAACAGGCATCTAACCTACCCACTAGCTGTAATATTTGGCTTGTTGGAGGACAAAGGTAATATTTTGTTGCATCAGCCTATTGGTATTTAGTAAGATGTAAAAACTAAAAAGGACAGTATTCTCGGCAAAAACAAACTCCAACAAGAAAAATTACCTGGATATAAAAGAAACTGCTAGCAGGTACAATAGCTGTTGATGGGAGAGCATTGGAAGATAATTCATCACAGCCCTTCGAACTGCAGCCTCTTTAGCAAACTTCAACCATTGGGGAGTTGCAAAATTTGCAGCTTCTCCACAATTGAAGCCTGTATTATATTGGATAAACATTAGAGTTGCTGACTGCATGTATAGGCTATAGCAACACGATATAATAAGGCACCTCCTGAACATGCTAGGCTGCAGAGTGCATTAGATATTCAGTTTCTATAACATACCACGTAACTATCAATTGTTTCTTTTGGTTCTAAGAAGTAAACAAATCACATAGATAGGTTGACTCTCAGATATAAGTGAGATCCTCAGGGGTGCCTCAGTGTTACATAAAGCCATGAACGCAAATAGGTTATAGTAAGAAGCAGTGTGCACTCTTCAAAAACTTAATATAAAGATTAACAATAAATCTAAATCACCAAACTATTTAGTAGTTAAGACAGTGATAAAAGTATCAGCATTATCTTGCTTCAGGAAACAGGTATCAAAGAGTATTAATTTGACCACTAGTATCATCTGTTGTCCGGAACAAACTAACTTGTTTTGAATTACAATTCATGATAAGATAAAACATTAGCGTTCAATTATAACTGATCATATAGTGCTACCATGGCCCTATCGCATTGACAACCTTCTGCCTAGATCTATGAAGCCACAGGGACTGTGCATCCTAAAGAATTGTGTTAATTGACAATACCATAAAGAAATTAAATTAAAGGAACATACAAGGATCAGTTAATTTAACAACTAGCAAATGATGACGGATCGAACAAGTATTTTGAGATCAAAATATGTATGATTTGACCTACCATGGCTAAAGCCAACATGGTAAGCCCTTGGGAACGTCACCACGAACTCACCAGGATACTGCACCAATCTGAAACACAATGCATGTCAACATAGAAATTAATTACAAATGGTGTGTTGATTGCTGACCGTTTCAGAACTTGTACCTACAGCAGGGCACACCACTGTCTATAAGGACCTCTGGGGACATTAATGTTGTTTTCTCACCAAGCACTGCTAGTGATGCTGCAGAAATCAACAATCAGAACTCATGTCATCCTCACAGGCAGTTGGGCACTGCATCTCGATAAAGAAACACAATACAAGACAAGTACCAATGCGATCAGGGTTGCCTCCATAGCCATGCACACGGATAACTTCCTCTAGCTCAACAGCACGATCACCAGGAACTGCATACCACGTCTTTGGTGCGCCAGTGTGGAGGAAGTTGAGACTATGCAGATCATGATCCTCCACATGCCACGCAAACCAGCTGAACAGCATACCAATGTAAACCATTGGAGAAGTCACCCCAGGAACATCGTCAGGCATGAACCGTGTGAGGGAACCAGGAGCCCGTGCAATTGCTTGCAGGTTCCATGGGCTATTTGACAGCCTCCAGCCTGCACTCTTCTCCCATTCGTCCATTGGGGCACTCTCTCTTTTCCGCTTCTTCTTGCGTTGCAACTGCACAGGAGCAGCAAAACCAGAGCCAGGGACATCATTGGCGTACTCAATATAGATAGGGCGGTCTGCCGATGCCTTCCAGAAGAGGGATTCCACCGTGAGCGCAGACGGTTCGTTGAGGCCAGAGAGGTGCGTCTTCGAGAAGGCGCGGGACTTGGCCTCAAACTGATCGAGCGTGTACCTCTCGCCACTCTGCCACACCTGCTTCAGGACCTGCGGCGTCGGGCGGCCACGCCGCGCGGTGCCGAGCTCCTGGTGGCGGGTCGTGAAGACGGCGGCGGAGGCCGGCGGCGAGGAGGAAGGACCGGCAGGGTCGGAGGTGGTGGGAGCGGGGGCGTCGCAGGAGGAGACGAGGGAGCGGTTGAGGTGCGCGAACACGAAGCGGCGGGAGGGCCGGGGGTGGGGCGGAATGACCTTGCAGATACCATACGCGGCGGCCTCGCGCTCCACGCGGGAGAGGAAGGCGATGGGGTCGGCGAACTCGGATTCCGTCGGGCGGTACTCCGGCGCGCGGGGGAGGCCGCGTAGCCAGGCCGGGACGGCGGGATCCGGCGCACCAGCCGGCGCCGCCGCCGACGCCGGCGGCTGGGGCGCCATCGGGGACGCGCGGCGCGGCGGCGAGGCTAGGGTTTTGGGAGGCGGGGACGGGGAGTGGAGGGGAGCATTTGGGGTTTGAGGAGGGGGAACCGGGGAAGGGAGGATTAGCCAGCCGGGGAGATTGTGAAGACGGGAATCGCGTCGCGGGGTATGGCCGTATGGGGGGATGCGGGCGGTGTGGACTCGAGTTTGTGGGCGGTGGTGGTTGGTTGCCCGGCAGGGAGGCGCGGTCGTCGGCCCGCGGGCTCGCGTCTCAAGGCTCAAAGGTTAAAATTCTGGTGCCCCTTTTGCGCCTTCTCGTGGAATGTGGATAGGGACGGTTATTTTTGCGCGCATTCAACAAGCGGCTAACCGCCTCTCGGATGATCTCCAAATAAGTAAGAGAATGGAGTGAAAATTAAGTAAAGCTCTTTTCAATAAGTAAGAGCAACTTAATGAATACTATGATTTTTTAATATAACTTTCTTATATAAAACATCTCGTTTAACAATTTGGGAAGTGTATTACACGGAAAACGACGGAATCTAGTTTAGCTAGCGGACGGAACGAATATGGCCTAATCGGGTTCACGTTTCAGCCACACAAAGGATAAAAAATACTAGTGAGACCCACACTCTCTCGATGGCTTTAACCCACCCTTCTCATCTCTCTTTACCTTATTCTTTTTCTTCTCTTCTCCCTTCTTCTATCTATCAGTTTTTCCAATCTATCAATCTATCCTCTCCATAGTCAGCGTTTACCCCACTCTATTGGTCATGATTGAGGACATGGCATGATCAGCTTTAATATGAAACCCACCACCTCGCTTTTGCCTCTTTGTGTTTGCCTTTATTTCCTTATCAGTTTCGCTATCGCTATGTGAGTTGAGCTTAGTTATGGCCCACCATTGTAGAGGTGATAGGAGTAGTTGTGGAGACAATAGCCACTCACGTGTCGTTGCTCAATGGGCACGGGCGTCCTGATGCACCACAACTTGCTGGTCACTACGCATGACAAGATGTTGTATGACGACGCAACATAGGATGTTGAGGCACTGCTCAACCATGACCACCTCGCGCACACATCTTACGATGCACAAGTGGGACCATCGCTACTACAAGATTTGGGATTTGTCCAACTGTTTCCGATGGTGACGACACAATGGGGATTGAAGGAAGCTTGCATCGAGGAGCTCCGCATGGCACATATCTCAGGTTGCTCCACCAAACTAGCTCTACCCTAACCGCCACCAGTTGCATTGTGGTTAGGGGTGAACAGATATAGACAGGCCCAATCTCAGTGGTTTGAGTAGATGCCGAGCCGTTGGACGAAGTTGAGCATTGCCGCCCCCTAGGAACTAGCACGAGCGACAATAACCATTGTTGTCTCCACATTACCGAAGCTCACATATGAGCTTTGTGCCATCCTCTTCCATGTCATCATTCATTAGTGCTCAAGCTTGAGTTCACCGTCGATGGGAGAGGGCCACATAGGAGAAGATGAGGGGGATAAAAGAAGGATGCGTGAGGTGGAGTCGTACAGGGAGTAGGCCTTCCGACATGCGGGTCCCGCTATTATTTTATCCTTTGCATGACTAACATGTGTGTGCTATATATGTGTTTTAGTTTTTTATTTTTATTTTTCTTTGGAAGCCACGCATACGTCATGCGGGATAAGAACCAAATCAAACCATCCATGTAGTCATCGTATCGGTCAAAACCACCCTCTTTTGTTTACATCGTTTTTAGAGATGTGAGATGCGTTGTACCCGTTTTACGTTTAAGGAACACAATTTGAGCTCGGTAACAAGACGAGGGATCTCAACTGAACTTTTTCCTAGTATAGATATATGTGTATAATTGGGCTGGCCAACTAAACCCTTTCGGGCCAGAAAAGCCAGCTGGGCCAAGCCGAGAAAAAACTATCGGCAAAGCTCCAAATATTCCCGTGGAGCCCACCCATCCTAATCTCGTCTACATGCCGATATCATGGCACCTCTAATATATAGTGCTTAGTGAGGTGCTTAACGATATGATTAAGCTAAGCACTATAATTAACAGCATCCTTAGAGGCTATTCGTTCAATGACAGATGCTTGAAATTGTGAAATTGGTTTGCAGCACCCGTCCAAGCACGGAAGCACCAATATGCTACAACGCAGGTGCTGCCCCTCTCCATTATTCTATCGCCAACAACCAAAAACACTGGCCGGTCAAGCTCAGCTCAGCCAGTGCTCATCTTCCTCTCAAATGCTTCTCTGAGCTAGATCCTTTCACTCAACTGCGCCGCCTCCTCCCCCGCAGCAGATCCATCCTCCCATCAGCAGCAGCAACAGCTACCGCCAGCGAGCAGCCGCGCGCGTGCACGTCGGCCGGTGAGGTGAGATCGGCCGGTGGGGACAGGATAGGCTAGGCAGGGGAGCACGCGCCGAGCCGGCGTACGTCGTCGTCGAGGCTGGCCGCCGCCGTCACCGCGAGGATACTGGCGCCGGTGCGCGCGGTGATGGCCTGGTGGCGGGCGAAGGTCGTCTTCCTGGTGCAGTGATGGCTGCGGGGGCGGCGACGGAGACGTCGGAGGCGTCTACGGCTGGGCTCGCGCTCGCGGAGGCCAACATCAATTGGTGGAGGTAGCCGCTCGCCCTTGATTTCTTCCAGTTCAGAAAAAAAATGTTGTTGTTGTTTTTTTTTGATCATGCTTGGAGGATGGCTGCGGCACCGCGTGTTGCTAGATGTGCTTTGCACTTGCAGGACGGGCATGGTTGTTTGCTCTCTCCAAATTTTCTGCTTGCCGTCAGCTGCATGGTTGTTTGCCCCCTCCAAAATTTCTGCTTCGTTGACGCATTTTCTACACATTGACACCATTGTTGTTTCAAATTTTTTCTGGAGCGCCTCACAGGCATCGACGCCGCATGAAGCATCGGCTTCCTCAGCTAAGCAGCTCGCCAATCATAGGTGGCCAAGAAAACCCGGTTTTTTTATGTAAGCACGTTTCTTTAGCACTACATTGGAGGAGGAGGTGCCCTCAAATGCACCCAGCTCACAACGACACTGACAGGATGGACCACCCGTACTTTTGGACCCCATATGTCAGAGGACAAATTCCGTACGAACATTCACGTCCTCCGTCTAGAAAAATTTAAATGCATAACAGAAGCAATTATCGGGGAAATTTAAAAATAATTATTAAGCTTGAAAAATAATATGTTTCTCTCTCCTCCTCCTCCGCCACCACCTCCGCCTCCTCCCCTCTCCACTCAAACTTGTCTCGCCCCGTTCACCCTCCTCCCCTCGCTTGGCCGGCTCCCACTTCGCGCGCGCGCGAACCCGCCCTCTACCGTTCGCCCCCATGCCCTCGCGCTCGCGGCTCTGATCCGGCCGCCATGCAGCACCGCTCGCCGACGGCGGCCTCGGCATCCTCGGTGGCGGCCTTGGCGCCTGGTGTGGGCGGGGTGGAGTTGACCGTGACGCTGGACCAGGTGCCGCGGTGGAGCGACCCCGACCAGCGTCTCTCCTCCTCCTCTTCCCCCACCGCCGCCGCCGGATCCGAGACCCCCGCCTCGTCCTTCCTCTCGTTCGCCGACCCGCTCATAGGCGACGGCGCGGCCGGGGCCGGGGGTCGTGGCGCCTCCCGGTTCCCCGTCGACCACGAGATCAACTCGAAGATCTGTCTCTGGCGCGGCCACCCGTGGAACGTCGAGGTCGATGCCGTCGTCAACTCCACCAATGAGGTCGGGATTCTATTCGCGCATGGCATGTGCGAATGCTAAAGCTGATATTGATAAGTTGTGGTTGGTGTAGAACTTGGACGAGGCCCATAGTAGTCAGGGATTGCATGCAGCGGCGGGGCCAGGGCTTGCCGAGGAGTGCGCTACCTTGGTGCGGTTTGATTTTGGGATGCTGTTTTAGGGGGCATTTGGATTATTTGGATTGCGAATCATATGAGGATTTTATTTCTGTTGATGATTACAGGGTGGCTGCCGGACTGGGATGGCTAAGATGACCAATGCATATGATCTTCCTGCTCGGTTGGTGATTTGGTTTTGTTTGCACGGTCGCTTTCTAATATGTGGTGCATATGTAATGTATTATTGATTTTGAAATGAGTGAGGATAGATGGCTCGGGACTTTTGAGTCATAATAATATCACACAATATTTTGTCTGTACATTCCCTTCTCAATAAAAGCAGTGCACATGATCATTCATCATTTTACCACTGTGATTTGAATTTAACAAAAACAGGTTCTTTTTGTTACTAATTTGTTGAACTGTGCTTTGATCATATCCCATGTTTTCTTACATAAATCAAAAGGAACAATAGATACTATGGGCTATGGCATGTTCAATTGGTTGATCCATTGTGCTTTGCAGAATTTCATCTCAGATAGGCCGTGTTTGAAGTTGGCAGTGGCCGCTAGTCAAATCAAAGCACATAAATTGAGAAAAGCTATTAGTATATGATTAATTGAGTATTAACTTTTGCAAACTTAAAAAATGGATTAATTTGATTTTTTAACAACTTTCGTATATATTTTTTTTTGCAAAAAACCTTCTTTAGCAGTTTTAGAAGCGTGTGCATGGAAAACGATGGAAAAGTTTTACTCCGGTGACATTTGCGAACGCAGCCATACCATGCTTTTAGCTAGACACACACAACCTACTTTTTGTAGCCAGGGGGAGGAATATCAGCAGCCGATTCTTGCACAATTTCTTCCCAATTTTTCTTGAACCACAAATATCAGACCCAAGTTCAGCAGCCAATTCTGGGCACAGATGCCCTGCAACGACAGTTATATTCTAATGTACAACCTCCTATTTGGCTGCAAAATGGCTGGCTAGCTATTACATATTTACAATCAAAGTTCCCACCTTGCATAGATTGTCCATCATGTGCTCAGAGCCTCAGACTAGCTTTCTTCTTAAGTGCTATATATTCCGCTTCATTATTTCAAGACCCTATTGCAGGTTGCCTGTAATTTGTTGGAGCAATGCAGTTTAGCTCTACTTATTAAATTGAAGACATGCGTGCAATAAGTGACAATGTTTACCATATGAAAACCTGCATGTTTTCTATCTGAGGATGTTAGTTTATTTCATGACTGGTATATATGCTCTGGTGGTAACCTCTAATGCTTATGAATGGCTTGGCAGGAAGGTAATTCATACCGTGGGCCCTAAATATGCTGTCAAGTACCACACAGCTGCAGAGAATGCACTTAGTCACTGCTACAGATCTTGTTTGGAACTACTCATTGAGAATGGTCTGGAAAGGTATATTGAAAGCTCTACCACTTGAGTGCATATTTGGTTTGGGTTATTTTGATGCTCTTGAATATTAATCTCACATTGCGTGTTTTCTAATTCTCTGAAATGCTAACTAATTTTTTTTGCTTTTATTAGCATCGCAATAGGTTGCATATATACAGAGGCCAAAAATTACCCTCGTGAACCAGCTGCTCATGTGGCAATAAGTGAGTTATCTAATCAATGGTTTCTTTGGCCTTGTGTTATATTTCGCTGCTTGATTGTTTCTACTATGGTGTGGTGGAGGTAGTAGATTTTGTCTGTATGAATGATTATTTATTATACACTTAGCTTTTCCTGGTTTTAATTCATGTCCTTTTTTATTATGTTGAACAGGAACTGTTAGACGTTTTCTGGAGAAACAAAAAGGCAAAATATCTGCTGTTGTATTTTGTACTACTACATCATCTGATACAGAGATATATAAGCGGTAATTACACTGACATCCACTGATGCTAGCTATATATGATAATGTGGGTTAACATCATTGCATTTTGCAGATTGCTTCCCCTATATTTCCCTCGGGACAAGAAAGAGGAGGAGATTGCTTCAGTGAAACTTCCAGCTGATGTCGGGGATGAGAATGGCGAGACAATAATAGATGAACGGAAAATACGAATAAAACCTTTACCTGCTGGGGCTGCTATTAGCAAATGTGCAGCTCCTGCGCCTGTGGATATTCCTCTTTCTGATTCTGGATTGGCACGTAGAGGGTGAGGCTAAACCATATGCATCCTCTTGATTTGATTACCATTTGAGCTCCTTCAAGACATATTTTTCATTACATACCCATTGTACATCCAGTTGTCTGATGGCCCTCAATTGAACTTTACCTGATTTTAGCTAATCTTTAAACAGAAATTCTTTCAAGTTAGATTCATATTTGGATCCTACCTTTATGTCAATAATTAAAGATCCAGATCTCCAACGTAAGGAGCAGTGGGAAAAGTCTGTTCAGGCAAACAAGGGATTTAATTGGGCTAAATTGCTTGGATACGGTGACCTTGGTGGTCCTCCATTATCTGCTGCTGAAGAATATTCACTTCATTCACGATACCTTGTGAAAGCAAATTCTCTCAATCCTTCAGAGATTGCTGAAATGAAAATAATGTATGTGAAAAGTTATCATTCTCAATTGGATTCTTTCATAAGATTCTCTTTAGTTTACTTGTTTATTTCAGTTTCCCTTTTGCGCTCCTATCAGTTGTCCTTTTTTTCTTAATTGCAGTTACCGAGGCGGAGTTGGTAGTGAAGGACGTCCTGTAATGGTTGTTGTTGGTGCTCACTTTCTACTTCGCTGTTTGGATCTTGAGAGATTTATTCTATATGTAGTAAAGGTAATTATCAATGTAGTTGAGATACACAAATTGCACAATATAAAGAAGGTCTAATTGCCTTTCCAAACATGACTGATCTCTTGCAAAGTCTCAAAGATTAGCTGATAGCTGTCGGCTACATGTTTCCAATGTTCTTACATGAGAGTGATGGAGTTTCTCAGCCTTTGTTCTAGCCTGGCCATAAGCTGAGGATTTCTATCTTTTAGTGTGTGTTTTTCTCAACAAGAGATTTCCAGTGCAGCGATCTTTATTTGATATACCTTGTGATTCTATTTTTCATTCATCTCTAGAATTTTACTCCTTAACAAGAGCACTAGCATTTTCACTCCACCGCAGACACCAAGTATTGATGCTTCATCTTTTTATGAGACTATCATTAGTTGCATTACTTTTTTCCACTGACACAATATTCCTGGGTTGATTTAAAATGAGGTGGACATTGCAAGTTTTCTACTGCCTTGTGTTGAGTAGATGGTTTTTACTCTGTCCATGAATAAAAAAAGTTGGACAATGGGGAAGGACCCAATGTCAAATGTTATTAAGAGGTGGTGAGGCTTCGAACCTGCGCTGGCTAGCCCACCATCTGTGGTGCTAGCCACCAGACCCACAGGCGTTTCTCAATCAACCTGGATTGTCTCAATGTTCAGGCTATACTGAACGGAACACCAAGTTCTTAGTACTCCATATCCATCTTGCTTGGATACCATGAGCTTCCAGGGATCAATAATGCATGTTATGGAATTTATGATATGTGTTCCGCAGTAGTGCCAGTTGGGTAGCAATTGCTGTAGCTCAGTGAGCATTACCCCACTGGATTGCCTATCACCTATTGAAATATATTTTTTGTTTCATTTTTATTCTATTAGTTTGGTTAGCAAATGAGCCTTAAGAGTTTGAGTTGATCTAGATCTTGTCACAAGTAGCTCATTTGTTCAGATTGATTATTAGAGTAGAGTGGAAGTCTTAGGGGGCTAGTGAAAACAGCTCTATAAAAAACTATAATTGTAACTTATGCAGTTAAGCAAGAAAAATGTACTGATACCTTTTCCCTCTTCTGGAGTCTTCACCCCCATCTATGGTCTACTTTCCCTATTATCCCCTATGTAGTCATCTTCATAATTCTAGATAACATATCATGAAGTAAGGTTCATGGCATTGCATTTGTTGCCTCAAAATTTTTTAAGCTGTCAAATGCTCAAGTTGGTTTGAATGGTCTTTCCACCTAAAGTATGCATGAAGGATCAGATACACAAAGTTTCAACTTCTTTAAGAATGTAGGGATGAGTCTATAAGCCGAACATTCAAACCACAGAGCATCTAATATCTTTAGTTCCACTAGAAAGGAATGCTTTTGTTTTCCCCATTAACTTTTTTGATGGAGGCCTTGTTTCGTATGTTAGGAATCCCCAAATGAACTACATCATAGATCTTCCAAGTTCCTTACCCGAAATTTTGCCCATCTATATCACTGTTGTGTATTCCTTTAATTTGGACAGCTTATTCTGACACACCTAATTTTTTCTTCTTCGCAGGAGTTTGAACCGTTGATTCAAAAGCCTTACTCAATTGTCTATTTCCACTCAGCAGCATCTTTACAAGTGTAAGCATTGAATCAGTAGGTTGAGAAGGAAATTGCACGCCTTCCTAAAATTTGGTGCATGTAACATGATCTACTTATTTGAATTTGCAGACAACCAGATTTAGGATTCATGAAGCGGTTGCAACAAATATTAGGTCGGAAGCATCAGCACAATCTTCATGTCAGTATCTCATTTACAGCATATTGTTTGGTTCTGATTATTTATTTGAAAAAAATGAATATTGTTATTCTTGCAATCCAGGCTATATATGTACTTCACCCAACTTTGGGATTGAGAACAGCTATATTGGCATTGCAGCTTTTTGTTGATAGGGAGGTACTTGCTATGGTAGCCATCTCGATTGTTTCCTCCCCAATTCCTTGACATAAATTTCAGCATCTTCCTTTCTTTGTCAATTAGGTCTGGAAGAAAGTTGTCTATGTTGACAGGCTTGTGCAGCTGTTCAGATATGTACCACGTGAACAACTGACAATTCCAGATTTTGTCTTCCAGTAAGCAATCTATGTAACGTTTCTTGATTTTTAAGAGGTCTACTATAAACAAGGGTCAATACTGACAATTAAACTTTGTAGGCATGATCTGGAAGTGAATGGCGGAAAGGGCATAATCGTTGACCCTAGAACAAAGCATGTTTACCAAAGACCATCTGGTTGAGAAATATAGCCTGCTATCCAGAGATCCTCCTAAACCACACTGTACAATCTCTTTGCCCTCTATAGAAGATTTTCCGTCTCGATCTGTGTATTTTGTATCTAGTTGAGTTGGCACTGTTTTGTAGCCTTCTAGTCTATTCTTCTGTTCTGTAAGGGAAGGGTAATTGTGTATACGTATCTTGTTCTATATAATAACTTTAGTAAAGATTGTGGCTGTGTCGCAAATTCTACAGCTAGGCCTTGTCTAGGGCGCTGTAAAAATTTTGGCTGGTCCTTCAATGAACATGTTGATAGAGAAATAAAGTGGTCATTGTCCAAGTGTCCAGGAAATAACATCTTCTTATCTTCCCTTTCTCACAAACGATAGAGAAGTCCAAGTGGTCAACTTATATTTTATGCGTAGAATGGGAAAATTTGCTAGTCAAGTCTGGCATGTTTCTTTTAAAAATATGTTTTTGGCTCGTTGTGTGAATTGGTAAGACAAGAATTTGCTGAAACAATGTTGCAGTCATATGCCATAAAATGAAAATGTCAACTAATTTATAATCAATATGGTTGACATTTTTTCCCCGCAAAAAAAAAGATGGTCAACAATTTGTAGTGCTTGATTTACAATTCTTTGGTGCATGATCTTTTTTACTGTTTGACATAGATAGGTGCTTAAGGTCAGACTGCTGCTTTCGAGAAGTATGTCATGGCGATTCTACTTCTGTTAGCATTGCTATCACTGTGCATGTACTATAGGTTGACCTGTTCACAACTTGTGTCTAGCATGAGATTGGTAGATTTCTTGCTATCTGAAGATACAACAGTAAAACACTAGTATCAGAATCCTCACATTAATGTTATAACAGGCTATCTAGTACAAATTGAGCAAAATTGCCATATCATTCTATAAATTTGGCTTAGATCTAGCTGATTTCATTGGGTTCCAACCTCCAAGTCCCATGAAAATAACAGATGCGCGTCAAATTGACGCACAATGATGGTTGATTTGGCTCTGTGTAGCAGTTTTCCTAAAGGAACCATGAACATGGCGAAGGTAGATGTACTAGTGAATTGTAAGGACCATTATGGACAATACATTCTCCATTGTTGGAGGTGCCAAAGGGTTACACTGATGAAAAGGAAAAGGGTTCATTTTCGCATGCCCTATTAAGTTATATCTTCACCTCAAACTTGTATACCGTTTAAAGCATATCTATCAACCTCTGAAACTGTTGAAAACAAAAGGAAGTGAAAACGAGGAGAATATCGGGTTCCTTGGGTGGCAGTGACTGCTGATGGTGGCAGAGGAGAACATGTCTAGCCTACTTATAAGACAGATGGTCTTTGTCAGTGAGAAAATTAAGGAGGCTGGAAGAAATGGGCCATGAAGGCGAAGAGTGTTTCCTGATGTAAATGAATTTGAGCGGAGTGCTCTAAGGAGCAAGGACTATTAAGGTGGCAGCTTGACAACGAGGGTGGCACAATGCCGGTAGGTCTAGAGATTGGGGAAGCTAAGATGGGCAAGAGAGGGGAAGGACGAAGGCTTCTTTGGTGGCTGGAGAGGAGGAGACGACAATATCAACGTTGGATCTGTGCCGGTGGTGCTAGAGGCGGCGGTAGAGGAAGAAGTGCCACTGGCAAGGGTGAAGGCAATGCACCTTATGAGCTTAACGGTGGCTGCCTATGGGATGATGCCACACATAAAAGGGGCGAGTTGGTGCCATCTCGACTCAACTTGGCACCCATATAAGCAAAAACTATCTTGGTTTTGCCTACACTAGGTGAAAATTAATCTTGAGGGTTCTGGACGTAAAATGGAGCCTTTTTTAAACGAGAGAGGTGGCACCCTCTGGAAGAGGAACGCTATGGATTTTTCCTTATTAGCATGTGTTACTCTTAATAAATACTCTCTCTATATTTTTTATATATAACGCCATTAACTTTTAGGTTACCATTCGTCTTATTTAAAATTTATATTCAAATATATAAAATTATAAGACATACTTAAAGTTCCTATGATAATAAATTATATTATAATAAAATAATTAATAATATATATATTTTTTGAATAAGACGAATGGTCAAACGTGAACCTAAAAGTAAACGGTGTCATATAAAAAATATGAAAGCAGTATCAATACATGGGTTCGTTTTAAGAATCGCATCTCTGGTGAACAGCTGGGCAGACAGCCAGGGGGACTTGCATACTTTGACTAGGCCGCGTTCGGCCACCCTCATAATATAACTAAATTCTTTCGTTTTCCGCACGTACGCTTTTCGAATTACTGAAAATTTTCTATAGAAAAGTTGGTTTAAAAATCATATTAATCTATTTTATTTTTTAATAATTAATTAATCATATACTAATTATTACTACGTATTTTACGCCGGATAACTAACCCCATTCCCCATACTACCGAACGCGGCCACAGTTGCCTTGCAAAATACAGTTGCAGCTCTTTGTTTATAGGAGTTGCATATATTGTGTATCTCTGGCATGACAATGTGAATTTGTTTTTTCTTTTGGCAAGAAGATGCTAAGAGTTGTGTATCTTTTTATTTCCCAGTTGAAAAACAACACATTTTTCTTACAGAAACATGAGCTGGCAACAGCTGATAGGCCAGAAGTCTGCTTATATTGAAGGTAATCTACACACTCCTTTTAATCATGGAGATACGAATGACTAGATTGGTGTCCAGCAATAGAAACAAATCATGGAGCCGCACCATTAGGACATGAATTCATCAAGACTATGCGTCGCATATACATGGAATGTTCTTGTACCCAGCCTGTCTCCGTTTTTCGGATGCTTATTGTAGTAAGCTGATTATAGCCACAGTTTAATTTTTCTCTAATTTATTTTGGTGATAATTTTCAGCCCCTTCAATCTTGCGACGATTTCTACTACATAAACCATTTCTTCACATATACTTCTCATGATATTTTTGGGTTCGGAGCTGACTTCATATTATCTTTCTGTTTTTTTCCTAGCTAGATAAAAAGGATTCTCTTTCTTTCGCTGTTGCTGACTTGGGCTTATCCAACCAATTAAAGTATAATACCAGGAAGCCAGTCAGAAAAGAGGAAGCCATGTTTTCTGTTCAGACACTGGAGTACTACGAGAAAACAAGACAGTAAAATAGAAGTCTCTCAAGAGATAAAGAAACAGAATCTGGGCCTTTTTTTTAAAGAGAGAACTGGGTTATGTGAGCTAACCATAACCATGGTCATATTGCATCCAATCTGGCAACGGTAGCAAAGCAATAGGATCATTGTAAATTAGGTCTCTTGACCTTTCTAATTACGGCGGTGTTGGCTTCAACACAGATTAAATATTATGCCAACTGAAAAAGGTTCCCAGGCATATTCGGATCTTCGCATATTTTTCTCGCGTTGACACTGATTAAACTAAACCAAGGAGATATAATAAGCAGCAGTGTCCGCGTCCGTAGTTATCAGATGTTATACGTCGTAATCCGCTGTCATACTAATTAGCTGTGATTACAAGATGGAAAACCAGATGGAAACAGCGGGTTTGACTTAAGACTTTTCAGATTACAAGTTATCTTATGCCATCGCATACATGTTCACAACTCACGAATGTGTCCCTAACGCATGGTATCTGAAGGATTGAAGGTTGAGTATAGACTGAGAAACGTATTAACACAAGCACAATCTTTGTAATAAGCAGGGCGGATCCAGAAGAAAATATTAGTGAAACTGAATTTTTCTTATTTAACTTTTATAAAAAATTTTAGCTCTCTCTTTCTGTAAACCTATAGCATAAGATTTAGTGGGGACTTAGGAGAGTCTCATCTCATGGTCTTAAAACCGTGAGTGGGGACTAAAGATCCCTAGCCCCCATGGCAGATTGGCCACTGGTAATAAGATCAATTTAGCAACATAGTTTCACCGTCATTTCGATTAGTTGTTGCAGACACCAAATTGCATCCCATCTGGTCCTGGGCTGAACATGTAGGCGGTTGCAGCCAATTGCCAACTTCCTCAAGATTTTATTCTGAAACTTTCTGACATGACTTAAACCAAATGACCACTGCCCAAGACCCTATTTCTATATGCATGCACGGGTTATCACTCCCCAGCCAATCCTGACACGGTAGATTTATAAACAGTGGGAGACCATATGCATAGATAGTCGATCCCTACCCCCAAAAAAAAATTCACATTCAAATTAGAATAACATTTGACTTTCATATATACGGACCTATATTTTATGGAAAATGTCACCATCTGTTTGCAGTGTACGTACGGGTACATGCAATGCAGTACATCTGACACTTTTTTTTTACTGCAACCTTCTACTGTCCTGTCTGTATCCTGTCCGGTCTGCGTGTGGCTATATATATGGACCATTGCAGCACAGATCAGGAAACCTAAGCAGAGCACAACATACAGCGATCTCCTCTCATCCTGATCTGCTCTCCCTTGGGTCAACCCCTTCCTCAATCTCCCAAAGGTACGCAACCCGGCCTCCTCTCTCCTCTTGCATAACTGCATATGGGTTTGAGTTTCATGTTAGTAGAGGTGCTAGATGATAGTAGCTCTTATGATTAGCAAGTGTTTGTAGTTTCGTTTACTCTTTGGCACATACATATTCGAACGATCAGCTTAATAGATGAAGCATATGCGTTGTATTAGTACATACTCCAAGTACAGTTTACCATTCATTAACGATGAAGGGGACAGCTTTCTTAGACGTTCCAGTTAATGGGCAGCAATTCATTGGTCTCCCTACAATTTATAAGCCTTCACAAAAATTTGAATTTATTTTGAGTGTTTCTTATCATAGTTATATCTAGACTTATCTATAAATCAATATGTATATGTTTTATATGTGTCTAAACTCATTAGCATCCTAAACAAAACATCTTATAATATAAGTATGAAACAGATGTAATAGTTTTTAAAAATATTTGCTTTAAATCGTTAATAACCCATGTATAAAACTTCCACTGAAAAATCGTTTTTTTTTTGTTGCTCACAGCTGTAGTTCGTAGACCAAATTAAACGATTAGGGCGCATATAATCCATATGTATTGACTCCGTAGAACTTTGCAGTTTGAGGAGAAAGATCATCATGCCGGCAGAGCAGCTCAACGTGTTGGCCAGGCTCGATCAGGCTAAGACGCAATGGTACCATTTCATGGCGATCGTGATCGCCGGGATGGGTTTCTTCACGGACGCCTACGACCTGTTCTGCATCGCGCTCGTCACCAAGCTCCTCGGGCGCCTCTACTACACCGACCTCACCAAGCCCAACCCCGGCACGCTCCCGCCTAACGTGTCGGCCGCCGTGACCGGCGTGGCGCTCTGCGGCACGCTCGCCGGCCAGCTCTTCTTCGGGTGGCTCGGCGACAAGATCGGACGCAAGAGCGTCTACGGCTTCACGCTCATCCTCATGGTCGTCTGCTCCATCGCGTCGGGTCTCTCGTTCAGCCACACGCCCAAGGGCGTGATAGCGACGCTCTGCTTCTTCCGCTTCTGGCTCGGCTTCGGCATCGGCGGCGACTACCCGCTGAGCGCCACCATCATGTCGGAGTACGCGAGCAAGAAGACCCGCGGCGCCTTCATCGCCGCGGTGTTCGCCATGCAGGGGTTCGGCATCCTCTTCGGCGCCATCGTCGCGCTCGTCGTCTCGGCCGGCTTCCGTAACGCGTACCCCTCGCCGTCGTACGCTCAGAACCCCGCTGCGTCGCTGGTTCCGCAGTCCGACTACGCGTGGCGGATCATCCTCATGTTCGGCACCATCCCGGCGGCGCTCACCTACTACTGGCGGATGAAGATGCCCGAGACGGCGCGGTACACGGCGCTCGTCATCCGCAACGCGAAGCAGGCGGCGGCCGACATGTCCAAGGTGCTCAAAACCGAGATCGAGGAGCGGCCGGAGGTGATCGAGAGCCAGGTGGTCGCCGCCGACACATGGGGCCTCTTCTCGCGGCAGTTCCTGCGGCGCCACGGGATGCACCTCCTGGCGACCACCAGCACGTGGTTCCTGCTAGACATCGCCTTCTACAGCCAGAACCTGTTCCAGAAGGACATCTTCAGCAAGGTCGGGTGGATCCCGCCGGCGAAGACCATGAACGCGCTCGAGGAGCTCTACCGCATCTCCCGCGCGCAGGCGCTCATCGCGCTCTGCGGGACCATCCCGGGGTACTGGTTCACCGTCGCCTTCATCGACATCGTCGGAAGGTTCTGGATCCAGATCATGGGCTTCGCCATGATGACCGTGTTCATGCTCGCGCTCGCCTTCCCGTACCACCACTGGACGACGGCCGGCCACCACACCGGCTTCGTCGTGCTCTACGGCTTCACCTTCTTCTTCGCCAACTTCGGGCCCAACAGCACCACCTTCATCGTCCCGGCGGAGATCTTCCCGGCCAGGCTACGGTCGACGTGCCACGGCATCTCCGCCGCGGCAGGCAAGGCCGGCGCGATCATCGGCGCGTTCGGGTTCCTGTACGCGTCGCAGGACCAGCACAAGCCCGACGCCGGCTACTCCCGGGGCATCGGCATCCGCAACTCGCTCTTCGTGCTCGCCGTCACCAACTTCCTCGGCATGCTCATGACCCTGTTCGTGCCGGAATCCAAGGGCATGTCGCTGGAGGAGATTTCCAAGGATAACACCGGTGAGGAAGCCTGATGCTGTTCATGTGTAGAGATCCATACACATGAATATGCCGTTTCGACGTGAAGAAATGTGTGCTTTTTTTAAAAAAATTAATACATTGTTGGTGTGATTATTACTTTGTTTAGATTTGCACTTTTGTAGTGTTGCTCCTTTTACAGTTGTGATTACTTGTGAAATATTTCTCCCCTTCTTTCTGAAACAAAACTTGTGAGATTTTGTGAACTTTCCTTGCAACAAATATAAATGGCACCTATTCATTTCAAAATATTTTGTAAATGGCATGAGCGGCTGGGCCGACTGCTAATAATATGTTGACTACATGACTTTGTTCACTTTATGTTGATGATTTGATTGTGCAAACAAGTAAAAACAATCAGGGACGTTTAAATACTAACCCAGTCTATCATCACTGTCCTCTCATGTTTCGTCATGATCAAATCGGTTGCATTGCAAATGAATTTTTTTTGTGAAAACAAGAAAAAAGTTAATTACTGTTGACTCTTTAGCAAAATTTAAGTTATATATATATATATGTTGTATTTTTATAAATACATATACATATACACATACAATCTTATCCCTTTATATATCCTTAAGATGTCTTCACCGTATTAGATGAAATTACTTTTTATATTATATATTTTTCGTGTGTACGTACGTATGTATACGTGTGTGTATATATATATATGCGCACGCATATCAATATGGATATATTCATGTATACTCACATGTATATGTATGCATATATCCAAGTGTGTGTATGCATATGTACGATGGATGGATGGTAGGGATTGGCTGGTGTAGGTGAACGTATGTTTTATTATGCATTTCCATGGATATATATACAGAAAGAGAAAAGTATAGTTTTTAAGTTTGTCCGAGTACATCATTCAAATCATTGAACTCTAAATATATTTTTAGGCCTACGAACTTGTTTTGGGGTGCCGTATAGGTTCAAAAGAACCTCAACTTGCTCCGTGCACTAATGTATAGGTGGATCTGCCGTATAGGTTCAAAAGAACCTCAACTTGCTCCGTGCACTAATGTATAGGTGGATCTCACGTAAACTTATTTGTCCAATATGTAATTATGTATGATTACAGATAGCAAACAATAAATATATACAGTAGGACCATGTAGCGTGATAAAAGAATTTGTGGGACCCCTATGTCAATCCTATGGAGAAAAAAAAAGAAACCCATTCCCTGTCCCTCATCTCTTCTATGGCACGTCACCCATGTCAGTGTTCTAGATATTCTCCTAAATAAAACGGTGACTATAAGTGAGCCAACTTGGATTTACTCAATTATAACTATAGCTGTCTTGATTAATTAAGGCTCCTATTTTCTTAATCTTGCAAATGAATTTTATATACCGAGCGTTTGCGGCCGTAGGATCAGGTGAAATCGAGGGCCAGCATATATACGGTGCCTCCTCCAATCAAAGACTATAAGAAGTCTCTTCTAATTGAAACGGTATTAGCTAGAGGAAGGTAATGCCATGATCTCATACGTATATATACTGTATACAAGGTTCGGGAGCATATTCGTATCTTCACATATTCTTTTATCCCATTGACATAGTTTGAAATAAACTAGCTAGAGCTCTCACATCAACTAGTACTATGATCCTCGTCACGTATTACTCCTATCTGAATTGACAAGTTCAAGTGCCACAATTATCTTAGAACATGTTTAGTTTGTGAAAAAAATTAGGTGTCATATTGAATGTTTGATCGAATATCGATAGATGTTTTTGAACACGAATAAAATAATTAATTTCATAGCTCGCCTGAAAACTAGTTGACGGATCTTTTGAGCCTCAAAATTCTCTTCCATTCCTTTGTTATAAGGCACATGTGGAGAGGAGCCGAGGCAGCAAGTCCCTTACTCCAGCCCCTAAAGTAGACGGCCGAGATTTAGGGACTAATGTTGATGATTTTCATTTTTTTTCTCTAGTGATGACATGGATATTAATTTTTCATGTTGTTTTTTTGGCTAATTTTGTCATAGCTTGAAGCTTGCATTTTGACTTCATAGTATTAGTTGTTGTAAACACCATAACTGTTGGGAAATCTTTAAATTATATTAGGTGAAAGTTATTTGGATCAACTATATGTATGCATAAACTCAGGTAAGTTATGCAGGTAATTGGTTCGGTTTATATTCTTCATGATGGCATTTGATTGGTATTCACATATGTTCAAATTCCACTTGGAAAAGAAAATCCTTAGAGAGCAGGTGCGTACGAGATACAAATTCAAAAATCAAAATTATAGCTAGATAATAAAATCCGCTTAAACCCAATTTGCCATTTCTCTATTCCAGTACCAGAGAACACTACATGAGTATTTGACTTTCATACAAAATTTTTTTTTAATACTCCCTCCATTTTTTATGACACCGTTAATTTTTGGATTTATATTTGACCATTCATCTCATTCAAAAAATTATCCAAATAGCAAAATTATAAGTCATACTAAAGGTTTCTATAATAATAAATTAAATTATAATTAATAATTATATATATATTTGAATAATATAAATGGTTAAACGTGAACATAAAAACAACAACGTCATATAAAAAAATAGAGGGAGTAGATTTCACATGTCAATAACCATACATTTTTATGATGGTATGTACGGCTATATGGAGTCGTACAATTGACTGGATTTAAAACAAAATGAATTATTAATAATTAAAAAAATTATAGGTACACTTTTTACTTAGTGATCACTAAAAGCAAATGTTAAAAAATAAACCACTATAAAAACCATTCAAAATTAAATCTAAATTTTAAATTTTAAATTTGGTTATAGTCATAAGCATAAAGACGGATACCTTTATACGAGAACAAGCCAATCAATGTGAGGTTAGCATACAATTCAATATATCTGCACCACGCCTTCGTGTGCGGATATATAGAAAGCGCGTGGTTTCCCTGTCTCTGTTCTGCACTTCTGCCTCCTCGACCTGCAGGAGGGAAGGTACTAATTAACTAATTAATCATCTGACCTAATCTCTAAATGTAGGCTCTGTAGTTCGTAATGAGTACTCCTAGTTCAGTAAGAACCTTAAGGTATAACTCTTCAGCTCGACGAGAAAGAGAGGCTGGTGAGGTGCGAGAGTTTTCAGATCATCCATGGCGGGAGGTCAGCTGAACGTTTTCGCTATGGAATAATTAACTTTTTGTCACTCTTAGAAATGGACCTAACATATTTATCACTGGACCCACATGTCATAGACACATGAGGCCTCACGAGTCATAGACAACGGGTGGCAAATATGTTATGTGCTAATTTTAAAAGTGACAAAAAGTTAAATGCGCTGATTTTTGCACTTTAGCACCTACAAAATAAAAATACATTACATTCATATCCTTCCAGTTCCCCTTCTCCCACCCGCCTCCCCCCGATGCCCACCTCCACCGACACCGAGTCACCGATGCATCTGCGGCCACCGGCGTCCCTGCCCACGGCTCGCGCCCCTATCCTCTCCGACGCACATCTCCCCACCCCCTCCGGTGTCTGCGGCCCTCTCCCCTCCGACACCCATCTCCCCTTTCTCCGACAGATCTGTGGGATGGCGGCGACGCACGCGTCATAGCGACGGCACATGGAGCAGGGCGGCGACGCACTGAGCGGGGCGGGGACGAACAGATCCAGCTCACGGCGGCGACGACGGCACACGGAGCGAGCGATGACGGCGGTAGATCCAGGTACCGGTACTTCTTCTCTTTCCCTTCATCTCTACTGATGCATCCCTCTCCCCCTCGCCTCAGCCTTCACATTGATAGATTTGACGAGGCCTTCGTGCCCTCTGCAAGACGCGAGCATCTATGTGAGGGCACGGTCTATGGCTAGCTGGCACGACTGCTCCGGCATGGTGGGTTGTGGCCACTCTCCACGTCAGAGCATAGTGCATGCCATCATTGGCACGTAGCGCATGACTATTGAAATAGTCCAGCTAAGCGAGAGTTAATCAACTTAAAAGTGGGAGAATCTCTCACCTCTAGACTAGTTTTTAGAGTGTAACAAGGTTCATGCCGGTTAGGCCAATATCTCTTGGTTTTGGACCAGCACAAGACCGACGTTGATTACTTGCACAATGCCCCCGCAACGCGCTCTTCGTGCTCACTGGCACCAGCATCCTCGGCATACTCATGATGTTGTTCGTGCCGAAACCCAAGGGCAAGTCGCTAGAGAAAATATCCTAGGAGACCGTCGGCGACAAAGCCACGGGTGTGATGTCTAGCTAGTGTAGAGATGGTCATGGATCGATCTATAGGTATTTTAGGATCAACTAAATAAAATAGATTTATTTTATGATGAGTCATAGTTTATTTCGTTAAATTAAAGCTAACGTTAAATTACTCGTGGGTCGACTTATGTCCATCCGAAAGGTAGTGTCTCGTCTCTGCAGCTTTGCTGCTGTGGATATTTTATCTACATTTCTCTTGTCGCTTTGCATAGTATCTTTTAACCGTTTTGGTTCTGTAGTGAAAATGTGTAATTGATATTTTTGTGCACGAAAAGTTTATCATAACGATAAGGCCTTTTTTCCCAACAAAAGTTCATAATCAACCGGGAAGAATTGCGGAGTCTAAACGAGGAAGAGGCCCAAGTATTTACTGGGCTAGTAATACTCGGCCTTCCGATTCCTCCTGGCCCGGGCCCCCTGCGCATCGTCGCGGAACGAGCTGTGCTTATCCGCAGTAAACGAGCCGACCCACCAGCGACAGGGTGGCGCGGGCCAACGCGGCCTGTCGGGCTGAACTGAACGTCCGCGAGGAGGGGAAAAATATCACCGAATCCCGCGGCCGTGCGCGCACGAGGAATGCTCGCCTCGTTGGCGGTGGCGGCTGGTCGCTGCTTGCTTGGTCACCGCGAGTCCGTGACCGTGAGGCGCTTCGCTGTAGTGTACACGTGTACCGTGTACGTCCTGTCGGCGGACGAGGCGGTCAGCGGTGAGCTAGCGCCGTGATTAATTTCGTGTCTGTCGACGATCGTTTTCTCTGACTCAGCAGCTGACAGTACGTAATCACTCAGTAACCAGATGTGAGTATTTTTTTTAGCATTTAAATCTTATATAAAATATTAGTATTTTGGATACTATCTCGATGATACTACTTATTCCATTAACTACTTAATTCACGATTTTTCTTGTTTTATCCCCTACTGTCTCACCATTATTTATTCCTTATTATTAAACCTTATTATTAAAAAGCACTAATCTTTTCTTTTAATATTAATCTCTACCAAACAATCTAAAGATATTTATATTTTGAGATGATTTAATAGTACGCTAGTAGCATCGAAAATCCGGCAATTTGGATCACTCATCCAGTCATCCTCTTCGTGAGGCAACTGTGTTGCGACATAAGAGAGTGTGTAATTAAGAAGTACTCCTACCACGTTCACATAGTTGAGCTTGTTTCATACTTCTGGGTACCAAAATCAGCACCTCATTTGTTTTTTATTTAACACCATTAACTTTCATTTTCATATTTGATATTTGTCTTGTTTAATTTTTTTATAAATATACAAAATTATAAGTTGTTTTTAAAGTTTCTTTGTAATAAATTGAATCATAACAAAATAATTAATGATTATATAAATTTTAAATAAAATGAATGGTTAAACGTAGACCCAAAAGTTAATAACATCAAATAAAAAAGAGAGTATTTATTAGTGTATTTTTTTTGTGAGGGAACCTTGGAGGTTATCACCCTCGTTGTTTTGGCTTTTTTATGTAAAAAAATAAAAAAAATATAGGTAAATAAACTTTTATATACATGTTACTAGCATTCTAAAACAAAAGCTAAAAAATAAACTATAATAAAAAACCAAAATCAACTATAAATTTAATATTAAAAATTTAAATTTTATCTTATAAACATAAGTAAAAAGCTAAAAGATCAGACCATATACACCTGGGTACCTTTTGTTCGACATATATCGCACATCCCTTTCAAATCTCAGCTGACCTCAACTAAAAAAGCTCATATGGCATATAGGGCATATGTAATCCTAAGAACTACCATCGACATGCGTCTTTTCTGCTCCCTCCATTTCATAATATAAGATGACTTTTTTACTTGCAATGTTTAATCATTTGTCTTATTTAAAAATTACAGAAATATCATTTATTTTGCTTGTGACTTAACTTATTATCAAAAGAACTTTAAGCACGGCTTATTATTTTTTATATTTATACTAAATTTTTAAATAAAACGAATGGTCAAACGTTACAATCAAAAAAATCAAACATTTTACGTTATGAAACGAAGGTAGCACAACAAAAGGTTGGATTTTTGCCATTTTTACACTAAACTTTTTTTTAAGCAAGGCCAGCCTTGGTTGGTGATATATTAAAGCAGGAGGCAGCAGTATGTACAAGGCCAGAAGCCTTGAGAGAAAAGAAAAAAAGAAGGAAGAAACCAAAAACAAGTCGAGGTTAACTCGGCACTCTGCTCAGGACTGGAGCAGTTTCAGGAAGAGGTTTAACTGTCTATTCTCACTAGGTGTTTTGCACCACACTGCGCCCACATTTGAATCTCATCTTGAATCATCGCCACCATTTGTTGTTTGTTTTGGAATTCCCCTTTGAAGTTTCTTCTGTTTCTCTCGCCCCATAGTTCCCAAGCCATCAGTAGCTGCAGTGATCTCACGGTCTTGGACAGTTGCTTCGTCTGTTGGGAACCACCCTTCCCCTACCATGGTAGCAGTCCTCCACTAGCTGCTCGGTCGTCTGTAGCACTTGTGTAGCCAATGCTCAGCGACACTGCAATCCAGAGCTCCTTTGTAACCAGGCCTAACCTTTGCTAATACTCCCTCCATATTAATATTTTAATATGTATGACACCGTTAATTTTTAAAATCACGTTTGACCATTCGTCTTATTCAAAATTTATATCCAAATAAGATGAATGGTCAAACGTGGACCTAAAAGTTAATGTCGTCATATAAAAAAATATGAAGGGAGTAGGTTATTTTGTGACATCCCTTTGTACAGACCGATTATTTTTCCTTATTTCACCCGAAGTAGAGGATGACAGAAATAGGATACTCGCTCCTGTTCCATTATTATTGATGTTTTAGACCAATTTCATAATTATTGATGTTTTAGATAAAGTTAAAGTCAAACAATAATAATTTTAACTATCAATAATTTTTAAAATATTTAGTTTAAAGACCTACGCCATGATGCATAGACTACGCTTACAAAGTATTTTTATATAAATAAATATTTACTCTTTCCTTTGTACATATTATAATAAAAAAATATAGTTAATGTTATGTTTTGGAGAGTGCAGACCATACTTTTGTCCCAAACTTCATGAGTTATGAAATTGGAGAGTGTAGAACATTTTTTAGCTCAAAGGAGCGGCTATTTTGATGTAACCATCCACACAAGACAGTGAAAGAGGAGCTTGCTGTCAATTAATTAAGGCCAAGTAAACGTGACGTGGTGGTCTCGTTTGGTTTTTTAAGGAAATATGACATATTTACAAACAAGAATTAAATTGTGAGTAAATTATATATATATATATATATATATATATTCTTAACAAGCTAAAAGCTAGGTTGAAAAATGAATTGCAATGAAAAAACCCAAAAAATAACTATGATTTAAAGTTACAAAATTCAAATTTTAACTTATGTCCATAAGAAAAAAAAAATGATGACTCTACACTATTTATAATGTTCACCCTACCGGTCAGTGTGGTAATTATGCTCGTCATCAGGTGTGGTATTGGTAACGGTAAAATAAACCCATAATTTAAACAACATTTAAAAGTAACTTATTTTTTAAAAAAAAAAATCAGTCATCTCACGGTTTGCTCCGGTCGTCACCGTGCTTGCCGGGAATTTTAAGAATTTCACTCTTAAATATGATAATTAACCTATAGATACAGTATTGTGGCAAATAGTTAAATGGACCTGCATGTTCGCCTGGAGCAAATAGCAACCAGCAGGGAGGTGAAGAGCTGTCCATGAGGTGTAATAGTGAAGGGGAATACGTGATGCATATGGCCATTCACGGCCTCACGGGCAGCTCAGCTAGCTTTCTGGATCCACCATCCATGCATATCCTGTTCTTCGTCACGAGCCATGCAGCGAGTTCTCATGCTTGTCAAGTTGCTTGCTAGAGTTCATGGTAAAGAAGCTTCGCTGGAAATTTCGTCCGATAGCCCAATTGTTGTAACGAAAGGGACATTTGGTTTGGTCTCTAGCCGAAGGTTCAACCCCTTATCAGCTCCATCACCAGAACATGATGGAGACACGCCAGATCTTATTAGCAACCAAGGAAACCAAGAAACGAGAGAATTGAAGAGGGGGAGGCCCTCTAGTGTACTGCAACTACTGTTGCGAGCTGTGTGTCCCCACTCTACCTATGAACTGGAATTTATTGAGCCAGTAGTGCAGCCAGCCATGCTATGCAGAACGCCATCTTTCCAGAGTTCAGCAAATGAAGATTTCCCATAGCAGAAGAAAGAATGTTGCAGTCAGAACTCCCGGCTACCAGTTGAACGAACACGGCAGTATACGGTTGCTAATCTCCAAGCCCATCCATCAATCCATATGCACGTACCGTTCACCATAATTACTCGGTTCTTGTTCGGCCTGCCGTTTCTTTGCTTCAACCTGCCAATGAAAACTGATCGTGTCATGCACAGTGCAGAGTATCATTCTGAAACATGCTTCGTCAGTATGCTCACAAGTTCGCTGTCCGGTTGATGAAGATTTGCCGATTAATTATTGGTCCTAACGCGGGAAGAACAAAGACCAAAAGACTTTCAGTTTTGCAGTCCGACCCCTCTCCTTGTGATAACAGAGAGCAAGTTCAATAGTATATAGCCAACTACTAGCTCTAATTTATTTATAGCTAATCTAATAATCAATTTATATAATAGTTAGCTACAAAACATTAGTTCCATATGTCATACACACATTTAATCTTGAAGCCCGTGTGTAGCTAGCTACAAATTAGTAGCCTACCTCAATTCTCTCTTTTTTCTTATCTCTTTAAAATATGCTTATAACTTGTTTATATAGCCTGTATCTGCTCTAAGAACGACAGCCAGAGGAGCTACTGTAGTTCTCTACGTTGACTAGTTTGAGCCTTGAACTCTGGACCTGCAAGTGTAGCTCTGTATATATCTGTGTCCAGTAGAGTCAGTTCAGCGGCAAAGCAAAGGAAAAGAGCAGAGGAGAGGAGAGGAGAGCTCAAGAGTTGATACGCCATGGCGGGAGGGCAGCTCAACGTGCTGAACACACTCGACCAGGCCAAGACGCAATGGTACCACTTCATGGCGATCGTCATCGCCGGCATGGGGTTCTTCACCGACGCCTACGACCTCTTCTGCATTTCTCTTGTCACCAAGCTGCTCGGCCGTATCTACTACACCGACGTCTCACGGGACACCCCCGGCGCGCTCCCGCCAAACGTGTCGGCCGCCGTGACCGGCGTGGCGCTCTGCGGCACGCTCGCCGGGCAGCTGTTCTTTGGGTGGCTCGGCGACAAGCTGGGCCGGAAGAGCGTCTATGGCTTCACGCTGATCCTGATGGTCGTGTGCTCGGTCGCGTCGGGGCTGTCGTTCGGGCACACGGCCAAGGGCGTGGTGTCGACGCTCTGCTTCTTCCGCTTCTGGCTCGGCTTCGGCATCGGCGGCGACTACCCGCTCAGCGCCACCATCATGTCGGAGTACGCGAACAAGAGGACGCGCGGGGCATTCATCGCCGCGGTGTTCGCCATGCAGGGGTTCGGGATCCTCTTCGGCGCCATCGTCGCGCTCGCCGTCTCGGCTGGCTTCCGGCGCGCGTACCCCGCGCCGTCCTACTCCGAGAACCACGCCGCGTCGCTCGTCCCGCAGGCCGACTACGTATGGCGGCTCATCCTCATGTTCGGCACCATCCCGGCTGCGCTCACCTACTACTGGCGGATGAAGATGCCCGAGACGGCGCGGTACACGGCGCTCATCGCCCGCAACGCGAAGCAGGCGGCGGCCGACATGTCCAAGGTGCTCCACACCGAGATCGAGGAGAGCGTGGGCCGCGTCGACGAGGTAGCCGTCGGCGGCGAGGAGTGGGGGCTCTTCTCGCGGCAGTTCCTGCGGCGCCACGGGCTGCACCTCCTGGCGACCACCAGCACGTGGTTCCTGCTCGACATCGCCTTCTACAGCCAGAACCTGTTCCAGAAGGACATCTTCAGCAAGGTCGGGTGGATCCCGCCGGCGAAGACCATGAACGCGCTCGAGGAGCTCTACCGCATCTCCCGCGCGCAGGCGCTCATCGCGCTGTGCGGCACCATCCCGGGGTACTGGTTCACCGTCGCCTTCATCGAGATCATGGGGAGGTTCTGGATCCAGATCATGGGCTTCGCCATGATGACGGCGTTCATGCTCGGCCTCGCCATCCCGTACCACCACTGGACGACGCCCGGCCACCACACCGGCTTCATCGTCATGTACGGCTTCACCTTCTTCTTCGCCAACTTCGGGCCCAACAGCACCACCTTCATCGTGCCGGCGGAGATATACCCCGCGCGGCTGCGGTCGACGTGCCACGGCATCTCCGCCGCCGCCGGGAAGGCCGGCGCCATCATCGGCGCTTTCGGGTTCCTCTACGCGGCGCAGGACCAGCAAAAGCCCGAGCCCGGGTACCCCAAGGGCATCGGCATCAAGAACGCGCTCTTCGTGCTCGCCGGCACCAACTTCCTCGGGACGATCATGACGCTGCTCGTCCCGGAGTCCAAGGGCAAGTCGCTCGAGGTGATTTCTCAGGAGGTCGCCGACGACGAGGAGGCCGCCTAGCCTATCAGAATTAGTTTGACCGTTTGACCCCGCGCGTGATGCACAGAGTGGTTGCTTGCATCGCGCTGTCCGTTTTACCTGGCTAAGCTTTCTAGATACAGCTTGCATGTGAGACGTGTACATGTTCTTGATGAACTTGTGAGCTTTTCCCTGCATTTTGAAATTAGCAAGCAGTGTCTTTTATAGCCTCAGTGGTTCGCAAAATGCAATGGATATATATACCGGTTGTTCAGGAATTTGTTTGCAGCGACGACCTGTGACCTCTCCATTTGTCCAGTACTCTGTCCGTCCTGTTCGCTGACTTGTCGACTCTTGGCTCGCTTGGCATCTACAGTAGTACTGCAGAAACATCATAGGCTGCGAGTTGCAAGTTGGCACCGAAGAAAATGTCATCAAAATCGGAACTTTGGGACCATAAGAATCAGCAGTTCAGCTTCAGCACACAGGTTTTTAGGCTCTTTGTACCGCTGTCAGGCGTCAGCTGCGTGGATTATTGGCGAGTGGGGACGCATGAGGCTAGGTAGCTGAGAAACTACCCTCACGGATTATCAAGTGATTAATCATTCTGGTTTATTTATTGATAATCAGTCACAGTCGAACTGGTAAGAGGTTGACTTAAAAGGCTATAGAGAGAGGGTGAGAGGAATCTGTACGTAGACACATATTTTTCGATCAAAATGTAGCAAGCACCATGGTCGATGGTTGCATACTTGCATACGTAGGAGTAGGGCAACAATGTGTACTATATCGTCTGTGCAGAAGTGTCAGGTGTGTTGAATATGTGCGGTCTGTACCATGACTAGGGTTTCCCTTATAGTTTTATAAGTATAAATCACGTGCAAAAAAAATATCAGGACTATCGGTAATAATAGTGTAAAAGCCTCAAAAATATGAATTTAATTTTTTAATAAAATCATCGTGGGTTGGGGTCAAACTATGTGGTAGAAAGCGGTTATCATGTGCTAGGTAGCGATCATCGTTTTGGTGGAAACGGCAACCGCGACATCTAGGAGGATAATCATGACATTGTTGTTTTGTGAAAACTCGGGATGCATCATTGTGAATTTTTTTTTTGAAAATTTTCTTTTATTATTTTGAATTTTTTTAATTCTCATGATGTTTAGCGAATTAAATCATATTTTTAATGTTCATGCACTGCCGATATGCCGGATTGCTGTCATAATCGTGGCAATTATCGTGATATTGCCTACTGTATGTTGTTTAGATTGGCCCGTATCATTGGGCCTGGCCCAGCTGCTCTAGTTTGGACTTTGGACAGGCATGATTGATATAGAGAAGGGAATAAGTCCATATTACATCCCTCAAATATGATGCCGAGTATGTATTTCATCCCTCAAATCGAATACCAAATATCTATACCCCTTATGTTAAAAAACCGTCCATTATAGGTCCTAAGGTTGTATGGACCGATGTTGACTCCTGTTTTGCTTACGTGGCGCATGATGGGACCCACTTGTCAGACGCCGTTGGGGAGGTGAAGCTGCTGCTCAGTGCTGTCCTTGCCTTCCTCCTCGGTGCCCTTGAGGTACTCCCCGTCGCCGCTCTGGGCGCCGGAGTTGGCGTCCCGGACGTCGACGGACAGCGAGGTGGACCCCTCCTTGCCGTTGCCGTCGTCGCCACCGCCACCGCCGCGTCCGAAGTCGGAGAAGACGCCGACGTTCATCATGCTGTTCTCGGCGTCGCCGCTGCCCGGCCCGCCGCCGCCCATGCTGGCCTCGCCGTGGAGGATGCTGAACCTGCTGGTGGTGCCCCCGGATCCCATGCCCAGCTGCCCGTGCGCCGCCGCCGCCGCCTGCTGCTGCTGTTGCTGGAGCGGTGACAACATCGGCTACGCGTACATCATCGACGACCGCACCGTCATTAGCGACTGCGGCGCCATCATCTGCACCGACTGTTGCGGCATGTACCGCGGTCCGGACTGCATCATCAGGCTCGACGGATACTGCATCCACGACCAAATTTAATCTCCAACTCCAAGCATCAAGAAACGCAACGCCCCAATGTCGCGCTCACCCACCGACCGATCATCACGTACCTGCGACATGGTGGCCGTCTGCGGCGGCTGGCTGTCGGTGATGATGGCGAGGTACATGAGGTTGTGCTGGAGCTTTGCTTGGTTCCTGCATCACAAACAGCCGCTTCACATCAGACACACGAGGATGGGCCAGTTTGTGGGCTTGTAGGGCAAAGCGGCAGCAACCGAAAACGTGGGGAGGATCGCTCAGTTGCTGGCTGGCTTGCTGCAAACCTACAAACGACTGTGTTCTCCGGCACAAACCAAGATAGCAGCAATGAACACTGAACAGGAGTGCATATACACATGATCATGCATGCGGTTACTACCCAACGACACTGGCAAGTAGGTCCCACCATGCGCCACGTAAGCAAAACAGGGTCAACATTGGTCCATACAGCCTTGGGACCTATGACGAACGGTTCTTTTAAGATAAAGGACATAGATATCTGGTATTCGACTTAAGGGATGAAATACATACTCGGCATCATGTCGAGGGACATAATGTGAACTTATTCCTATAAAGAAGTAAGAAGTTATTTAATTAACTGTGTTTAGATTAGCCCAGCATGTTAGATCTAAAAGAACGATGCCTGCGTTTGCATCTATCGAGAATTTGAGATAGAATAGAGGCTCAAACGTAGGGTTTACAACACCAACGGAGACAGATTCGAATTTCGTGAAATTCAGCCTTTTCTCGGAGCAGATTGATAACATAAACCGCTCGGTTTGTTGGGTTGAGTTTTAAAATTAGTCGACCATGAACTTTTGTCTGATTCACACCAAGAACAATTTTTTTTATAATAGTACGTGCAAATGTATAGTCATGTATATTTCTTTATTAATACAACAAAATATATTTTATTATACTCTGTACTACTTTTTTTTATCCATCCTTATATAACAAAATTTATTTAACAAATGCTAAGAGTCAAGACTCTAAGAGCATCCTCAACAGCTCATCTAAATTTGGTCATCCATATCTCCATTTGGATGATCATCTAAACTAGTTTCATCCTCCATATCTCTTTCTCTTTGTACCCCACTAGATCATCGATATATGACATCCTCTATATCTCTTTAGGGGATGGAGAGTGATAGGATATCTTTATCCTCTATTTTCAGGATAGAGGATGAGATAGATGAGCTGTTGGGGATGCTCTAAGCCCTTTACTCTACGTCACTAAATTTACATATCAAGAGAGTCAGCTAATAAACACTTTTGTACGTGTCCAAAGTTAAAACTATACTTGTCAATGGTGATAGCCAAGTTAAATAGACGCTAGTTTATGGTAACAGATATTTGAAATTGGAGAGAGCAGCAGAATTCGAAAGATCCAATTACAACTATAATCCAGCCAATTACAATTCTAACCCATCCAATTACAACTCTAATCTGATCCAGCTTTGCACAGGCCAGCATGTGAAGAAGACACAAGTATGTGCAGAAGAATTCCTGCTTATAAAGAATGGGACACATAAGCCATATGCAAATATGATGCTTTCTCTCTGAAGCAAAAGTTCTTCATTGAATTAAGTACCCAAGCTAAAATGGGACAACTTCAAGTACAAAAAAAAAAGGTGCTCAAGTAGGAGTGCGAACGTGCTAATAAATGGAGTATTGCATTTCCTATCACGCAAAATGTACGAGCTTCGCATGCATGGGTTCGTCGTCGTTGCGTCATGGAAGGATTACACCATCTCAACTCCGGACTGGCTGGCGGCGTTGGCAGGGCGTTCCGCGTCGTCGGCTTCGCCGGACATCTCCTCGAGGGACTTCCCTTTCGACTCCGGCACGAGCATCCATGTCAAGAGGAAGCCAAGAAGGTTGCACCCGGCGAGCACGAACAGCGCATTCCGCACGCCGATCCCTGGCTTGTACCCGGCGTCCACGTGCGCCTTGTCCCGTGGCTGCGCCGCGTAGAGGAAACCGAACGCTCCTATGATCGCGCCGGCCTTGCCGGACGCGGCGGAGATGCCGTGGCAGGTCGACCGGAGGCGCGCCGGGAAGATCTCGGCGGGCACGATGAACGTCGTCGCGTTCGGCCCGAAGTTAGCGAAGAAGAAGGTGAAGCCGTACAGGACGACGAAGGCGACCTGGTTGCCGGGCATTGTCCAGTGGTGGTACGGGATGGCGAGGCCGAGCATGAACGCCGTCATCCCGGCGAAGCCCAAGAGCTGGATGACGAAGCGGCCGATGACGTCGATGAGGAAGACGGTGAACCAGTAGCCCGGCACGGTGCCGCAGAGCGCGATGAGCGTCTGCGCGCGGGAGATGCGGAACACCTCCTCGAGCGCGCTCATGGTGCGCGCCTTGGGGATCCAGTGGATGCTGGTGAAGATGTCCTTCTGGAACAGGTTCTGGCTGTAGTACGCGACGTCGACGAGGAACCACGTCGCCGCCGTGCCTAGGAGGTGCGCGCCGTGGCGCTTGGCGAAGCGTGCCGAGAAGAGGCCGTAGTCCTTGCCCCTCGTGATGTCCTCCAGCTTCTCCGTTTCCACCTCGATCTCCACCTGCAACACTTTGGCCATGTCCGACGAGGCCTGCTTCGCGTTCTTGGCGACGAGCGCGGTGTACCGCGCCGTCTCCGGCATCTTCATCCGCCAGTAGTAAGTCAGTATAGCCGGCATCGCGCCGAGCATCAGGATGATGCGCCACACGTAGTCGGCCTGCGGCACGGTGGACGCCGCGGCATTGACCTCGTACGCCGGCGCCGGGAACGCGGACCGGAACACCGAGGACATGGCGAGCGTGACAACGCCGCCGGCGAGGATGCCGAATCCCTGCATGGCGAAGACGGCGGCGATGAAGGCACCGCGGGTCTTCTTGTTAGCGTACTCGGACATGATGGTCGCGGACAGGGGGTAGTCGCCGCCGATGCCGAACCCAAGCCAGAAGCGGAAGAAGCAGAGCGTGGCCATGACGCTGGCCGGCGTGTGCGAGAAGGAGAGCCCGGAGGCGATGGAGCAGATGACCATGAGCAGCAGCGTCATCCCGTACACGCTCTTCCGGCCGAGCTTATCGCCGAGCCACCCGAAGAAGAGCTGGCCGGCGAGCGTGCCGCAGAGCGCGACGCCGTTCACCGCGGCCGCGACGTTGGGCGGCAGCGTGCCGGGGGTGGGCCTGGTGACGTCGGTGTAGTAGATGCGGCCGAGCAGCTTGGTGACGAGCGAAATGCAGAAGAGGTCGTAGGCGTCGGTGAAGAACCCCATGCCGGCGACGACGATCGCCGTGAAGTGGTACCATTGCGTCCTCGCCGCGTCGAGCGCGCTCAGCACCTGCAGCTGCTGATCATCCCTTGCCATGGCCAACTGCGTCGCGTCGCGTCGAGTCGGGGGACGGCTGCTACGTACTTAAGATCCAACACGTACTATGCTTATAACAGATCGGGATTCGAGTCCGAGGTAAACCGCGCCGTGGAGCCCGATCGAGTTTGTTACGGGAACGAGGTACGTACGCGACGCGCGGTTGGCTGTCAAACACCGGCTCGGATCGTGATACGATAACGGAACATCGAAACAGAACTATCCCGGCCGATCCGGGCGGCGGCGGTAAGCCGGTAACACGTCCTGCCGCCCCCTCCTGCCGCGGCCCAGCAACAGCGGCCACACGTCCATGCGGCCCATCTCCGGCCCAGCGACGTGTGCGGGTTGGCGCTTCCGGAGTTATGGTTGGGCCACGAAACGACTTCTGCGATATTTTTTTTTGAAAGATTAAAGAACGGCATTTCGTTGGGACGGGATTGCTAAATGACTTTGCTAATAATATTGTCTCATGCACCGACACCGGACTGCTGTATACCTGTTTTTTAATTATTCCGTCCAACGGGATGCCGTGCTCTATTTTTTTCGTCAAAACGGAATCGAAGACGTACGGAGTATTCAACTCGTTTCATATTATAAGACTTTCTGATGTTTTTTAGATTTATTTATTTGTTAGTGAATCTAGATACACATATAAAATATATACATTGATATATTAATAAATCTAGACAAATTTAGAAAATCTTACGATATGAAAAAGAGGTAAACGAGTGAGCCGAGTAGATCATAGACTAAAATTATATTGAAAGTAGCAAAACGTAATTATAGGGATAGAACATGCGGGTGTCGATAGTTGATAATCAATGCTAAAAGAATTTGAACAAAATCACATATCTAACTTAAAATTATTGGTTAATATATGATCACTTAAATTCATTCTTATATTAAGTAACTTGTGAACTCTTTCTACTCCAGCCATATACTTAAAACAGGGATTGGATTGAAAAGTTGATTCTACAACGACCAGCCAAATAGAGACATGTACTATAGATATTGAGGTATTTAAAAATACAATAATTGCTATATAAAAAGGCTAGTATCCGTCGGAATAAAAAAAATGCTCGGTAAAACCACTAAATCGTTTTTTTTATTTCTACATTTTTTACCATTTACATTTACAATATTGTCTGTTACCATTTCACCGATGAGTTTTACTTCCATCCTTACTTTTGTACCTTAGGGTACCGGTATCTCGCAGTACCAAATCGTTTCTGATCGTTTAATTTAACAGTGCATATTCTACTTAATTAGATCTAATGGTGATTCAATAGTGAGAAACGATTTGGTAAGATAAAAAAAATGATGGAAGTAAAACTCTTCACCGATAGTAGCCGACTAGCCGGCAATCCCGCTCCCCGGCCACTCACCTCGTACGGTCCAGCGGCTGTGCAGCAGCCAACCGCGGCGTCGCGCCGGCATGGTCGCGCGCGCGCACACGGCACACGCTTTGAGAATCATTGACAGCAACAGATTCCGCGGGTTCGGTTTGCCAACTTCCGAGGACCACTTCTTTTCCTTTGCCGGGGAATCGATTTTTACTTCTATCGATCAGCCGAGCTCACTGACCAACTTTGGCTAATTAATCAATTGCATGGGTAGTTGGAGGAGGGTTTTGCTGTTTCGAATTTTCTACTTTCTTCATAGATGGCAGATAATAGAGATATAGAGAAGTACAGTGTACGTTTAATGAGTATACAGTACTACAGTACAGTGTATGTTGTATGGGACTAGTATCAACTGCCGCTGCAGGCCTTGGATGGAAGAGTATAATATACTGTTAGACGGCGGCTTCGCCCATGCTAAACGTACTACGAGGCTGATCGCTGATGCATGGGCGATGAACCGGAACCAGGCGCTTTCTGCTTCCGGGAGCTTCATGTGCTTGACTGCGTGTGCCGGAACAACGATCGATGTGCATGCCTGCACGTGTGCCAGTGCACAATCATGTAGTCATGTCATGTCATGCATGCACGCATGCATGGCCATATATGCTCTAGCTAGCTATCAGAAGAAGCTAAAAGCTAGCTATGGAGAGTACAGAGTACTGTCCTGCACCTCCTCTGTTATTCGTAGCAAGCTGCTGGATCTATATATAGCGGCTAGCTAGTACCCCTTGTCTCGGTAGTTGTCCTCCGCGAGGAGCTCCTCCAGGACCTTGTCGTCGAGGCACTCCAGCTCAACCTTGTCGGCCGACGTGCCGGCGCCGCGGCCCCTCGGGGCCGCCGCGGAGGCGGCGGCGGCGGCGGAGTTGGACGGTGGAGCCGGCGTGTGGGACGACGAAGAGCCGGTACCCGTGCTCATCCTGCTGGCCTCTTCCGGGAAGTTGAGCACGGCCGCGGCGCCCTTCCTGGCGAATGCGGCACGGTCGTACGCCCGCGCGGCCTCCTCGGCGGTGTCGAACGTGCCGAGCCACAGGCGGGAGCCGCCGCGCTCCGGGTCACGGATCTCCGCCGCGAACTTGCCCCACGGCCGCTTCCGCACGCCGCGGTACTTGCCGCCCTCCTTCTTGTCGTCCTCCATGCGCGCTCGCGCTTGCGGGAGAGAGAGAGGGAGAGAGAGCACCTGAGGTCGGTAGGCTTATACCATATGTATACTGAGCTCACTGTTTTCTGGTGTTATAGTGATCTGCAGAGCTACCTAGTTAGCCAGCAGCAGCAGCAGCAGAAGCATCGAGCAAATGGCTTGATGGATAGACTGGTTTCAGGTGTGCAACTGTGCATGCGGCGGCTGGGCATATGCGACCCTATTTATACAGTGGGCGCGGCATTACGGTGTACCGTCGCATGCAGGGCGCGCGGTACGTATATGTACTGTGTACGCTCTCGCTTTTGGATCAAGTTGTTGCCTCATCATCTTCATCTATCGATCTCACCGTGCCTTGCGTTGATCTTCATCGTCTTACCCGGCGTTGCCGCATACAAGTCTACACGAAAACAATGCCTGGCGAGTTGTGATGGCACGCGCATGCAAGTTGATGTTATCACACTTTTCTGACAATTCAACCGGCCAACCGCGAGCACGGTGCTGATGTTCACTGCTAGTTTTTTGCTTTTCCCACGAAATGGCCGACAGTTAGAAGCCGCAGGAAGCTGCGATAGTTGTACCAGTTAAGAGCGAAATGCTCCCTAGAGAGTAGAGAGCGCAGGCATGCGTGTCGATCTGACCATGATATGGTAAGGTTAATCTGCCTTTTTCTCTATCTCCTAAACTAAACAACACCCACGTAGGAAAACAGAGGGAGTACATTGTCCAGTGTACGTTTCAGAGTGCATCTCCCTCTCCACAGCACGAGCTTTCACTCTATACTTGTATAGTGACTTATAAATCGGCTGGTGCAACATAAGCAGCTAACAGAGGCGATGGAGCTAGCAAAGTCACTGGTATGTGGAATCTGGGTCACGTGGGTCGCGCGACCTGACACGGACTAAGGCGAGAAAATGGCGTCATCGGGAATATTCACGTACCGGTGGTGCTGCATGCGTGCCAATCTCACGTTCTCACGGCCGGCCACGGGTGGGTGTTTTCAGAGCAACACACATCCTATTAGTACTGCTTACTGATACATGGGTCACATATATTATTAGACCAATACGTCAATGAGCCGTATTAGAAAAAAAAAATAACGTATAAGATCTCGTTGGATGTATTTGGCACAGTAGCTACTTTATAAGCCGCCGCCACCACCATCATCCGCACTAGCTTGACCCTTCATATAGTCTATATATGTACATATCGATCGATCCAGCGAGCGACGGTTGGGTGGATGGATAAGTGAGAGTTGGGTCGCCCGGGGCTCGATCGCTCTCTCGCCGAGCCAAGTTGCACCGTCCATTTGCCCCAGTCGCCTGCCTGTGCCTGTGGACCAGCCGCGCACGCCCCGCGCGGCGCGCGCTAGAAGATCGAGCGCCCGGTTCGGTTGCTCGGCGCCACCGCGCCACCGGCTAAAGCCTAAAAACCTGGCTCGATCCGTTCCTCCCCGTGTCGTCGACGTACGCATCCGGCCGGCCTCCGCCTCGGTACTTGTCGCGCACGGGCGCGCAGCGGAATCCTTCCCGCTAGCGCTGCTGCGTGCCTCGCGCAAAGCCGATCGACTCTGGAAGAAGATTCTACCTACGGACCTGGATGGATGGATGGATGGATGGGGGTCTGCGGTCTGTGGATCGATCGGCGATGAGACGATGAGCAACCAACCCGACCGGCATGGATGGGCATTGATTATGAAGATTGAGGGCTCGGTTGCGCCATGTAGGAGCAAGGAGTATAAACCTCTTAACACAAATCCTAATATACAGATTAAATGGTGAGGTGGAGGAGAAATTTAACAAAAGAGCGAATCAACCACCCGTTAGGTATGGAGCAACCACTATACAATCTCTAAGAGAAAAAATTAAATTAACTAATTAATGGTTGAAAATAGCATATTAAAAATAATATAGATGTGATGCGTTATATGTGTTATCTTTTAATTAATAAATTGCTTATATGAATAAAATTAGAGATGACTTTCACAACTGCTACAGGGCTCTCAGCCGTCGGCACAACGTCGTTTCTGCTGCTGCTGCTGCGGCGGCGGCTACAAAATTCCTTTGCCCATTTGCAACGGGATCCTACACTTTAAAGCTCTGTAAATTCAATCATATGAGGGTGTTCACGTGTACCCTGCAGAGGAATGTAGGAAAGGCATGTAACTTTGCTAAATGCTAATGAGAACATCCGCCACCCTGCACGCGGAAAATGTCGCCATAAGATTTGACTGGACGGGAATGGCAATACGTCTCGCAGGTTAATGTATGGCTGGTGGAGAATACACCTTAGAGATTCCAACCTCTCTCTTTCTTGCCCACGTATACGAGTGCTTTGGTTGGGTTTAGTTGGGAAAATTTTTTTGCAAGAGAGATCACATCGATGCGTATGGTCACACATTAAAAGTATTAAACATAGTCTAATTACAAAATAAATTTCAGATTCTGCCTGGAATCCGCGAGACGAATTTTTTGAGTCTAATTAATCTGTCATTAGCACATGTTGATTAATGTAGCACTTTGGCTAATCATATACTAATTAGGCTCAAAAGATCCGTCTCACGATTTCTCCCATAACTGAGTAATTAGTTTTAATGTTCATACATATTTAATAATTTATTTAGATGTCTAAAGATTCGATGTGATGTTTTTGAAACTACACATGTCTTTTTTAAACCAAAAGCACACCATATACAAGGTTCCTTCAAGAATGACCGAGGCTTGACGCCCATGTATAGCTTTATACTTATCTACTACAGGTACAGTGTGATTGCCACATGGGGAAAGCATTTTAAACTCTAGGAAAAATATACCTTGTACATACTTTTTATCCAAATAGCTATTAAAAAATTTAAAATTAACAAGATAAATTAACTATCATATGTTACTCTACAGACATGCTAATAATAATATGACTAACACAATATACAAAAATAAAATAAATTCTGAAAATAACTATCATCTTTCATTTTTTTTATTTTACAAAGTTGTGCTATAACGTATATATTTATGAAACAATATATTACATGTTCATATATCTTACCAGAAATTTTATATTTTTAATAACTATTTAGATAACATTAAAAAATAAAGAGACTTTTCTATTATCTCCAGAGTTTAAAATCCGATTCCCGGCCAACCTGGCATCACCGCATCACGTCATTGCCGCATAAGTAGTTATCGAAATTTGCCATGCATGCATTGCATGTGCTATCTTTGAAATGTATTTGTCAAGTACTCTCTCCACTCAATTCATATCGTTCTGGATAATTCTAAAAATATCTTTTGTTGACTATAATTTCTCTTATAATATATTAAACCAATAAATAAATGTATGATTTTATCAAAGTATTTTTAAAGCTAACCTATACATGTTGTCCTAATGAAGTTTTGATAGCTGAAGTTTCAAAAGATTGACCAAAGTTTTCCAAAATAATATGAATATTAGGGTACCGAAAGACAGTATACTCCTACAGGCTTTTGAACTAGCTATTAGTGACAGCCATCTTTCGTTCAGTACGATGAAGAGGAACACCTCAATTGAAATGGTACTTTTCTGGATCGAAACAAAACGGTCTTGGAAAGCGTGATTATACGGCCGTCGAAAAAAAATGTGATGCCTCTTAATATCTGTGAACGGTATAATTTATCTTCTAAAGAATAACCAATCAATTAATCTGTCACCGATAGCAATTGCTAAGGGTGGAGTTGTACTACAGATTCCTGAACCACAGGTCCACAACAGCAACAGATACATGCACAATCTATCACTATTCAGCTACAACAATAATTATCTAGACGAATACTGTACACATAAGAAAGTGAAGGACTTCGTGGGATACGGGTGCACTGGCTAGGTAACGCTCCTTTTATTTTGAGAAATTTTACCTTTCTTAAAAATTACCGATAGTACTGTATATTCAGCATAAAAAATTATTTTCAGCTTGAGGTTACCAAATTTTTATGTAAATTTGGTACTTAAAATTACCATTATTTTTTATATGCATGTAGCACAGTGCCCGTTGTTTGTTGTCAGAGATGGTCCAAATAATTACTTCCTTTATCTCACATAGATATTATTTTTATCCACTTTTTTATTCACAAACAATGATTTTTAAATAATTATTGTATTAAATTTTATAAAAGTAAATGACAAACGCATGGTACCGTTGAAAGTTTTTTCAAGTAGCTAGCATGATATTAAAGTTATCGCACATTCAATACATCTTGGTATGAGTTGTCTCGCTCACCAATACTCTCTTTTTTTTTATTTGCTGTTGTTGACGACTGATTGTCTTATTTAAAAACTTTATCTAAACATATAAAACTATACGACATACTTAAAGTTCATACGATAATAAATCAAATTATAATAAAATAATTAATGATTATATAAAATTTTTAAATAAGATGAATGGTAAATGTAGATCTAAGTGATAACGGCGTTAGCATTAGATAAAAAAACGAAATAGTAGCAAATTTTTACTAGTCACACCACCCACACGCAGGGAAAACTGTTTTAAACTCTTAAGGGAACATTTCTTAACTATTGCATGTTACATCTAAATAGTTAACAAAAAATTAAAAAAATTATACGAAGAGAGATTAATACTAAATATACAACTCCATAAACATGTAAGTTTAAATATGTCTTTTACAGATTATAACAAAAATAACAAATATGACTATGAATATGCGTATACTGTCTAAAGTTTAAATTTATTGTTTTTTGTTATAAATTGTAGAAGTCATATTTAAACTTGAATGTTTGGGTGATATATATTATATTAATCTATCTTCACACCTTTTAAAATTTTTAATACCTATTTAGATGACATGCAATAGATGAGTGAACGTACACTCGAGAGTTTAGAATGTTCCAACACATAGGCCTAGTCACAACTCACACGGGTGGATGTTGCCTTGGGATCAAACTCGTCGCATACTTACCACCAAACCGCCTACGAAGTACTCTCTTCACTTTTTTACATGGTACTTTTATGTTTACGTTTGAAGGTTTGTCTTATTTAAAAAATATAATTATTAATCATTTTGTTATAATTCGATTTACTATTATAAAAAAATTAAATATGACCTATAATTTAACATATTTGAATAGAACGAACGACCAAAAAGTGAACGGCGTCATATAAAAAACATGGAGGGAGTACAAAATAAAAATTACTTAGTGAAACACAAAAAACACTTCAATGTATAACCTAAATTACTTCATCATCTAGCCATCCACCTTTGAAACTCTAATTTCTTAAAGCACGAATATGAATGTGCTACGTTCCTTTGCACTTGTGCGATGACCGCACACAATCGCCCCCTTCCCCACATCAATCATCCCTAAGGTGCATGTAACCGTGCTCGTCAAAATCTTCAAAAGTAATTTGGACATATATTACATATACCACATTAAATGAAAATGTTATCAATTATAAATTTTTAATTTCATCGAGCAATATAATTTTGATATAATGTTTTGAGTTTATATGTCATATTTACAAGGTTTAAAGATATTATACGGAAAATTTGTATTTAAACCTACCACGTCACGAAAGTCACCATGTGGGAAGGTGATTTTTAAAAATCACTACTAGAGGGTGTTAAGGGTGTAGTTTTATAAATTTTGAAAACGAAAATAAACCTTTTTAAATATTATATTATATATATATATATATATATATATATATATATATATATATATATATATATATATATATATATATATATATATATAATATACACGTACACGTACAGGGGGTGGATGCCATGACTTGATGACTTCGGTTTAAGCAGTTTGCATGATTAACAGGTGCTGTCACTAAAATAAAATGAAGATCTACAGACTACAGTGCTCTGATCGGATTAAATTAACACTCTCACGCACTGCCCATCTCCTGATTAACCTCGGTACCAAACACGGCCACGGATGTGAATCGTGATGGGTGATTGTTTGGATATTTTATGAAAAACTAAAAAGTATATTTACAAACAAAAAATAAAACTCTTATATCTACATTCTTAACGACCTAAAATATAAATATAAAAAATAAACTTCTGTGCAAAACATCAAAATTAACTTTAATTTTAAATTTTAAATTTAATTTTTATCATACAGCTATGCGTATAAGTGAAAAGACACGGATGGTTGCGTCAAGGAGAGACACAGGTGGTTGCGCAGTGATCATCGAAGGCCCGTCACTGTCGCTACGCTTTTCACGCGCGCCGTCGCCGTCGCCGCTGGCCGTCCCCGTCCACGGCTGCGGGTCAAATCGATCGCGTATGCATCTGGCATGTCGCCGTGGTCCATGTGAAGGCATCTATCTGCAGTCGCTGCCCGGCGATCGCGTCGCCGGCCGTCCGGTCAAGTTGATCGCGCGCGCAGCCACGGCGCGCGGGAGGATATCTCGCCGGGACGGACGCCGTCCGTCAGCTTGTGCCTCGTGGCTCGCGATGCGGACACGGCGCGCCGGAGCTCCGATTGGCTCAGCCAAGGATCCAGTTGATCGAGCGATAAATTCGATCACGAGAGAGCTAGGCCCCAGGATGGTGCTGACACCGAAGATCTTCGCACATCGAAAGCAAGATAAAGAAGATCCTGGGGGACCGAAATTCTGCCCAAATTCAATGAGGGAGTGTCCGCGATCGCATCGTGAGAAGGATAAGATCGACTCCATCTGTATCACTGTATGACTTTTGAAGGTGTACATGTTGGCATTTGGCAATCTAAGAAAGCGCAGTATAGTTAGGAGCGAGGGTCGATTGTTCGTGTGTTTCACGAAAAGAACAAACGGAATATTTACTAAGAAAAAAAATTATAAATAAAAAAATTATATACGTATTTTTAATGATCTAAAAGTCAATACTAGAAAATAAAATTCAGCGAAAAAACTCCAAAATCAACTATGAATTTAAAAATAAAAAATTTGATTTATAAGCATAAGTATAAGCAAAAATATAGAGGGTGGGACAGGACAGTTGGGTTCTTTTACAACTGTTTGATTCTTTAAAAAATTTAAGCTCAAAACTGAATAAAATTTTTAACTCAAATCCACTTTGAACCCAATCCTAATATTTTATTTGTAAAGTTAGGCTCATTACTATAAGTATAGTCATGTAATTAAATAACGAACTAATCCATACTATGTGCTTCTGCATTCTCCTTATCTTGAAACTATTGGTTGTGTACTTGGATTCATGCTTAAAAAAAAACTACTCATCAGTCGGTTCGGAGCCGTTGTACTTGTATGGTTTACTCTGTAGCAGAGCAGATACAACTGTTCAATTGTTTCCATTTTGTTCACACATTAAAAATGATCTCAACAACTACAGCTTCGTCATCAGTATATTATAATCCACCTGTCACAATATGTCGATTTTGTGTTCAAACCATGAAGGAAAGAAAGGGGAAAAAAAACGATACTGTTTGCGTCTTTCTTTTGGGCTGCGAAATATATTGCCCACATGGAACTCATTGTCCTAGTCGGTTTAGGTACAGTACAAAATCAACAAGAATAAACAAAACGACCCATTAAAGAAACGTACTGAAGGAACGAGGAACAAGTGACAGCCCAATCCAAGCCTGGAAGGGCCCATCTATACCAGGATTCTTTCTATTATTAATTTCAACGGTTCATGTACCCTCTTCCTCTTAAAATGTAGCTACTTTTATTATTTAAATTTATCTTAAAATATAATTATATACCTCATCATTTCAATCTGATCATTGCATATATTTTTTCAACTCATCCTTCACAACTGTTTCTCACTGTAAACTTAACCCCTGTAAAAATAGGGGCATACGTAGTTATATTTTAAAATAGATGAAACGACATATAATTTATACTTTATTAATTGGAGAAATAAACAAAAAGGTTTTCACATGTCCAAAAATGGGCCTTCAAAACGTTAGGATAGTTTTTTTAAAAAAAAAATAATAAGTATTCCTTTTGTTGCGATCTCTCTAAGAAATAGAGATAATATATTCCATGTCGCTGAGTTCATCACGATTCAATGATTTATCATTGACATCGTCACTTTTCATAATATATCAATGAGTCTACTGATTGTTCTATAATATATCATTGGGCTGACAGTTTTTATTCAAAAATACGCAAAATGCCATTATAGTCTTATTGCACGATATAGAAATTTGTGTATATACTTCAATTTTTTTTTCAAAAAAGTATATACTATGTTGAATAATGGATACATTATATTTTAGAAACAAAAAATATACAATCTTGAAATTTATATATAAACTTTCACATCATATAAAGAGGCTACATGCAAAATTTTCTATTTTTTAAAAATTTCTAAGTGTATAAATCAATTGTTAACATTGCATGTATATAAGGGTATTTTGATTATGTTTGAAAAATTATCTTGGCCAGTGATGTATTATTAAACAATCAATAAACTCACCGATATATTATAGAAAGTGGTAGTATGAATAGTAGATCATTTAGTTGTGACAAACTCAGTGATATACAATAGATTATCACCAGAAATATGTAATCGACCAGCCGTTTCTGATCAAATTGCCAAAATGCAGAGCTGCAGAATAGAATATTATTTTGAAATCGAAGAATAAAATATTGTGAAGCAAAAGCAACTCATGATAGATTACGTGTTCAATCATACGAACTCTCATCGAAGTTGACTTTTGAGTAATTAAAGTTCAGAAAACGGTAGCAACAGCGCGTCTTATCAGCAAAGCCGTATGTAACGCGTTAGCTGTGCCAAAACATTCAGACTCATGCATTGACCATGCCCACTGCAACGTACTCTTTATGCTAAAAATTAAGAACATCCACTGGTGCAGTGTGCTTAAGCAAACACTCCCATTTAGGAGTATTAGGTACGTAACAATAATAAATAATCAGTGCTAGGGATGCAATATTATCATAGCTTCAATATGTAAAAAATAATATTGCCCAACAGCTACAGCTAGAGGCACAATAATAGTGTACGAAGTCATTATCTTTTCTTGACGACATGGATGATCTTAGCCCAATTGATCGGCATTTTTCATCGTTATGTACCGCTGTTTTCTATGTAAAATTTAATAATTTATAGTATCTAATTTTTATCAAAAGTATTAAATATTACCAATTACCAAATCTATTATATATAAAGTAATAAGAAAAGGAGGCTTCATGTTGTCTCTTACGGGTCAGAAATTCTGAGATTAATCGGAGGAAAATAGGAGAAAAAAAGAAAAGATATTTTTTAGGAGAAAAGAATGGCAAAAAAATTGAATCGGACAACAAGAAAAAAATAGAACGGCAAAATTTAATCGGAGGAGGAGAAAATATTTTTTTAGGAAAAAAAGGAAAGAACGGCAAAAAAAAGGGAAAGAAAGATATTTCTTTTGAATCGGACTTCGTGAATACCAAACTATATCTACTTAGTATCTAACTTTATGAAAGTGCGCTAATTATTGAGGGATGCGTAATAGAAAAATCCAAATATCAGGTATGAAGAAAAGAGTCCATGTGTAAATACATTTTAGAAAAATCTAAATCTTGGATTAAAAGTTTTGAAATAGTTGATACTGAGGGAAGAGCCCATCTATAGATGCAATTTAGAAAGATCTAAAATTTTGGTTAAAATAGAAAAATTAAATAAATATAGATAATAAAAAAGTCCACATGTAAATAAATCTCGGATTCAAAAGTTTAAAATAATTGATATTTAGGGAAGGATCCATCTATAGATACAATTTAGAGTCATCTAAAATTTCGGTTAAAAAGAATCAGATTAGAAATATAATTTCAGAACTAAAAATAAAGAAAAATAATAAAAAGAGCCTATGTGTAAATACAGTTTAGAAAAATCAAATCTTTAGACGAAAAATTTTAAAATAATTATACTTTAAGAAAATTTAAATTCAAATTAAAAATTAAAAAGTAATTATTATCTAAATAAGAGACCCTACATAGATTCAATCTACGACGGCTAGCCATGTAATATTCGCGGGCCACCGTGTTAGTTTTACATAGAAAAAAGTGATACCTACTGTATTGCTCCTATAGTCATTCTGGAATTAGTTCTTATACCACCACGCTCCAAAAATCAGGCGTCTTGCACTCGACAACCATCCGATTTAGACTACTCGTGCATACTTTACAAACTTGGGATCTTTGGGGTAGCTTCTGCCAGCCGAGCCCATGTACGTATTATTTTGGTTCAGAACTTATTGCTTTTACTCTCCTTCATCATAAATATTTAATACTTTGGATAAAAATTAGTTAAATTATTGACACTGAACCATTGATAATTTTTCAAATGCTTAAAATGTAAGAAAATGATAGGGGTGTATTTGCTTTGAATAGTACCACCCTAGCATAATAAACTTATATGCTAGGGGTGTATTTGCTTTTGCATGTCACGTAAATAGTTGTGTATTTTTTGAAAAAAATATAAAAAGATAGATTACTATATGATATATCACTTGATGAATATGCATGTATGAGGAATAAATTAAACTCTAATTACTTATGTATATTCACTATTCAGTCATATTTGGTGTTTTGTTGACTCCGAAGCCAAATATATATGACCAAAGAAAGCTTGAAACCAAAAAAAAAAAGAAAAAAGAAAAAGAACCATATGGTTTATCAAAAACATAAACCTTCGACCAGACACATAACGTGTTTTTTATTCCCTAGTACCAAGCAACAAGCTGATCCCGGCTGTGCAGCGTGCGTACTATCATTGGAGGAGTAACCGGGCATACGCCGTGAGCGCCGCCCGGTTTCTTTGGTTTGCCTCGATGGAAGGAGAGCCGAGGAGAGGAAGCCTCGATGTCACGCGGACGCCAATACAGCAGCGGATCGGCAGGCGCATCGGCCGGCCGCGTGCGGCCGTGAGATTCGAGTTGACCTGACCAAAGCCAAAAGGCCAACGCATGCACCCCACCTCCACGGCGCAGCACGATGCATCGCCCTCGCGCCGCGCCGCCCCGCCCCGCAGCTCAGCCGTCGCCTTCGCAGATGGCGCCCCGACCTGTGCCTCCCACCGATTTATTTTTTTTAAAAAAAAATGGAAAGGAGGTAGCCATCGGCCTCGCCTTCCGCGACTTGGCGTGGCGCGGTTTTTTTTTTCTATTTAGCCGACGCCACGCCAGTACGCCACGCGCGCTGACGCCCACTACATCGATACCGCCTCCACCTGCAGCTCGCTTCCTTGGATCACTCGCGACTCCAGCTCCAACCTCACGCAGCCTCCGCTTAATTCTGCCCTCCGTCTCTCTCCTATTTGTTTCTTTGATCGATTGCTCGATCGGGGATCGCACGAGCATTGTGTTGGCCGGCGCCGGCGGGGCTTGCAGCTAGCTATGGATGCGGCGGGCGTGGCGGGTGCGCCCATGGCGTCGCCGCCGCCGTACGACAACCCGTCCGCGGGGTTCCCCATCGCGATCGTCATCGCCATCGGGTTCATGGTCACCTCGCTCATCCTCGCCAGCTACTACTTCCTCGTCGTCCGCTGCTGGCTACGCGGCACGGGCGGCGGCGCGGCCGGGGGCGGGGCCGGCGGCCTGCTGCACCGCTCGCGCCGCGAGAGCGCGGTGGAGCGGGTCTCCGCGGTGTTCTTCGCCGACTACGAGTCCGAGCTCGGCGGCGGGCTCGACCCGGACGTCGTGGCGGCGCTCCCCATCGTCAAGTACCGCGCGCGCCGCGCCGGGAAGTCGCCGTCGGCGCAGGAGTGCGCCGTGTGCCTGTCGGAGTTCGTCCGCGACGAGCGCCTCAAGCTGCTGCCCAGCTGCTCCCACGCGTTCCACATCGACTGCATCGACACCTGGCTCCACCACAACGTCAGCTGCCCGCTCTGCCGCACGGTGGTCACCGGCGCGGCCGGCCTCGTCGTCCGCGACGACCAGTACGACGCGTCCAGCCGGGAGCTGGCCGGCGAGAGGCGCATCGACGCCGCCGGGAGGATGGGCCACGGGAGCTCGTGCAGGTTCCCTAAGAGCGGCGCCTCGCAGGAGCCAATCCGGCGATCCTTCTCCATGGATTGCTTCCTAGGCGATCTCGGCCGGAAACCGCCGCCGCCGCCGCCGCGGAAGGAGCCTACAGACCCGGAGGCCGGGCCGAGCAGCAGCATCGTCGTGCCCACGGGGGGCACCGCCGTCGCCGCCGGCGAGACCAGCGGGCGGTTCCGGCGGCTGCTGTCGTCGTTCGGGCTCGGCCGGAGCTCGCGGAGCACGGTGCTGCCCATCCACCTCGACCCGTGAACCACCTCGGGTTCGTGCCACTTAATTAACTCGCTCTTACCGCTTAATTAATCTGAGTAAGCCTTTGTGCCACTTGTGTGCGTGCAATGTGTACAGCAATGATAGCAGATTTGCGTTTAGAATTTTGCCGTCTCCATTGATTACTTCTTGGCCTCTTGCATCCCAAGTGTTCCCGGCATGACATGTCAATCTTCCGTACGTGATTGATCGATGTTAATTAGTAGTTGGTACATCAGATAGTTTTTCTTTTTCATTTTTCGGATCAGATGTCAAGTGTATAACATTGCCATTCATTAACCACGCGTGAAATCGCAGCATTACTTTTTTCTGTGAACTACACCCAAAAAAAGCATGCAAGTGTTCAAAAGAGGACGAGGGATGCAAACCCGTAATCCTGCCAAGTCTGTGCGTGGTTTGTACTTGACACAAACATTTTTGCTTGGCTTCAAAAACAAGTCTGGATGGTGGCCATGACAAGATCAAGCGAAGGGACGTGCGAAGATATTACCAATCTCTCCCCAAACACTGCAATCTCCATGTCAATATCACAAAGGTAGAGAGCTATCAATCTTATGTAATCCACACATCATCACCACTTTTGTTGAGTGATCAATTATCAGATCATTAGCAAAGATTAATAAAGTAAGCAATTATACCAGCTAGCCAGCAGACAGACAACTACAAGCTACTGAAACATTTTGTCAAACAAAACCACATTAGCTTCTTGGCCTAACCAAAACATTACACCCAGTAGGAGTAGTATATACACACACTGATAGTTGCATTATGAAGCCGACAAGTTGCAGAGTTGACCATGGATTATGCATGGTGGTGGCAAGTGGTGGCCGGGCTGGCAACGGTGATGTCTACGCCTCACCGCTGCACGGGTGCTAATTATACGTACGCGCGGTTAAGGGGCGCAAATGACTCGAGTTTATTCTGCCTAGTTGCGTCTCTGCCCATGTGGATCTTCTCATGATTAAGTGACAGTGCTGGTGTAGGGGTTGACTTTCTATGGTGCTCACATGATGAACGGTGTGTTCTAATTCTGCGTCAGACAAACTGGATGGAAGCTTGCATTCCGGATCTTAATTTGACTTGCTGTAGCATGCAGGCAAGGCAACGGCTTGAATTGTAAGTAGACGATAATATCCGCCTCGGTGTTTTAGTGCCAGGCATGCAAGGTTAGACTTCTAATAAATTAAGTATGTGTGAAAACGGTTGGAATCAGTATCATGATATAGGAACGATGGTCAGTCAGAAATCAACTATATTTACTAATTTAACTATTTAATAATTTTTAAAAATAAATTATATATATGACTAAAACGGGAAAAAAACGGCTGCATTTTTACGAAAACAACAGCCGATTGGGAATTCAATGCATCACAAATTGACAGCCATGATTTTGTCAGTAGATTAATTTAGTTCCTCAAGTTTTGTCACGGCATTCGTCTATGAAGTTAATTTCAAACCGTCCATGTCGGGGTCGTATAATTTTCATTGTACTCATGCGTAACGTACTTCGTTCTATATCGTGTCAACCTTGTCCTGATCACGTCGTGTCCGACTTATAGTGTAAGGGGTTCCATCGTTAGCGTAATCTTCCCAGGCACGTTGCGGTGACTATGGAGGGAATTTGGTGTGCAAATCTTACTATACTTCTGATTTTTCGTAGAAGGGCAATGAATTGTAGTTTTGATGTTATATTAGCTCTAGTGCTTAATTACATGCTAGTCTATTTCACTGTTACTGGTGTTTTTGGCACACAAAAAATTACGGGTCTCAAGAATCTTCCAGAGATAGGTATTTACCAACCACTACCATCTTTTGGCTTATGTTTATGGCTTATGTTTATGTTTATAAACCAAAATTAAAATTTCAACCATAAATCTAGAGTTGATTTTAGGTTTTTTTTTACCAAAGTTTATTTTCTAAACTTAGCTTTTAGATCATAAGAATATGTATATAATTTTTTAATTTATAAATTATTTTTCATTTGCAAATATGCCGTTTGACTTTTTTCATAAAAAACCAAAAAAATCACCCCTACTATTTTGGCAATGTCACTTCCTTATGCATTTTTTTAATCATCATTGAGAAATATCTTGAGATAGCAAAGATTTTAGTGCAAAATTTTAGTACCTTAAGATACATGGTAGCTTAAGGTACTAAATTTTTAATGAAAAATATGGTATCTCAAGATATATTTTAAGGGTTTTTATCATCGTTGAGAAATATGTTGAGATAAAAATATTTATTGTAAAATTATGGTCCCTTAAAGATATAATGTATCTCGTATCTCAAGTTATTTTTTTAAACATTAAAAAAACTCTTTTTTTATTAGTGTGTGAAGTCCAAACCATAGCTATCGCTGGCTATTCACGGCATTGATTGAATTGAACAGAACACAGGATAAAAGAACCTTCCCGACGTGCTTCTGCCCCCTCTAGGAAAGTGAAAAGGCTCATATTTTCTCCAAAATTTCAACCGTGGCGGGTTGATATTTATTTAGTCGGCCCCCCATGACAAGATGATCAAATCCTTTTCAAAACCTTGGTTTTGTGCAGGTGCGATGCATATTTTTGCGGTCGATCAACTTGCGCGCGCGCGCCGCCGCGGGCAACCTCAAATTCTCAACGCTGACGCCGCCGACCTGCCCTGTTGACAAAATTGACAACGCCAAGAGAAAACAAGTGGCCAGAAACAAACGAAGTCTAGCATACACTACGGTCTACGTATGAACGAATGAACGATAGCGAGCTCAAGTCGGCTACCGATGGCAAGGTAACGCAAGTTGGCAACCGTAGGAAAACGGCAGCTTGTCGATTGGGCCGGCCTAGTAGGCTTGTCTAGTTTTGAGCCCAGAATGGACCTCCGGCTAAAAGATTAAGAAGATACTGAATTAGGCCTTTCTCACTGCTGGCCATATCCGGCCCAGCATTACAGTGAAGAAGCTGCAGGCCGGCCAGCCGCAGGCAAACTCCGCCGCATTGTCAAGTCGCTTCCCTGCTCTGCTCTGCTCTGTCTAAGTGTTTTGGGCCGGCCCGCTAACCTGTTTATAGATCAATTAATTGCTTACCGGGTTATCCATTTAATTGATCTATAACTAGATTTATTGGCCGATCCACTTACACACCTAGCTCTGTCACATTTCACTGGGTCAGCATTAACACCGTATGTTACGGTCAATGATACATGTGTTTAGAAATTAGTCGTGTTCATATATCAGTAATAAGGTTTCGTTTAATTCACTAAAAGAAAATTTTTATGTATCATGTCGGACGCTTGACCAGATGTCGGAAGGGGTTTCGAATACGAATAAAAAAATAAATTTTATAGTTCGCCTGGAAATCATGAGACGAATCTTTTGAGCCTAATTAATCAGTCATTAGCACATATGGTTACTGTAGCACATATAGCTAATCATGGGCTAATTAGGCTCAAAAGATCCGTCTCACGATTTTACTCCTAATTATGCAATTAGTTTTTTTTTCATCCATTTCATTTTTATGTCTAAAGATTCGATGCGATGTTTTTAGAAAAAAAATTTGGAAACTATGACAGACCCTAAAGGCATGTAACTTTAAAGGTGTTCTGATCCCACCGGCGGCGGGCGGCCGGAGCCATCCGGCGAAAAGAGAACCCCCAAGGCCTGACCTGCTCTTCCTCGGCTGCCGGCGTGCCGGTGCATGAGACAGCCATCCACCCGGTGTGGACAAAATCACCTGGATGATCAATGGCCCAGCGCCTTAACCACACATGGCGTGCCGCGGCGCACAGTGCGTTCGAGCCCCCCAAACGACACGCGCTCTACTACTACTACATTGCAAGAACCTTCCCCTGTATCGTTTCTTCTTCTTGGTGTTTCACTGCTTGTACACAGGGCGCCTTTTCTCCACTGTACCTGTACGTCGTAGCCTACTGCACCAGCATCTGACACGGTGCCACATGGAGGACGTGCTGTAGCCTACATGGAAAATTTTTCAGTGTGCTGTTGTTGATCAAGTTATTAGGGGACACGAGTTACGTCGTTTACATGGCAGGGGAGTTGGGAGGGAAGAGGAGATCGAGAGGGGGTCAAAGTTTTCAAAGGTGTTTTGTACAAAAGTGTGCAGGATGTGAGAGTTTTAACTCATGCACGGCGTGTACGACGGCGTGCTATAAAAATTGTGCACGCCAACGGGGAGGCAGAGCCTTTCGCCTTTTCCAACCGCTCCTGTGGATGCAACGCCGCAGCTCTCATGTGTACCACCTGGATATTTTTGGTACTTGTGTGCACTGCACTCTACCGAGGGGAGGCTGCCACGATCTGGTCCGTCCATTTGCGAACATGATCAAGAACTGACGGCTGAGACAAACACCCTCACCTCACATTTCATTTCAGAAGTCATGTGATATTCACCAATTAAACCTTAGGTCTGTTTGTAAATTTTTAATCTATCGATCAATTTTTCTGGTCATTAGATTTGCTTAGAGATTTATGATTGTCCACGTGCTACTTTGTTTTAGTTTTTTGGTTGTTGTTTGATTTCGATTCAATATCTAACAGATAGATTCAGTTTTTTCAAGTGATTCATCAATAGGTGTCCCCATTAAACACTTTTTGTAAGACAATAAGTAAGACATGTTGCCTGGGCGACAGGCCGAGAGCTGCAACAGGTGATGAACACATTAAAACGTGAGTGAGAGTTGCCATCGGCTATTGCTCCGGAGTCGCTCGACGTCTCTCTCGCGTAAGAGGATAGCTAGCTCTCTCGGCTTTCAGCTGTATCTCTTGGCACAAAATGGACGCGCCACCGGCATTCGCCTCCTCGTCGCCGTCGCCGTCGTCGTCGAACGCGAGCGTCCCGATGGTTGTCATCACCGTCGTCGGCATCCTCGCGGCGTTCGCGCTGCTCGCGAGCTACTACGCGTTCGTGACGAAGTGCCAGGCGTGCCGGGGCCTGTGGTCCAGCGGCACGCCGTGGCGTGGGCACGGCGGCGCGCGGCGGCGTTCGGCCGCGCGGGAGGCGGCGTCGGTGATCCGCACCGTGGCGACCGAGGAGCGGGGCCTCGGGATGCCGTTCATACGCATGCTCCCGGTGGTGAAGTTCACGGCGGCGGCCTGCGGCGGCGGCGCGAGGATATCGGTGTCGGAGTGCGCCGTCTGCCTCAGCGAGTTCGTGGAGCGGGAGCGCGTCCGGCTGCTGCCCAACTGCTCCCACGCCTTCCACATCGACTGCATCGACACGTGGCTGCAGGGCAACGCCCGGTGCCCCTTCTGCCGGAGCGACGTCACGCTGCCGTTCCCGCCGCCGGTGTCCACCTCGGCCCGGACCGCGCCATGCACCCACCCCGTCTCGTGCAGCGACGGCGACGCCGCCGCCGACAGCGCTCGTCACCGCCGCCGTTCGGACGAGCTCATCAACAGCATCGTGATCGAGGTGAGAGGGGAGCACGAGAGCTGGGCCGTCAGCCACGGCGGCGCGCCGGCGACCCGCACCAACAAGCAGGAGAGCGTGGGCGACGAGGCCATCGACACGAGGAAGAAGTGCGAGGAGTTCGCGGTGCAGCCGATGAGGCGGTCGCTGTCCATGGACTCCTCCTGCCACAAGCAGCTCTACGTGTCCGTGCAGGAGTTCCTAACCCAGAGGCAAGTGTAGCAAGTAGTAACAGCATGTACATTTCTTCCTCTTCTTTGATCCACACCGATTAATTCGTCAACCATCCTACGTAGTGCAACAGTCAGTCGTACGTGCGTATGCACGTACCTGCCTGTACATCTGCTCGCTAGATGGTGGCGAAATCAATTCTTTTGTAGGCGGCTCTCGATCGTAGCCATGAGTCCATGACATGAAGAGAAAAAAAACAACAATATCAATTCTGTGCATAACTTTTAGTGCCCGTCCAGCCAGCAGTAAGAAACAAGCTGCTGCACCTGCATTCTACTATAGGATTTCATACGTTTTAGTAGTAGTAGTAATAATTAATCTGAGTATGGAAAACCTTGGTTCCTGAAAATGCCAGGGCAGGCCAGGTCTGGTAACTAAAACGCACGGGCAAAAGCAGTTAAGGTGGACCGGACATTTCCAAAGGGAGAACTGTACGTCGCCGGCCGTAGCTACTACTACACTAGCCTACTTCTACTGCATCTACATGGAGTTATGCTGGAGAGAATGAAAGACGCTGGGGCCTAATGCCGCTAGCGATCGCTCTATCACGCACCAGCATCAGCGTGCAGATGGATGGATGCAAGCTAGCTAGCCAGCGGCGGCAGCGGGCGTCGCGTCGTGGTGCACGGGGCACGGGCCACTTTTGCTGCTGTCAAGTCGTCGTGGAAGGGGCCCCGGCCGGCGGCGAGAGGCGAGAGCGCGGCCGCTCGAACGGTTCCATCATCAACCAGCCCCCGCGCTGGATGGAGCCTGTAAAATTGCACCTTTTGCGCGACAAAAACCGGCCGTTGGTGTTGCGTCTCGCCAGTGACCGAAGCCGGGGCAGCCGCGGGCAGGCACGGTGTTTCAAACCGTAGTGGTTAATTAGGATGGCTCGTACTCTCTCGGTGCTTACGGTGTGTTCTATCTCAACTGAACGCTTCTTATTCATAGTTGTACGATTGTTTAGATTGGTAGTCCTACGTACCCAGTGACGGATCTACAAACGAAACAGAGGGTTCTGAATAAGATCATTTTTTCTATCCTTGAGGAGGTACTGAGGTACCACTGTTTTCTATGCAAAAGATTTTACATAGAAAACAGTGGTACCTCATGTTATCTACTCAAGGATGAAAAAATTGCTCTGTATAGAGCTTTAGCTCTCCTTTTCATTCATTATTCACCAAAAACACTTTTTTAGGGGGTACGTGGGGGCTCCAATAGAATTAACGGCCCACGTGTTGAATCCACCACTATACACCACTATACGTACCTATCGTTTTGCTTTCGTCTATGGTTAGCTGCTATACATATGAACTTATGTTTACGATGTTTATACGATTGACGACGACATACATCAGAACGAGGCAACAAGACTAGCATGCTCCATGAGTCCACGCTAGCCATCCGTTTGATTGTAGGAAGATCGTACCTAAAATGCATACGTATAGCAACATTAATGGTTATAAGCTAAAATTTAAATTTTCAATCTTAAATTTAAAGTAGATTTTATGATTTTTCTTTATCGTACTTTATTTTTTTAGGCTTGGCTTTTAGATCAATAATAACATGTGTATAAATTTTCTATTTATGAATTATTTTTTACTTATTTCATGTTGTTTCAATTTTTTTCTAAATAATCCAAACAATCACCCATCTATAATATGCTTTATCCCATTCAACGAAGTTATATTTTCGGGCTACATGGAAACTAGTGCCTTTTTTTTACAAGTGGTCATGCGTCATGTCCTGGGCGTTTTGATGCCGATCTGTGAGGGTAGATTTGGTTAGTTGGTCCGGCACGCAGTACAGGCAGCAGAAAACGGAGGGTGGGATGTCAACGTTGATGGCGTGCTTTCGGGTGAGGCATCACCGGCCAGGCCAGCGATGTGGCGTTTCGCCATGGGGGGACCAAGCGGGGATCGAACGCCGGCCCCCGGGAAAATAATTGCGAAATGGCATCATAACTTCGTCGTCGTCGTCGTGGTGCAAATGGCGGAGCAGATCGATGGAACATGACCACGCACAAAAAGGTAGTGGTAATTGGCCCTTGCACGTCTGGATGTTGCACTGCACTGCACTGCAGTGCGTTTTGCACGGTTGGTGATCGATCGGTGTGGAGGCCCAACGCTACGAGCTCTAGAGTTCTAGGTAGCCCCTTTCCAGTGCGGCGTTTGTTTGTCAGTTGCGTTGATTTTTAGGTTTTTTGGGGGAACCACGGTGTTTTCGGAGGGACACGAGGAATCGGCAAAGGATGGGAACTTTGGGACGGTGTTTCCGGTCTCGCTTGATTTGGTGAAAGCTTTGCGCAGCATGCTATCATGCGCAGGCTGGCTTGCGCGGAGCTGATGGGTAAAGGATAATGAGCTCATCAGTGCTTACGTGAACGTGACCCAAACTAACAAATTCGATCTAGTAGTAGATTGATTAGGTAAAACGAAGGCCAGCAACTGCTTGATACTTCTGCCAAGAGTCAAGTATTGGGGCTTTGACAAAGGGCGTGCTCGCAAGCCTCTGTTGGAGGTGGACTAATTAGTTTATGAAAAAGGAGAAAAATCATTAACTTGATATAAATTATTTTTTTAAAAAAATATTATTTAACAGTTCGGTAAGAAAAAAAATAGTTCTCAACAGTAACTCACGAACGCGCCCAAAGGTATATCTTGTGTCTACCTTCAATTAAAATGAAATATACCCTTCGTTCTTAAATTTGTAAACAGATATCAAGTAGATGAACAAACTCGTAAAGTACATGCTTAAGTCCTTGAAACTTATTAAAATATGTTTATTTTTTGGTACTGAATTTTAAATCGATAAGAATACATATATAAAAGGTTTTATTTATAAATTATTTTTGGTTTGCCTCCATGATATGTGGACTGTGGAGGAGAGAGAAAATAGGGCAAGACGTGCAAAGTGTATTAGGCACTATTTAAAAAAAGAAAAAAACACATGAATATGAAAAGGTACAATAATATGATTAAGTGTAAAGTGAAAAAACTATAGAATACGAAACATAGGAATCATACGTTTTTTTCTGTTTGGATCATAGTAATACACAAACACAATTAACAAGTGAAGGAAAATCCCCTTCCGGTTTAAAGTACAAGAATTCTCCACTTTATTTTGAAACCTGAGATGCTATTTGCTTTGTTTCAAACAGGACCATAGGATAGGAAAGTAAACCTCCAAGTTTCTTTAAAATTCCTTTGATCCAAACGTGTTACCCACAACGCCACGTAGTCCTAAAGGAACACATGGCAATCATAGAACTAAATGACATAACCAGTTTTGACTCTCTAAATCCACGTTTTACAAGTTAATAGATCTAAATAACACATGCAAGCAGGCCTAAGGACCGTCAACGTATTTTACCACTCATCAGAATTGATATATCGAAGTGAATTACACATGCATATCCCACCAAAGGATGTTTCTATCCTATGTGCAGCACACATACGTGGCAAAAAAAATTTACTGGTAACACGTAATTTAGAGGATGAGGCAGTGTAGTTAGCGTCATAAGAATCGTAGCAGGTCCACCAGCCATATTTCTTATCTTTGTCCTCTCCTTCCTTCATTCCCACTCATCTCGCTTCATCAGTCATATCCCCACACGGCCACACCAGGTCGTCATTTCCCTCCCCCCAGGTCCATCATTTTGACCTTCAAAATAGATGAAGGTCGTAAAGTAAACCTGCTACTTTACTGTATATGGGTTTGGCTTTTTTAAGTAAAAAAATCAAATGACATTTGTAAATGAAAAATAATTTATAAATAAAATTTTTATATACATGTTCTTAGTGACTTAAAAACCAGTGTTGAAAAATAGATTACGATAAAAAAAATCTCTCAAAATCAACTCTAAATATAATGCTAAAAATTTAAAATTTGACTTATAAACATAACCAGAAACAAAAAGACTAGATAAAACTCACCGCCCGGTGAACCATTGCTAACTCCTAGTTGGCCGAAGAGAGAAACCTTCACATGCAGAACAAGGCAATAACCGGACGCAAATTTGTCCGCAGTGGCATTCATAAGGGCACTGGATTTTCTGACAGTTTGGCAAAGAAGAGGATCTAGAGGTTTGCCAATGGGGACACTGCTTTCTAGCTGGCTTTCCTGTAGCTTATGTAGCAGCTTATCCCATGCCTCTCCTCTGAAGGACAGATTCGCATTTTAGTCATGATGAAAGCTTTACATGTTTTAGTAAAGTCTCAGATGACAGGATGGACCAATGGAGGTGCATGCATGCATATGGGGGCCGAACTATTAATCAGGATTTTTCTTGCAAAGAAAACTGTTAATCTGGAGTTCTGGACACAGTTGTCGTGTACAATCTACCTGCCAAAGACCATATTGACCACTAGCGATGAGGATGACTTCAATGTTGGCCACTCCTGATTAGCTCGGAGAGCCAACGACTCATTCACTATGAGTCGCCGGTGTGTGTACCACATAGTTTTACCGTGACATTTACTAGCAGACAAAAACCTGAACTGTACAAAAATAAAGGACATAGACAAATGGCAATCGTTGTAACAGTTCGTCCCAGATACTGGTATGATTGTTATTCTTTTAGATGGATACTGTGATATTTCAGGAAAGCAAGGAACCATGAAATTTGGATCGCTATCCCAGGGTTAACTAAAGTGTCGAATTGTTTCTTTTGGTTGGATAAAAGTTGCTCTTTGCACTTGTACCATTAGTGGTATATTCTCACTACAGAATTGAGGTTGAAAAAAATTCAGTCACCATGCTTGACTGGCAAGAGATACTGTTAACTACTATTCAGGATTTTGTGCAAAAATAAACCAAATTGACCTAATGGTTTTGGTTGAAAATATATAATATGACAGCAATGTCAAACATTTGTGTGTGTGTGTGTTTGGTGGTGGTGGTGGACTGGTGGTGGGGTGGGAGGGGCAGAGAAACAAGGCAAAGGGGACCAATGCGCTACTTTTAAATCTAAACAGCAGCAAATAGCCATGAGAGGCAGCAGCATATGGACACGACACTAATACACAAGGACTTAAAGTATCTGACAACGGGAACTGTATGTGACCATGGAAAGAGAACAACTAGTCAGTAGGTGCGTCAGAAACAAATCTCTTACCCCAAGGCCAAGGCCATAAAAGGGCAGCTGAGCCAAAACTCACGAGACTTGATCCAATGCAGCAGGGACATTGCTACACCACAGATAGAGATGCCCAGGCATTAGTCAGTTGAGCCATTCCAAAACAGAGGCACCAAATAGATAGGGAACCTCACAGTCACAGGCACTGTAGTGTTCTGCTTCCAAGATTGCTTGCTCTCCCGCATTAGTTTCTTCCAACTTGAGACGGTGATATCCACATGCTCCCTAACGGCACAAACAGGACAGCAAGCATGTAAAGCGAGGCTCACATTGAGCCCTCGCTATCCATCACCAACTGATAGAAGTACATCGCAATCATGCCCAATCTTGTAATAAATGTCGATTGATGTACTCTCTTCATATTTTTATATTTTTATGTACGACACCGTTGACTTTTAGAATCGTGTTTGGCCATTCGTCTTATTTAAAATGTATATCCAAATATGCAAAATTATAAAGCATACTTAAAGTTTCTATAATAATAAATCATATTATAACAAAATAATTAATAATTATATAATTTTTTTAATAAGACGATGGTCAAACGTGAACCTAAAAATCAACGATGTCATATAAAAAAAATATAGAGGGAGTATGAGAGAAGAAAAAGAGCGTAATTCCGCTGGTCCCGAGCAAATGCAACTGTTGAGGCAACAACATGATAGATGCAGTGAATGGATTGAGATGCTTGCACCATTGTAGGAGTACTAGAAGTTAGAGACCACCACTGATGCAGTGATCTCTGGGGATGTCTGATGTTACTGAGTGGTCAACCAGAGTTGCAGCCGCAGTCCCCATTAACTATCACCGCAACCATCTCTGATGCATATGGAGGCGGCTCAGGATGCCCATGCATGACTAAGCCTGCAAACTGCTGAGCTCATGAACAGAACTTGCCATGGAGGTTCAGGCATACACTATACAGGTCACTCCTCCAGAAAAAAACATAGATGCCACGTAGAATAGGGCTATATAGAGCTTTAAGTGGGTCCCACTTTTTAATTTTTAATTCTTTTTCTTACTCCTCTCTCCCTCTACCGGCTCTCTCCCTCCCTCCCCACTCTCCCGGCTCTTTCCTGGCGGCAGTGGCCGATGGACTAGCTCGACGGCGTGGCAGGCGGCGGACCCCGGCGACAGCCGCGTCCCCGCGGCGACGCCGTGGATCTAGGGAGCAGCAGCGCGTTGGGTGGCGGCGGCTCGGCAGGCGACGGCGACGGCCGTGGCGGGTAAGGGCGACCGGCAACCTCAATGGTGACAGATCTAGGCCACCGAGCTCCGGGCGCCCTCGACAGCCATGGATCTAGGCGAGCGACGGTGACCACGACGGCGGTGGCGGATCTGGACGGGCGACGGTGACCTCGACGGCAATGGCCGCGGACCGGGCAGCGATGGGCAACGACGGCGGCCGTGGACCGAGCGGCGACGGGTGACGGCGGCGGCAGCGAACCGAGCAACGACGAGCGACGGCCGCGGCGGGCAACCTCGACGGCGGTGGATCTAGGCCGCCGAGCTCCAGGCGTCCTCAGCTGCCACGGATCTAGCGGGCGACGGCGACGGCCGCGGACCAGGCGGCGATGGGCGACGACGACAGCCACGGACCGGGCGACGGACATGGCCCAGCACCTCTCTCTCCTCCCTCCCTCCCACTTCTCTGATCGAAGTCTGACAAGGCTATTGTTCCCTCTGCAAGCTACGTGCGGCTCGACTAGGGGACGGTCCATGGCCAGCTGTGAAGTGTGCGCCGACGTGGTAGGCTGTGGCCACTCGCCACGTCGGCGCACCGTGCATGGCCTCACAGGCTCTCAGCTGATAACACACACTTCTGAAGACCTTCTGTCTGCCAGCAACTAAATAGTCTTATATCGTTTAATTAGAACGCTGCCGACATTGCTATCAATCTGCAAAATAATTAACACGCATGCTGATAATCAATCAGGCACAGGATACCAGTCGGTCCTATGGTCAGCCCCACCATTTTATGGACTCATTTTGCATTTTCATTAGGAGAGCATTTTTGCCGAGCCCACATTAGGAGAGCATTGCCACCAAGGTAACTGAATTACCGATAATAATAATAATCAAGGAATGAGCCACTGTACTGCAGGACGCATACAGAATTTTCCATGCCCCATCTCTGTGAATGTAATATAACTGATTCCAGCTTTGGCATATACATATGCCAGTAGCACCATTGTAAGGTTTATGCATTCATTTTGCATTTCCATTTAAAAGAGAGCATTACCACAAAGGTAACTGAATTAGTGGTAATCATATCCAAAGAATGAGCTAGAGGCCCAGTGTAGTGCATGATGCATGCAAAACTGTCCATGGTCCCACACCACAGTGAAGCTAATCTAAATGATGCTCCCAACCTGGCAAATACATAAATAACAGTCCCACCTTGCAAGGTTTATGCGCTCATCTTGCATGTCCACTAAGAAAGCATTGCCATCAAGGTGACTGAATTACTGATAATCATAATCAAGGAATGAGCCAATGCAGTGCAGGATTTATACAGAAATGACTACGGTCCAACCTCAGTGAAGGCAATATAACCGATGCTTCCAACTTGGCAAATACATAAATCCAGTTCTCTTCAGGTGAATATTCTGGAAGTGAAGTAATTGACATGAAGTAATCATGATTCCCAGCATTCGATACACAAATCTGATGTGCATTACCTGCCACTCATAAACATATACCAAGGCTTCTAATGTCCTATATCCACACCTAGCTATAAATTGCAACCTCAAAAAAAAAACCTAGCTATAAATTAGCCATTTGATCAGTATGTGGTTTTTTTCTTCTGAATTTTAGCGTATTTGATTAGTTCACAGAATATTCTAATGGATGGTATGGGTTTTGCTACCACATGAACCACATAAATAAACATATCACCTATTTACACTATTTTCCAAGTGTAATATTTAAAAAGCTTCAAGGTCAGCATGACAATTGGAAGATACAAAAAGGTGGACAATCTTATTATATTATCAGCGGGTGAAGAAAAATTAAAGTAGGAAATAACTAAATCTAAAAGAATCAACTAAACAAGATTCTCGAAAAAAGAGTCAAAATGTTGACATTCAAAATACATCTGTAAAATAGAAGTGACATGCTAGTCGAGTGCATTATGTGATAAGAAGCCACTAACAAACTTTGGTCAGAACTTTAGCAAGGTAACAGCGTTCGAATTTATGCTTGGCCATGTATGCTAAAATTCATCCGGCAGATATGAAGATGCAAGTGCAAGGACAGTCTCGTGATGTCAAACAAGAAAACGGTGAGTTTCAAAACAAGGACAATGTGCATTTACTGTCCAAACTGTTTGGCTATAGGAACAGCGTCAGAACAGTCCCCTACCCCCCCCCCCCCCCCCCCACAAACACACACACACACACACACACATTGGTTTGTCAAGTTCTAGGTCCAGTTAAAAACAACTAGCCAGAAGAGGAGGGGGAACTCCTGACAGGGAGAGCTATTGCGCATGTAACTTGGAATACAGAAGGCACAGGTGTAACTTTTCCAGGTTGCAACCATACAAACCCATACAAAGAGTGAATCCATCACGAGCACCATCAAGCTTGTGCCAGTGCTGCAGTGATCACTTTTCCAGGATAGAGCAAACAGAACATAATATGCAGGCATATCAAAACATCAACACATGGTAACTCCAATGTCCAACCAAATGCTAAACACCTCGACATCTAGATAGTAGAAAACTGATTGTTTCGAACTAACTGCATTATAAAATGAATACTTCTATAGGCAACAGATGCACTGGCATTTTGAATTTAGCTGGAATGCATAAAATAAAATAAAGTTCACATGAAAAATGCGTGAGAAAAAATCACACACACAAAAGATTTATAAGTTACTTGCTTGGCAAAGTAACTAACGGTAGTTGGTAGCCAATTTAACCATAATTTGTTAAATAGTAGCTGAATGAAGTAAACCATACCATGAAAACATTATTGTGAAGGCATATGCATACTAGATATAACTTTAGCAAGTTCAGGTGCTTGCTTCTGTAGTATACATACATCAGCTGTAGTTATGATAGTAGCACCTTCAATTCTCAGCTAATTACTTGATTTATAATACCAGAAAGACCATCATGCCCATGTGGCCATGTTTACTGCAGAAATAATCATTGACTAACTCACAAAAAAGGATTTTGATCATTTGATGTAGTCAATGCATCTAGTCCCATAGCAGAGTACATAACATTAGTACTAAAACCTCAGGGAAACTTAAAAATAAAAAAGTAATTTACCATTGAATAATCTAAATTGTGGGCATTGATGAGAGAAGCACTATTCTCGGTTTTGGAATTTAGTTGGCAATGAGTTGGCAGGGAAGACTGCATGAGGTAAACCTCGTGCTTTCAATTTTAGCTGATACCGAAGCCTACGAGCTTCTTTGAGATCCTCTAAAGCACCAGGGCCACAGCTTTCGTAAGCATCTACTACTTGTTCTTGGCAATCCATTGCCGCCTTGTAGCTGCAATTCAAAGAATTAAATGAGTAAAGCCACAATGCCACTCAAATTCACTTAACAAGGATGTTATAAAATGGTCAAGTTGCATTTAATTGTTCAATACCAGATCTCCTGACCCACTGAACATAAATTTGAGATATCAACCAGTAGCCACTGCTCAGTAAGTGCATATGCTGATGTGTATTTATGAACACTATAAAATGTTATATTAATTACTGCGCCATCTAGCTTATATTTATATATGCTAAACTAAGGGGTCACTCAACTCCACAGCATGACAATAGTATCAGAGCTATCCAAGAAAGGCCTGTGGATGGTTCAGCAAGCAACATAGACAATTTCCCAAGCATTTCCTCCTGATTTTTCTTGAAAAACAATCACATAGCATTGTACCTGTACTTTTTCTGTAAACATGTGTAGAAGCATCTCTTGGCAGTCTACAACAGCATCAGTGAAGAACTAAAAAAAGCTAGGATATTGACTAGAAGTTGTGGCAGTTTCCTTATGCAAGATAGATGAAGTTCTCATTTTTAAAGAACTATTTACACTAGTAATCTTTGTGAGACAGAAGGATGTATCGTTAGAATCAATAAATATATCACTCATTTGCAGTTGAGTTAAAATTGGGACAGATAGTCTGAAGGTTAAAGATGAACTCAGTCCTTGTGGTCATATCAATGCAAGCAGCTCTTGCCTTCTAATTTGTAACATAATGCTTTTGTTGTCCTGTATTTCTAGCAGTCATCAGTTCATCACCTCTGCACCAAATATCCCTAAAAAAGGCTTGTTCCTATATTCCATCTATGTTGACAGCAGATTGGTCTGGAAATCCAAATGTGAGCTTAAAAAAAACCTCGACTGGCTATAGGAAGACCGCCCCCATGGCTTTGCAATAAGAAACCTCAGCCAAAGCCGGCCTAGAAAGCAAATGTGAGCTTAAAAGGGAAAGGTTGTAGACAATAAGCATGCCCCTTTGATTATATTCTATGCAATATTGAGCAACAAGCCATATTAGATTGGTCTGGAAGTCCAAATGTGAGCTTAAAAAAAACTCCACTGGCTATAGGAAGACTGCCCCCATGGCTTTGCGCTAAGAAGAAACCTCAGCCAAAGCCGGCATAGAAGGCAAATGTGAGGTTAGTAGGGAAAGGTTGTAGACAATAAGCATGCCCCTTTGACGATATTCTTCTATGCAATATTGAGCAACAAGCCATATTGGCCTACTGTTATAATAAGTAATTAATAACTAGTTCACTAGTAATTGCATTATGACCCAATCAACCTAGAATAACAGCTTTATCAGTATATTATCTCAGGCCCCAATGGTACAATAAAAGATATGAGTAGGGCGGAAAAACTTACTTCCCCATCACCCCATATGCATTTGCAAGGCACTGGATGGCTTCAATAGAATCCTCATGTTTTGGCCCATATGTAGCATTAATTATGTCCTTTGCAATAGTAAAATACTTTACAGCTGGCTGTGGTTGGTCCATGGCAAGATAAGCATCTCCCAAATGCTTATAAGCAAACCCTAATCCAAAGTGCAGCGGACCAAAGCAGTTCTTCAATTTTTCAATTGCGGTCACCAGATATGGAACGGCCTCGTCAACTCTCTCTGTCTTCAGAAGAAGCCACCCCATCCTAGCTGATATGCTCCCTTGAATGTGCTCCATCTCAGAGACGCCATTGAGAAACGCAAGTGTTTTCTTCATCAAACACAATGCGACCTCAAATTCTATCATTGACTCAAACAACATCGACATCTCTGCATACACCTGAGCAACCCGCCCAGGGCTCACAGAAACCTTCATGTCAAGAATCCCACGAGCAATCTCTAAGCAACGCTTTGAGTCAGCAGACCTGTCCTGGATGCACAAAATACTTGCCATCACAACAAATGCTAGTGCACGCTCTTCACTCTCTTTCCCAGCCCGCTTGATCACCTTCTTGAGGACATCCATTGCCTCCTCGGATCTCCCCAACAAAATTAGCACGCTAGCCACATCAATTTCAACCAGAGAAAGCTCCACATCCAAACCCAGCTTCTCATAAAGCATCCTAACTATTTCATTCTGCTCCAATGCCTCGTCATTTCGATTTAATCCAACATAGACAGTCGCGAGAAGCTGCCGAACCTTAGCCACCTCAGGGGACTCTCCTCCAAACTGATTGCGGGTAATCTCCAACGCCTTATGGCACAACGGCAACGCTTTCTCAAAGGCCAGTACGCCTGTGTAGGCCTCAGCAACATCCTTGTAAGCGTTCCCCAACTCCACACTCCCTTGGTCCAGGAGCACGGCCTTCAGCTCCAGGGCGCGCATGAGGTTGGACACCGCATCCCACCTACGCCCCATCGCCGTCTTCGTGCGCGCGAGCTGCTCGTGCACAGCGGCGCCAACCGTGGCGACCTCCGCGTTCCCGCTCTCCATGGCATCGACGATATCCGCCGCGGCGTTGAGGGAGTCGAGACTGTCGCTGAGGCGACCGAGGCGGGACGCGGCGGCGCCGGCGAGGCGGAGGGTGCGCGCGACGGGGAGCGACCAGCCGCCGTGGGACGCCTGCAGCGGCTGGAGCGCCCTGATGGCGAGGGCGAAAGCCTCCTGGTGGTCGTCCGCTGCCTCCCGGAGCTCGGCGGCCTGCATTAACTCAAGGCCGTTGGGTTGGGCAGCCGGCGCCACCTCGGGAGGAGCGGCCGGCGCGCTTAGGGCTCGGGCGGCGAAGGGGAGGATCCGCTGGACCGGAGGCGGCGGCCGAAGCAGCGGGAGCGGGACGGGCTCCCGGCTGCAGCGGAGCAAGGGCTTGGAGAGCGACGCGAGGAGGAGCGATTTCGGCAGCCGCCTCATCGCGGGGGTTTAAGCGGTCGCCGACGGCGTGGCCGCGTGGGGGGGGAGGAAGGAGCGAGGCCGAGGGCTACCCGTGGCGGATGGAAGCCGGCGATTCCGCTGCCTCCCCCACCCCCACCCCGCGCCGCCGAGAAAGCTAAGACTGAAGAGAAGGCGGCGCGGCGCGGCGCGAAACGGCGAAACCCTCGCCGCCGCCGCCGCGCGCGCTGCACGCGGCGCCGCTCCCCGTCTCCTGGGCCTTTCGGCCACACGTCCCGTGGGCCCTGGCTTGTAGTGAGATCATAGGCTCGGTTGAGCAGGCCTCCTACATGGGCCCATGGTGCTACTATTCTCTTCTTCTCGTGAGATGGTTAAGAGCATCCATGAGAGATTGCTGATATTTTACTTTTCAAAAAATTTTATTAGGTTTATTTAAATATTAGTTATAAAAATTACACACTCCTCTAATAAAAATCTAAAACTGAATAACTTGTATTGAAAATATATATTTTTGCCCTAAATTTAGGATACAAGAGAGCTAATTGTAGATATGTGTAAATATTAAGAATGTATTTGTTAGAGATATATTTTCTAGCTTAATTTTAAAATTCTAGACATCTCTTAGAGATTCTTTAGATATTCCGGACTATCTTATTCAGACGAGAAGTTGAAAATTTAATCTCGAAAGATCAAATAAGAAACTTTATGTGGAAATTTATGCACTAAACATGAAAAGTGTGCCAACCAAAATCCATAATCGATAATGAGGTAATAACATGCCTTAACCCGCATAGTAGCATCACAATCAGACTGAACATTTAGAGTTTCATGCTGGTCAGATCGTGTTCTTTTGTTGCGGAAAGATAACGATTATCTGATTTTTATGATACCTATTTAATTACATAAATAATGGAATTAATCACTGAAAAGTTGAAAAAATATTTTGTAGAAAGTTAAGACGATAAATTTTTATATATAAACTTTTTGCAATAAAAAATACTATTTAGTAGTTTGAAAAATGTGCGTATAAAAGCCAAAAAAATCTAAAGAAATATTATAGTAAAAGAACGCAGACTTAGAGGTTGTTTAGATGGCGCTAGCCCCATGATGTTTGAATATTAATTTGAAGTATTAAACATGGACTAATAAAAAATATTTTATAAATGAGTGGTAATCCGCGAGACAAATTTTTTAAACCTAATTATTCCATAATTAGAGTATGTTTACTGTAGCATAACATAGGTTAATCATGGATTAATTAGATTTATTAGATTCATCTCGCGAATTAGTCTAAAATTATGGATGAATATTATTAATAGTCAACGTTTATTATTTATAATAAGTGTACAGACATTCGATGGGAGCCCCTTGTCTCAAAACACCACCAGTTGTGACAATTTGCACTCGCAAAAGACCGAGGAAATTCAGAATTCTGAGGCGGCAAAAGGATTTCGCCGATGGTAGCCAGCTGACGCCTGCGAAGAGCGACTCTGCAGTCTGCACGCATCCGCCGGCTCATGTTTGTTCCAAAGAACAAATGCCCAGAGCCTCCATGACGAGGATGCGTGCAAGATTTGCCGCCGTGCCGGGCGGTTCGGCTCGGTTCTCCTCTCAAAACGATACCAAAACGGAATGGGGGTTTCGTTTCATCACGCTGCCTGCAGTGCTGTCGCGATGCCCGCATCCTGGGGCGGCTTCCGCAACCGCAAGGTGGTGGTCACCTGATAGGCGTCGGGGACACTGGTTCAGATGCCCATACATCCATTGCTTCCCGTCGCGAAAATGCCCAATCTTTTAGGAGTAAAAACGCCGGCTTTATTCTGCGGGTGAGGTGATGAACAGCTGCAGCACCAAATGCAGATGCGTCTATCATCTATAGGCAATTGGCGTGCGAAATTCTCAGGACAGATTCAGCTATTTTTGACGCCTGTGTGCTGAAGATTTGGTTCCATTCCATGCAAATGCAACCGGCAGCAGGGCTGGTCGAACTGCAGCCGCACAGTTTGGATGTAAAAAAGGGAAAAGGTTTAAATTTCACTTGTGTAGGTTGTGCTGTACATGTGTCATGCAAGGCCGACGTGGAGGCCACATTCTGCTTCTAACCACCACACGATGTTTGCCACTAAGCTGCCCTCGCGAGCTCATTTTCACGTTACAATGGTGGAGACCTTGCCCTACCGATCCGGATTAAAGGGAGTGTTAGTGTGATCTGATTAGGTCTGCAATGCAAATCAATCGGTCTTGAGAAACTGGCACGGTTCCTGCAATGGAAATTGCAGTTAATGAGCATGGACTTCTTTAGTGATTAAAAAAAAGATCATTGGAAAGTTGCAGAATGTAGGAGTGATCAGAGACCACACAGAACAAGATACGCTGATTAATAGAGGTCAATGAAAGTGGGTTAAGTGGGTGTCCCATTTAAACTCTAGGAATTATAAATTAATTGATGGAAGGTTAACAAGTTTACAGTGGGCTCAAGCTTTATGTATCAGTCTTTCCTTCAAGCACTGGCAAGCAATTAACTAGTAAAAATTTGCTTTTTGGCCTTGCTATCTTTTACCAGAATCATTGTTTATTTTATGGCGGCTCTGAGATCATTAGACACTCCTGGGATTCTCAAATCCACTTACATTATGCAGGCGGCAAGTAGCATAGTCCTACATGGAGACAAAAAGGAGCATCAGGTAATCAAAGCATCACTAAGGAGAATGTAATTCTCACAAGTGGTCCAACTGTTGACAGTTGACACCCTTGAACAACCAATGTAACATTTCAGGTTAGCTCCATGTTCTATTCAGTAATGTGCCATAAATTAGTAAAATCGCAACTGCTAGATTTCAACTAAACGTTCATAATGTGTTCAAGAAAAGGAATGAATGCCTGAAAAAAATTCTAGTTAACTGAATGTTCACCAAGAATTTGGTCATCAACAAGCTACCGGCTACATCTTCAAAGTCCATAAATGGAGATTGCTTAGATTGTTACGCAGTGAACAAAACTAGCAACTTTTGTCCTGGACTCAGCTCATCAGCGGCTAGCTAGAGTCCCATCTATCAATATTCTGGACGCCACAATTATATATATGCTTTTTCAGCAACATATGTGTGCTGGCCAAAACCAAAACCATCAGCACTGCTATTAGTGCAAGTCTATGAGGGATCAACTTCCATAGGGACACTGGCAAGCCAAAGTTCTCTTGTTTAATCACATCATGTCATTCTTCCATCCTAGCATTTTTACTTTTGCTCGCTCAGCAATGTACTCCCCCTCCTCCCTAAATATTTGACGTCGTATTCATCTTATTCAAAAATTTACATAATTATTAATTATTTTTATATTATTTCATTTATTGTTAAATATAAAAGTATGCATATATATATATACACACATATATTTAAAAAAATAAATGAGATAAATAATCAAACGTGTATTAAAAAATCAACGACATCAAACATTTAGCTAAGGACGGAGAGAGTAATATTTTGCCCCCCAAAAAGCACAAAAAGAATGTGCCAATTCCATGTGCTGCTGTTTGTTCAGGTAGCGTTCATTTCCTCCCATGGCAGATTCACAGTGAACAGCACCATGTAGTGGTGGTGATAGTAGTACTTCGCCAGCACACGGCACTCCAGGACTATAATAAAAGGGACGAGCCTGCTAGCTGCCTGCATTCTAGCTTGATTCAGCTTGTTCTTCAGGTGGTGTCTCTTCAGATGGCATCATCAATGGGAGCTCTATGGAGAAGGTACGCGCCGCACAATCTGATGATACTGTCGCAGCTGTGCTACACGTTGATGTACTTCATCACCGAGGCCGCGTTCAACAAGGGGCTCAATCCATACATCTATGTCACCTATCGGCATCTCGTTGTCGCCGTCTTCCTCGCGCCTTTCGCCTACTACCATGAGAAGTAAGAAAAGCCCAGTTCTTCAGCTAGGATTCTGCAGGCTGGTGAACTGCAACTGATATGATGTACTCTATCTGCAGGAAATTGAGGCCAAGAATGACCCTGATGCTGTTTCTGGAGATCAATGTGCTCTCACTTCTAGGGTAAGATCAGCAAGAACGTTGACATGAGCACATAAAAATCATCGTCAGAACTCGGAACAAATTTACACAGCGTCATCTTGGTCGACTTGCAGGGTGAGCCTAACTCTGAACATGTACTTCTCGAGCTTGATGTACACGTCCCCGACCTTCGTCACGTCCGTGGTGAACACCGTCGCTTCGATCACGTTCGTCATCGCCATCGCCGTCAGGTAGGTAGCCAGCATTTTTTATCACAATCGACGACGGCGTACGCAGAAACTCAATCGATTTTTTTGACTGACATTATCTCGGTCGTCTTCGATGTCAGGATGGAGATCGTCGACGCGAGGAGCCTGCGGGGGCTCGCGAAGATCGCCGGGACCGTGGTGTCGTTCGCCGGAGTGACCACCATGACCCTGTACAAAGGAGCGGCCTTGAGGAGCCCCTGGAACGCGCCGATCAGCATACACGGCGGCGGCGGCGGCGGCGGCGTGCACGAGAGCTGGCTCAAGGGGTCGTTCCTCGCCGTGGCCAGCTGCGTGTGCTGGTCAATCTGGTACATCATGCAGGTGCGTACAAACAAGCGTTCATAAATCATCCCAAAAGTGCTTCCTTTTTCTGAATTAGACCTAGGCCACGTTTGGAGAGAATCTGGTGGTGAGCAACTAATAACTATTGAGAATTTGAAAATGGAAAATAATATACGTACGATGTATATTATTTCTTCTCTGTGGGTCTGTGAATCTTTCTTCTCTGTGGGTCTGTGACTTGCACCCGTTAATAAACACTTAGAGGAGTGTTTGATCGTACACATATCGTAAACAGACGATCGTATGCATAGTGGCGCTCATTTGAAACTGTTGGGTTTTTTAGCTTTTGATTCTAGTTTATTTACTAGATGTTTTCATAATCGAATATTGTTTGGGGAGATTTTGACAGTTGAATATTTTGTGAGAAGTTATAGCCAAAAGATCCCAAAACATGGCTTAACTAAATGAGCAATTTTTTCATCCATAATAAGGTACCATGAGTTATTCCTATTTTCTATATAAAATTTGGTACCTCTGGGTACCTTAGGTATTAATAAATTACCAAATTTTGTATAGAAAACAGTGGTACATCATGGTGCCTACTTAAGGATGAGAAAAATGCTCTAACTAAATACATGTACTTGGCTACATATTAACCTTGTAGGTGTGTTTTCATAATAAACTTGTTTTCGAGATGAAATAAGATGGAAACAATATGCAGCAATACTATACCATGTGAAGAATAGATGATAAAAAAATTATATAGTAGTGTTAGCGGGTTACAGTGGTACAACTATAATTTGTTTCTAGCATAATATGCAAGAAGATTATATTTTAGGATAATATTAAAATATAGTTAGATGTGATATAGAGGATGTAATATAGATTATCTGCTAGAATATAAATATGTATGGAGGAGAATTTTTTTCAGATGGTCATTTAAAGAGAATATGGAAAATCCAATCTGGACTATGTGTTAGGCTGTTAGCCATGCTCTTCGTGTTGGGTCTCTGTCCTCCTTCCCCCTCACTGCCCCTGGGAGGTATCAGCATCTAAGGTGGTGACTGCAGAAAACCGCATGGGTTTCATCTTAAAAAAATAAATTAAAATCTTCTAATCTCACATTACACGTTGTGGTTAAGGTAATATAACCATAGTCTCTGACTTGAATAAAATAAAATTATTGACAAGAAATAAAATTTTATGACCGAAATTTCTAGTACAGTACATTATTTATATATAATAATTTATAAATCACACACTGCTTCTAGGAAACTCCAATGTTTTTTTAAATCTTTTAAATTCGAATTTGAACAACTTTTGTTAAACTCTATTATCAATAGTTCTTACCGTATCCCTAGTTCCCTACGGTAAGTGTGATTGCTTGTGGTTTGAAAAAAGAACAATTTTATCATCTTTGAGCAGTTACCAAGAGTATCTACTTTGAAAAAAAGGTGAGTGTCACTAAAGCAACTTTGAATTTGGTCGAAATGGTAGGCTTCGTCGTTGAAGAGGTACCCAGCGCAGCTCTCACTGACGGCATGGATGTGCACGGTGGGAGGAATACAGTCGGCTGTCTTCACGGCGTTCATGCAGCGCAAGCCGGAGGACTGGCGCATAGGCTTCGGCCTCAAGTTCTGGTGCATCATCTATTCGGTAAGCGATCACCAATCACCTTCGTTTCTTTGCCTTGTCAATGTACTGATCATTTGCAAAGAAAAAGAAACATCTGAGCAAGCTTCGTTGCCCATGAACTGTAACAATGTTCTTCAGGGGTTCGCCTGCAATGGCTTCACGGTCTTCGCTCAGCTGTGGTGCACCGAGAAGAAGGGTCCTGTGTTTGTGACGATGTTCAACCCTCTCTCCACGATCATGGTGGCCATCCTGGCCTACTTCATCTTTGGTGAAAATCTGTACGTTGGAAGGTATGAACATGTCCAGGCGTCCAGCATTATGTTACTCCTGATTCATTAAGATGGCGATTGGAAAAGGTCAAACGACATATTTGCAAACGAAAATAATTTATAAATAAAACTTTTATATACGTATTTTTAACGATATAAAAGCCAAGGCTGAAACGATGAAAAAACTCTAAAAACAACTTTAAATTTAAGTTTGAGATTTGAAATTTTGGTTTATAAGCATAAACGTAAGCGAAAAAAAGGGTCTCGTAAGATATTGCTCCTGATGAAAGTAAACTTGCTCTAATTTGAAGCAAATGTCTGGCTCATATCAACCTGAACTCAAATGTTCAGAAAATGAATTTTGCTCACCCTTTGTTTTTTCACTCGACACACCTGCAGCATAATCGGAGGAGTGGTTGTCATACTCGGCCTTTACATGTTGCTGTGGGGCAAGGACAAGGATCAGGGATACAACGCAGACAAGGAGCAGGAATCCGACCTGGACTGCGAGAAGCAGGCGAAGATAACCGATTTTTCTGCAGTGCAGAGTGACCTGGAGGAGCCGAGGACGAAGAAGTAGAAGGGGATCAGATTCTGCTGGAGCTCACAGAGCAAAAGCAACACGGTTGAATCATTGTACATTGTGGTTACTGATTGGGCCTCTTGTGATCAGAATTTTCACTGCCTCTTACCACAATCCCACAGCTCTTCAACGGGTTGTGGTGACTTGTGAGTTGTGATGACAAACGCCTGTCACAAGGTCCAGTACTAGCTTGCGGACCTGTGTTTGAAGAATTGCAATTTTTTTTTCTTTCTTGTCTTTGTGAACTCTCTGATTGGTCCTTCTTCTGTTGCATCCAACCAATGTGCTTGGTTTGTCTTGTGCCGGGCAAGGCCAGCCAACTTTATCACTGGTGAAGCACTCTGTGTTGGGCGGCTTGGGCCTGCAATGTTCCACTTCACAATTCCCATCATACTACTTGTAATGGGCCAGTTTATCAGCCATGCTAGCTACTGAAAACATTAGCTATTTGGAGGTGCTCCGGTCAATTATAGCTTCCTCTAAAATCTCTAGCTTTTAATACCATATAAATTTTCAGACAAATTGTAAGAATCGGTAGTTATAAACTCCAAAAGAAAAGCTGAAAAGTACAATGCTTATATATTATTATTAGTTGTTTCTCGGAATATTAAGTTTATGAGTAAATTTCACAAGACAACATATAATTTGATCAACTATCACAAAAATACAGATTTAAGATAACAGTTTGCTGTTAATTTTGAAGTTTTAAAGTCACCGGTTTACAAACCCATATAAGCCAAGCCAAAAAGTCAGCTTAAAAACTTTAGCTAATAAGTCTATGTCCAAACTAAGTGGCCTAAATCTATATTATTATGGTCCCAGATCTTAAATTTGTACTTTATTGAGAAATTTGATGCTAAATTAGTAGTTTTATGATATACAACATTAAATTTAGAGAAAACCTAAAAAATACTATTGACAAACGTCTAAATCTAAGAAATATCATTGACGAATGCGAGTTCTAAGAAATATCATCGTACAAACAAATTTATCTGAGAAATGCCATCGACATTAGGGCTCCGTCCATTTCTGCCGTTAAATACATTGTTCATACTATAGCATTTAACGGAAAAAGTTGACGAAACTCTAATGACGGTGGTATTTCTTAGAACTCACACTCATCGATGATATTTTTTAGAATTAAGCGTTTGTCAATGACTTTTGTTAGATTTTCTCTTAAATTTTATTATTTTGCGATGATTTAATCAAACACATGTAGTTTTGTCAAAATTACTCTAACAGTCATATTTTTCGCTTATGCTTATAAACAAAAAATTAAATTTTCATCTTTAAATTATAGCTGATTTAAAGGTTTTTTTTTGCAGTTTATTTTTAACATTACTTTTAGATCACTAAAATACATATATAAAAAATATTTATAAATATGTCATTTGGCTTTTTTTTCAGAGAAAAAGCTAAACTGACAAGGGCTTAGTTTATCAAACATGACCTACATTGGACTCGTCTTTTGTTTTCCTTGCGAATTGTTGTCACAGAATGGCCAGTGGGAAGTTCATGAAACTTTGCTGAAACGCCTGCAAGGCTGGAACCTACAAAGCACTTTGAAAACTCTGCGATACCTACACAACATTTTCTTTCCGGCGCCCGGGGGGGGGGGGGGGGGGGGGGGGGCTCAGCATTTCGCTGAAGTTGTTGGATACTTCCAAGCACACTTTTACACGTATTTTTAAAAGTTTATATATATATATATATATATAATCGTTCTATGTTGATAAAGTAGATTTTCAATTTTTATGATGGCTAATTTCATTATTTCTATTTATTAAATATATTATTTCTTATCAACAAAAAATACGGTCTTGGAATAGAGATACTTCACTGAAATTTCCAGAATACCTTGTAAACTCCGTCGAACTTCGTCGTGACTCTCATGGATGTATTGTCTGGAGTCTTGTATGGTCAAAGTCAATGGCCGTAATTTCCAAAGGGGGTGACAGTGATCCGTGGAAGTATAGACATCTATATCAGAGCTAAGTTCAATAGTATAGTTAATCTAATAATCAAATTTATACGATGGCTATTTATAAAACTTATACTATCCTGTCCACCTATAATACATATATTATGTTTTGAATTTCGTATCGTAGCTGGCTATAAATCTGTGTTCACTGTTCTTCTCTATTATCTTATTAAAGCATGTTCATAGCTGGCTTATATTACGCTATTTCACATGCTTCCGTTGATTAAGAAACTAACAACTGCTTTAGTTGGGCATTGATTAACTAGAGTTCACAGCTCATTTACCGAGAAGTTCCTTAGTTGCAAGTGTTCGTGCTCAGCCACTCACAAAGACATGTCACAGACATTCTGCTGGTAGCGATTTTTAATTAGGATGAGTTTAAGAAAATAGATAGGGTTGGGTGCAGTGGAGGTGGGCCTGGTTTATTTAGACGAGTTGCTGATTACAAATTACTCGTGGACATAAGGTAAAACGAGGCATATTATAAATAAATGATAAGCAAAGTATTAGCTACCATAAACTTAAAAAATAAATTAATATAAATTTTAAGCTACTTTGAGATTTTTTAAATAAAAAAATACATCTTTTGATAGTTCGAAAAAATGCATAATAGAAAATGAGGAGAATATTTTTCTTTTTTCCTTTCCAAACGAGCTTAGCATTAGACTCATTTGAGGTTCTAAATCTCAAATGAGAAAAAATATATTAGATTATACATATCCGTTCTAAATATAATAATTAATTATTTTTCTAAGTCACGCATGCAACCATGCATTAAGCATGTCTTTCTTCTTCACAACTGTTTTATTTTAAAATCTTCATCATCAAAACACTCTAACACTATGCAGACATGCATATGCACGCTAAGTCAATCTAAATAGGTGAGAGTTAAACTCTTATTAGCATTTGTGTTAGTAGCAATTGCGCCTTATATAGGATATGCGCTATGTATTTTCTATCAAGGCATAGAAAGTAGCTGAAATTGATGAATTAATAAATTATATGTAGTTGTTATGGTAACCAAAGAAGGGTATTAACTCCTGCAGGATCAAAAGGTTGTTATAAGTGTCGTATATACACACGCACACACTTTTTAAACACAAAACGTACCAGCTTGGAATTGTGCAATGTGCAAATGAAATTATGAAATTTAGAATCAGGAAAAAAAAGTAGAAACCTTGGTGGAGGGGAAAATAGCTATGATGTCCCTGATTAATATTTTTTACTTTTATTTATTACACTCAACTAAATATGTACTCCCCTCATAATTTTTAACTGATACATATGACTTTTGGATCTACGTTTGACTATTCGTCTTATTTTAAAAAATAATTTAATTTATTACTAAAGTAACTTTAAGCATGACTTATAATTATATATATTTACATAAAATTTTTAAATAAGACGAAAGATCGAACATATATTTAAAAATCAACTAAAAATATAGAGGAAACAGTATTCATCACGGTTGGCTGTAACCTTTTGAAAGAAAAACAACGGTAATTTTGGCAGAAGCTGGCAACCCAAACTGTAATACAGTGGCACTGAATTAAATAGTAGTGAGTGTGCAAAAGAACTTACTGCTGTCGGTCCTGCCAGCTGGAGGCGAAAAGCGAAGAGGGGCGGAGAGCAATTACGCCATCCTGATTCCTGCCATCTACCCTCCTCTCTCCCCATACTAGCTGGGGTCCTACCGCTCCTGTGAGAGCCGTGGTGCCGTGGTGGTGGTGGTCCAGCCCGCTTCCTCTCCTGCGCTGCACGCTATTCCTCTCCGCTCCACGCGCTTCCGGATTCAAATTTCGCCCGCCCCGCGCCGCCCAGCGACGAGGCGCGGGGCCGTCGGCACAGGGGGGGGGGGGGGGGGGGAGGGTGGCGTCGTTGCGGCGGCCGGTGTCGTTCTCATTCCCCGGGAGGAGGAGGAGGAGGCCGGCCCGGGGCGAGATTGAGATCTCTCTTGTTGTTGAGATCCGCGGGGGCGGGGGGGGGGGGGGGGGGGGGGGCTTCGGTGTGGATACGCGACACGGGCGGCGTGGCGGGGGCATACGGCTCGCCGGCCGCGGTTTGGGGTTTTGCGGATACCCCCCTTGCGTTTCCTGATATCGCAGCCTTGCATGGCTCGTTCGCAGTGGATCCGAACGACGTTTGCACAGTCCTCGGTCTATTAGAAAAAAAATTCTAATAACTTTATTTTTTGTTTTCCGTGTTCCACTTTTAACCATTTGTCTTATTTGAAAAATTTATAAAAAAATTTAAAAAATTAGTCACGCATAAAGTATTATTCATGTTTTATCATCTAGTAAAAATAAAAATATTAATCGTAAAAAAATTCAAATAAGACGAAGAGTCAAAATATTATATAAAAAACCGAAAAATGATTTTATTTTGATACGGAGGTATTTCGATACGGAGGCAGTATCTACTCTTGTAAGTAGAATAATTTATTTATATTTTATCATTTGGATTTTGCACTTTTATGTGCACGTCTTTTAAGATATTAAATGTCATGTTTCGTGTATTTTCAAAAGTATTTCTCTACAACAACTTTTTACTATATAAGAGTTAATTCATTCGTAGTCACGAATAATATATTTCAGCAATTTCAATTTCAACGAACCGGGCCATAAATAACTAACGTCATAGTACAAAAGATTACTTAAAAATACAAATCCAAGGTAGTATCATTCCTATGAGCTGATTACACATAAAAGTCAAAAAGAAAATTAGGAACGTTGGTTTTCTTAAAACTCTGTATCTCTTTAGACAGCAGGAGTAAATAAAGAGTGTCAACAAGTAAATACCCCTAAAATTTCGGGGCATTTAACTTTTTGCCACTTTTAAAAATATCACATAACATATTTGTCATCTGCTGTCTATGACACGTGGACCTTTATGTGTCTATGATGTACGGATCTAACGACAAATATTTTAGTGTCATTTCCAAGAGTGGAAAAAAAATTAATTATTGCCAAAATTTTAGACACGATTGCCCACGAAAGCCAGAAGAAAGAGCCATGTAGCAATATCTCAGAAGCCGAGGGTGAATTCCCGGAAAAGCTCAGCCCCAGCGCTCCGCTCGTTAGTCAGAGCCGGCGTGTTTATTATAAGTACAGGGGTGGTGGGGCTCGGCTCGGACACGGCCGCGTCTCCATCTCCCATCCCTCTGAAGAAGAAGAAGAAGAGGAGCCAGCCGCCGAGCGCGAGATATGGGGTTCGTCTCCTTCGCCGGGAGGGTCCTCTTCGCCTCCGTCTTCCTCCTCTCCGCCTACCAGGAGTACGTCCCCCCGTTCCTCCTCTCGTTGTGATCGCTGGGTTCGATTTGGGACGGGTCGGTTTCGTTAGATCTGCTGCGGTGGACGCGGAATCTGACGCGGGAGGGTTCCGGGGGATTGGAACTCTCTCGGGTGCTCTAGATCTCGAGAGTGGGGGTAGTGGCTGGGTTGTTTCGTGTGGCGGTGCGTGGATCTGGTGGGGGGCGCTTCGGTTTTTTCACAACAGAGATGGGCAAAATCTGGTTTCCGCGTGTTTTGATCCAGCTCTGGGGCTGCTGAATTGTGGCATTGGTGTCCGGATTTACTCTGGAATGGGCTAGGAATTCCTGTGGTGACCGCCATTTCGTCTCGCATTGTCTGATCTGGGTCTGAGCCTGCATCTTTGCCGCTGGGCTTGGATATATGCCACTCCTACTGAATTTTGTTTTGGGGGTGGGGGTCGGGGTGTTCGGTTTGAAATGAACGGTGACACATTGAGTGAGTAATGTTAAAAAGTGAGATGCAGGCGCCGCTTTGATGCGATGCCAATGCCGCTGGAACTAGTGTTGATAATAATCACTTATATTTTGCATCTAGTTTACCGTTATTAAAAGACAGATATTTGAAATTAAGCGCTAATGTGGAAGACTTCTTAAAAAAAAAGAAAAGTAGCCAGTGTGTCATTTTATAGTAGAGTTAGTTGTGTGGTATCCTGGGGGAAAAAAACAACCCCACAAGTATGATGGTCCATGCTCTTCCGTCCCTATCAAATTTGCCCCCGGGAATTATACAAAGATGGGGTGTTGGTTTTGGAATTTTGAAAGTGTCCTCCAATCTTGAGGCACATCAGTGGATAAAACAGTGCATGGACAACCGTATCTACCTGGGAATCTTTGGATGTGATATCTCGTCTTGTGTGACAATATCCTTATTTATGACTAACGGAAAACCAATATTTTAGCTCGTACGTACCCAAGCTTCAGTTTTATTAAGTGCCATCACCAAAATTGTGAATTAATTTATCAAACGTTCAGCTATTCAGTAAATTAAAGCTTGAATCTTGGTTTCGTTGCTGTATTTGTAATATTTATCCTGAATAGGTGATTACTTTAGAATTTGTTACCGCAATATCTTTGCCAGTTCACACAATGACGTTTGATGTGGTGTAATAAGTGTGCTGCCTCTTTTGATTGACTAGGTTGTTTGATAATGAGTTTGGTAGTCTAGTATGTATGTTAACAGCAAGTAGGATAATGTTAATGTTTCAACTTTTCATCAAATGCTCATAATTTACCTGACTAGATGGATTTAAGTATTTGATATTGTTCCATCCTTTTGATCATGCGATGCTAGGTTCTAAACTTCTGATCACCCTAAATGTATGTTCATTTGCTAAGTTATAATTGGTTCTGAATGCAGGTTTAGTGAATTTGGAGCTGATGGTGGACCGGCTGCAAAGGCCCTCCGTCCTAAATTTAACATCTTCACCAAAAATATTTCTGCACATTTAGGAGTAGCAGTGCCTCATGTCGAGGTGAGGATTTGCTGCTTTAGCCATTATATGCTTTATGTAGCTGTGATGTTATAGCCTCTAATTTGTTATACTTTATCCAGTTGAAGCATGTTGTTGTTGCTACCATTGGTCTGAAGGGTCTGGGAGGTCTACTTTTTATCCTGAGCAGTTCATTCGGTGCTTATCTCCTGGTATGTTATCAGCACTTGTCATGCTATATTACAATCTTTTTGTTTAATCTTCACACTTTCCGTGGTTCCAATGTGAACATTCTGGCTATGCATTTAGAACGAAGAAATAATTATATTGTTCTGGGTTACATAGTAACGGAGGATCACATTTGTAGAGGCGTCCTACTTTTCTTGATGGGAATGTTGACAATTATCTAGTGAATATGTGATTCTGAAACTTTGGATGCTTGCCAGAAAACATAGCTATTCTTCATGTTGGATTGTATGATAATCAGTCACTTAAATGCAGGCAGTTTATTTGAGACTGGAATTTTCACACATCTAGGGTCAACGCTTCTTTTGCCACTTATTTAAGCTTCATGCAAGTGAATGTTTGGGGCTTGCATATAATTTCCTCCAATGAAGTATAGGCTTCATTTACAAAAACGTGCACTACTGTATTTTAATACTTACCTTCCATAGATGTGCACATTTCCTTGTTTCATCAGTCTTACCATCAGTCTGAATGATGGGGCTCTTTCTGTGGTTCCTTGTTTTATCCATGCATGTTTGCTGCATATTGTCTAGGTTAGAACATAATTACTCCGTCTGTATAAAAATATGATGTGTCCTTGTTTTTCGTAGAGGCAACATTCATCTTTGACTAATTTTATTGAGCTAACAAAATGTCTTTAGTGCCATGCATGTGGTACCATTAGATTCATACTTGAAAAATACTTTCATATGATGTTAATTTCATAGTTGTCGATGCTACATTATGGAAACAACTAATGTTCAAGTTATATTATTGGACAATGTGTCAATAACACACGTATCTTATATTTTTATACGGAGGACATACTTTTTAATTTTCTGCATTGTACTCCTATGGGTCCTATAGATCAGTAGAAGTTGGTCTGCCTTTTGATCCTGCTTCCAATGGCATGGATCGAATTAACCCTTATCTAACTAGCCACCATTTCCAGCCAACCGCTGGGCTATGGTGATGTGCTACTATTCTGTTCATTGTGAATTTGGACCAATCTGAATTGTTAGTTTTCCTCTGCAACCTCGTTTGGTCTAATGTACTTATTTTTTCCTCTGCAGCTTCTATACCTTGCTTTTATCACCCCTGTTGTCTACGACTTCTACAACTACGACATGGAGAAGTCTGAATTTGTTCAGCTCTTCATTAAATTCACGCAGGTATACACAATTCTCTGTTCAGAGCTGCCAAAATTTACCTTACCCTGCCACGGTGGCTGATCAAATCATGATTCCTTGTGGTTGTAGAATCTGGCTCTCTTTGGGGCACTTCTCTTCTTCCTGGGCATGAAGAACTCCATTCCCAAGCGACAGGCCAAGAAGAAGGCTCCCAAGTCGAAGACAACCTAGGGCGTTTTAGATAGCCATGGCCTCCGGCGGTGTTTGGAGACAGTTTATTTTGGAGTACAAGCTACAGTATCAGCTATGCTGCCCTTAGATGTATCGGATTCTTTTTTGAAGGGCACAACCCTAATGAGGTGTGAGTGGAGGGTTAGGGGACTAGATTGTATCATTATATGTACTTGTGATTTGTTTGTTGAACTAGGCTTCCCAGGATTAAGATTACTCATTTGATTATTTTGCAATTACGATCCATTCTTATTACTAATGCAATGGGCTAGTTATTCCTTTGCTTTGGCATTTGTTTTAGGGCTAATTGCCAATTTATCATTGGTTTGAGTCATGAGTGTAAAACTGGTACTAGAAAATTATAAAATACCACTAGAATCATTATTCTAATGGTGTGTCATCTTCGCAATATAGAAAAAAAACAGTCAAGTGTCCTCTAGTCTTTGTGGTCTCTAGTCCTGATATGAATCTTGAGAATCTAAAACTACTTGATTTTTGCTATCGTCTGTCTATTACTACCTCTTTTATAGTCTTTTATAGAGTAGCTATTTTAGGCCTTTTATTTTTATGAATAAGTGCTTGTTAGAAATAGGGGTCAATTCTCTGTGTTCCATTAAAATTTGATGTGATCTCTTTCGTGCTCCTAGGATGCTCTCCTGAGAAAGGCTGAGCGCCTGATATTTTATTCAGAATTCAGATTTCTTATATGCTTATTTCATTAGTTGATCAGTAGTTTGACCATTAGTATGGATAAAATAACCTTATTGACTTTAGTATATAGCTAAAAGTTAGAAATGTTTCATGTGTGAATTATTTTGATTGTGAAGATCAATGAGGGTAAACTACTGAATATTCCTTATGAATATAAAAGAATTGAAACATAATTTATTGAAAATTTAAAAATAAATTCACACTCTACACAAATTTGAAAAATACCTTTTGAACGAATATGAAGTGAAAAGGACTCATAGCAGAAAACAAGGTGGATGAAGTTATTTGATCACAAATTTGAAAAAAAATATATGTAAAAGTTTTCAATTAGTTTTTAACTCAATTTTGATGATTTCAATACATCTTCCTAGAATTTAAACCGAAATGACAAACAATTTTGTTTCTCATTTTTTTTAGTTAAAACCAACTATGGATTTAATCACAATTTTTTTCAAAAAAAAGTTTTGTTTTTAAATTTAGCATTAAATGATTATGTCATGTTTATTTTTATTATAGGTTAAATTTTCACATTAAGATTTATGGAGCATGTAGTACATAAGTATGGAATATGGACAATATAGTAATTTTTAAAAAGAACTGACGGTCACAACTAATGGAATTGGCGTAGAGGGGATAAGTAAGAAATTATGTAAAATTCAGGAGTGCGGAAAGGATTGAGCTAGCTCATAGAACATATAGGAAATTTGCTTTAGAAATACCTATATTTTAGTAAAAAGTAATAATTATTTTTTGGGATTATATAGCTATGGTTCCTAGAACATAGGTATATAGCTAATGATTTTTAGAATTTGGGCTGTGTGTGTGTGGTGGTAGAGATTTTGAGACAAGTTGAAGCTGCTAGAATAAACATCTTGATGGGCCAAGGCTGATGGTGCAGCGTGTAATCTTCTTCAGAGTTCAGGCATGAACAACGATTGAGCTTGTTTCGGCCAATCTTTGGGCCGCTGTCCTCAAGGACTCAAGGCTACCCCACCCCCACATCAAAGCTTGCTTTGGGTGGTTATGCAGGTTTGGTGTAAGACTGTTAGCCTAAACTCTGAAAACCATGGCTGGATCCTTACGACAATGCTGCAGAATCTAAGGGACCTAAACCGGTCTACCTCTTGACTCTCCAGGAAACTGTTCCCAGCAGTGTACTCTGGGGCCCTTTTGGGTTCCCCTAGTCAGCAACAGAATGCACCAAACGGATACTACAGTGCCATTCGGCTGGGATGAACAGAATGTATCCATAATCCATTCCTTCCTCTAGTCCACGACCACAAGCGTTGCCTGCATTTCTTGTACTACTCCTAGAGTAGGCCTGTTATTTAACCAGGTTAACTAATCCAGATTTTCTGGGTTTTTCCGCACACTTCTCAAATTGCTAAACAGTGTGTATTTTGTGAAAATTTTATAAAAAAAAGTTGATTTAAAAATCATAACAATATATTTTTCAACCTTTTATTATATGCTAATCCGCTGCTACGTTTTACGCGCTTGTTACTTACTGCCTCCGTTCCAAAATAAGATCATTTTTCAGTTTTTTGATACAATATTTTGACTTTTCGTCTTATTTGAAATTTTTTTGTTTAATATTTTTATTCTTACTAGATGATAAAACATAAATAGTACTTTATGCGTGACTATTTTTTTAAAGTTTCCGTGCAAATTTTTTAAATAAGACGAATGGTCAAACATTGGACACGGAAAAACGAAAAATAAAGTTATTATGGGCCGGAGACTGTACCCCACATAAAAACACGTCACATTGCTTATTAGCTACCCGACCACACTATTATTTTTTACGAAAGATAAAAATTTTCTGATGATAATTGTGATAGCTACTCCCTCCCGTCATTATTAAATGTTTAGGACAGAACAATATAACTAGATTTAACTCGTTCTAGTTGTCATAAACGTCATATATTAAAACTAGAGGTAGTATTTAATAGTATATAAACGATGAAACGAATTACTACGACATTGAAAATATATTTTAAAATATAAGATGGTGAAATATATATATATATATATATATTATAAAACGATATACTGTTTAGTATTTCAGAGAATATATGCGTAAAAGTCTGAGAAAAATCTAAAAAAATAGGAGGCAAAGAACGTAGCCTAATAACTGACAAGCAAAGAGAGGGTCAAGTTCACATTCAGACAGCAAGCCGGCAATGCTTCCTTCACCGATAGCGAACGCACGCAAATGTGTCAAACCCTAGGCGAGTAGCCGCGGCATCCTGCAGGCCTGATCGCTGCCTGCCTGCCTGCTGCCCCGCTACCTGTTGCGAGTTTTCTTCCTCCACACTTCAGCTTCAGCAACCGGTCTAACGTTCTCGACGTCTCTCCACCGAGAGGAGCCCTGTATCTACCTACGAGCATGACACGCCGCAGACAGATAATTAATAGAGCTTTTTATGTGAACCAGAGTTTTTCTTAATTAGATATTGCATTCAGCTGCTTAGATAAAACGGAGCTAAAAACAAGTGATGTATTGTCCTGTTTGTATAACCCTAGATCTTAAATTTGATTTGGAACAGCTGGAGCCTAACCAAACGTGTTAACTTAAAAGGGGTGAACAAGGCTTGAGCGCTTCAAAAAGTGGCCTTAGGCAGCTCCGCAGTCCTAGCTCCACATTGTAAGGGCTATTATATGCAACCAAAAATAAATTTTAAAACACTACCATATTGATTATGCGTTGCAATAGGATTTTATTAAAGAAAATTACCATTATTCTTGACATATCATTTCTTAATTGTTGCATATATTTGTTATTGACATGTAGACCCAATTGGTTCCACAATTCATTTTTCTTCCAAAAATAGAATTAGGTTGCGTTCGCCTTCTCTCTTTTTAACACCAGATTATCCCGTTTTTCGTGCGCACGCTCTCCGAACAGTTAAACGGTGTATTTTTTTAAAAAAAATTTATAGAAAAGTTGCTTTAAAAATCATATTAACCTATCTTACATTTTTTATAATTAATAATTAATCAATCACGTACTAATCTATTACTATGTTTTTTGCATGAGATAACTAACACCCCCTCCTACTCAAACAAACACAGCCTTAGTGTGGGTGATTGACGTGTGAATTCTAGAGCCATTTTTCTTTTTTAGAAAATAACGAGTTGGTGGGGTGAGTGGTTTGCATACTCAGACCGCTACTATGTTTTATATTTTATAAGAAGTATAGATAATTTTAGAGTTGATTTTACTTTTCTATCTAATATATTTTATAGTCTTAACTTTTAGTTACAAACATATATAAACATTTTATCCAGAATATATTCTTAACTGCTCCTTATATTTTCCTATGTTTTGCACCACAGCCATTATTTCACGGCAAACATCAACATAGTTTCAAACCAAACCGACTCTCGCTCCATGCATCACCTATGTAGTTACAAGATGCACACACATGCAACCCTAAAGTGGCCGGTCAAGTCTTTGGTCCTCTAATACTTCCAATCCAAGAGCGGCTAAACCTAGCTACCTCTCTCTCTCTCTCTCTCTCTCTCTCTCTCTCTCTCAAGTTATTTTTTTTCAAGTATTTTTAAAGCCCATTTTTCTTTGGCCACGTCCTAGTGGCACCAAACTGAGGAGTCTCTGTCACTAACTCTTGCTTCCATTTGACGTGGGACTCGGCCATGAAGTGACTCCATGCCTTGTTCCATTGCGCCTACTACTACTAAATTAAATTGATCAATTAACTACCCTTAAACAAACAAGAATAGTACCACACATGTATATTCTAGTAGCTATAAAATTGATCAATTTGCTATTACTTGTGTTTTGGGTTGAGATTGTTTTAGGGTGGGTTTGGAAGATCTGCCTCCACATCCAACTACACCATCTCATTCACGCTCAATTATATAATACAATTTAAAGTACTGATCCTTCAGCTAGCGTTCATGAGAAAAACAAAAAACAAAATGGGAACAAAAATGTTCAACTGTTAGCTAGCTATAGCGCTCTCTCTCTCTCTCTCTTTGATGATGGAATTTTTTTGCTTCAGATTAAGGCCTAATCCGTGCAGAAAGCGACGTGATTGCGTCGTGTCCCACGACCGCCGGGCAGGGCGCGCTCGTGTGGCCAGCTCTGTCCCCCCCGGCGAACTGAAACTGAAACTGAATCTGAACTTAGCTCAGAATTTGCTCTCCAGACGCTACGACGTCTGCTTGCATTGCACCTAACAATTTGCAGGTTTAGTTTAAATTCAGGTGTAAGTAGATAGGATAGCATGTAGATGCGTCATTAATGGAGAGGCAGAAGAGAAATGTGAGTCCCTGAATTTTAACTGCGATGGGAGATGATGATTAAGACGAATATATTTTGGCTTGGACAGTGACAAGGGAACTGAAATGGGTAGCGTAGGGGAGTTGTGATCTGACACTCCAAACTGATTGACCGGCAAGGGAGCCAATGAGGCTTTGAATTTAGGCCAAAAATTAACCTGTCGGGTTAAAACATAAAATTTAATGACAATCTTAAATAAGCTTCAAATTAATCAGGTTCTGCCACTTTGGATAGGGGAGTAATAATATATCGTGCAGCTGAGTAGAAGAGGAAGAGGAAGAGTTGCAAACAGAAAAAACAAGGTTCAGTGAAGTGAGACAGAGTTGCAAGGAAGGAAGGATAAGTTCCAGAATTTCAGTACGGTGAATAGATTCACAATTAACTGAGTCTCCTTGATGAAAGCTTGACGCATCCGAGACGTGTTTGTTTGGAACATCGTCTTTTCAATTAAGCTTCTTCTGGTTCTGGGTTGGAGATGGAGATTGACAGCTCTAGGAAATAGCCATATAATCAAATTCCACTATTAACAAGCTGGATCCACGTCGATGCCAAGCTGTTTAACCGTTATACAATGACACCGACAAATCTATGCATCACTGTAAGCTAAGATCTCATCAATGACCACTTCGATCTTGATCAAAGACTTCAAGCGGTCAGAACCATTCAAGCCAAAAAGTATGTGTTCACTTGAGTGATCTGACGTATGACACTGCAGACATGCAACGCGTTGTCCTGCACCGAAGAAACGGAGACTGCAATTCTGCTAAGAAACTGGAGTCTTCAGAAACTCAACTAAGATAATTTTTTTTGAAGGAGCTAAGATAATTTTTGATACTCTCCTAATTAAACAAGAGCATACGAGCTAGACATTATCAGTGACTGTAGATGCATGCTTTCCCAAGTCCTCTTCTTCTCATCTTTTGCGGCGAAAGTTAGTTGATCAGTGTACATGCAAAACACCATGCAACGACGTAAGTAATTTCTTCTCAAGACCCAAATTTTGGCGCCATTGTAAGCAATACGTAGAGAAGGGGTAACTGGGATTTTTTTAATTAAACGCAGCAAATATAACTTGCCAATCGTCATCAGTTGCTTGTTCCGTCTCGGCGTCTTGCAAAAACCTTAATTACCATATCATATCATGTCACGCAAAAGATAGAATTAATAAACACAACTGGGGGTTTCATATGTATAAATAAACTTAATTTGGCTCCGTATTTGACTAATACCAATGTGGACCTGGATTCATGTGGATACATGACGATAGAACACATAATATTTGTAATCAACGACGACATATGATTAGACCGTGAGATGAGTTAATTACTCGTGTGCTAATAATGCAGCCATGTTAAACCTAATTGTGAGATTAATAACCAAGCTAGAGAGAAACCCTAGATTAGGAGCCAATCATGTGGGCACGTGTTGTTCGGCCCCACACGTGCGAGAGCTATTTGCAAGCTGTTCATGGCGTTTAATTTGGATTTAAATTTGCTGTTCATAATTTTTTTAGAAAAAAACATTTTTTTTTGCCCGGAACGGGTACGTTACGGTTATTTTGGACCACCGACCGTTCCACGGAAAGGGCCAAATTTGACCAGCCACCCAACCGTTTGGCGCCTTGTTTGCTTATGCACGCCATGTGAGCCGTGACGCTTAACCTGCTTCATTAGTTAACCCCTCCCCCTTTGGATTAGCGGCTTCTAATTCTCGATTTCTTTGACCAGCTAAGTGGTAGGAGTACGTGGAGAACATGCTCCCCACTAATCCTGTTCATCTCCTTTTCAGTTCTAAAATTGATCAAATCGATCAGAACAACATACATCTTCACATGGATGGAGACCATGCTACCGAAAGTGCAAATTTGATCAAATTGTACTAATTGTGCAGAAAAAAAATGAATGTTTTAATTATACGTCATTTGCTGTCAATCAGATGTAAACTATATGCACCATTTACATAAGCATGCATTTGGTCAGAGCACCAACCCTCTGTCTCTGTCAGTCTCCAAGGCTTAAATTACTATGCAATTTGCGAAAAAACGCCGCAGGCAATTAATCATATATATCACCGCCACTATGCATCACACGTTGCTGAACAGCAGTTCGCATCAGCTACACGGTAAAGAGGTAGGGAGAGATAGATGCATGGCTGATGGGTGCATCAGTGAAATGTTGGACACTGACAAGTCGCTATCAACATTCTTCTGACCAACATATGCATGATCATGGTGGTCATGATAATCTGCAATCAAGCTGCTGCTGCTGCTCGTGTGGAGAATATTGTGTAGGCCGGCCGTGCTGAAGCGCGATTCCTGGCAGAAGACGTTGAAGCAAAAGGTTTCGTTTGGGGGACAAATCATATGCTGCTGGCAGGCTCATCTGAACAAGTAAAGAATTTTGCCGTCTTAATTCGTGGTGGCATTAAAACTCTGAACTAAGTCCGGTCAAGGTTCTGTGATCAGTAGTACTGGTGGATGTTGTAAAGAAACTGGGAGGCTTGAAGTGAAGCCTTTCTGACTTCTCTGATGGTTGGTGACAACCCAATTAGCAATGTCTGAAAATGACTGTTACTATACTATTAGTCATGGATCGATGAAATGGTGTTATGGTCTGCTTGAAACCAGCTCCCCATGAAAACCCGCATGCCAGTAAACATTTGAAGAAGCAAAAGATAGCCAGAGCCACACCAAACCTGAGAAGAATGATCAAGTAGCTAGCAATATTGCAAAATTAATCTTAGTGGTGCAGTAGCTAGCTATAGTTGTACTTACCATCTGCATATCTGATCATCTGACAACACACCAAAATTAACAAACACTCACAAGCTCCAGTTAAGCCCTGTTGGTACGATCAAGCCCTTTTTGATATTGTGCAGATGTCGGGGGGTTGATGGGCGAGAGAGATCGAGCTAGAGGGCAGTAGCATTCGTTTCATGGAACTTGTGGGAGAGTAGGCGAGCAACGAGACTGACCCACCACTGAGCTGAGCTCTCTCTCGCTGCATGCTGTCAGTGCTAAAGCATACTTGGGACACGCTGCTAAGCTCCATCTGCTCATCCCCAGGAATACTTGGAACATGTCCTTTCCTTGCTCCATCTACGACGCACAAACCAAACCCGCATAGTGCACACAATGCCAAACTGCCAACCTCTTCAAGAGCTTCTTTTTTTCAGCACTAGTTTTTATTATTATAGACCCACTTCTCTTGGTTTCCCGGCCGCTAAATTGGCTGGCTACGGCGCCAAAGGGAAGGGGACCCAGCTCATCTCTGGCAGAACACATCGATCAGCACAAGTTACAAAAAAACATGTCCTGAATCCTGATGAAGAACGGCATTAACAATGTGGGTTTCATCGGCTAGTGGCTATCTTGATCTTGCTACTGCTACTGCTACATACAGGCCCCATATATACATCCAGTCATCATTTGCTTCTTTAATTAAGCCACTAGCTATGTGTATGTAATGTGCTTGATCTTGTTCACCATGGCTTTACGATGAACAGAAAAATCTCATGTTTTAGCTTTGTGCAAAGGAAGCATACGCAGAGCCTGGAGAGATTGGCAGCACAGTGGTAGGGCAGAGATGAGATGAAAGCTCAAAAGCAAGCCAAGGATGAGTAGAATCTACGAGTAGAATGTGTAGCGTTCATTCTAGGAGGAGAAAGGAGCAAATAAAGGGGACGGGGTTCCCCGAGAAGGGCAAAAAAAGTGGGCAGTGATAGCTCACGATCTCTCACACACACATGACATTCACGATGCATGGATGGATGCATGCAGGCTGGAGGACTGATTGGATTGGATCGGATGGATGGGTGAGTGAAGAAATGACAGGTGAGAGGCAAGCAAGGCGATCCAGCACGCGCGGCGTTGCAAAGAGGCAACAATCGCTTGCGGCCTCCAAAGGTTTCAGGGCCTGCTTGTCCCCTTCCTCTCCTCTGGACCCCGTCTGTCTGGGACTCACCTTCGCCTTGATACCCAGCTCACTCCCTTTCAGAATTCAGAGTTCCAGTAATCCAGCTCAGTTCACTGCTGCCCCTAGAAGCTCGTGCTAAGCTTTTATTTCGAGCAATTTTACCATCTTGAGAAAAAGTATTAGAAGATGTTGTTTTCTATGTAAAATGTGTTATCTCTTGTATACTAGAAGATATCAAATTTTACATAAAAAAACAGTGGTACCTCATGGTACTTTCAAGGATGGAAAAAATACTCTTTTATTTTAGTTTTGTTTTTAGTTAGCATAAGAGCACTTACTGCTCACTTTGTTCCAAAATATAAGGCTTAACTAACACTAATAAAAAACCAAGAATTATTTATAACCATGTACTCGTTTTATAACCACGTGTATATATTCAAATCATGTGATGGGCAACAAATTTTTATTAGTGTCATGTTAAGCGTCTACTCTCTTTTCTTTTTTTAACTTTTGCAGAGGCCAGGAGTATGCTCCGTGCATTTGTATTTCCTCTATGTAATTAGCTGACTTCAATAAAGCTTTTATTATCTTTTTTTAAAAAAAATCTTCTTTTAAACGAGCTGGCTGTTGTCGACCTATGTATTTTACGACATGATTTTTTTTATTTTGAAAAGTAAGAGATATTTTATTGGTATCTCACTGATATATAAGATAAACATGAGTCAATGACACGTGGGTCAAGATGACATATATTTAATTTAGCAAAATTATAATGACAGTCTTGTAATTTTTTCATTTTACAAAGGAATGAAGTGCCCCATTCTAAGGATAAACAAGCCCAAAACTTACAGCATCTCCAATAGTGTTCCATATATGTCCCTAAACCTTTTTTTTTAGAAAAATAGTCTAAAAATCAATCTCCTGTTGTGCCTACTAATTGTTCCTAATTTTACATTGCTATTAATACTGACCCAAATATGAGTAAGATTTGAAGATTTTTTTTTAGTGTTCCCAATTGCTCCCACCAATAAAAATAGGAAGACCGTTGGAGTTTGAAAAAAAATTAGGGAACGAATTATTTTGGGACAACTTCAAATATAATAATTTTGAAACTCGACTTTTGGGCCTCTTTTAAGATGCTCTTACAACGCACGGCTAATTAGGGGAAACTAGGCGAGAAACATAGGTACAACAAACTCTCGGGCTTAAACATCTAGTTGCCCATGAAGAGAATAGTTCTTGAGAGTAGATAAGAGAAACAGCTGCAAATAAAAATAGTTTTGTGCTTACTGTTTCCAAAAGTTGACATATTAACACTAGTCCTCATGAGGGAACAAATTTACAAGGTAAACAATAGGAAAGAGTTGTATTAGTGGTCATTGTGGGACCAATTAAACCTGCACCCAAAAACAATTAAGCCCCCAGGGTACCAGTACCAGACCTATGCTAGCCTTTCTTTCCATTTCACTGTTTGTTTGCGGCCACCTCCTATGAGACTGATGCGACACCCAATAAAACTAGCATGTAAAAATCCTGAAAAAGATCGAACTATGGTTGTTTGGTGGCATGGTAAAACACACGATCATATTGTGGCTGTGGTGTTTTCAGTTAATTTCTTGTGATAAACAATGAAGATGCAGACTTTCAGAGAGATCTACAATTCCACATGCTTAATTTGCTGCTTGACAAAAAATGTTCTGTTGGATTGCAACACTTCATTTCATGACATGTTCAGCAGTGAAAACTGCTACCTAACCTAACACTCTGACAGTAATCCCATCATTAGTCTCTGCAGATTATTCAGAAATGCTTGGCGGCTGAGCTGCAAGCCTGCAAGATAAATATCTACTTTTAGTGGTGGTTGGATCCTGAACTGATAGCCATTTGCCCGCCGGTCTCACGAGTTGAAATGCTCTACTACCTCCATCTTAAAATAAGATTATTTTTCGTTTTTTCGTATCCAATATTTGACCATTCATCTTATTTGAAAAAAATTTACGATTAATATTTTTGTTCTTACTATATGATAAAACATGAATAGTACTTTATGCGTAACTAATTTTTTAAGTTTTTATACGAATTTTTTAAATAAGATGAATGGTCAAACGTTGAACACGGAAAAACAAAAAATAATCTTATTTCGGAAAAGGCAGTACTTCTTCTCAGGCAGAAGTGAAAACTGTCAGAGCGATATTATTTTATCTGCATCTTTCAATGCCTTGGAAGAATCAGCTCTTGCATTTTGCTTGGTCACATTAGGGTTGAAAATGGGGGGAACATGCACACGAGAGAGGCCCGTGGGAATGTTGCAGGTAGGAGGCCTGGCTGCCCACACTGATTAGGAATATAGGGTTGTAACTTTGCGCCTCGAAGAATATCTGAATATTTAGGCCTTGTTTAGTTTCAAAATTTTTATCCAAAAACATCAAATCAAATTTTTAGACATCTAAATAAAGCATTAAATATAAATAAATTAAAAAACTAATTGCACAGTTATGAAAGAAATCTTGAGACGAATCCTCTGAGCCTAATTAGTTCATGATTAGTCATAAATGCTACAGTAACCAACATGTGCTAATGACGGATTAATATGCTTAAAAGATTCGTCTCGTGGTTTCTAGGCTAGCCGTGAAATTTATTTTTTTTATCCGTATCCGAAAACTCCTTCCGACATCCGGTCAAACATTTGACGTGACACTAGAAAAAATTTCAATCTAAACACCACCTTACTTCTTGCTGTTCCATCTCATGTTCCATTGGGCAGCACAAAATGGGGACCAGCAGTCTAGCACACACAACACTCTTTCCTGAGTTCTGACTTGTGGTGCTCTGGTTATTTCTTTATATGATTCTTTCCATTTCTCTGTGAGATGTGGTCCATCATGTTGGGCTAAACAGAAAACAAAGATGAACTCATGTAACCGAAGTATTCTTTTCTACTTAATAGTTAAATAGTTCTCCATAAGTTACATGAACCAATCAGCCAATGGATCTAGGAGGCAGTAGAGTGATTGTTAATGTATATACATTAACATCTACAACCTGAGCAGGATAGGATATGCTAGTTATGGACTCACAATGATAATGAAATGGTAAGCATAGGGCAGGACCATCTAATGGAGAATTAGTATAGAGCAGCCTGATTTGGTTCAGCTAGCAAACCTTCAGGGTTAGTGGAAGGCAAAAGCTATGCTTAGGATAAAAGTGCAGGTGTCACACTTTTGAGTTTTGAAACATCAATATTCTGCTGAGGCAGCAGAGTGACAGAAGTTCAGTTGCTCTGTTTCAATCTTTGGTGCCACAGTTTAGAGTTGGTGCAGCTTAAGGCACAAATTGCATCCTTTTTAATCAAGGAAAACAATATACTTAAACTACCAATTGATACCTTATTGCTAGATTGTTTTTGTCAGAGGACTGGACATACATGCCTACAGCATAGAAAAAAAAAAGTAATAGTACAGCACACAAATATTTTCCTGGTAACTTAGCAATGAGATGTCTCACACAAAATAAAAGAAAAACAAAAACCAGTTCTTTCCCATCACTGATTGTTCTCTTTTCCTTGTGTCCCTTGGAAAAAAAAACAAGAAGAAGAAAAATAAGAAAAGTATGAGACCTGTAGCATACAGCGACAACTCCACGTCTGGAGTCATCCTTGGCCAGGTGATGTATGAATGTGTGTACTACACCATACACCGAAATTAAAGAACACATTTATCCCCAAATTTATAAAGTGAACTGTGCTAGCTAGTCTCACAGCAGCTGAGCCCAACTAATCACAAAAGAAATCATTGCAGAAGCAGGCAAAAGGAGATAAACTAACAGGACCAAAAAACCAAGCAAATGATCCAGCAGTTTTATTTTTTTTTCTCTCTTCATTTTTATTAAAAAAAGAAACTGAAAAATTAGTCTCAACCACACCTAATTAAGCTAGCTAGCCCAATTGGTTGTCCTTTGTGAGTACTACTACTACTACGGCTACTGGAGCTTCTCCTCTGGATTAGCAGAGTGGTAGCAGCAGCAGCGGCAGCAGCAGCGGCAGCTTAGCTCCAGCTCTCGCATAAAATTTAGAGGCAAAGAGCGAGAGCTCAAAATAATGGAGCTGGTTGCCCATTGGGGAGACAAGATCGAATTGTTTAATCCTCTGGCCCTAATCCTTCTCCATTGCTCTCCCTTATAAGCAACCGGTGCAGCTGCTGCTGCTGCACCACTCCTCACCACCACCACCGCCATAGCCAAGAAGAAGAAGAAGCTGAAGAAGCAGAAGTACACGCAGAGATCGCCGGAGAAGAAGAAGAAGAAGAAGAAGAAGAAGAAGAAGAAGGAGAAGAAGAAGGAGAAGCAGCAAGTAAGAAGCCAGCTAAGATGACGGGGTTTGGATCGCCGTGCGGGGCGTGCAAGTTCCTGAGGCGCAAGTGCGTGCGCGGGTGCGTGTTCGCGCCATACTTCTGCCACGAGCAGGGCGCGGCGCACTTCGCCGCCATCCACAAGGTGTTCGGCGCCAGCAACGTGTCCAAGCTCCTCGCGCACCTGCCGCTCGCCGACCGCCCCGAGGCCGCCGTCACCATCTCCTACGAGGCCCAGGCCCGCCTCCGCGACCCCATCTATGGCTGCGTCGCCCACATCTTCGCGCTCCAGCAGCAGGTTCGGTTCGTTTTGCTCCCGGTCGATGCGTGCGTGTGTCGTCGTCGTCGCTGGTTTGCTGATCTTGGCGTGCTGCATCGATCAGGTGATGACGCTACAGGCGCAGCTGGCGTCGCTCAAGGCGCAGGCGGCGCAAGGGATGCACCATGACGGCGGCGCCAAGGGCGTCTACATGAGCGCCGCCGCCGCGGACCAATTAGGGTACGGCGCGTACGACCAGTGGAGCGGCAGCAATGGAGGAGGCGGCCTCGCCGGGGCACCGTCGGCCTCGCACTCGCAGCAGTGCGCGTACAGCAATGGCGCCGGCCACGAGTCCATCACCGCGCTGCTGGCGGCCGGGTCGGACTACATGCAGATGCAGTCGCTGTACCACGCGTTCGAGCAGGCGTCGGATCAGGACACCGGCGCCATGGACGACGGGCAGGCGCTCGGCGCCTCTGCCGCCTACGAGGCGGCGGAGTCGTCGTCGTGCGGCATGGCGGCGTCGTTCGGCGTCGACGAGAGCGGGTGGAGGTCGTCGTCGGGATACCAAGATTGCGAGGACCTGCAGAGTGTTGCCTACGCTTACCTTAACCGCTCGTAAGAACTACTAAGAACTACCACTAGTGCAGTGCAGAATATATCATCACAAGATATATATTATAGACATATATATCTCATCAATTCCTGATCATGTTTTGGATCGACTTGATATGATCGATCGAGTCTGTTCTTTGTGCCATACATGCAAGAGTTTCAAATCTAGACTCAGATATCGATCGATCGATCTCTGCCAGAAAATAATTCAGATGGATGCTGCATGTGAGAGTTCATCGATATCGATCGCTGTAGAAACCTAATTAATTAGAAAGCAAAATTTCCTTGTCATATGATCATACCTGATGCTACATATTTCTGTCTGGACATGTGTGTTCTTCCCGGGTTCTATTTGTGAACTGCAGTAGTTTGTCACTTGACAAATCACAAACTGTATTGAGAAGAGGAGAAGACGACCTGCTATGCTATACAGTATTAGTGACAGACAACTGATTCATGGCCGGCGGCACACATCAGAAAATCCAACTACACCACTGTTTCCATTGAATCCTTAAACAGAAACTCTTTAATGGCGCAAATATTATACTTTACAGTGCAATTTTTGGGTGGTTAATTAGTACTGCATATATATATATAGATCTTATACAGTGTGATGCTAACTGTTGATATGATATATATATTCATGACCAATATGTATAGCTTGAGCTTGTTACATGCGATGATGTTTTAGTCAATGTAATATCATGATCAGTTCCGTCCTTCAAATTACTTCAGTTATATCCTTCAAAATACTAGTTGTTCGTACAGTCTTCTAAACTGTAATCCAACAAAATAATGTTACTTATAAATGCCTTTTCCCCTAGCTAGTATATATGGATATAATGCCCTGAGGATTTCCTGGGGACTAGGTATATTTATTTAATCATAGAAGTTTCTTATGTGGGCCTTTTTTTCTTCGAGGAATGTAGCGCAGGTATATATTACTTCCTCCGTTTTATATTGTAAGACTTTCTAGTATTGGCTAAATTTATCTATTGATGAATGTAAATAATTTATATATATATATATATCTACATTCATTAACATCTATATGAACCTAGACAAGTCTATAAAATCTTACATTGTAAAACGGAGGGAGTAGATATCTACAATATTGCTTCGATTTGTTTCTCTTCATATAATGTCCATGCTTTGACGAATAAAACAAAATGAGAAACAGGTTTAACAAGCTGTCTCTTTGATAACTCCCCTATATATACTAGTATACAGGTAGATCGATTTTTGTATACTTTATCATGGAATAACAATCTTATCATTTTAAGACAAAGGTACCTTGATGTGTGAGAATAATCATAAAGTGTAATTTCCTTTGGTTCATTAAAAATGAGAAACAGGGTCAACTAAAGTGATGATTCGCAGGAAAAAAGGTCAACTAAAGTGATACTATAAAGTTTTGGGTTTTCTTATCATCCTTGAAAAGTTGCTTGAGATACTTTTTCGAGTACGGTAAAAAAAACTCTAAAATTTTTTCAGACAAACTAAAGTTGTATGCTCCACGTAGAATTTTTTTCCCTTCCAATACATGGACTGATCAGTAGCTAATTATACATTGAGCCAATGCAATATAATGAAAAGCAAAAACAATAAGAAGAAATGATACTTTGCATCATTACAGCACAGACATGGCAAGAAAGCTATATATTAATCGTAATTAGCTTATTACCTATTTAATTACCTCGTAATGCATGAAAGCTACAATCATTGTTTTCTTTCCAGTGAAGAGCAATTAATACATGCCTAACTTTTCCCATATGCCATTTCCCTTGTCTCACATATTTTATTTTCTACTCTAAAACATGCAAACATATTAAGTAGTATATCCTCTCATAGAGAAAAAAATCAACTCAACAACTCTGAATTAAATTACCAAAACCATATCTTAATTAAAAACTTGTATGATATAGGGTTTTGTCAAAAGTATTTCACCAGTGTACTTAACCTTGTATCAACCCGTTTTAACCCTGAACCAAGGTGTCCTCACTTCCTATAGTGCATCTGATTTTTTGACGGATGATACGTAAATATAATAAATATATAAGACATCTATTGTACCTTACGTTCCAAAATAGTTTTGGATTTTTGCAAGGACTATTAGCCTACGTACGTTGGAAGCACACTCAAAACCCAATATATCAAAATGTATGCAAATAGTCATTATTTTCGAAAATTTTAAAATAGAGTATAACATTATCTAGTATATCCCCATATAATTTTAACATAAAGCATGACCTATATGAAATTCAACATGCAGGTACAACCTGCCGTCTCACATTGGGAAGACAGAGTTATATATATCTGACCTTGCATTCAGAAAAATTCACTTATATCTAGACAATCTTCAGTAATCTGAGCCACTAAAGCTGCATGCACATCATTTAATATATGTACAATTTACCATACTTGACAAGGTACCGAATACCATATTATTTTATATATTATTTTATAGTGTTAATTTTGATGTCTACATGTATTGTATATATTAAGATAATAAAATTTAGGCTCAAAATTTTTCGAGGATGATAAAATTGTCCTTAATATATACCTGATTTTAACCTGATACTACCTATATCATAATTTGAGCAAATAATGCACACAAAAGCGAAGTAAACACTAGTACAGTACATACTGCAGCTTAAAAAGAACAAGCAAACATTGATGTGATACCCAAAATTACACGTATTTATGATCGAAGTGAGTAATGACTATGAATTTAAATGGATGTATGGGATAAACACAAAAGCTTGCTTCCAAAAAAAACACAAAAGCAAAGGTGTGTATCATAATATTATCCATAAATGAGCAGCTCCAGATCACACCTAATTATTTTAGGAAGAAACAGAAACATGACCCAACTAAGGTCCACCATGCCGACCACGGCCCATACGGCCCATCATGCACCGCACGTAGGGCCATGTTAAGCTGTTCGATGCCAAATTGCCAACCCAAAAGCAAAAAAAAAAAAAAAAAAAAAGGAGCACTGCTGTTCATTCATGCCACCAGGTGGATTTGCTAATCAGTTGCCAGCTCTGTTCTTGCGTTCATGTTTGCCTCATCTCATCAAAGTTGTTTAATTATATACTGCTATGATTCTGGAATATGAAACTGTAACCTTTTTTTTTGGTTGGACTCTTTTACATCTGAATTCTGAAAGCCTGAAATCACAAGTGATACAGTGTTTTTCCAGCTGCCAAATTAAGCTCGAGCTGGAGTGATTAACAGTACAATCTGAACTTGTAAAGCAAACGCATGGTGCAAAGAGAGATTTCGGGTGCAATTTCATCGCGGGTAGCTGCCTTCCTCCTGCTCGCCGAAGCAGTACAGGTCTTGCAGCGACGTCGAGCCGTCGGAGCGAGGCGCGCTGTAGCAGCCGGAGCTCTGCGTCGCCGTCGAGGTGATCGACTCGTGCTCCATCTGCCACGCCTGCTGCTGGTTGTGGTGGTGGAGGAGAGGGTTGCCGGCCGCCGTCAGCATGCCGGCCGCCGCCAGCGTCTGCGCCACCTGCGTCTTCGCCTGCGCCACCTGCACCTGCAACGTCGCCAGCTGCGCGCATGCATCCATGGACGCACGTGGTGAGTTTAGTTCGCCGCGCGCGCCGCCGGCGAGCGGCCGGGAAGAGGAAGAGGAGGCGAGATCGAGGGGGTGTAACACGACTACGCCGTCGCCTATACCTGCTGCTGCAGCGCGAAGATGTGGGCGACGCAGCCGTAGACGGGGTCGCGCAGCCTGGCCTGCGCCTCGTAGGTGACGGTGGCGGCGACCTCGCTCCGGTCGGCCGGCGCCACCTGCTGCAGCAGCTTCGCCGCGTTGCTCGCGCCGAACACCTTGTGGATGGCCGCGAACTGCGCCGCCCCGTCCTCCGCGCAGAAATAGGGCGCGAACACGCACTCCGCCGCGCACTTCCGCCGCAGGAACTTGCACGCCCCGCACGGCGACCCCGGCACGCCGCCCACTCCCGACGACGCCATCGTCGACGACAGCTTCCTCCCTCCGCCGCAGTGCAGTGCAGAGAGAGAGAGAGAGAGAGACGCGGGAGTTTTATATAGGAGATCGATGGCGCCAAGCCTTGCGATGGTTTGGCGCGAGGGGACAGAGCCAGAGAAGAATGCGCATGATGTACAGGAGAGCGAGGGACATGCATGTGTGTAGTTAATTGCAAGGACAACCAAATACTCCCCAATATTAATTGTAAATTTGTATCTTTGATAACAAAAATTGAAATCGAAAGGAGCAGCATCTCTTGCGTATCAACCTCCCCAATATTGCTCATTTTGCACAATTTATGGCCCACACAGATATCTCATGAGAGGGAGAGGAGAGGGATGGGTTCTTATCAAATTTATATGCACCTGCTGCCATTGTTCAACCCCAGCACATGGTCTCACAAAAATTTCACTTAAAACATGTTAGCTTGTCTACAGTTTTTATTTAGAAAAAGTTAGTGCGTGTACATAATTTAATATGGTTGTTTATTTCAGCTTGAACAAAATTTCAAACAAATTTGTCCAAGGAGAAAAAGAATCTTGAAGTGGAGTAGTTATAAGTATATGTCTTTAAGCAATTTTACGGTCCGAGAGCTATCAAAATTTCAATGTAAATTTGGTACCTCTGTTACCTTCTTAAGTACTGTAAATTGCTCTATGTCTTTATATTGTGTTTCGCTAAATGAGTCAGTTTAAACTGCTCATGGTGACTTTGTCAATACAAAGATATAACCAGTTAACTCTTTAGAGGTGCTCTTTATAAGTGTAGGATGTGCGCGTATAAGTCATATGAGTCGTTATAAGTATCTATATTTGTAATATGTTTCGCAAAAAAATGTTAAACGCAACTATAAGAAATGATCTTAAGATTCTTGTAGGATGATGTTTTCAAATTTTTTAGAAACATTATTATTTTTATGGAAAATCGTAAAATTGGAGACCATCTCAGGGAAATCGCAAAATTAGCAGTCTATCGAACTATTGTAGGTCAATAGGGTACATATCGAATGGCCAGAGTTCGACTGTGCACCCGATCGAACAGATGCGACGTCGACAGGGCCTGTCGAACAAGGACAGTTCGACATGCTACCATTGTTCGACAACCACAAGCGTTTGGTGCTGGTGCATTCTTTTTTCTTTCCTTGGTCTTTCGTTCCGTCATGGGTGCGGGCTTCGACAGGCCCCTCATCGACCATCTCCCGTTTGACAGGCCTCTAATTTTACGAATTTTCGTAGGTAGCCTCTAATTTTACGATTTTTCATAAAAATAGTAATATTTCTAAAAAAAACTTCTGGTGTTTTCAGTGTAAGCCCTTTCTACAGTTTCTCGTATATCTTCTTTATCAGTGGAATGAGGCAGAGCTTCTATCCTTATTTTTTAAAAAGGAGAAAATTAGGTCAAGTTAGAACAATATATTAAAGACAAATGGGTATTCTTCCAATAGGAATTTAGTACTATCAGACATTTATAGTTGTTTTTTGTTGTCTATTTAAGCGTGTATTAAAAGACACACTTACAAATGTGTGAATTTGGTGTGTAAAACTGTACATAGGCATCTTCGGTGCAACACCACCCCACACTGTCACGGTACCTTCTACTAGCAGTAGCAGTGTACTAAAATTTAAATCTAACTATCAAGCTCATCTTTTGGCCTTGTGTTTGGGTTATAAACTAAAATTTGAATTTCCAGTCTTAAATTTGGAATAGATTTTAAGGTTTATTTCACCGAAGTTTATTTTTCATCTTTGGCTTTTAGATCAATGTGAACACGTAAAAAAAAAGTTTTCGTAATTTTTTTTTTATTTGTAAATATGTTGTTTGGTTTTTTATTCTAAACACCCTAAAGATGGCCCTGTATATATTTATAAGTATATTCAATATTTTATTTGAAACTTTTGTAAGATATATCTATCAATTTATCTATTTTAATATGGTATATGACACACACATTATTACAATGTTATATATTTTAGTTTTAATTTTACTTTTATAGAATTTTTAGTACACATCCTATATGAATATGAATAGTATAATAAAATCAAATTCGTTTAATCCAAAAGAACGAATGTATCATGATCATTCGAGAGTATCATAAAAAATCCGAAAAATAATATACGTGGAGGGGTACGTGCGTGTGATGAGTTCCACCAAAGTGGGTTCAGGTTCTTCAGGGGACGAGGGCCGTGTGCTCAGAGATGTTAATTAACTAAAGAGGGTAACAGCTAGCTAATCTTAATTAACAGCAGCCATGCACGGCGGAGCCTTTTGCCGCCGAACGCTTTCGGTTCCAGAGAGTTGTTAATTTAACCTCCGGGCAAACGTGGACTTTGCTCTCTTGTCCGGGTTCAGTTCGTTCGGTACAGAGTTTAGCTTGTCCGTAGCACAAAAATTCAGGGCCATCTTACCTGCACGTCACATCGTTCAGACGATCACACGGTCGATCGATCGAAACACACGTCGCCTTCACCCATCAATTATATGTGCATGGATGCAATGCATATATTATGCCTGCGTTAAAACGATAAGCAGATTATCTGAATATGGTAGGACAGTTTTGGTTGCGCTTTGATTGACATTTGGGGCCTTCAGAAGTTCAGAGTTAGCAAAAGCATGCAGCCCCCTTTTAATTTTTGCAGTTTTGTTTGCACCTGACTCATCATGGCAGATGATGGATGGGAGCTATGATCGTTCATGATTAAGAACACTAGATTGTCCTTAATTCTATACAAAATTCTGGGGGTTGTTGCAAAGCTCACCTCAAGTGCGCCAGCTCTGTCGACCAAAAAAAAGAACACACAAACACTCTCATCTGCTACTGCCTTTTGCAAATAACAAACACAAGCTAAAGCCCAATAGCCCATGCAGCTACTAGCCGAATGGATTAGAAATTGTTTGCACGTAACCTGGCCATATAGTTTATGCAATGATTCGAGCCTCTCCGTACGTGCAAACACCCACTTTTCTCCATGCACTTCTGATTGCCCGGTTTGTCTGTTCCCTGAATTTCTTCAGTTGTTTTTCTTCAGTGTACGTGTAAGTTTGTGCCGGGTATTTTTGCATTGGGCTAACCTCAATGCATGTTATCATTGAATAGGGTGTCACATCAGTAAAATTATTGACTTGGCAGGATCATTAAATAAGGGAGTTTCATGAGATAAATGAGGAGTTTCATCCTTATAAAATTTATCTGGCTCAGTTACCTAGTTTACAGTCTGTATCTATACCATAAAACTATACACCGAGACTGGCCGTATGGAAGGAAAAACATGGATGCATGAGTACGCGTACATGTCCTCCGCGACAAGAACACGGAAGACGGCTAGCAATTAAGCTTGCAGGAGATTAAAATAACCCGAGCAGGAGTAGGTACGAACAGCTAAGGGGTGCGTGTGCAAAGAGAGGGAGTAGAGAATTCGCAGCTTGCCGGCGTCAGATGCAAGTTCAGAGTTTCAGAAAATCTTCTTATGTTTTTGGACTTTTTCTAGCAGAGCAGAGAGAGAGGTCAGGCAGACTGCTAAACAGCTTGTGGTTGGGATGTCGCAGATTGTAGAACTAACTAAGGTTGACGTTGACATGATACCCATGGGAAGAGAGTCTTGTGGGTTTTCCTTTTGTTCTGGGCTTGAGGCTACATGGCTCGATTCGATCCAGTTCCAAGTTAATACTGGGCTTTGGCTGATGCAATTGTTTGAGAGTCAGACTCATTTCAGGGCTCAAATTCTTCGATGCTAGGTTGGACAAGGTGGCCGGCATGGTCAATGTTCATACAAGCAGATGACAAATGGAGCTGTATAGTGTTTGGCCCAGGTAGTAGTACTGTGTCTTCAACAAAAAAAGAAAAAAAAAACGTAGTTGTACTGTCCATTGATCTTTTCCAATAGCACTACAGCACTAGTATTGAAAATGGCGATGGAAACTCCCAACCGACAGAGTATCGTTTGGTATAATTTTAAGAAACACGTTTAAACCCTTAAGAGGACATTTCCTTGTTTTTGGTGCATATTATCTAAATGGTTATAAAAAAATTATTTGACATCGTATTAAATTGATAGTTATGGTTAATTTCGGTCCAACCGAGAATGTTTTTTTAGGAGATTTACTTCGGTCTAACAAAGGTAGCAAGTTCTTAACGGTATCAAATCATTTCTGATTAACGGTATCAAATCATTTCTGATTATTGGATCTAACAATGTCTATTCTGTTCAGCTAGATCCAATGATAGAAAATAATTTAGTAACATGAGATACTGATACCTCGAGATACTTTTTATCAGACAGGAATAAATCTCTTTTTTTAGAGATGCTATCAGTTTCAACCGATAGTCTGTATCAGCTGAGTTAGCTTAACGATCTAACAACTTCACCGGAACTTCAGAGCTACAAATTATCATATTTTCAACCTGGATGTAAGTAGGAAAATCTCAATATATACATCAACTCCATCTAGATCAACATTGACTGCGACCAAAGTTCCAAAAGCTCCAGCGTCACAGGTGCTAGCGTCTCGACATCAAATTCAACTTTCCAGTCACCAGTTCATAAAAAATGTTGTGACTGCAAGCGATTTCGTCAGAGTCCAAATGCAGGATGACAAACAAATTCAGTAAATTAGTTCATACGATGGTGGAATACTGATGTGAACAAGAAAACTTCCCAGTTAGTATAATGAGCAAGCTGGACTTCAGACAAGTTCTGTCTGAACTCTGCATCAGTACATCTGGCCACACACGCATTGCAATCTGAGCTTAGTTTAATCAAGATTCAAGAAAGCAACGGTTTGTATGATTTATTCAGAATTTAGTTTGATCCTAGGGCGAGCCGAGAGTCATTGATGTGTCCGTGGATGACAGCAACAACAGAAACAGCTAGCAGCTTCGCCAGCTGACTGTAACAAAAGGACACAGTTTCCATGTGTCCAACTCAAGACGAATCGAAATCAGTTAGCAAATTCTCTAGTATAAAAAAGAAATCGGCATCAAGTAGTTTTACAGTTGTACTAACAATATTGGTTCGTGGGGTAATTTTGACGAGGTATAATTTAGCAAAATGGGATTGACAGGACAATAAGAGTTGTTTTTTTTTTCTTAAAGATGAATCAATTCTACATTTGTTGTTTCAATGTCATTTTGCTAGATCTTTGAGGTCCATAATTCATTTTTAGGTCTGCCACAGCATTATTCTGTTACGTACTCATATATTCATATATTCAGTAATGATAGTATTGTTGGGGTCTTGGGGATGTTTTAAGTCTTATAGAAGAGATTTGCTCCGGTCCAATAAAAAGTATATCGAGCTACCAAATCATTTCTTATCATTGGATCTAGCTGAGTAGGATATGCGTTGTTAGATCCAACGATTAGAAACGATTTGGTACCATGAGATACCGGTACCTTAAGATTTTTTTTTTGTTAAACTGTAAAATTGCTCCTTATAGAAACATGCATGTCAAGGATCAATAGCCAATGAAACAAAATTAGCAAAATCAAACATCAAATACGACCTGCGCAACATACATAATTTTTGTTGTTTTTGTTTCTTGATACCAAGATTGAATTTGGAGTTACGTATTAGTGTAGAGGTTTATAGCATCATAGTCTATTTTATATAAAAAAAATTGTCATAACTATTTTAAATCACATGCATAGTAAAAAAAATCTGATGATATCGCTTCCAAGTCGTAACATGCAGCAAAACCAACTCGATTTTGCTATCTGTCTCGACAAAAAGGGGAGAAGCAAACTTAAATTTTTTGACCGCTAGATGGACAATAAGATTCGTGCTGCGGGGACATCAGGATCACGCTTAGGTAGCCAGTTGCGCCGCATGTTTTGTTTTTGGTATGTACTGCATGAGTTACATGAAATAGGATTTTAATTACTATATAGTTAAATATAATTATATTGTAATTACGATATAGTTATATTTATGAGCATTTTTTCTATCCTTGAGAAGGTGCTATGAAAATTTAGTATCTCTAGTTACCTTATACTAATGTACCAAATTTCATATAGAAAATAATGGTACCTTATAATACCTCACAAGGATGTAAAAAACACTCTATATTTATAAGGTTTGCACTCAAAAGCTCTGTTATTGAATGTTGTATTGGTGTATAGTTACACCCCAATAATCCTGCAAGTAGTTCTGAATGAGAAAACTTGTATTATTAGATAAAGTATTGTTAATCTATTAACACAAATCCAATAATATCATGTATAATTAAAAGGTGAGGTAGAGCAGAGAAGAGATGAGAGAGGAAATAAGCTACTCCCATATACTCCCTATGTTCTAAAAAAATCAATTCTCCGGTTTACGTGTCTAACGTTTAATCATCCGTCTTATTTGAAATTTTTTTAGAAAATTAGAAAAAATTAGTCACACGTAAAATACTATTCATGATTTATCATCTAATAAAAACAAAAATATCAATCATAAAATTTTTTTGAATAAGACGAAGAGTTAAAAATTATAGGTGAAAAGTGAAAAATTGGTTTATTTTGGGACGGAGGGAGTAAGAGGTAACATCTACATTATCTTTGAGATAAAAATAGAATTAGAAATGATATATTGGTTCATCGATGATAGAAATTAGTGTATTAGAGATAGAGCAATTTTATCATCCTTGAGAAGGTACCATTGTTATGTAAAATTTAATTTCTTTTGGTATTTAAGGTATCAAGAAATATCAAATTATATATATATATATATAGAAAACAGTGGTGCCTATTGATACCTCTTCAAAGATAAAAAAAATGCTCTTAGAGATAAGTTGTGTTCTTTAATAGGATTATTAACTTGTGAGAAAATATAATAACAGACTAACATTTTATTAATTTATTATTACCTAAAAAGTTTGAAAAATATATTGATATGATTTTTTAAAGTAACTTTTGTATAGGAACTTTTCCCAAACATACAGAATCTAGGTAACGAACGAACGTGGCCGTGGTGTAGAGACGATATGTTATATGTATCAACCTTTAATTAATAAATCATTTACATGAATAAAATTAGAGGTGATATGCATCCACCTCTATTATAAAATTTGCAGTTATAATGCAGAAGAAGAGATGATTCAGTATGAAACCGTGCCCGCATGCAGCTCCATCCGACCATTCGTTTGCACATTCGCGCTGCAACTCTGCACGGCGAGCAGCGGACGGACGAGATAGCTAGGGCACAGTCTTGGACAGCGATCGATTCAGCCATCCAGGCATGCAGCGGCAAAGCACAGCAAGGCCGGCCGGCCGGCCGGCCGAAACTACCCCGTCAAAACTCAAAACCCTGCAATACCTTTTACTTATTCAGAGAGACTGAGACGACAAATCGACAATCCCGAGGCCTTCGCTCTTTGTGCCTGAACACGGTCGGTTTTGCCTCGTTCACCAGCTGATCCCCGAACCCTTGGAATCGTCGTCGTGTATGGAGATCGGCGACGACAAGCGGCTCATGGCCGAGATTGCGGCGAGCTCGCTGGAGCAGGAGGTGGTGGCAGCTGCTGCTCGTCGGGGAGACGACGACGACGTAGCGGCCGTGACGACGACGTCGACGTCGCCGGCCGCCGCTGCTGCCAGCACCACCAGGCCGTACTACGAGTGCGTGTTCTGCAAGCGCGGGTTCACCACGGCTCAGGCGCTGGGCGGGCACATGAACATCCACCGTCGCCACCGTGGCCGCGCCAAGCCGCCCGGCCGCCGCGACGCGCCCACCGGCGTAACGTCGGCAGTACTGTCCCGGCCGGACGTCGAGTGCTACAACCAGAACCGCTACCTGGCGTACAGTACCCCTCCTCCTCCCCCTGTGCGGCCGGCGAATCCTCCGACCGGCAGCAGCTTCGCCACGTACTACACGGGAGACACGGCGCCCACCGTGGCCGGAGTGGATGCAGATTGCCCTAGCCTGACCAGGGAGCTGAGCCTGTTTGGTGTTGCAGATAACTCTTGTGATCACGACCTGTGCCTGCGCCTCGGGCGCGTTGACGATGGGTCGCCGCACACGCCGGAAGGCTCGCCGGAGTGGCTGAGCGGGGAGCTGCCGGAGCTGGACTTGGAACTCAGGCTCGGGCGTCGTCCTCGGCATTGATCGATCGCATGCATGTGGTAGTGCGCGCAGCTCGTCCACACACGCTACATAACACCCCCCCCCCCCCCCAAAAAAAAATGGATTAAAATCCAGCATCTATCCAAGATGAATGTTCAAAACACCAAAAGTGTCGCTGCTGCCTGGGCATGTGCAAAGCTCCGTTCGAGGCGCCGGCCGGCCACCGGCGCCATCCCACCACCACCACGCGACCACACGCTCCTTGTCCCCCTCCACCCGCCGTGTTGTTCACCGCGCCTAATGTCACAGACAAACTTGATGCCGTCCTTTGTTGCTAAACAGGCCCATCCTCACCAGTCACCACTGGGGTATACTATACCTATCTGATATGTACATGTTAAGGATACCCATATCCGGATATCCTACCCCGGTATGTTTTGTTACATGAAGATAAAATATTACTTATTTGATTCTTTGGTACATTTAATCAAATAAACGATGTAATTAACTTCCATAACAATAAAGTTATAATCTAGAAATGTAAAATGATAATATATAAACTTTTTTAAAACAACACTATTTAGCACTTTAGAAAGCGTGTGTGCAAAAGTTCATGAAAATGTTAGAAAAATGCTATGCAAAAGTAGGCAACCCAGTCTGTTACATGCTGATTAACAAGCAGAGTGCCTTGGAGGATTAAGGTCATATCTAGGGTTGTATAAGGAAAAAACCAAATGACATATTTACAAATAGAAAATAATTTACGAATAAAACTTCTATATACGTGTTCATAGTGATCTAAAAGTCAAAATTAGAAAAATAAACTTCGGTCGAAAAAAAATCTTAAAATCAACTTCAAGGTTGAAAATTTAAAATTTAAGTCATAAGCATGATCCAAAGCCAAAAGATGAGGGTAGATACCCGTTTCCTCTTTCTCCTCCTCCTTTTGGCTCAAGTACGAAGAATATCACTTACCATGATAGGGGTAATTATGGTACATGTAATTGTTTGACTTTTTGTGGGCAAAATCAAACAACATATTTATAAATAAAAAATATTTTTGATAAACCTTTTATATATGTGTTCTTATCGATCTAAAAGTTAATTTAAAAATAAAGTACTATAAAGTTGTCCTAACTTTAACTTTAAATTTAAATTTAAAGTTAAAATTTTAGTTTTGTTTATAGGCATAGCCGAAACGAAAACACGATCGTCGTAGAGTCTTGTTCGACTGAACGGGTAAACTGAGCCAATCTCTAGCGTGTTAAAAGAGAGATATCATTAGTGAGAGATAATTAACTATTTAATTAAAAACAATGCTACTAATACATTTGTGAAGAGAGGGATTATTTGTATGTTGGTGCTACTAATACTAAAGGCAAGGAGTGTACGTAGGCATGTTTATGCCATCGTTGATCATTGATTTGGAAGGTAGAAATGAGGCGCCAAAGTAATTATTCTTTTAGTTTATTTTTTATTAAAACTACAAATACTTATAATTTAAACCAAAGTCTTTAAAAGAGCAGCAAAAACTCGATCGAGAGGAAGAGCTCCCAAATTTCCAAATCAATGATCAACAGTTCCCCTAAGAGGTGTTTAAGGAGGAGCTCCCAAATTCCCCGACCCTCTCCCGTGTCCCCACCGTCACCTTGCCTCCTCATTCCCTCCCTTGCACCGCATCCCTTCATGGATGAGCGTGCTAATTGCAAGCAAAAGACGTCTTAAAAAGCTTGAGATTGCATGATTTGATGGTTTTATTGATGTCGCTTATCTATGGATCATCTAAGAGGTTTTTTGATTTTTTTTAAAAAGAAAAATATATAGTTTACAAAACATGAAGTAAAATAAGTAAGTTATTAATCAAATTAAAGAAAAAATGTATTTAATTTACTGGAAAGAAAAAGGAAAGGTCATTATAGCACAAGACACCAAAGAGCGGGAAAGTAGAGATCATACGATAGAGAGTCACGTGGGGTCGTGGCAACCCTAAATCAATAATCGTAGCGTAAAATATACCAATTTATCAAAGCCAACCAGCTCAGTTGAACTATCCAAATACATTAGTTAATACCAACTAACTAACCGTCGAAATTATCTAAATTAGTAAGAATACTTTTTTTAAAAAAAGTTACACCACCTAACAAACAAGAAATAACACATCTAACAAAAAGAAATACTCTATTTATCCCTAAGTAAAGCCTCTCTTCTAAATACATTTATTTTAAGAAGGACGTATTTTTCAATTCGACGAAAGGTGGCCGATTTAGTGCTTATCTTTCCTCTCTGTAGTGTGTGGTTGGACGGTTGGCACATAATTCAGAGCGTGTGTTCTGGTACACGTCCTTCCTCTACAGCTGTCGATGTAAAAAAAATTTTAATCTTTTCTTTCATCCTATTTATATTGAATGACCTCTTTCGATCATTCCGGAAAAAAAACATGAGGTGAAGCTCAATTCGGTGAAAGAGAAGAACAAGAAAAAAGAAGAGCAGAAGGCCCTGGAGAGTGGACACTGTGCATAGTCCAGTCAGCCGGGCAACCCTAGAGGCGAAGGAACACGAGGAGGGGAGGGGAGGGCGGACGCGAGAGAGAGAGCCACCAGAAAATTCCTCCGCAGCTGCTCCCAAATTCCCCAACCCCTCCCCTCCCTCCCTCCCTCCGCGACGCGTCCCCACCACCGCCACCGCCACCGCCATGCGCATCCGCCGCTACGCCGCGCGCCTCCTCGCCTCCTCCGCCTCCGCCCCCTCCTCCCTCCCGCCCCAGCCCGCCGCCGCGGCGGCCTGGTGCCACGCCGCCGCGGACGACTGCGCCATCTGCGACCTCACCCGCTCCGCTGCACCGCAGGTACCCTCCTCCCTCCTCCCCTCCTACCCCGCCGCGCATTATCCCGCCCGCGCGGCGCCGCGACGAGTTTAAGTGATTTCGCCTCGGGTGGGTGGGGTTTCTAATGGTTGTTCGTTCGGGGTGGGGGCGGTGACGCAGGTGGCGCCGGACGCAATCAAGCAGAAGGGGCACATTGCCGGCCGCGTGCCGGAATCCGAGCTCAGGAGCGATGCGCGCGTCGGGCTAGCTGAACGACCTCCTGTTCCGGAAGGTGCGCGCTGTGCTTGCCACTCCTGGGATCACTTGAATGCTTGAATGCGCTAGGGAGATTGGCTTGCTTATGTGCCAAATTTGTGGTCGTTTTGGTGTTCCGTTGTCTGATTGCAGATCAAGGACGTGATATAGATGATGGACCTCCTGCGAAGAAACCTGTCACTGTGCTGGAAGCTACAAAGGGAGCTTGCGGTTTTAGTGATGCCGTGGCGAGGCTGGAAGGTTCGGGAAAAACCGTTACTGAAGTTGCTACTGAGCCGGCAGCTATAGTAGGCGCTCCGGCTGCTAATGGAGCTGTTGGCGGGCAGGAATGTAAAGAGGCAACTTGTCGTGCGGATGAATCCGCTGCTGAGCTGGTTGCTACTGGGGTAGCTTCTTTTTTGACCGGAGCAAGCGCTGAACTAGACGTTTCAAAAACGGCTTCATTTGCTAATTTAACTGTTACTAAGCCAAGAGTTTCAGAGAGAGTTTCACTTGTGCATGAAGCTGCAACTGAGACAAGAGCTAGCGTCTCTGTGCCAAAAGCTACAAAAGGAGCTTCCCCTGATGGCGAAGATGCTGCAAATTCGGAAATTACAAGGGGGCATTCTCAAGAATCTGCTGCCAAAATGGAAGTTACAAAGGAAATTTCCCTTGTTAGTGAAGCTGCTGCTGATACAGAACTTGCAGAGAGAGTTTCTGTTGCTAGCGAACATTTCACTGAACCAGGAGTTAAACTCTCTGTGCCAGAAAGCCCAGAAGTTACAGAGAGAGTTCCTGTTGCAAGTGGCCTACATATTACAGGGTTTGCTTCCCTTGATAAAGAAGGGGCTGTGGAACCAGAAGTCACAGGAAGTGGTTGTATTGCAAATGAAGCTAGTGAGATGAAAGCCAAGGAAGGAGGTTGTATCTTTACCAGAGCTAGTGCAGAGCCAGAAGATACTGGCAGAGCTTCTGTTTGTAGTGGAGATGATGACATTGCTTTAGACGAACCACGGCCCCCTGATTGTGTTTCGGTGGTTGCCAATGTGAAGGTTGGAAATAATGCAGGAGAGGCTGTTGCCAGCAAATTGCACCCTTCTAGAGCCAATGCAGAAAGTGTTGATGGTTCTACCAATTCAACAAGCAATGGTCATGTTAGCTCCAAAAGTCCAACTGCAGACGAAGTGGCACCACCTGGTGGATGTGTAGATACACCCAGTGTTTCATGCTTATCAGACATTGTGGCTAGAAGCATCGGTAAGTCAGGGAGAACAGACATCATATGTTATGCTAGGCGCAAAGGTAAAAGGAAGCTGGAAATGGTGGAGGTAAAGGAAGAAAATGTTGAAATGGATGATAGTGCTATCTGTGATCAATATGATGATAAACTGACATCGGAACAAACTGGTCCTTGCGAGAGTGTAACATCAACTGCTGTATCTGTAGAGATCAAAATTGCTGACATAAAGAGAGAGCTTGAAGACAGTTCAACTGCCAGCAAGGGTAAAAGGAAGAAGGGCCAACGGTTTGAATGTGAAATTGATTATTGCCGCATGACATTCAAGACACGAGCTGACCTTTCTGTTCACAAAAAGAACACATGCACGGTCAAGTCATGCGGTAGACATTTCAGATCCCACAAGTATCTGAGGCGCCACCAGAGCATTCACAATGATGATATGCCATACAAGTGCCCATGGGAGGGTTGCAGTATGGCTTTCAAGTGGTCATGGGATCGGGGTGAGCATTTCCAAGTCCATACTGGCAAAAAACCTTATAAATGCACAACGCCTGGGTGCAGCAAGGTTTATAAGTTTGTTTCAGACTTCACCCGACATAGGAGGAGGTGCAAACCTGAGAGGTAAAAGCTTGTGTGATACAGACTTAGGATAGGAGTAAATCTTGTACTACTGTAGATGCTTTTATTTATTTGCTGGGTGATCGTTGTTGTTCTAGTGACCTATAGTAGAGGATTGCTTGTTACTTTGTTGAGAAAATCTTACAATCAGTAGTTCAGAAATTTTGAATGCGTGTTCTTCAAATATCGTTATACATTCTAAAAATGCTGGTTAATAATATCCGCAATGTTTGTTCGTTGATATATCAATTTTGTGACCTAGGCCTATGTACAGAGCTATTTTTCATTCACTTCTTCTAAATTGGTTTCAGGATAATATATCCTGTTTATCATTGGCATGTTTAATATGTTTGCATCAGAGCACAACGTACGACTTGTTTATTTTAATACTGCCTGCTTTTGGTTAGCTAATTAAGCTTATGGTTGGTTGCGTAATAAGCTTTTGTGTTCAAACTAATAATGTGTATCTTTTCATGTTGACCTATGAAATTTAAATACTTGATCGTCTGTTATGAAGTGATTCTTATATGCATTCCCAGAATAATACTACATATATCAAAAAGCAATTTATGGTATGAGCCGAACCATTAATTACTGCAGATTCTTTAGAATGTGCTTCCATTTGAGATAGTGCTGAGTACACAGGAGATAATTTCTTTGTTTAACCGGTTGTTGTTTGAAAGTAGAATGAAATAGCATGGTGTAAGTTGTGAGATGTAATACTCTGCTCTACTCTATTCTTCTAGTATTCTACTCTTACGATTCTAATTGTGATTCATGCATGCACCAAATTTGCTCCCAAACATGGGGGTGTTCTTTTGTCTCATTAATGATGTACAAATGGAAATGTGCCATGTTATCTGCATTTACTGCCTTGAGAATAATATTGGTAACCAATCTGGCTTTGGTAAATTTCAAGATACCCAATTTTTTTCTCAAAGGCAGTATGAAATATACCTCATTTTTGACACAAATTTGATCGTTTTTAGAAGGATTTGATGCCTTAAGGCTATTATTTTGGTTACGCTATTAGCATTATACGGGTATACCAAAAATGTCCATGAAAGATACAACGTCTGTCCCAAAATATAATGGGATTTTGAGGATGCATCTGGAGTTCTAGACAAGTTGCTGTCTAAATGTATCCTTGAAATCCCTTGTATTTTTCCTTAAAATTTGGTACGGATGTAGTAGTTAGTTACCTGTTGGAAAGCTGTAGGATCTGCAGTTGGTGCCTCTGTTCTGTGTATTTTTGACCCTTTAAGTTTGTACAATTTCATACTTTTGTTCTGTGACTTGCATTCAGTTGATTATATTATATACAGGTTTGTGTATGTAAGAATTAATCAGCATCAATTAGTCTGTCCGTCCTTCTCTGATGCATCAGTGTAAACAATATCAACAGACATCCCCATCACGTGGCTTAACCCAAGGATCTGGATGGCCTTGTTCTGGTAGCAGTGAAATTTTCCAGAACTAATGAAGCAACGGTGCCAGTGGTAGGATGGTCGGATGATTACCCCCAGTTATTTAGCATTCGTCTTTAAAATACTGTCAGCCACGTTCATCATGTGAACTTGGTTTCACCACGTCACCTGTGCTTCTCTTTCTCACAAGAGGAGCTCGAGAGAAACATATGCAGGAGCAGTAGTGCTACAAACTGTGAGCCTGTGACATGGGATTCGTGGCGTTTGCTGGGGGAGAAGGGATGGAGAAGATTCCCGTGCTTCTGATGTTCCCTTGCACCGACGACGCGACTCTGCTGCTGCTGCTGCTGCATGTTTGTGCAAGCTGATGCGGTGTGGGGTTGACGTTGGCAGCGTCTCGCGTGACTGACGCAGGGCATGTTTATTCGGTACGCGGATTCAGCGACCATTGCATCCTGATATTTTCGGTGATATTCTGTCACATGACATACGGGCATCACGTAGGTCTAGGCACATGCAGAGTCCACATGTTAGTTTTTATACATGTTTGACTATTCATCTTTTTCAAAAAATTTACATAATTATTAATTATTTTTATATCATTTCATTTATTGTTAAATATACTTTTATACATATATATAGCTTTATATATTTAACAAAACAATTAAATAAGACGAATAGTCAAACATTTATAAAAAAGTCAACGGTGTCAAATATATAGGGATAGAGGTAGAACTTTTTTTTTATCGAGATACATATCTTAGGATTGATAGAATCGTTGTAGGATATAGATGTGCATCAATAATTTATTTTTATATTATTTTTAAAACCTACGTTAAATAAAAGTGTTAGCTCTGTTATGTGGTTTTCTTTTTATTAATATCTCTCTATTTGTATGTCATATATTGTTATTTCTATATTTCCACGCATAATAGCTACATATGATTGATAAAATATTAAATTAACCTAAGAATAATATCTCAAGGTTCTCGATTCTATGATACACTCTTACGATCTGTAGCACTTTGAGAAAAATGATACTGTCAAATAGATCCTAAAGGTTGGGTACGACACCCAAAAGTGTGGCCACTACCAGCCCAGTGATACGCTGGTCTAAGTTTTTACTTTGAACCTTACCGGTTTGAAAGCTAAGGCTAAAAAGGTAAAATGATAAAAATGTCTACACTAATTTAAAAATTAAGTTTTAAAAATTCAAATTTGGCTGCAACTTCAAGGTTGACGAGCTGCCAAACGGTCCGGTTGCATTAGCCATTTGGCAATGTGCGTGTAGCAGCGCACATGGTGAGTAATGTCTGATTCTGTCTGGTGTGTGGTTTTCTCACGGTAACATGAACATGAAGCAGTCCAGCAGTGTGCTCTGCGTTACTGCTGAAGAACAGAAATGCATATCTTGCTAATTTTTTTCCCGAGTTTGTAACTTTGTATTACTTTGTGCGCACTGCACCCATGGGTTTCTTTTGTGCTTTAAATTATTGCAACATGATGAATTTGATGATGTGCACAAAAACTGCATTCTCAACCATTATATATAGAGTATATGTATCTGTCTTGCTGACAGCAACAATTTATACATGATGTACACAACTTTTCTATGCAACTCCTCCTAGTTGCTAGCTGGTGAACACACAATTCCTAGGAAGGCTACCAGTCTCGTTCACAACTACTTAAGATCACAACTGAAGGAATAAACTCATTTTCCAGCAAGCAATCGGGTGATTCATACCACTATGCTTTGAAGGGAATCAAACTGGAGTGCAGCCTTTTTCTTGATTGCTCCAGGTGAACCATCTCAGTTCAGTTCATGGATGGGGTTGGTATATCCAACTCCCTGTAATCTTTGCGTATGCTCCATAGGATCTCAGCACATCGCCTCATGCTTGGCCTGTTCCTCTTGGTAGTAGCCAAGCACTGCAGAGCCAGCTCGTACATTTTCTCGACAGCCAGATTGATCGCATCACTTGCTTCTAGATTTGGATCCAGTGTTTGTATCGCATTACCCTCCACAAATTTTTCCATTGCCTGTATAAAACGTGATATATGTTTCATTGGGTGATGGAAATCAATTTGAGATGTAACAGTAGAAAAATTAGAACAGCGTAAAGCTAACCCATTTTGCAGTAACGCGTTCAACGATAGTTCTCCTTGGTTCTATCGGGCGCCTCCCTGTTATCAACTCTACCAGCAGGACTCCAAAGGAGTAGACATCACTCTTCTCATTGAGCTGGTATGTTCTGAGATATTCTGGATCAAGATAACCTGCTGTTCCTTTGACTTGGGTCGAGACATGGCTAGCATCAATTGGGGCTAGCTTGGCAAATCCAAAGTCAGCAACCTTAGCCCTATAATTGTTTGTCAGAAGAATGTTTGACGATTTGATGTCCCTGTGGATGACTGGGTGATCTGCATGGGTAAAAACATGTGGGTTATAATTAAGTTGCTAGTACTTGCTAGTGACAAAAGTGGTTTGACCCAACATGTTGTGATACATTAAAGTAGCCATCTATTGAACTCTAATCATGGATACATTTTCCAGTATAAAATACTCATTTTTCTAATGAGAGTATAGGTCAGCTCTGAACAGCCCATTGCTCCAGGGCAGGCTACCAAGTAGCAAAAACTATTACTCGCATAGGAATGAACTGATGGAATGAAGGATAAGGATACACAGATCAAGGATATTAGGAAGTCCAACACGGCAAAAATATTTTACTTTCTTCTATTTAGGAGCATTAGAAGCAGCTAAAGACACCGTGTTTCCTAAACGTTCATTCCTTTCAGGACATGAACATTCAAGTGTTTGTTCTGAGGGCTTCTTGTTGTGATAGAAGTTCCAGTACCCAATGTTGGATTCACTGTAATTATTGGTTATCTTTTCTGAATTCACCAATAGGTGCTAAGTTTGAAATACCATAGTCATAGAAGAAATTGATATACCTGAGTAGGTGTGAAGATACGTAACAGCGTGAGCCACGTCGATTGCAATATCCAATCTTAGAGAGAATTCAAGAATATTTCCATTGACACCTGCATATGGCTAACCTCATGTAAGACACAATTATCACAAACCCTAGCCTTTTATTTTCCTTAAAAAGAGGGGATCGGCAGGATCATGGGGATCTTACAATCAAGGTGTTCTCGAAGATTACCATTGGGAACATATTCCACAATGATTAACTGCTCACCACCAAACTCCAGGTACCCATGAAACCTTACCAAATTAAGGTGCTCAATGCATTGCAACGTTTCAATCTCGTTCCGGAACTCACGGCCCATATGCTTGTCATACACAGTCTAAAAAAAAGGAAAGCAACCAACATAAGCTTTTTGGGCAACTCTTGGGTGTATTTTACTTGTAGTACCAATAGAAAAAGGTTTTTTTTATTTTGTTAATTACTTAATTAGTATTATTTTGTAATTTTGTTTTTTCGCAATAAAGATCCTAATAAAAAGGACGATATTACCCCTTTGAATTTCTACTACACCTAATATTGTTGATAGTATAATTTAATCACAGCCATCCGATAAAAATAGAACAATGGAATGATTAAATTCTACTATCAATAAAATGCACCGGAGTCAGCCCCAAGCTTTTTATAGGTAATCAATATTCACAAGCTTATGCAGTCTGCAAACTGAACATACAAAGGAAATGAGAGCAAACCTTCTTGGCCCGTTTGACGGCGATTAGAGTGCCGTCATTAAGCTGGCCTTTGTATACTGTCCCGGAACCACCCTGCCCGATCTTCAGATTTGGTGAGAAGTTTTTGGTTGCTTTCTGGATCTGTGGCAAGGAGAACATCGTGCTTCCAGGGATCTCCTTGTCTGAAGAATTCCTGTGCATGGGACCATACAGTCCTCTAATTGATCTCCGTCTCTCGAAATTGCTCCCACTGCTAGAACCTTGTGAGCTTATCGACTGTGACACTGCTAATTTAGCAGAAATAAGTATCTGAACTAGGTGAAAAATAACATAACGATGACAATTCTTACAGTGCAAAGGTAAAAAAAAATGCCATTTACATTTTTCAATGAATTCAAAGGCATCTATTAATGTCTGCATCATAACTTCGGCATGGGCCACTACAATAATTATTCAGACTGAGAGTGCATGATTCATCGATGTTAATTTACAGAGCATGGAATTCTCCTTCAATCAGAGAGGGATCAAGAAACGATAGCTTATGGAGGGGTTTGCATATAGTATGGATTATGGTTGGTGAATTTTGACCGAGATGGGTCCAGGATCAAATGGAGACAAATAAAAAAACAATAAAGAAGAAGCAGTTCGAGAGTGCGTGCGCACCTCTGATTAAACTAAGGATGGCAGACGAGCAGGCACCATCCTGATGCACACGCGCCACAAGACGCATGCAAGCAAAAGCTAATCTACGATTAGACGCCGTACAAGTCCAACTGAAGAAAATACCTCGAGAAGTTCTCGTCATCACAATTCACAGCACGTTTTTTTTTCTACCCTTAATACCGGAGCAAAAATTACTGCATATATACTGAGATTATCCTCTCAATTATGGCACCGTACTACACATAGTACGCGTTGACCGCAGGCAGTTGACGAACAGGACAACACACAAAAAAGGACTAGTTTTGCCGACAAAAGTATCATCTTGAATTTATTTCCCCCCAAAAAAGCTTCGAACAAATGGAGGAGAAGAGAAGGAATACATATTCGCGCGACTTACGCTGTTGGGAGGGATGGAAGTCGTCAGACAAGGAGGTCTCCGGCGAGCGCGCCTCCGCGGAGACGAAGCATGACCGGAAGGCGCCGAGCAAGGCGACTGCGCGGCCGCCGGCGCTGCTGACGGACCTGTCGGAGCTGTACGACTCCGTGGTGCCGACGGAGGCGCGGGAGAGGTCGCGGCTGTCGCCCGGGTCGCTCCGCGGCCTCGCCCTCGCCGCCGAGCCGCCGCCGCCGTCTCTGCTCCCCATCATCTCCGTCTCCGGATCGATCAGAGCAAGGAGCTATCGGCGACCGAGGTGGGAGAGGAGAGGGCAGGGGAGGAGGAGAAGAACGGGGCCAACCGCGCTGCTGGTTTGGAAGGAAAAAAGTGGCGCTCCTTCTGCCTTTGATGACGACGGGGAGCGGAGCGGAGGGGGGAAGAAGATGAGGAGGAGGAGGAGGAGGAGGAGGTCGGAGACTCGGCCGTGGGCGGGCGGGGTTGGGTTGGCGGCTTTCTTCCGCTGCCGCGCGCGGATCAAAGTGGATGACTGGTTCGGGTGAAAGAGACGACCTGCGTACTCCCGCTGCATGCGGGCCCCACTAGCCTATAAAGGTTTAAAATTCTAAAAAGGTGGAATTTGTTTGTGTTGGGTTGTTCCGGGATGGACCATGTTGAGGATGGTGAGGGGTTGTTTTAAGGGGGAAAGAAAGCATTTTGGGGTGTTTTGCTAAGAAAAATTGTATTGTGAGGATGATTTATGTTCCTTCTTAAATGTAGAAAATTTTTTTTTTGTTAATTTCTACAAAAATCTATTTTTTTAGTCATGTGTTCGAAATAAGACCTTAAACAGCAGCGACGATAACAACGACGATAATTGGGCCGTCTTCATTCTCTTTTGATATCAACGGTTCATCGTATTCATTTTCAAAGTTTATATTTTTCGAACAATTTATGATAAAAAGATATAGTGGCACCACCTAAACCATAAAAGTAAAAAGAGTAAAATTAGTGTGGACGCCAATAAATATCAATTGATTAGCGTTGACAGCAATAAATAGCAAAGATGAAGAAATACAATAACACATGGACAGGAAGTGGCTAACACTAGGCTTTTTATCATCATTGAAAAGTATCTCAAGGTAATAAGAATTTTAGTATAAATTTTTGGTATCTCAAGTACCACACTTTTTAAAAGCTTTAAAAACAATTATAGTGATAAGAAGGTGACGGCGGGGGTAGGGAGGATGAAAGTTGGGGAGCTGAAAATTTCAGAAAATGGGGTTGGCTTTGTTTCTTAAGTGGAAAGATGGAGTCGAGCTATTCATTTCCAATCAACATCACCGTTTCACTTATATTTATTTTAGTCAATTTTTTATTAGCAACTAGGAAATCTGTGGGTAAAACTTTATATGTGTATTCTCATTAATTTACAAGTAAATATGGTACAATAAACTAAGATAATAAGACATTGAAATCAATTTCAAAATTGAGTTTTAAAATTTAAATTTTCTCTAGGCTCGTAAGTTATTGGTACAATGATAAGGCTGATAATATTATTTAAACTAGTAAATATGCTTTTGTTTTTCCATCAATTTGATATTGTCCCCTTTGTAAATCATAGTTCCAGCCTAATATCTGTGCCGTGTGTGTCTATACTCTAGCCCATTTCCAGTGTTCACTGAGCCAGGGGCGAGCCACCTCTGCAGCATGTCGGGTGACTGTTCAGGCTTCATCACCAGTACTTTCACTATATTTATATTATAATATATGTTAAAAGTTATATATCATTAGCCTATGCTTAGTCATTAGAGATATTATTGGCTCTGTCACTGCACTTAGCAGTAAACAGTGGAGTAATATCACATCTTACGGTGGGGCACTCGACCGTATTCGTCAAGAAAGATTGACAGTGACGATAATGGAGACATACTAGAGTCGAATCAAGCCATTGGTTTGGTACTTCGGTGGCTGCCAACGATGACCAAATGTTTCAAGCTCGACGAGTGGCAGCGGAATGGTCGTATGGTTGTGTTTTTTGGTTAATAAAAAATAAAAAATATATATTCTTCGCTCTTCTATAGTTATTTAATAGTATAAAATTTAGTTAATTAATACAAAATCTTTTTTAAAAAAGAGATGATAAGCATATATAACATTACTTTAAAAATATTTCATTTAGCGGTTCAAATAACACGAATGGAAAAAGAAATAATATGAACTAAAAGAACTTAGGCTGTGTGGCATCTAGAGGTGGCAACGGGGACCCGATACCCGATTCCCCACGGTGAATTCACCTATTAGAGGATGAGAATGGTTGAATTTTAGTACCCATGGGATGGAAATGGTAGCAAATTCATCCCCGTTGGGGATGGCGGGGACGGGGACGGTGCACCGTTCCCCGTCCCCATTCCCCGCGAGGACCCGACTATACTATTGAGGGACGTAATATAGACTTTATTTATATAGCTTGGCCCAAAGAATTAAAGCCCGGAAGACATAGTATATAAGGCTAAACCTAACCCTAGTCTCCCCTCTCCACCGGCTGCACGCTTGCACACCTATCCCATCCGGCGGCGCCAGGGAGGCAGGGAGGCCAATGCACCGGCTGATCGCCGTGCCGGCCGCCCTCCTACTCGCAGCCCTCGGCCGCGCTGGCGCCCCACTCGCCGCCGCACCGCGCCACCTCCCCACTCGCCGCCCCACTGCGCCGGCATGCGCTCCCGCCCGACGCCGGACGTGCAGTCCCGCCCGACGGCCGACGCCCAAGGCAGGGAGGGCGAAGCGCCAGCCGGCCGCCGCACCGGCCGCCCTCCTACTCGCCGCCCCCCGCCGCGTCAGCTCCCCACTCGCCACCCCAGCGCGTTGTCCTGCGCTCCTGCTCGGCCGCCCGTCATTGTCTGCCGATGACTGACACCCACGGTGGTTGGCCGCGTCCCCGCCCGACGCTCCCCCTTCCCCTTCCCCACCATCACGCTGGTCGTCGCGTCGCCGGTGGTCTGTTGCCTCTCCGGCCGATGGCCAACCCCCAACGCGCCGCTCACTACCACGTTGGCCGCTTGACAGCCGCGGGGAAAACCACTGTGAAAAAATCCCCGCGGGTTCGGGGATGGGTTCAATATAAACCCCGTGGTGTTTCGCGGGGACGGGGACGGGGAAAATTTATCCCCGTGGGGACGGGGACGGGGTGTTGTTCCCGGACGGGGAACTCCTCGTTGACATCTCTAGCTGGCATCGCATCCGACTGCACCTGGTCTATGCTGCTAAGCCAACGTCGGCCATCACGGAGACAAACTCCCTGTTTAGTTCCCAAATTTTTTTTTCAAAAACATCACATCGAATTTTTAGACATATAAATGGAGCATTAAATATAGATGTAACAAAAAACTAATTACACAGTTATGTGAGAAATCATGAGACGAATCTTTTGAGCTAATTAAGCCATGATTAGCCATAAGTACTACAGTAACCAACATGTTCTACGACGGATTAATTAGGCTTAAAAAATTCGTCTCGCAGTTTTTTAGCGGAATCTGTAATTTGTTTTTACATTTATGTCAAAAACCGTTTCCGACATCTAATCAAACGTGTGACGTGACATCTCTTGCAAAAATTTTTACAATCTAAACGCTACCAAACGCATCAGGCGCCTAGCGGCTGCGCTGATAGTCGGTGGGACCCAAGCTTGGCAGCCGTGTGGAACTGGAAATTTCTGAGTGAAGTCAAAGTCAATCCTTCTTAACGCATGCCCCAGCGTTGGGTCTTCACCTACCCTACGGAGCACACGGCATAATCCCTCCAGGTGTATGACAAGTGGGCCTCCCTCCAGTTGCCTGGCCCACACTTGGTAACACACACCAAACAACGTAGCTGGGTACGTCGGTGCGCGTACACGTAGACGGAGCCGAATCCCAAGTACACCGACCGGTGAGTCGCTGGTCAACAGCAAGTCGGCACGCGACGTGGGGCTCGCAGCATGGCGCACAAGGCACAGCGACCGGCGTCGCGCGCCTGAGACAAATAAAATTACCTGGGTTTCGTTTATATCGTATAGGGGGACAAAATTGCTGCACATCAGTATCGTCATTATTGACGATAATAGTGACAACCAAGTAAAAAACACTTGGATTTGAATTCGAATTTTGGAACAAAATTATCATGTTTTTGAAACGGTTACCATGCGATTTGATGTTTTAATTTTTAAATGTTTTTAATAAATAATTTTATTATTAAACTTTCTAGATAATTGTTACTACTATATATAACTGTCACTGAGATTTTTTAATATTTTCCTTTAATTTTTTAATTATTTTAATTTACACTATATTTTACCGATCTCCACCTCCGAATACCCAAACCGTGTCCTCGTGATAGTGCCGCGATACTCGTGGTGGTTTCGCAAACGGTGGCGCCGACCACCTCGGTGCGCGGCACGGCGAATCCTCCGTGCCGGACGGCAGCGCAACCAAGCGCGAGGCGGGCCTTTGATCCGCGGCACGGCCACGGTGAGTTGGCGACGCGAGCGCGTGCACGTGCAGCCGTGCAGGCGTTGTCATTTGTCAATGCGGTAACCTTACAAGACACGAAATTTTTGTTCGAGTTTACTGTTTACGGAGGCGTTTCGTTGTTGTAGCGTGGGTTTCGACTTTCATGCATGGTTTAATCAGTGCGCGTGTCCGTGGCACCGTGCGTTGGTGCGAGATGAAAGAGCGACCGGTAGATGTTCTAGTACACGATTTGCCGTGCTCTAGTACACGATTTGCCTCACCGTACGTACGCGCGACGTTGCTGGAACTGCATTCTGTAGATTTTTATTATTTAAACTATACTACTGTATGATGTACACACAAATCTGCCATAAAAGTGAATACTCCTAGTACTTCACTGGGTTGATGGTCAAACAATATTTCTAAAAACAAAAAATAATTTATAGATAAAATTATATATATATATATATAGCAATATAAAATATAAGGCTGAAAAATATAGCTTTGTATATCACGATTATCGATATCGTAAAAATCATTATGATTTTTGTCAAGAATATCGTGATAATTGGGATACATTGTGCAGTTTTGTCGATCAAACCGTGGTGGCACAATTTAAAATTTTTGAAATCAAATTTACCGTGGTGGCACTATAATCATCGATTTTCGTCAAACCGCCCGGCGCAGTTTTGGCTTGTAAAAGGTTCCGCTTGTAAAATGGTCGTGAGAACCCAGGTCCGATCGGCACCGCTAGCTAGGCTGGGCCAAACAAAGAGCCAATCGTTGCCATCTGGTCTTCATGCGGTTCCATCCCATCTTTCTTCGAGTTGCAGAGCATGCGCAATCCCGATCCAACCGGGCCTTCAGCAGCAGCAGCGTCAGTCCGGCCCGGCCTTGGATATGCCAGCTCGGCAACCGGCGCGCTGAGTTCCATCCGCAGGATTAGCAAGGCTATCTCAGTACAACTTCCAGTACTGTGCAACCCCCAGCTGCAGCAGCAGTTGGCTTCAGTCATCTGGAAGCAGAAACAGTTTCCTGCAGCGACGATGCCTGCCAATCCATCCATCTGATCACCTCATTACTCCAGCAACGGGGACACCAGCACGGCGTACGACCCCTGGAGTACAATTGTTCGATCGCGGAGGCCTATTGGGCCGCGACGCCACGGTTGAAAGCTGTAGGTCGAGCTGTGCGTATTGACTTCTCTTTCACCGGACTAGTACGGGCTTTCCACCGTGTGGCCTCTTTTCCTTCCGGGACAGCGAGCGGCCGGTGGTGACGGGCCGTGCGTACGGGGCGCCTACGTGCTGCCGGTGCCGGAGCGAGCCGCGTCTGCCACCAAACCGCAGTAACTCAGGCGCCGTGACTTGTGTGAGGCGAGCGGGCGGACGCGGCCCACGGCATCCGCAGTAGGGAGCAGTGGAGTGGAGCGGGGTGGGGTGGGGTGCCAGTAGCACGCATTAACGCGCGCCGCGCCCACCTGCGGCGGCTTCGGGCGACGCGATCCGGGTCGCGTCTTGTGCCGTTTGGCCGGTTGCGCGTGCCGCGTGCGTGCGCGAGGGCAGACGGAGGCTCACGTCGTTTCGTTGTTAGGAGAAATAAATAAAAATGCGTTTTTTAAATAAAAAATAATTTACAAATAAAATTTTCATATACGTTTTCATAACAATTCAAAAGCGAAATGTGTAAAAGAAACCATAATGAACAAACCACAAAATTAAGTTCAAAATTAAGTTCTAAAATTCAAATTTTCGCTTATAAGCAGCTGTAACTGCGAATCGATGGAGCCCCGGGTCTCGAATTTCAGGGTTCAATGAAACCGCTGCTGCACAGTAGCACAATTATCCGACAATAATCATGATAATTCGGTAAAAAATCACATGAATTGAATTTTTTTAGGAAAATCATCACAATTTTAAAGAAAATACCATGCAGTTATAGCGATTTTTCACCGTGATTACGATGAAAACAATAATTGTAGAGTCTAAGATGATAATCACGACAATTTTTGCAATATTGATAATCTTAGTTTGTATAAGAAACTATAAAATATGTCGTGATTATCACGATATATCTTTATATTTTTCTTAAAGATTTTTTTTCTAATTTTTTGAAAACATTTTTGAATTCTCCTTATTTTTGCCGAATCAAACCGAAGTTTACTCGTGCCCGTGTGATATGGCAAACGCTGGTCTCGATCGCATCCGCCTCTCTTCTCCAAAGCAACTCCCGTTTCCCCCACGCGGCTGCCGCAGTGCTGCTCCCGAACCCAAAAGTCGCTTTTCGGGTGGCTCGTTAGGGTTCTTTTTTTGCTGCCAATGTCGCACCCGCTTGTCCCCTCCTGGCTCGATTCGGCGGCCGTGGCTGTGGCTGCTTTGCTTTCTGCCGCTACATAACCAGCGCTCGCTCGCGACGCAATGGAGGTGGAGCAGCCGCAGCGGGAGCCGGAGCAGGAGCGGGGGAAGGGGCAACAGGGCGGCGGCGTCGAGCGGTGCGGGCGGCACCCGACCCAGGTCTTCACCGGCGTCTGCTCCTCCTGCCTCATGGAGCGCCTCTCCTCCGTCCGCAACCCTGCCGAAGAGTTGGAGGACGAGATCGTCGAGGTCGGCGCCGACCACGCCGGCGAGGGATCCGGCGCCGACCCCGGCAAGCTGCGGAAGACGCTCATGCTGCTCTTTCAGCTGGACGACTCCTGCAGCGCCGGCGCGGCGCATCCGCCCGAGGCCAAGGATCCCCAGGTCGCCGAATTTGAGGTGGACCCTGGAGGAGGAGGTGGTGGGAATCGAGGGGCCAAGTGGAAGGGCGGGGCGTGGCTCAGGTCGATCTTGCCGAGGAGGGGGATGCGGTGGAGGAGGAAGGAGCCCCCGCGGCCTCCGCGGGAGAGGCCGGTGGATCCGGACGGCGCCGGCGACGATGCGCAGGTGGAGAGGAAGCCGAGCTTCCGGCGCTCCTGCGAGTGGATGGTCTGCCGGGAGCCGGTCAGAGGCTCCCTGGAGCCGCCGCGCCACTCGTGGGACGGCTCGATGGTGGGTAGGGCCTTCGCTTGCTCGTTCGCCTGCTTGGAGGAGCCGCCGCCGCCACCAGATGGGGCGAGGAGGGCGCGCCGGAGCAATGCAGGGGAAACGGCTGCAGAGAGCCGTGCCAGCGTCGCAGAGAGCAGGAATGGGGAGCATTTGGTTGATGCTGCCAGCGAGGGGCGCCATTTCAGTGGAAGGAACTGCGGTGACACCGGGCCGGAGATGGCAATGTCGGGTGTTGGAAGGCGGAGGTCGAACAGGTGGAGCAGGGTGTGGGATCGTAGCATCACTAGCCCACTCAAGGAGTTTGTGAGGAAAGGGGAGCATGTTCTCGAGCGGTCGCTCTCGGAATCAAGGAAGGATACCAGGAGGGGCAGAAATGCGGAGACAGGAGACATGGATTGTGAAATTCAACCTGGACGCAACGGCCATGGTTTGGGCAGAGCAAGCCAAGGTTCATCCAGAAGCTCACAAGCTGCAGCTAACTGGGACGTCCATAATTTCCGCACAGATTGGCTTAGGAGTAAGGGGAATAGGGAATGCAAGATTGGCAGAAGCAGGAGCGTCCATTATACCTCTCCCGGAAACTTGGATAATGGGATGCTGCGGTTTTATCTGACACCAATGAGAAGTGCAAAAAGCGCAAACAGAGGGAGGAGGAGGAATTCACGCTTGTTCTCGAGAGGACTTTTCGGTTTCATTTGAGTGGCTGAAGTAGAATTCTAGCCCTTGCCATGTGTTTTAGAAGATGGCAGCAGTGGAAGCAACTTTTCTTCACAATCTACTTGGTTTCTAAGGACTGGCAGCATAGTAAGTTTTCATACTATTCTTTCTTCTAGGGCATTGTTAAGTCCCAACTTAGAATCAGGAAGTTTCAACATTAGTTGCAGAATTGCTGCTCTATTCTTTTAAGATGTTGTTTATAGATGGAATCTGGACAGAGCTGTGCAGATTAGTATCATAATGTAATTATTTACTTTGATAATAATATATTTGTGCTATTTACTTCTGCTTTTAAAGATAAACGAGGGATTACTTCTTGGTCTGAATTTTCTGTTGTGCTGTTCTTTTGAGGGTCCTTGTACATATCGATTTCTTCAAATACAGATAACTTTCATGCTTACAAATTCTGCGTGCAGCTACTTCACTTGAGTAGTGACTATAAATGGGAAAGGAGGAGAAAATGATGGAGGAGACAAATGGCATTTAGCAGAGACCAGAAAACTGATTTTTTTTAATCACTTCTGTTGCATTAGCCGGCTAAACTATATTTTCAATTGAGATAATTTGCAGGTAGATATATCAAGCTTTGCCCATTTGTTATGGATTGAAGTTCATTATTTTTGTACCTAGACACCCATATAATGAACCATTCTATTCTTTATGCTTAAACAGGATGAGCATGCTGTATCCATTTTTCTATGCTAATCATATATGTTCAACCTGACCAATTTTGATTATTCGGTCAAGTATATGAATTTAATAACTTCGATGGCCCTGCATCAACTTTAGGTTTGGTGGAAGTAGAGCGTATTTGTGAACATATTCCATTCTGTAGTATTGTCTATTTCGGCTTTGGCAGTTTGTACATGAAGCGTTGTTTAGCAAATAATTTCAGTTATTAGTTTCCCCGAAAGCTCAACTTAAGAAGTTTGGTACTAGTACACGCTACTGACTGATCCGACACATAAATAAACCTGGACCATTTCTATTTCTTGAGTTAACTGTCAGTAAATGAGTCCAACCACTGTAGTACTGCATGAAAGTTTTTCAGGTTGCAGAGAATTGAGAGTTCTCATCCCACGCGTTTGGTGTATACTGATGTGATGATGCTGGTCCCTGCGCTTTTCAGTTCTCTTTCGATTGATAGCTTGCCGGTCAGGCAGGGAATTCGCCAAAGTTGATTTTTCAGTTCACACAATCAAATCACTCTTAAGCAATTGTAATCTACTATAGTATATTCTGCTACTCCGGCGTCATAAAATGTACTCAATTATTGCAAAATGCAAGCATCTTTGAAAAATTGATTCTTATCTCAAATCACTCTTAAGCAATTGTAATCTACTATAGTTTTAGCACTGCATGTTCTACCCCCTCACTCCATCCATTTCTCACTTAGGTCGTGTTTAGTTTACAAAAACTTTTTTGTAAAAACATCACATCAAAATTTTGAACACATATTTGAAGTATTAAACATACTTTAATTACAAAACAAATTTCAGATTTCGCCTGAAAACCGCCAGACGAATCTTTTGAGTCTAATTAATTCGTCATTAGCACATATTGGTTACTGTAGCTCTTATGACTAATGACATCTTAATTAGGCTCAAAAGATTAGTCTCACAATTTCTCCCATAACTGTGTAATTAGTTTTAGTGTTCATATATATTTAATGCTTCATTTAGGTATCCAAAGATTTGATGTGATGTTTTTAGAAAAAGTTTTTGATAACTAAACAGTGCCTTAATAAGTGAAGTCATAGTTTTTTGTTCTCAATCTTAATTCATATTAAACTATTTAGAAATAATTATATTTTGGAACTAACGTAGCAGCTACCTAGGATAGGATTTGATCATCCTAGACAGCTATGTTTTAGGATGGAGGAAATGTACCATATTTGCTTTAGGATTTCTCTTTTCCTTTTATTTTTTTTCATGAATGTGATACCCTGCACTATGTAACAGAAATAACTCCCTTTTAGTTGTTACTGAATATGACATTTGCGGAGCTATGTACTACCTTCGTTTTATAATGCAAGATTTTTAACTTTTCTTGATTGTAGTGTTTGACCATTCGTCTTATTTAAAAATTTAGTATAAATATAAAAAATAACAAGTCGTGCTTAAAGTTCCTTTGATAATAAAGTAATCGCGAGCAAAAATAAATAATATTTTCATAATTTTATAAATAAAACAAATGATCAAAATTAAAAAAAAAAGTCAAACATCTTACGTTATGAAATGAAGACAGTATATAGGAAGCCTACATCTAATTTTCATATAGGCTGATAACCTAAAAAGAATGACCCATATTTGTGCACGGAGGACCTGGAAACGTTATTTCGGAAGAAGAAAAATGGCGATATACTAGTACATTTCAAACATGTACAGATACAGTACAGAAGGGGATCACCGATACGAATGAAATGAGCCATTCGGTCTTGTGACAATGGTTGGTTAGCCACGCATTCTGGAGCTCGTCAACAGCTCACTTCAGAAGATGGCCAAAACGGCATGGCCGGGCACACTGGTCCTCGTCGCCGGCGTCCTCCTGTGCGCGGCCGTCGAGGTGGCGGTGGGGGCGAAGCGGGTGTCCATCTCCGACGACCTGCGCGACGTGGTGGACGACGAGGAGGACGACGAGTGGCGCCACTGGGGCGCGGCGGCGCCCGCGCGGGACGACGGCCCGCCGCCGGACCTGTCACGCATGGATCCGGCCGCCCTCCAGGCCGAGCTCCTCCGCCGCCACGCCGGTCCCTCGTTCGGCTTCGTCAAGCTCCGCCTCGGCGTTCGCCGCTCCCAGGTGGGGCCTTCGATCTTCGATCGCCATGCGCCATAGGTTCCTGCCTCCTCTGCCGATTAAAAATCTCAACTTTTTTCTTCCCCCTCGCAGGATGAGGTGTTTGGAATCGCGACGAGGTGGACTAATGTGCTGCGTACTGGATCGGTGGCAGCCAAGTTCGTGGCCGTCGATTTCGGCACACTCATGTTCACCATGGACAGAGGGCAAGACATTGCAGAGGTAGGAAGAACCGTTCGTTTAATCGTTTTCAATGTTCAATTTCGTGATCAGGTTAAGCAAGATTAAAAACTTCCATGGCATTGAGATTAATTTCAGAAGGGATTAAGAACTCTACCACTATCTTATCCGTTACATTGTTCAGAGAACTGATAATGATATCTTTCTCCTCTGTGCTTTTTTCCCCTCTAGTTGAAAGAGTTTATTTTGAGCCAGCCAGAGGCTTACGAGTTCAAGATTGGGGATCAAGTTTTCCGAAGGCCAGGAGACCCACCCCTTGATCAAGTTGTCGAGATGCTGCAGAAACAGAAGAGCCAAGATTCTGACTCGCGTCCGTACAAGTCTAGAGTTGAGCTATAGATTTACTCATCAGAATCACTGTTGCTTTTCTTGTTGATGGTCTTTGCTATTTCTTTTTCCTGAGAAGAGAACAGGCAACAAGTCTTTGGCAGAATGGTTTTTTCATCTCCTTTCCGGTCCCGGGATTGCTGTGGTGTTGAGTCACTGAATGCCGTGTTACCGTGACGATGTTTATGAACGATTACCAGCATAAGTACCCATTGTTTCTGCAGTTCTTGGTGGCACACTACAATTCTTCTTCTTTGAGAGGAATGCACTATATAATCCAGATGTTACTTGAGAATTAAATTCAGTAGATTATCCCGTCGCATTTTGAACTGGACCGTGTAGGCTGACACCGCAGCCGGCGCGACTTGTAGCGAGAGGCCGAAAACTCCCACTGGGCCCATCTTGGCTCGCACATTGGATCGCAACAACTGTAGCGACATAAACGGGAGATGTATTTTTCATCTTTTGAGTGGATGTCCAGATGATATACAACTAATTATTAAATTTTTTAATAAGATAGATAAATATGATATATAGAAATGTTTTAGTATATTATAGTATAAAATTTAAATAGTAGAAATGATTATAGCGTGGAACCGTGGGAGCTAGTAGAAGAATGGTGTGTTAGCAATTACAGAATTAACTAACCGACTTGACTAGTCGACTGTGATGCATCATGCATGGCGTAATCACAGAGACCACCAACAGCGACGCCATTGGTTGCCAGTGAAAGACCAGTAGCGTAGCAGATACCACCTGCCGCCAACAGTAAACACGCCTGTGTCCAACGCGTCGTTTCCTCTACAAGCGACGTTACTACGTTAGTTAATACCCTGCAAATTGACTCTACTTCACTACAATGTCATGCCAAGGAAACAAGGAATATGTCCATACTTAGCAATAGCTAGCTGCTCTACTCCTACAGTGTGTTATAGCATAGCATAGCATCCTCTCTTTTTTTCCTCCATTTTTGAAGATCAAGTTGTTCCGAGAAACGCGAGATATTTTATTGTCCATTTCTTGAAGCAAAATGCCGATCAAAATCCGAACGAACAAGAAAAAAAGATCTTTCAGGTAGCCAGCCGCCACCTGCGGTTTATTGATTCATCAAGTGGCTACGCATGCATACGAGCATATCTGGGCGAAAAAAGCGTATAATATTTTGCATCCATGGGGGAAGAAGCGACGGTAGCTTTCGCTGCGGGAGAAGAGAAGAAGAAAGAACTCGCGAATTCGGCTTTGCGATCGATCGCGACTTGTCTTGGCCAGACGCAATCCCCCCCGCGCGCGGGTTTCCCGCATCCACGCGCGGCGCGGCGCGACGCCACGACGGCGCGGCGGCCGCGGCCGCGGCCGCGGGCCACAAGCAACGGAGATTGAGATATCGATCCGCGCGCGCGCGGGTGGGGCCCACCGAGCTGGACCCACCTGCCACGTACTTCCTCGGTTAAAAAACCAATTCTCTAGTTTGATCATCCGTCTTATTTGAAAATTTTTAAAAAACTAGAAAAAAATTAATCACACGTAAAATACTATTTATGATTTATCATCTAATAAAAACAAAAATATTAATTGTAAAAAAAATTTAAATAAGACGAGGAGTCAAAAATTATAGGTAAAAAATTAAAAATTCGTTTATCTTGGACGGAGGGAGCCGAGTACATCTCATCCACTGCTGCCAATCCAACGCGCCGGATCACCCTGTTCTTTTTCCGATAATGCATTTTGGATTTTCGTTGATTCGCTCTTAAACCTTCTAAATAGTGTATTTTATGTAAAAATTTCTCTACAGTAGTTCATATTATTTAATTTTTCTGAATCTTCTTCTTTTTACCTGGTACTTCCTCCCGCCAAAAATATTTGTTATTTACGATAGAATTTGTTCCGACTTTTAAAATTCCAACAAATAATTATGTGTTAAAATATATTATAAAAACTAGTAACTTTAAGATATTATAATAGTACTTTTTGAGAAAAATCTATTTATGGCATTTGTGTTGTATTTAAACTAATTAAGTATTTTAGAAATAATCAATGGTCAGAATTTTAAAACTTTGACCAAATCTTATCAAAATGACAAACATTTCGACGGATGAAGTACTAGTTAATTTAACCATTTATATTCTCAAATCAAATACGAGCTATTAAAATCCACAAGTTTTAATGGGAAAAGAACTAACACCGCCGGCGTACTGGTGCTAGTAGTATGCAAGCTACAGACTAGTGGGTTCTAGCGCGTCCGCGTGGGAGGGAAGCGGCTAGCTGATCGATGAAGCCGTCGATTCGATGCGATGCGATGTGGTTTGGTTTCCGTTTGAGTGATTGCCAACCATTTGGGCTTCCTTCCAAGTTTCGTCCAGATCGATCAGACTTGTCGTCGTGCCCAAGGGATAATATCTGCGTCGATCGAGCGATCCGGCATCGAGGCTGCGCTTTATAAGCGTCAATATCCATCGGCCACCACCTTCACTTCCCTCCTCATCACTTTGACCGGGAGAACCTGCAAACGTAGCTACTTTCGCCGCCTTGCATTGCATGCTCGATCAGCAAGAAAACAAGAAGAAGAAGAAAAAAAAACTATTAGCTTGTGGCAGTCTTGCAGCACCAGCAAACGACGGCATTTTTTTTTTTTGATTGGATTCTACAGTGCAGCGTCAGGAGAAAGCACTAGCTCGAGTAATGGGCGCCACGTTCAAGTGCTTTCGAGGGTGCGTTGAGCCAGACGATCAACAAGGTAAACATGCAGATAGATGTACATTCTCTGATAGTTTAGTTTACGTCGTGCATGCATCCTGTTCCATGTTAATTATTTTGAATTGCTAGGGGCACATCTTTTCACCTTTTCTTTGTTTATAAATCAAAATTTAAATTTTCAATTTTAAATTTAGAGTTAATTTTAGATTTTTCATTGTGTATTATTTTTTAGCAATTGCTTTTAGATCGCTAAGAACACCTATGTAAAAATTGTCTTCACAAATATTTTTTATAAACAAATATACCCTGCTAGTGTTCAATTAGTATTGGAGTTGGCCAGCATTGTATCTCTAATATGTTTGCATCGCGTGCAAGGACGTAACACATGGTAGGTCAGTCACTGTCTGGTGGGTCCCCAACGGCCGATGGAAATTTAAATTATAAAAAAACAAAAGTCACAATGACACGAGGCTCTGTCGGAGCCAGCCAACCGGTAGCGTCTATGCATGCATTCGTACAGGAGCACGGCAAAGACAAAGCTAGCTGCAATCGCTTTGCTTTGACACATGTTTACTAGCTAGCTAGCCATTCATCTCAAACTGGCCCAAATCACACGCATCGGTATAAAAAACCATTAGTGTAATATGCATCAACCATGAACATTGCATCTCTGCGTGTGCTTGCAACCGATCAATCGAGGAGAGAATTCATGGTTGGCATAACGTTCGGTTGTTTCGGTGCATGCATGCATCGTCATGCTCAAGAAGGTAAATACTAGCTTGCAATTTGCAAACATCATCGAGATTTTAAGCTGCATTTCATAGTTAAGATGCATGGTTTTGAAGGGTATATGGTAGTGAAGTTTCGGTAATATTTCTTGGCGATTTCGTCGTGTGATCGTCTGATCGATGATGAAATGGTGCAGTGCACGACCCGGCCAAGTCGATGGTGGCGCCGTCGTCGTCGAGCTTCGACTTCCGGGAGGAGTACACGAGCGCGTTCCGCACCGAGTCGTACAACGACTTCTGGGCGCGCGTCCTGGACATCACGCTCGCGCACGGCGCCGGCCTGGTGCCGCGCCCCGGCGGCGGCGGCGCCGGCGGTGGCACGGCGTCCAAGCGCCTCCCCTCCTACCGCGTCTTCGCCGAGCACCTGCTCGAGCCGGACCAGCGCGCGGTCGCCGTGGCGCTCGCGTCGGCGCGCGGGAGCCGGCTCCGCCCCGACGTCCGCGGCCTCCTCGCCGCCTACTACGCCGAGACGGCGAACGCCTCCTACCTGTGCAGCCACCTGCTCAGGGACATCGAGCAGATACGCCTCCGGTACCGCCCGCTCAAGCAGACGCTCCGCAAGCTGGCGTCCGACGTCGGCGTGTCCGGCCTCGCCGACGTCTCGGCGGCGCTCGGCCAGCCGTTCACCGCGCTGGCGGCGTCGCAGGGGAGGCTCCGGGAGGTGCAGCGCGGCTCGGCGGAGCTGCTCAAGAGCCTCGACGCCGGCAGGAAGAAGGCGCGGCTGAGGATCAAGAGCATCGCGCGGCTGAGGCAGGCGCTCTCGGCGTCCTTCCTCACGGTCGTCGCCGTCGTGGCCGTCGTCGGCGCCTGCATCGGCGTGCACATCCTGGCGGCGTTCGCGGCGTTCCCGATGATGTCGCCGGCGTGGCTGGGGCGGTTCCTCTCCGGCCGGGCGGCGCGGCGTGCCCTGGTGCAGCTGGAGGCCGCGGCCAAGGGCACGTACATACTCAACCGGGACATGGACACGATAAGCCGGCTGGTGGCGCGGGTGCGCGACGAGGGGGAGCACATGCTGGCGCTGCTGCAGCTGTGCGTGGAGCACCGCGGCGCGGCGGCCGGCGGCAAGGGGAGGCTGGTGCAGGAGGTGCTGAGGCAGCTGAGCAAGAACGAGGAGAGCTTCAGGCAGCAGCTGGACGACCTCGAGGAGCACCTCTTCCTGTGCTTCATGACCATCAACAAAGCCAGGATCATGGTGATGAACTTCTTAGCTGCTGCAAGGTAGAGCTCGGGATGAACAGGAAGAAGATAACACATTTTAGTCTTTGCACACAACAACATTAGTTTTCTTTTCCTTAGTACAGAAAAATGATAAAAAGATATCATTTGGCCTTTCTGGTTTTGCTTTATTCTTTTTGTACATATATACACACTGCTTGTTGCAGCATTATAGGCAAGAACCTGAATGGTCTTTTGTGTATCAACTTGCATCTGTTGATCCCAATATATTACGAAGCTAAAAAAGAGAAGGCATGCCTAAAGGAGAATTACACAAGACGATAGGAGAAAATAATATCTTATCCAAATATTGGAGCTTTAGGTGCATATCTTTTGGTTTAGTGGAGGAATAAGTGAAAAAAACATATTTGCAAATGAAAAATAATTTGTGAATAAAATTTTTATATACATGTTTTTAGTAATCTAAAAGCTAAGGCTGAAAAATCTACTATGAAAAAACTCTAAAATTAACTTCAAATTTAAGGTAAAAAATTCATATTTTGACTTATAAACTTCAGCATAAGTGAAAACACGAGGGTGTTATTCATTCAACGCCAAGTATATGCATATTTACGGAACAAATGTTGAACGCAAAGGCCCTCGATGAAGGTTTACCACTTGGTCAATTTTGCCATTTTAAAATGAAGTTGCTTTTGCTTACAGAAGTACACAATAAGGTGAATTTAAAAAATTGTCACAAGTGCCACCAAAACTTGAACAGCTGCTAAGCATCCGGCAAACATGCCAAGTTGTAGGCCGAACTGAAATTAAATACCATCCAATGTAGTGAGGAGTAAATTCAAACGGGTGAAATTCTATTTCCAGGCATTTTTGTATCCACCCGTCCAATCTTTGACGGTGGCCAGATGAGGTGGGTCACCCTCCCCTTAATTAGACCTAAAGGGATCTGAAAAACAAAAAAAGAAATTAAGTCGCACTAGTGCAACATACAGCGAAGTAATTATTAAGCGTGAAGAAAATATTATTTCGTGTTAGCACTTTATATTATTTTGAGGCACCAGTATGATACGTTGGAGTTCTTCATCGTGAAAGAGTCAAGATTCAAGGTTGAAAAGTTAAAATATATTACTCGACCAATTGAATATATTTCTATGCCCGCCAAAAATTACTACCCAACCTAAAAAGGGGAATTTGCGGAGCTGCTCCTTCGCAATTTAGAATTTGACACTTATATCTATGACTTGTGGCACCAGGCCCTCTATGCTAGTGAATTATTGAGTGCCGGCAGATACTAAATCTTCTCAATCAAAAGAAATCACAAAGTCCAAACTCTTTGGTAGAAGCCTTAAGCTTCAGGACTAGAGAATTCAGGAATCAGCAATTCAGTATGAAAGCCATAGTTTAGACAAGACATGACTATTTGGTATAGCAACCAAGGTTTAGATCATGAACAAAAGAGTGATCAAACAAAGTTGGTTCGTAAATTCATTCTCAAACTAGATTGCAGCACACTGCATATGAGGAAATTGATATGACTTGTCAAGTCTAAACCCTTTCACTAATTGTGCTTGACCTCTGGGCGCCATTGGATATGCTGGTATGTAGTTATGTACTAATATAGGTTTCCCTAATTATCACATTTTTTTGTAATCCTTGTTTTAGTTCCTTTCTCTGTTATGTTTGGTATCTAGTTAACTTCAGTATAGTCCACATTGTTTCTATTGGTAGGGACCAAGAATGTTCAAATATCACAGGCTACAATTATGATGTGATAATTTTTGTTTCGGATCCCACATGCAGCACTTTCCAACAGGTAAGAAAGACACTATAGCATGTTGTAATAATCAGGAGGCTTGTAATTCAAGTACTATGGTTTACTAACAAATCATGATTATTCAGCAAATCTTAGCAAAACATAGCAACTGGGCAAAGGGAGCACAGTAAAGATGAAAATTGACAACTATGCCAAATTGGTTATTATAACTTAGTTAAAGACAATCTTGGACCTGCTGATTGCAAAGTGCAGCCATAACTTTAAGTGGTATGTAATTTTAGAGCACACACATCAAGTGATATTAAAATGCTCTTCTCTGCCAGCATGTACACATGACTACATAGAAAAAGCAATCATTTTCAATTTGAAACAGTGTTCAGCATCAAAGAACTGTGAAAAAGAAGAAGTTTCATTCTTAATAAAAATAAGGACAGTGAGGTAAAGCCATCAAATTCTTTGCACCAGTACAAGTGGTGGTAACTCGCTTCTTTTGTTGTCTGATTTGTACCACATATCCCAAGTACCAGTAATGTTGGTACTGAACATCAAAATATGGCAAAATTCTATCAGGGGACAATCAAGCTGCTAACACATAATTACATGAATAGTAGTGAAAAGCAGCAAAAGCATAATTAAGTTTGCCTAAACAACTAGACTTCAATGCTAACTCAGGTAAACCAAACTGAAGTGAAATTATCATATTAGTGTTGTAAGTTGGACTGAAGTTAAACAGAATAAGAAAAGAGCTGGAGTAACTTACTGGGCCAAATGACCTCGAATCCCAACTGCGAGCAGCATTATCACCTTCAACCCAGCAGTGCCCTTCTGGGATCTTAATCATATCAGGAGACCCAGGGAGATGCATCCACTCCCCAGGTAGCGCAATCAATCTCTTAACAAACAACTCCCTATAATCACTAGGGCACCTGCAATCATGCACTGAATAATCAGATTTGCGGCATCGATCAAGCGAGGTTGAGACATTTCCTCAATTCCCACGCACACTCACTTGAACACGACAACATCACCATGGGAGAACTGGTACTTCTCAAGGCAGCTCCTTTCTGCTAGCACTACATCACCTGGTTCCAACAACCTGGTCAGCACACATAAGAAGAACACAGAAGAAATCTCTGAATATGGAGTACAGAATCATCCAAACTGTCCATGCCTGGTTGAAACCGGCACAAATCACTTAGCATTCTCCATACCTCGCAAGGAGCTACTGGCCGCTGTAAAAGTGGGATGCATCGAATCGCCCGTCACTGAAATTACGGTTGCATATCGATCGGAAATGGTGAAACCGACCAAATACCATGCTAAAGTCCTCTTCGCGATTAACCAAAGATGGTTGCGGGTTCCCATACCCAAACCACCCGCTCAAGCAGCGGTACAGGTAGCAGCGAGCGCGCGAAGCATCAGCGGTGGAATCACTGGAGAAGAGAGAGAGAGAGAGAGAGAGAGAGAGAGAGAGAGAGAGAGAGAGAGAGAGAGATGCGGCGCGTTAGTATACCACGGGTGAGACGCGCGGGCGGCTAACCTAAAACGAATGGGACACGAGGTAGATCAGGACGAAGCGAGGCCTCGGCGCCGGCGGAAGCTTTCCCGAAAATCTTACCCCCGGATGGACGTGGATCTCCAGGGGAGGGGCGTGCGCTCCCGTGGTGGTGACCGGAGCAGAACGGCGGCGGCGGCGGTGTTTGGGTTGGGGAAGAGAGCTCACTTGGTTAGTCGTCGGGAAGAGATGAGAAGGCGCTGATCGTTTTCGCTGGCCGTCCGATCGTGAAACCAACGGTGGATATGACAACACGTGGACCAGTTGCGACCCGAACCAGCGGCCTGCGTGCGTCCCGTCTCGACGGAGCCAACCACCGGCGGCGGCGGCGACCGCCCCACGCCCGGGGGACGTCGAGCGCCAATCTGCCTCCGCCGCGCTCGTGCCTTCCCGCCCGCCGCCTTCCTCTCCTCTCCCGCCTGGTAAGCCCTACCCCCTCCTCTCCCGCCTTCAGCTCCCACGCTAAGCATCGACTGAACCCTTGATTGAACCAGGCTTCGCGGGGAGAGTCTGGACTAGGTTTGTGCTGTCGGATCGGAATGTTTCGTTCCTCTGTATTCTGCAGTGGTGAGTTTAAGCACGAATGCGCGATGCTATCATGGATTTTTGCCAAGGGTTTTAGGGTTTTGTGAGCGGTGAAGCCTCAGATTGAATATAGGTTCCCTTCGAAGCTATAATTTCGTATTTGATCACCGTACGTAGAGATCCATATAGAGGTGTTGGTTCAGCCTAACGATTATATCGACGCAGGGCAGCAGCCGCAGTGCGTAATACTACTATATTATACAATGCCGTTGCTTACTAAGTTTCCGGAATGGCTAATAGATTATACAATGCCATTTTTCCATGGCCTTATTATGTCATGTTTAAACATGTGTATAGGTAATTGGTTGGATTTGAAGTGATGGGATATTTGTTAACTTTTGGGAAGCTTCTACTTAACTTGAGTTAAGCATTACTGCATGATTTGAGGTGGGGAGGGGGTAGTTCTGCCTTTGCTTGCAATCTAGGTTCTGAGCTATCTTTTGATTATTATTATTTTTTTTGAGAAGGACAATCTTTATCCGGCCTCTATGTCTAACCGGATATATACAACCTTGCCTCTCAAATAATCAATCTGAAATTCGCTCCTATATAGATTTAAACTCAGGACCTTGAGATATTACTCAGGTCACTGTAACCACTAGACTACATTACAATACAATCAGTTATTACTTGCTTTTACCAGTTTTGGTGGTAGTGAACCCTAAGGTGTGTTTGCAAATCTATTAACTACTCCCTCCGGTTTTGATATCCTTTGTACTGGAAACCTTGTTTCATTTAGTCCCTTTATTGCAAGCTCAACTGTCTGGTATAAACATTCTATAATGCTATCATAATGTTGTAAATATGATATGCTTTACCATCTTTTATTTGGTGAAATCTGAAGTTTCTAGGGATGGTTTCTGAGCTCAGCTGTATTATTGGGAGGAGAGATAACAATAGTTGCATTCTTACAGTTGTGCATTCCGCTGTATCTTTTGGGCATGGACTCATGATCACCAAAATTTCCAAGGAGAAGTCCTGATGATTCCAAGGATAAGGACTCCGAGAGAAACAGGGAAAGAGATGAAAAGAATGAGAAATTCATCAAGAACATATGGCTCTGAGACTGATTGCAAGGAAAGGTGGGATAGCAATAAGAGGAAGTGTTCTGCCATGTGGGAGAATCTGGTTGACAATAGCAGATCAGTGGATGGCAGTCATGGAACTGAATTTCATGGTGTTAACAGATGTTACTCAGGATAAAGCTGTAGAGATAAAAGATATTTTGCATGATGGAGTTGGAAAAAGTGACTACGCGTAATGGCAGCTAGACTTGGACAGTGAAAGAAGGATGGTACAGGAGATAAACCAAGAGTGGATGTCCACAGAGATGATAAATTAGACAGCATGAGGAACAGAAACTGGACCAACAGGGATCTCCTTCCAATTGCCAAGAGAGATATGACTGGAGATGGGATATTGGTGGCTGCTGGCGCACCAGGATTTTCGAAAGAACTACAGGAAATCTTTCGATACCTGCTTCATGCTTGTTACTCTGCTGATTTGGAAGGAAAGGAACAGAAGAGTATTTGAAGGAAGATCCTGTACAGCAGGGCAATTATTCCTCATAATCAAAGAGGAGATCACAATATGGAAGGAAGCAGGGGTGTTTAAACCCAATGATGAGTAGTTTCCTCTAGAAGTGTGTTATTTGCTAGATGAGTAGCTGGTCATCCTGATCGACAGCTTTCTGTCGAATTGTGTAATCTGTATTGTTTGGTCTCTCTATGTTAATGAAATTGTTCGGTTGGTTCCTCTGGCCAACCCAGCCAAAGAAACTGGATCAACAAAACACGGGAGCCTGAACGATCTAATGACTATTTGAGGAATTGTCAGTGGCAAGATTCAAAGAGGTAGCCGACTTTGAATGGACAAATGCATGGGAAAGACTAGCTGGTGGGAGTTTCCATGGGCGAGCTGGTTACCAGTGAGATTCTAGCGGGTAATCGGGTAGATCTGAAAGTATTGGAAGTTCTTCAACCTATGGAGGTCAGTATGACAGGTCTGATTCAATGGAGATCTGGCCAAATAACAATCTTGATTTTGGACGATATGGCTCTGTTTCTGGAGGAAGATATGACATGTGATCTCATCAGGATGTAAAACCTGTAACAAATGGTGATAAATGCACTAATCCTGAAGCAGATCAAAGTGGTAATACCAGCATGATTTCTCAATTTCCTCAATAAGGTCCAAAGTGGTAGACCCTCCAGAGGAGGAAGGGGTAGACCAAATGGAAGAGGTTCTCAAAGAGTTGGAGTCACACTACCATTATGCTCCCCTCCTTTTGGTCCTCTTGGTCTGCCACGAGGACCAATGCAACATATTGGGCCAAATATTCTCTTCTACCTGATGTTTTTGCGCCACCATTTCCTGGGCCTCTTGTGTGGCCTGGGGCACAAGATGTTGATGTGAATATGCTTTCTGTTCCACCCAACTTTCCCATCCCTCCAGTTGCTGCTAAACATAGAGACTCTCCAAGTATGGGAGCTGGACCTGGTCATAATATTCACTTAAACCAAATTGGCTCTGGAATATGTGCTCCAACAAATGTGTTCCGATTGAGTTTCCATCAATTGGGCACGCGTCATGAAATGGCACATGACAAACCGCCTGCTGGTGGTGGTTGGACACCACATAGAAACAGTGGACCAATCAGAAAAGCTCCCTCAGGGGGTGGAGAATGATTACTCACAGAACTTTGTCGACACTGGCATGCGACCTCAAGATATTACTGGATCTTACAAGCATCGCAGAGGACTATCCAAAATCGAGAGAACTCATACAGAGGAAAGATGAAATTGTTGCCAAGTCTGCTTCGCCACCAATGTGTCATAAGTGTGATCTGATTCAACATGTTCTTTCTCCAGAATTTGTCTTCCTTTGGATCAAATGGTATAGGTCTTGAACAATGCCATCACTGTTTAAAGAAGGTGAGGTGGGTTTTAGTAGTTCTGCAATTATTCTTTATAGTAACGACCATTTTATTGGTGGTACCATTTTATCGGTTTACAGAAAGGCCATCCAGGCTTCTGTTGTCGTCTATGAAACATGATAAACACATTACGCTTCATTCACATATTTATGATTGGTTCTGGGTTTGCATCTCAAAGATTAGTTTGCATAAAGTCCAATTTTCCTTGAATATCCATTTATTCAAGAGCCATAAATGATTTCACCTAGTAGTTTTTTTTTTTCAAATCAACTTGTGGATGAAATGCTTTAATAAAGGGTGAACCTGACTGAACTGTGACAATATTTGCTGGGTAAAAATCAACAAGAAAAATGCAAGTATGCAACACCCTGTCTGTGGCATGATCATCATACAGTACTGCAACAGTTCCATGAGTTTCTGATGTAGTGATGTTTTTTTTTTCACATTCTTTTCTTCCAGGCATGTATTAAGAACTTTGCGGACAAGTATAGGAAAGTATGGCAGGTATGTGGCGGACGAAATCCTCCTCCTGTGGCCCTCTCCTAGTTGTGACGGCACCTGAGATTGAGGGCCTCAGGCCGAAGGCATCCCCACAGAAGATCAGTAGCTAATGGACTTTGGGTGCATGCAAATCCACTAACAAGCAACCTGGTAGAGAATCCCCAAGATCAGTTTCACAGTGATTGGTTTGGAGGCTAATTTTTTTGGTACTTACCTGTAGCTTTAATGACCCGTATTGCCTCTAATTGAAGATTTAACCCAGGTGGCGCGGATGTTCAATCTCACAGAAACGCTTAATGTAGTACTGCTCCCACAGAATGAATGGTTTTCTGTAGCACTGCTCGAACTGGATGGATGTTGATACATTGATCTTCCAGCAATTTGGCAACTCTATTTCAAAGAAAATCATTCAGTATTTGCCTCGTTGATACATTGACGTTTTGTTTTTGTTTGCCGATGCTACTACCATGGTCGTTTTCCTTGCTGGAAGGATGTTGCCTGCATTTGTTCTTTCTGCCAGACAAGCAACGGAAAGTTCTCTGTACCAGTTTATAAAAGCAGATGCAAATTGTTGGTAGAACTCGATCTCTGTCCGACAAGATCAGCCCAAATCCCATGAACCTGTAACACACGTTTTTATATGCATTCCCAGGAATTTTCGAGACCATGCAAACGTATGAATTCAGACAAGAAACTTTGATCTGACAAACCGGAAAACTGAAAGGTATTGTTGAATTTTTAATGATATAAACAGCCTAGCATTCTAGCAATGTGCCAACGAATGGCACTGTAGGATGTGTGCAACGACAGCACTGCATTTGTCCTTCTGATCGTCTTCAAGTGTGTTCTCGAGGCTTTGCAGGTAGGCAAGCAGCGAAGCAAATTCCAAGCGTGACGCGAGAGAGAGAGAGAGAGAGAGAGAGAGAGAGAGAGAGATGAAGACGAGCATTCAATCACCAACAGAAGCAAAATCGGATTAGCTTGTCGCTGGATGAGTTTAATTGATCAATCCCAAGGATAAGATATTTGTTTGATTACTAATTGATTCATCTACTGAACTGAAACTTTTGGCGATGGAATCTTGCCGGGTAGGAAGATTTTGCCGTGCGATTCGGTAGCCACGGCGCACGCTCTCATTGTTCGTTGCCTTGCACCATATCCACATTTTTGGCTTGGTTATAACCACAAGATTGTGCCAAATCTTGGTATTCAATTATAATATTTGATTCGAATATACAGGTGATGTTTAAGATAGCTGAGACTGAAGGATTAAAGTATTATCTAATTTTTTTATAGTTGTTTGAGGATATAAATAACTGAATTAATTAATACTAAGTAAACCTTACTTTAAAAATCGTAGACAAGTAACTTCTATATAAATCACTTTTTGCATAAAACGTACTGTTTAAGAGCGTGGAAAGGATAATCTGTCATAAGAACATATCCATAAAGGTCTATACCTTGGTTTATTACTTATTGCCAAGGTTTATGCTACGCAGTTTGGCATTATTACTTATGTGGGCATATTGACTTAGAATAGGCTATCCAGCTTGGAAAAAACACTGTGATAGTTTTGTCTATATCTTATTATAAACCGTAATGCATATTAGAGAGAAAAAACAACAAATATTAGAAAATACACGGTTAAGGAAAATTTAAACTTTAGCTATGAAGGTTCTCATGGGAACATTAGGGATCATTTGGAATGGAAAATTTTCACATTAATTTCATAGGAATTAGTTCATTTTCAAAAAAAAGAAGTTATCCATTTCAAAAGGGCTTTAGGCTTCTTGAACAAATGATTTTGGTAGATTATTTGCTCCACGATTTTAAAAATATGATTTCTAAAGAAATGTTCTTATACAATATTGCTTAGACCATTTATTTTAGGAAATTTATTAGTTTTAATTATCAAAATATCTAATGTACGCCTAGAATCAAGTAGATAATCCGAGCAATAATCAGTTTCAAACTAATTCATGTGAACTATACAGTTTCTACATTCCAATATCTCTACAATCAAGAAGATGTTTATACTGATGTTCTTTTCAACCTTTTGCTTGGGATCCTAGCAACACTACCCACTTGAGACGCAATATCCCCGTGAAAAAACCCTCCATTAATTAATAGCAACAGTGACGGATAACGTGTGAAAATCTTGCCATTCATTCATGCTCACCATGTAATCCGTATCCACTCATCAGTCTTATCACACACAATACTTTGCATTCAAGAAAACATTAATTTTGTTTCTTAGCTTGATTAATCGCTTTCCTGCATATGTTAATTGTACGACACAATTGATTAACCAGGACAATTCTTGCTTGCTTTCTACCGTGTCATCAATTCTGCACACACTGCATCATCAGCCTCCAGAAAGCTTAACCCTTAAAAAAGAAGAGAAACTAACCGCTATAAGATATAGAGCAACTCAATCAGATCAATTAATTCGGCGTGGCTTTATACGGGAGTATTGACTTCAATCTGCAGGAAAGTGATGTTCTTTAGCAGTATCTGAACCTGTTCAAGCTACCAATATATGATATATCTTCACTGAAAAAATAAAAAGACAGGGACAAAGCAACAAAATTGTGCGAGTAGATCATCACGAATTCAGGTATGGGGCATGCAGTAGCCCATTCGAGTTGGTGGCCACAAGTGTAAGCTGCAGCTTGCTATATCCTGAATTCCTGATTGCTATGCATGCAATTATTAGCATGAGGTGATGTTGCAACCTCCTGCAATTAACATCTTTTAATTTCGTACAGATAACAAAATGGCGATTAGCACCCTGTGAAGATTGACGATCGATCAAATTTGTTCAGTTCTGAACTTCTGATTCGGATTTGGTGCGACGCACGCACCAGGTTTGGTCTGACCATCTTAATGGCTAAATCTAATCCAGGATTTCGTTCATCTTTGAAGCATTCAAGCTCCAAAATGGTATAGTGTTTCTGCTGTTTGGTCAGAGAATCGATCGATCGACTAATTTGCTTCAGGTTAACATCTGAAAAGGACACCATTTTCCAATCCAGAGAAATGAGCGTGTGCGTGTGTGTTCGCGTGCGTGCAAGAGAGTCAGGTCAGGTAGTTACACATAACGATCTGAGAAAGCAAAAAAACGTTAGCCACTTATCTTGAAACGGAGGTAGAACATGCTAGCTTTTCCAACCACGCTAATCACGAAATGCAGGTCCATTCCGATCCGTCGAATTCACTCTCGATCTCTCAAGGTACCAAAAGGAATATATCGACATGAATGACAGCATGAGTTGAAAAAAAAAGAGACAATCTTGTTTTATTTTGTTTTGTTTGTCAAATGTATGCTGTTACAGCCAAACCTTAGTCAAAAAGTGATTAATGACAGCAGGTGAGAACCGAGAAAACTTCCCCTGCATCACGAATCATTTTGCTGTCAAAGAGGACTAAACACTGTTTTTACAGTTCTCTATTTCCTTTGGTAGAACACACATGACGTCTCTTATGTCTCATGTAATTTCGTATCAAAGACAACAACCTAACACACTAGTTTTACCGTGGACGGTAAGTATGTTTAGTGAAAAAATTAAACAGGTGAGACCTGAGGAAACCCACGATGCAACACGTTATCATTTAACTCTCAATGACGACTGACCTATTTTTACCGTGGGCTTGTTCCCTCCTCAGACAGCACAATCGTTTTGCTATCAAAGAACTTTAAAAACTAGAGCAATTTTATAGTTCTTGAGATATCAAGAGATATTAAAATCTACTAAATTTTATATTAAAATTTTGTAATCTCTTGGTAACTTTCTAAGAACGGTAAAATTACTCTAAAAACTACTTTTACTGTAGACTTGCTCCTCCCAACGAAAACTAATTTTACCGTGGACTTCTCGCTCTAGTCAAAAATACATGCTATATCTCACACGCTTTCCTAGTGTGTGTGTGTGGTACTGGTACTGTGGTACCAACCAATTTTCATTTCGAGAAAACGAGGGAGATTTTGTGGATCTAATCCAATTCAATTATAATCAAGTCCCCCAAAAAATCAAGCACGAACCAGTCACGCGGCTGTAGCCGTCATGTGGGTAGCGTAGATTGGCAACTTCTCCTTGAAGAGAAGCGCAATTAAGACGAGGATTACAATTAAGAGGTGGATTGGGTTAATTGGGAGAAGGGTCATGTTCTTTTCGTCCGTTGATTTTGGATTTTTGTTTTACGTACATGCTGTCCATGTATGTTTCGTACAAAAGTTATCCATATAAAAATTACTTATATGATTTTTGTGTAGCAAAATATTTGAAATTTACGCTTCACTGTAGTTAATACATTTGGTTGTGTCTTACGTAAGTTTTCTTAGCGATAAAAAACAAAGGCTGAAAAATAAACTATAATAAAAACCTTAAAATTAATGTTGAAAATTCAAATTTTCGCTTATAAGTACAGGCAGAAACAAAAATAGCCGTAGATATTTAAAAAAAACAAAAATCTTTGTGTAGGTTTTAAACAGTACACGAAACCGAAAAAAGTTCGACGACCGAGAACCACCAAAATGTCGAGAAATGCCGAGCTTAAAGCAGGAGGAGAGCGAGACCCATCGATCGATCGATCGCGAGAGCGAGGAGGTAATGATCTACTCCATAGCCAATCCACACCACACCACAGTGCTGCGTGCGTTTGCTTTGCCGCGGCGACGTCGCCGGTGTGAATATGCGGAAATATTGCGTGCTCGGCAGCTCGATCGCTCGCTCGCCGGCCGGCGTCCAAATCACGGCCTGGAGTACGATTTCTCTCTCGTGGATGCCGGGCAATTTTATTCGAGCGAGAGCTAGTTGGGTTGTGAACGCATTGAATTCGTGGGCGCCATCTGATCGTAAAAGGTAAGAGGAGCTAGTACTAGTTAGCTATCGATCCATCCATCAGGCCGGTAGCATGCAAGCAAGCAGGCTGCTGCGATTGACTAGCTACTGCCTACTGCAAGTGTAGCCGACGTGTTTGTTTGCACAGCCGGCCGGCCGGCCGGTTGATCTTGTAACCAACCGACGGTTATAGGACTCGGGGGGTTTTTTAGACTGAAATTTTTTTTTTTTGGAAGAAGCATCACGGCAAATGTTTGACCGAATGTCGGAAGAAGTTTTTGGACACGAATGAAAAGAATTTCACGGCTAGCCTGGAAACCACGAGACGAATCTTTCGAGCTTAATTAACTCGTCATTAGCACATGTTGGTTACTGTAGCACTTATGGCTAATCATGGACTAATTAGGCTCAAAAGATTCGTCTCAACATTTCTTCCATAACTGTGCAATTAGTTTTTTGGTTCATCTATATCTAATGCTTTATTTAGGTGTCCAAAAAATCAATATGATGTTTTTGGAAAAAAGTTTTGGGAACTAAACAAGACCTCAGTTTATAGTTTAGTTATCTAGATAGCCTATGGACGAAATGGTGTATATGCCACCCATATATAAAAAAGGCTAACGGACGAAAGTTCATGTGTCCATTGGTCCGCACTAATGTAAATTTGTATATACAAACTTTCGATATATTTATATATTTTATATTTAAAAAATATACATATTGAAAATTTATATATAAAAACTTTATATATACAAATTTTAGTCCATAATTTTATATATACATCTTTATAATACGATGTTTCTATGTACATATTTTTTTACTAAATACTTTATATATTACAAATTTATTTCTTTGTATAAATTTTCTATATATAAAAATGAAATTTATACATACACGCAAAATTATAAAAAGTTTGTACATATAATTTTTTCTGATTATTAATCTGTTCACACGGGTTAACACCAGAGATAGTGTTCCCAAATTCCAACTAGCGCTCATTCTCGTCGTCGTTTTCTGTTAGCTTTACAATTGCAACCAAAGTTTGAATGAGAAAGAAATAATTTTAAGTCGATTCAAAGGGGTTTTCTAAGTCTATATATTATTTTCATGCTTATCTTTACTGGTTGCCAACTCGTATGGCCATATATTGTAGGGTTTTACTCCTATCCTTACTTTTGTACCTCGAGATATCAAATCGTTTCTCACCATTAGATCTAGCTAAGCAAGATGTGCGCTGTTGGATCCAACGATCAGAAACGACTTGGTACCATGAGATACCGGTATCTCGAGGTACAAAAGAAAAGATGGGAGTAAAACTCTATATTGTAAGGGCTATTATTGATATTATAAACACTAACGTTTTAATCGTATAATAACATCGACTATATTTTAAATTATAGAGTGTGTTAGGTTATAAGAAGAGTCTGAATTATTTACGACTTGATATTATTAATTTGGAATTTCAGAAATAAATAGATAATAGAAGTAGTTCAAGATGGTATAACTTTATTTTTATTATTTTCAAAGTTAGAATTTTTCTTTGAAAAAAAATGCTATGGACCCCGGTCCATACCATTTCTAATTGTACTATATATCTAATACAACCCGTCAACTCGATAGTAGATCTATCTGATTAACAGTCAGGTCCTTTTTTATTAATATAGAAATTTTCGTTAAATAGTAGTATAAGTGCAAAAAGATACATATAGGTATTAGGCAGTAATATTTAATAAAATCAGGTCAACAACCGATCTCCATTCTTTGCATTTCATCAGTTTTCGGCTAGGTGGTCGTCTTTTTATTTTTCCACTGAAAAAGCTAAACAACATATTACAAACGAATAATAATTTATGAATATAACTTTTATTTGCGTGTTCTTAGTGATATAAAAATTAAGACTGAAAATAAACTGCGATGGAAAACCCCCAAACCAACTCAAATTGAAGTTTGAAAATTCAAAATTTGACTTATAAATATTGGGTTGGGGTTATAACATAAAATTTAAATTATCAACTTTATATTTGAAGTAAAGTTAGAATTTTTTCACTGAAGTTTATTTTTCAGTTTTGACTTTTAGATCGATACAAACACGCATATAAAAGCTTATTTATAAATATGTTGTTTTTTTTAAAAAGATGGAGGTGCAGGTCCTAACTCCCAAACAAGCATCAAAGCTTTTTCTTAAAAAAAAACAACAAACATCGGATTATTAGAACCACAAAACCCAAAGGTTTCCTTTGTACCGCAAGTCCCCAGCACATGACAGGTAAATGGACAGGTGAGAACTTAAGTCAACTAGCCGGGAGAAAAACTCGGTACGCGACGACGGGGGTAGACGCCGACTTGTACGTCAAAAGCCATATGCATCTCGACGTGTACGGGGAAGAAAATAAAACCCAAGTACACTTAGCTCAATTTTGAAAATTACTACTCTACTATTAATTCGTACACTACTAGTAAGCTCACTTTGCTCGTGGACAAATTGCTTCAGAAATTAAAAACTCGTGGGGATGCGATTAAATGGCTTCACACCTGGTCAAGCACGGTCACATCTCGTAACCCTATTGGTGTTATTATAAACTTGTTTTTTTCTCTTTGTTTGCATAGGAGTGAGATCAGTTCTGCATAATGCCAATTTTGCAGGTGCGTGAAGAGATGGCAATGGCGATGGATCGCTAGCAGACGAATACACCCAAGGCCCGGAGCAGCACACGTGTCACAGTGCCAGTGCAATTGATTATTTTATTACTTGGCTTAAGTATCGGCAGGTCAAGAGTTAAACAGAAATTATCAGATTCCGCTGAGCGAGGAAACGGTAGAAAGGATGACGCCATTGTGACGTCATGCCACCCAGCTCTCGGGAGAAGATGATGAGATCGATGATTGTTTGGATGAAAAATAATTTGTTAACAATAATTTTATACGTGTATTTTTAACGATATAAAAATCAAAACTAGAAAATGAACTTTGGTGAAAAACACTCAAGATTAACTCTAAATTTGTAATTGAAAATTCAAACTTTGGATTATACAAGATTGGCCGCCGTTTAAGACCAGCTCTACAAGTACGGTTCTTGCCTAATGAGCTCTGATGGTTCAGTTCGATCAGCCTGAAGAATTCCCGAACAGGCTAGGACAAATTAAGTAGTAGTCAACAGTGTAATTTCGTGGGGAGAATCTGGCATATGTCGTACTAGAAACCGAACCATACATCAATAATAGTATATACTCGTACATTAAATAGCAGCACACAGTACACATGTATACGGTTCTTGGCAATGCATGAGCTGATCTGCTGATGACAGCAGTATCAAGTACTGCAGCGCGTTCTAGAGGTTACCAGAGCAGGAGCAAATTAAGCAACTGAAATTGATCCTTCTATGGTTCAATGGTCAATCAGGTGGATCATGAGGTTGATCAGTTCAGATCCCATAACAAAAAGAAAGTGAGAGAGATGCATCGATCAATTCAGATTTCAGAGGAGTAGTTGGGTCACCCGACAAGATCCTTTCATCGGGTCCGTTTCTCACGAGACCAAATGAGGCAGGAGGCTGCCATTGAAGCTTTTCTATAGGATTTTTGTTTCCTCGTTTGCAATGTCGTTTTTATAAGGTGCTCACGTTTGATGTTGGTTTTCAGCCGATTAATTAGGATCAGATAAGACCGGGCGATGTTTTTTTTTTGTCCGTTGTTCATCATGTACAAAGCGCACAGCATGAACGTACACGAGTAGATCGAGTACATGGAATGGGAGTCAGCATATAGGTAGCGATAGCTAGGCACTTAATTCGACGGTTCGTGTGATGAGATGAGATATATATATGAACAAACATGTATAATGACATCTCACTGTCCAGTTGATCGAATATCCAATCCGACTGGACTGGGTGACGACGGACGGATCGATGCAAGCTGTATGTATATGCAGAAGAAGAAGAAGAAGAAGAACTGAAGAACATGCAGCAGCAGTTAGGTCACGGTGGGCTTGTTAAAACATAAATGATCCGTGCTGACTTTTTTTACCAGCTAGCTAGGGACGACGAGCGACGGATTGGAGGAGGAGAGCGACGAGGCAACGGCAATAATGTTCCGGGGAGAAAGGGATCGGATTCATACGACACACCTCCATTTCAATCGATCAGTCTGTGCTGGTGTTGTGTCTGCCTTGCCTGCCTCTGGATTATTTTCCTCTTTCTTTTTTTTTCTGGGCAAAAATGTGTGTGTGTTAATTTGAAGCTGCGGCGTCGCTGTCGCGGGTGTTAAGTGGCCGTGGCCGTACCTTGGGGGGGTTTCGCCCAATAATCGCGTGATGGCGCCGGAGGAGGAGGAGAGGAAGAGGAAAGAAAAGGAGCGCGAGGAGGCCGACGAGGCCACACCACATGTCGCGTCGCGGTCGTGGGCATGGACTGGACCCGGTTATTTATAAGCTCCCGCCTCGCCCTCGGTGGCTGGCTGGCTAGCAACGGCTCGGTTCGGTTCGGTTGCTTATAATCCGCAAGCCAAACACACACGCACCTCGCCTCGCCTCGCGCTGCTGTCGCTGTAGGCGGCGAAGAGGGTTCGGCGTCGAACGGCGCCCGCGAGGTGGAGTTGCGCCGGAGCAGCGAGGGATCGGGTCGGCGTCCGCGCCGCGCGTGGTTTCTGCAGCGGCAAAGGTTTCCTCTGGTACGCACGCACGCTGTGTTGGTTTATCGTTGCTGCTGGTGGTGGTGGTTTGCTTGTTTTATTTGTTGACGCGCTCACGCACGCACGGGCAATGGGATGGCATGGGATGTTGGCATTGCGACAAAGTGCGTACGCTGCCGGTGGCCGGACGGACGCGTCTTGGGCAGCGTACGTTCTGATTGCCGTACGTTCATCTCGCACGATATGTTTCCTTCTCTTCTAGGCCTTGTAGAGGCAGGTGGCAACCAGTAGCCCAATCATGTTGGGAGAACTGCACGTCTGCACGTACAGTAGCAATACTAGAGCTTAGGTCTTGTTTATGTTGAGAAAATTTACAAGAGAAGTGTCGCATCAAATATTTGATCGGATGTCGGAAGGGTTTTTCGGACACGAATGAAAAAACAAATTTCACGGCTAGCCTAGAAACTGCGAGACGAATCTTTTGAGCCTAATTAATCCGTCATTAGCACATGTTGGTTACTGTAGCACTTATGGCTAATCATGGGCTAATTAGGCTCAAAAGATTCGTCTCAAGATTTCTTCCATAACTGTGCAATTAGTTTTTTGGTTCATCTATATTTAATGCTTTATTTAGGTGTCCAAAAATTCGATGTGATGTTTTTGGAAAAAAAATTTTGGGAACTAAACAAGGTCTAGTTCCTAAATTTTTTTTTTAAAAACATCACATCAAATCTTTGGACACCTAAATAAAGCATTAAACATAGATAAATCAAAAAACTAATTGCACAATTATGGAAGAAATCTTAAGACGAATCTTTTAAGCCTAATTAGAAAGTGATTAGCCATAGGTGCTACGGTAATCAACATGTGCTAATGACGGATTAATTAGGCTCAAAAAATTCGTCTTGCGGTTTTCAGCCAAAATCTGAAATTTCTTTTGTAATTAGACTACGTTTAATACTTTAAATATGTATTCGAAAACTTGATGTGATGTTTTTCTAATTTTTTTTTGCAAACTAAACACCACCTTAGTATATGGTATTGAGATTATCTGACTTCACTTTTCCTCTAACATAGAGGCTGATATATGTGTCTCATAGTCATCGAGCTCACATGTCAGTCATTAAGTTGGAGGGAAATCAAGTTAGAGGAGCATCGTCTCTTTTTTTTCCAAAACAGCTTATGATAGCCATGGATAGGGATGTTAACGGATAGGATAATATCCGATCCGATCCGAATTCGCTTGAATTAATGATGTGGTAGGGGTTTACAACTATTCGACGGATACGGAATCGGATTCGGACAGTGAGTTGCGGATTCGGATACATATGTGGTATTGTTAAATCCGGTAGATGCGGATTATCCGATAGTATTTTAGCGGATAATCTGAGTTTTTAGCTCATCAAGCACTCAATCGAAAGCCCATCAATAGCTTAACTATTTTTAATTCAATATTGAATGACAATGTATTAACAACATGTACATATCACATCCGATCATAATAATCCGTTTTCGAGCCGACTCCGCACCATTTTCGACATCCGGAATAATCCGCATCCGTATCCGCATCTGAAAATATCTGCACCCGCTCCGTATCCGCTTAAAATTTATGGTTTCGATAACTATCCGTTCGAATCCACTCCGTTAACACCTCTAGCCACTGACCATGACGTAGCACAAGAGTTCTTTTTTTCACTTCTAACAAAGGATACTGAGAAATAATAAAAATTTAATAATGTTAACTTTTTCAAACAGTTAGAGTGCATGCGTAAATGCTTGGCTTGAGCTCACGTGACAACACCGTCGAGTTAGCTGGTCACATAACATGCACAGTGATTTTCATTTTCAAGAATTTACGCTTTTTTTTTCTTGCAAAGAAACTGGATTCATTCTTCTAATAGTAATGCAGAGTCTAATAAGATTCTAACATTTTAATGTAGGCTTATTGTCCCTTCATTCAACCAATTAACATTCTATCTGCCGTTTGTGGTGAGGTATATTATGATCTCATTTACTTCTTTTAAACAATTCGACGTTTAGCATATTACTAGGGCCATCTTTTCATTTTTTTTTCTAGAAAAAAGCCAAATGGTGTATCCGTAAATAGAAAAATAATTTACGAATAAAACTTTTATATATATGTTTATAGCGATCTAAAAGTCAATGTTGAAAAATAAGCTTCGATAAAAAAACCTCAAAATTTAAATTTTGGTTTATAAATATAAGAAAAAAACAAAAATACGAGGGTAGTATACTATGCTAATATCCATAATAAATAGAACATCATGTGTATAACAAATTTATTATAGTTGTATGATAGAGCATGCTAGAGTATGGCACCATTCTACTAGGCTGCATGTGCATGGCAACCAAGTCAATCATAGAGTTGAAAAGCACTTATTTTTCTTATTTGTATGAAGTGCCTCACATATAGGTATAAAATATATAGTCTAGCATAGTAATTTTGTTGACCATATATAGGTTGCACTCGGCGTGGCGGCACACCGGCACCGCAAACAAGTTTTATTACAATAGCAAGCATGGCTTGTTCAATAGCCGTGGCTGCTTCTCCGCTGCCCAACGCTATCAGTACCCCTATACTGTGGATATCTAAAGATATATAGGAGATGAGAGTACATGAGAAGTATTCTAAAATTCAGCTTATTTAATTTAGGGTATTAAAACAAAATCATTATTTTGTAGCAAAATATATAGAACAGTCTAACACACGCCAAGTCTGCCGATTGATTGCTAGAGACTTAGAGAGCGAGACGTGTAGTCGGGTGCCAATCGTTAGGGACCAAAGCTATTAAAATCCAGTGGTTTGGCCATCAAAAAAGGGGTTTTAGCAAACGTGTCAGGTCCATTTGCGGGCAAAAAAAAAAAAACTAACACCAACCAAATAAAACGCCAGATTCCGTTGCCCACCACCAAGATTGACATGGCTTCCAAGTTCCATCAGCCACCAACCAAACACGACCGAAAATTTCTCGAGGTTTTAAGCTGAAGACTTGGCCAATTTATCAATGCCATTGCCACGCATGGCTGGAGAACAACGTGACACGCAGATGATTGTCACTTGAAAGAAGTTGACAAAACAACCCTTTTGTTTTCTTTTTTCTTTCTGTTTTTCTTTGCCGTGTGTTTCTGAAACTGCATCTGTCACCTTTTTATCTGGCTCGATTAGTCATTAGCACAGAGACAGTGAAAACAAAACGAAGTAAAGATGACCTTATCTTAATCTCCCCCACACGGGTGTTTTCTTTTTCCTTTTTGTCAATGCTGGCCAATAAAGATGGTCGCTTCATGTGGGCACAAAAGTGCGTCAACCTTTTCATCTCCCCCTATAATTGCACGGGTTGTGGGCTTGTGGCATCTGAAGATTTTGGTTGGAAAAGGCTGGCCGTGTTGCTACCACCCATGGAGTAGATCACTGGTGAATTTTGAGAAGGGTGACACGGATTGAGCTGCTTGTCAAATTCTAGGTGAATTGTCACAGTCTCACGTAGTTAAAGCCCATGAAACATCAATCACATGGACCTGTCTTCCCTCTGCTGGGAGTTCATCAAGCAGCCAATTTAATCCTTCAGATTCAGGGTTGGTCAGGCCCTGTAGGCTGTATGTAGCTCATCAGATCAGTTTTCTTTCCATCGTGGAAAGCACTTGGGCGTTGTGCTACTGGGCGCAGCACTTTCACCTTACAGAACCAAAACCATTCCACTGGCTGTGCTTGTGCTCTTATTATCCGTCCATTATCTGCTGTGTACTGGAGTAGTACATAGACTACTCAATTATTGATCCGTCGGTAGACAGTACTCCCTCTGTCTTAAAAAAACTAATTCTTCTATTTTTTTTACCCAGCGTTTGACCATCCGTTTTATTTAAAAAAAATTTAGAAAATTAAAAAATAATTAGTCACACGTAAAATACTATTCATGATTTATCATCTAATAAAAACAAAAATATATATCATAAAAAAATTTAAATAAGACGAAAAGTAAAGATTATAGGTAAAAAGTGAAAAATTGGTTTATTTTGGAACGGAGGGAGTAATATATACTACTCTAATTGGCCGTACTAATAGAGATCGAGGGATCTTTTCTGGGTGCTGGTCTGATCTGTAGCTGTCCACAAGTTGATGTGTTTGTGGTTCAGAGCTGTAGCCATTATATGTAGGAGTAAGACAGAGGGGCGAGCACTGGAGCAGGCTACATCTGACAGAAACCACCATTTCAGTGAAATCGTGAGAAACCATTAGATGAACCACATCTAGAAGCTATAATATGGAGGGCAAACATTGCTATACGGTCTCATTGTGAAGATGTGAATTCCATGAAAAGTGACGGAATGACGTTGATTGAAACATTATAAATTCAAGTTCCGGTTCATGGGTTTACCCCTGTTCATTACCTTTTTGTCATTTTCTTATCTACCGAACTAAATTGGGATTTATCTTAAATTCTACATGGTCCTATCAAGTTCCCTAAAAACAAATATCCAAATTGTTAAGTAATACTAATATGTACTACTAACTCTATATCAAAATATAAATATTGTTATGTTGTTTAGTAGAGATTAAGGTTGACAGGAGAAAAAATCATGTTGCTCCTTAATAAATGAGTAATTGATAAAGGTGAGATGGGAGGGTAGGTAGAGATAAAATTGAAAGATTTTTTTAATGTAAAGTGATCGATGAAACAAATAATACTGTGAATAATGATAGAAATGTTTATTTAGGTATAAGATTTAAATAAAAAATGCTTACATTTTGGACGGAGGGAGTACCGTTTTAGATATAGACAACTATTTTATCATAAAATAGCTATTTTATCAGAAAATAACTAAACAATAGTTAACTAAGAGGTGTTTAGTTAGGAAAATGAAAATTTTTGGGTGTCACATCAGACGTTTGACCGGATATCGAAAGGGTTTTCGGACACGAATGAAAAAACGAATTTCACGCTCGCCTAGAAAACCGCGAGACGAATCTTTTGATACTAATTAATCCATCATTAGCGTATGTTGGTTACTGTAGCACATATGGCTAATCATAGGCTAATTAGGCTCAAAAGATTCATTTCACAGTTTCTCACATAATTATGTAATTAGTTTTTTGTTTCATCTATATTTAATATTTTATGTACATATCTAAAGATTTAATATGATGTTTTTGGTTAAATATTTTTGGAACTAAACAAGGCCGAAAGAACGTCTTCCATAGGCCCAGGTTTGCTTTTTTTTTTTCTCCCCATTTGGGCTTTGGGCTGGCGTGAAGTCACGTCCAAACAGATCTAACGCAGTAACGCTTGCGAAGAGGGGTAGGTCTAATGAGCGAACGTCAGTTAACTCGTGTGAACATGTTTATATAAAGTTCCATCTTAAACTAAAAATTATGTATAGAAAATTTATACTAGAAACAAATTTATAGCCTATAAATTATTTAGTAGAAAAATATTATACATAAAAAATAGAGTAATTTTATAGTCCTTAAGTAAGTATCGAGAAGTACCAAAATTTTAGTAAAAAATTGAATAGTTCTTGGTATAGGAATACTAAATTTTACAATAGTATCTCTGGATATCTTCTTAAGTACTTTAAAATTGTTCTTAAAAATATCATTCAAAAATGTATGTACATATATTATACACTAAAAAATTGACATATATAAAGTCCGTATATGCAAGTTTTGTATATGTGAAATGTTCGTGTGGATTAACTGGCGTACCACAGTTCGTACTGTTAACCTTGCACGAAGAGTAGGAACGATTGGACCTCGAAATGCTTTTCTGATTGTTCAGACTGATAGGTCGGCAAAAGAAAAGGAAAAAAATAATTTATAGATGAAACTTTTATACGTGTTATTGGTTTTTAAGGCTAATATAAAAAACTATGATAAGGAAACTCTAAATCAACTACCATACGATAAATTTTAAAATTGAAATTTTTGTTATGATTGATAATCTAACGAATAGACAGTGAGATCCTTTGCTAGTACTAGACCACTCCACTCCACTCCAAAACTCCTTAGTCCAGAGCAGTCACGCTATCTATTAGTATGGCTTTAGGCTAATTAAACCCCAGTCTTTTGCTATGGTTATGTTTATATATTAAAATTTAAAATTTAATAATTATATCTAGAGTTGATTTTATGATTTTTCTCATCTTAAATTAATTCTCAGCATTTATTTTTGGATCGCTAAGAATTGATACAATTATTTTCTCTGCATGTTAATTTTTTACATGTTAACAAACCTTTTCTCTTATGCTTTTAAAATTATGTTTCTAAATTTAAATCTGGTTTCGGGTGTTCGGCTACATATGAGATGCTTTACTTCGGCCGCGTTCGTGTGAGTGGGGTGTAAGTTAACTTACCCCGGTACGAAAAACGTAGTAATAGATAATACATGATTAATTAATTTTTAATTATTAAAAAAATATAAAATAGATTAATATGATTTTTTAAAATAACTTTTATATAAAAATTTTTTGTAAAAAATACATCGTTTAGCAGTTGAGAAGTGTGCCCGTGAAAAATGATGGTGATAAGTTAACTCACAAGAAGGGGGTGAAGAACCCGGCCTTCGTACCACTTCGTACTAGCACCGCTCCACTCCAAGCTCCAAAGTCCAGAGCGAGCAGTCACTCAACACGCGGCACGGCGGTAGCGAGTTTGCGATGGAATTGACCACCAAAACGTCGTCGTCCCATACGCACAATCATTGCAACAAGCGTGGATCGAAGCAGGAGAACCCACAGATCCGACGCCTATCATTCGCTACAAAATCGGGCAAATCGAGCGAAGGTGACATCTAATCTTGTCGCTTCGCCATCCGATCGAACGCGTTTTGGGGTTTCAGCTCCGGGAAGGGATTTCTTCCGTCGGAAGAAACGGGGATCGATCGTCCCGCTGGCCGCCACACACGTCCCACGCGCAATCCATATCAGCAGTAATCAAATCCCAAATCGCAGTAAGCAATCCAAATCGTCCGCTACTTCCTGAATCATGAGAGAGTTCGTAAATGAAAACTGTTAGCCACACTCCCACGTTTACCCACCAATAATCCAATAGCCACCCCTTTTTAATATAGATATATTTATATATATTTATTGTATACAAAATTTGAACTTGAAAGGTTTGTTTATTTTAAGACTAAGATAATCACACGTTACTATATAAAATGTCATATTCGCCAAAATTTAAACAAAAAGATATACTTATTTAACTTATGAGTAATTTTATAGTCCTTAGTAGGTACTAACAGGTAACAAAATTTTAGTGTAAAATTTGATATCTCATAATATCTAGGTACCAAGAGGCACCAAAAGTTTTATAAGGACAGTAAAATTGCTCTTAACTTATGTATAGACGGATATACACAACAAAATATTTCAACAAAATATTTCAGATAGTCACTGACTCTCAATCTTAAAAGACTACTAACTTCGTCCCATAATAACCTTATTTTTCGTTTTTCCGTGTCCAACGTTTAACCATTCGTCTTATTTAAAAAATTTATAAAAAACTAAAAAAAATTAGTCACATATAAAAATACTATTCATATTTTATCATGTAGTAATAATAAAAATATTAATCGCAAAAAAATTTCAAATAAGACAAATGGTCAAACGTTGGACACGGAAAAACAAAAAATAAGGTTATTATGGGACGGAGGTAGTACAAGTCAGTTTCATATCATTGTTTCAGTCTTGTTGTATTCTTATAGGAGATTTGCTCCAAGTTGAACAAAAAATATCTCAAGATACCGATACTTTCCGATATTAAATCGTTTATGATTGTTGAATCTAATAATGCTCATCCTGCTTAGCTAGATCTAATAAAAACGATTTAATATCATGAGATACCGATGAATCAAAATACTTTTTATCGAACCGGAGCAAATCTCCCTATGACAACACCACTGTCCGAAACAAGCGGATCACAACATTGCGAGACCCCACAAAACGGGAGCTCCACCCTTCCGGGTGCACATAATAAATTGCCGTCCTAGGACCCTCACCGGCGGGACCCACAAGTCACCTCAAAACCATCCACGAAAGCCGTGACTCCCCTCCTCCTCCTCCTCCATGGTGGCCATGAGCCTCTTTATTTAGCTGCCTCCCATCATTCCTTCCTCCTTCCACCTCCACCTTTATTCTCGCCACCACTCGCGGTCGCGGCTGCCCGCTTGCTTCCGCTTCTCCAAAGCTCTCGTTGCGCGCAGCACTGTGGACTATGCACTCTCCCCATCCCCTACTCGGAGGTGAGCAACCCAAGACCAAAGTTCGTTTCTTTTTTCGTCAGAGAGTAGCAGTCGTAGCGAACAGAAAAGAAGTTATACGTAGGAAAATATCTTTGTTCTTGGCACCACTGCATGCACGGATTCGTGCTGGATCTTTGTTTCGGAACTCGGTAAGCCCAGCTCCAATCCATTGTGGCAGAACTGTTCAGTTCGATCTGATGAAGATCAACTGAAAGAACGGGTAGAGCTGGGGGGAGAAAAATTCTGGATTTGTAGCCTTTTATTGTAGTAGTAGTAGCTCTTATCCGCGAATATCTCGGTAGTTATCTTCATTTAGTTTGGTAAGCGTGGGAAAGATTTTGTATTGATGAGGGCTCTGAATTGTTGCAGGATACACCGTGAGTAGGCGTGGTGGTGCTTGGTATCAAATGTCAAATATGTTGTCCTCCCGTTTTCGTGCAGTCGATCTAACACCGTTTCTTGCTAATTCGTTTTCGTTGCCCGGATCACAGAAACCTTATTTTGCAACAAAAAGGATCCTTTTTTATGATCTTACCTTCTCTTTTTCACTGCTTTTGGATTAACCTGCAGCTTCTGTTTGTTTGTCTGCTCCAATCTGCAGGTTCTTGAGGGTTGAGAACGTAGCCTGAACCTGATCTCACCGATCGGCAGCTTGGTATTTTGGGGGAAAGGTTGTTCTGTACTGTCTCTTCAATCTGTTGTGAATTCGTGACAGGTTCTTGCAAAACAAAAACAAACAAACAAAATCAGTGCAAATTGTTAGTAGCGTTTTAGCTTGTAGTAGATCGATCGATCGATCGATTGAGGACGAGAGATTTGCTAACATGGCGTTGGCAGGGACCTCCAAAGTAGTGCTGGGATGTGTCGCTTTTGGGATTTTCTGGGTGCTGGCCGTCTTCCCCACCGTCCCGTTCATGCCCGTTGGCCGGACGGCCGGTTCCCTCCTTGGCGCCATGCTCATGGTCCTCTTCCGTGTCATCTCGCCGGAGGACGCCTACGCCGCCATCGACCTCCCCATCATAGGCCTCCTCTTTGGCACCATGGTCGTCAGCATCTTCCTCGAGAGGGCTGACATGTTCAAGTACCTCGGCAACCTGCTGTCGTGGAAGAGCCGGGGCAGCAAGGACCTGCTCTTCCGCGTCTGCATCGTCTCCGCCATTGCCAGCGCGCTCTTCACCAACGACACCTGCTGCGTCGTGCTCACCGAGTTCATCCTCAAGGTGGCCAGGCAGAACAACCTGCCGCCGCAGCCGTTCCTCCTCGCCCTCGCCACCAGCTCCAACATCGGCTCCGCCGCCACGCCGATCGGCAACCCGCAGAACCTTGTCATAGCCGTGGAGAGCGGCATCTCCTTTGGCCAGTTCTTGCTGGGTGTTTTCCCGGCGATGATCGTCGGCGTCCTCACAAATGCTGCCATCCTGCTCTGCTACTTCTGGAAGTACTTGTCAGTGGAGAAGGACCAGGAGGGCGGGCAGCCGGCAGGGCCGGAGGTGGTCGCCGACGACGAGGTCACCTCGCACAGGTTCACGCCGGCTAGAATGTCCCACGTCTCATCTCTGAACCCAGACGACATGGATTGCATAAGCGAACCAATCATTAGGAGTAACAGTGTGAGGAGCACCAGTGCAAATGAGAATCTGAGGAGCAGAAGTGTGAATTCAGAGGCAGACATACAGCTCGCGATCAAGTCGCTCCGGGCATCGAGCATGTCGCACGAGATGGTGGAGGTCTCGACTGTCACTGACAGGAGGGATGAAGGTGCATCCTCCAGGAAGTTCACAAGAACTGCTAGCCAGCAAAGGAGTGTGATCATAGAGGACTCGCCGCCCTCTCCCGGCAGCAATGGCGAGAAGGAGAAGGAAGATGAGGTTGTAGAGAAGAAATGGAGGGTGTTTGTGTGGAAGACTGCTGTTTATCTGATCACTCTTGGTATGCTCATTGCACTTCTGATGGGGCTTAACATGTCATGGACAGCCATCACTGCGGCTCTTGTTCTTCTGGCGCTTGATTTTACTGATGCACAAGCTTGTCTGGAGAAGGTATACTCCTTTTCTTTCTAATACATACTGATGCTTCTGTCAACAACTTATCTGAGTCATGTTCTTTAGGGTAATTGAATTTCATATGACTGACATTCCTGATAATAGGTGTCATATTCATTGCTGATCTTCTTCTGCGGGATGTTTATCACGGTTGATGGCTTCAACAAAACTGGCATACCGAACACACTCTGGGAGTTAGTGGAACCATATTCACGAATTGACAGTGCTAAGGGTGTTGCTCTTCTTGCTGTGGTGATTCTTATCCTCTCAAATGTGGCCTCAAATGTCCCCACAGGTAGATCTTCAGAACAATAGTATTCCATTGGATACCCCTGGAATTAACATTACTCATTAACCACTTATGATCATTTAGACTGTTTCAAGTCACCCTCTTCTATTGGCATGATCTTGATATGTTGTACTGACTGTCAGAGTAGTCCTGAGTTCTGAACATTTCTGAATATATATTTCTTCCAGTGCTACTGCTCGGCACAAGAGTGGCTGCATCAGCTGCTGCAATTTCTCACGATTCAGAGAGGAAGGCCTGGCTTATCCTAGCGTGGGTCAGCACGGTTGCCGGGAACCTTACACTGCTGGGCTCAGCTGCGAACCTCATCGTCTGCGAGCAGGCTAGAAGAGCCCAGTTCTTCGGCTACAACCTCTCGTTCTGGAGCCACCTCCGGTTCGGGGTGCCGTCGACCATCGTCGTCACGGCGATCGGGCTGCTCATCGTCACCAGTTACTGAACAAGCTGACAGCAGCGTAAGGTAGCGTACAAGAAGAAGCTAGATGAACCAACCCTTTCAATAAGAGAGAAGAGAGTACATGTAAAATTTCTAAGATAGGCTTGTCATGTAAAACTTGTGTGTGTATCTATTATGCCTTCTGCTGCGTCTGTAACCTTGATCATTTGTTGTCGCTAAGCAGACGATGGATTGAGAAGGATGCTGCAGACATAGCAGAGAAAGCAACCTGCATCTTTCAGTTTTAAGTTTTTTTTTTCTTCGTCAGAGCCTTAAGTTGCAAATAGGGTGGGTTAATGAAGAACGTTATTGCAATCTGATTTTAGCTTTTGATATTCCGCACCAGATGCTTTGCTCTCTAATGTTCTTCCATATCCACATACCTAATGTGTGTGCAGGTTACTGATTTTTTTTTTTTTGAATAAGAGGTTTACTGATTCTTCAATATCCAACTGATGGCAAACACCTCATCTCCCTCTAGGTTACATGTGGTAGACAGAATTTTTTTTATTTTTTTATTAAAAATGTTCAAAAATAGATTTTTGATTGAAAAAGTTGCAAATCTATAATTCGTATCGTATGCAAAATATATAAAATGCCCACTAGCTGGGCCGAAATCTAGATTTGCATTTTTTTTTAACAAAAATCTAATTTTTAAAAAATAATAAAAACTATTCTGATCGACAGGGATATATGATTGCGCACCTCAGGCCCTTTGAACTGCAGAACGAGGCTCTCTATTGGCGGAATCCTCTTCAAGAATTTGCTCAGTGGAAATGATATGTTGCTAACACTTGGATTGATTTTGATGCAACCTTTGTCTTTTAAGTAGTCCAAGCTTACATGCCCGGCAAGCAAACGTTTCAAGACAAGGCAGCAAATGCAGATAGATTTTCCCAATTTTGCACTTGTCCACCAGCAGATTCTTTAACCTAGATGTCGGTACAATGATGTGAACACCAGCATGGTACTCTGGTAAATATCTGATATTTAGATCCACCAGATGCACACAGTTTGTCAAAGCATAACTAATCAATGCTAAGTGTGAAGCTTTCCACGCTGAGAGTTTGGTAAGCCTCTGAAACGTCAAGGAATTATAATAATCTTAAGTTGAAAGACACGGGGCCTAAATAGGCCCAAGGGAAGGCAGTTGCACAGCGTGAGCCGCTTCAGCCGCACATTCTGGAATCTGTACAATTTATCGAAGTCATAGCAGATGCAACCGTCTTTAACACTGAACTCGAAATCCTCAACTCCCCACCTGGCAATGGCTGCAATAATCCATCCCTGAATGAATTGGTTCCAACGGCCGCCTGCAAAGGTCTGAAGCCTTAGCTTTTGGACAGTTCGCTGTACACCATCGGGAGGCCGAAGGAACGCATCCACCCGCTTGACGTAGCAACGAATGGCCCGGCGTTCGTAGCGCTCCACGGCAGCTTTGAGTCGACCTGTCCTCTTCCACTGATCCATCTTGTCCTTCATGGCATAAAACTCGGTCAGGTCTGGATCAATATCCCTCCTTGATGCCACATATGGTTCCTTCTCTGCCTCGTATGCTGCCTTGGCTTCCATCCACAGCTGCCTCACCCTGTAGTAGCGTGGAGGGAGGAGGTCATCAATGGCGAAGTCATAGCATGTGCGGGGGCGCCGAGGAAGATGCAGCCATCGCTTCGAAAGAATTGTGGTTATTGTTGTGCGAGCGTCAAGCTTGTCAAGAATCAGGATGAGCATCTCGTCAGGTAAGCTGCTAATCCTGTCCTGATCGTAACTGCTGTGCTCCTTGCTCATACACACCTGAGTTAAGTTTGATAAGAAAGACATGGAGTAACAGTCAGTGAACTAGGCCAGTAGGTAGTAATTTACAGGAGTGTGAAAAAATTCTGAGACTAACGCCTACAAGACAGCATTCATTCAGCAGACTACGTGGCGACGTCAACAAGGGGAATGGTTAAGCGACCAATTTTATTTTTTGACTAAACTAAGGCTTCCTACGGTAAAAAAGAGCATATTGAGCTGCATGCTTACCAATAACAGTGATTATTGTTCCACTAAGCAAATTAGGGCGGTCTTTGACGGCACAATCCAGAATAAAAGCGGGAAGCGCGTTCCAACTACTAATCTACGATTATTGAACACTACCGTTAAAAAGATGCATTTTTTCAGTAATGGTTGGGTATCGTTTGACTTTTCATATTTGCAAATGGAAAAAATAATTTTTAAATATGTTATTAACGATTAAAAAATTAGGTTGAAAAATAAATTACGATAAAAAAAACTTAAAATCTATTAAAAATTAAAATTTAGATTATAAGTATATACAAAAGAAAAAAAAAAGATAGATCTGTGTAACTGCAAATGTATCGAGGGGGCTAGCGTGCTGTATTTTTGTCTAAATAAAAGGCTATAATAGTAGAAGGGGGAGAAGGGCTACCCGCTTGGAGCAAGAGGCGGCGGCGGTGACATCGCTTGCCCTCTTAAGCCGACGGTAGCATCGTGGAGTTGTCTCGTCGGTTGCCATCGGATCTTGATCCTCGCTGCGCTGGCTGGCTGACCGGGTGCGAGATGGAGTAGATTGGAGCGGCGGCGGCGACGGAATGGAATTTGGAAGGGGCGGAGCCCGAGAAGCTGGACAGATCGTCGAGAAGCAGATCCGCGCAGCTCCTCCGTCCGTTTGACATGGAACGAACAGATGATGCAAGCGAGCAAGATGGCCGAACAGGCGTGCGCTCGGCCCAAACCAGCCGAATCACGGTGGCCCATCTGGAGCAACCAAGTCTTTTTTGACAGGCTAGCAAAATCGGAACGTACGAACCAGAAACAGAAGCTCATGATCAGAGTGCAGGAAAAAACCAACGTTGTTCGCCAGGCTTGTTTGGGTTTTCAAGCTGCTGAAGCAACCCGAGGTGAGGGTTACATGTGCCTGTTTTGGGAGCTTTAGATTCTAAGAAACAACTATTTGGTAGCCAGTTTTTAAGAATCTGAAAAAGCTTCTAAACCTAGCTTCTCCAACTTCCGGATTCTTAGTTCATTTTCTAAAATCTGTAACTACAGATTCTCATAAGCTGTGTACCGTTTGGGGCAGTTTCTAGTAGAAGCAACTTTTGGAAAAAGCTGCAGCGGGGAGAATCTCCCCAAACAGGCTCATAGTTACATAAGCCAATTAGCCGAACGGAAAACTATAAACGTGATTAGTATATGATTAATTAAGTATTAGTTGTTAAAAAATAGATTTATTTGATCTTTTAAAATAATTTCTATATAGAAAATTTTCGCACTAATACATCATTTATTAGTTTGAAAAATGTGCTAACTGAAACCAAGGATTAGTTCAGCCGAATTGGCCGAAAACAACGCAGCATGGGAAGTTGGCCGGGAAGATGCTCATCACCATTTCAAATCAAGTCATTGTGATTTAAACGTTGAAGATGGAAAATAAAATATGATAAAAGAAACCCAAATATGTATTCTAAACTTAAATTTTGAAATTCAAATTTTGGCTGGCTAATCGACAAGCCAATGTGCAAACGATGAGAGCCTTAATTTGCATACAAACCTTTGGATACAAACGTTCGTTTCCTGCTTATTATTTTCTCTGTTGATTTCTTGTTTTCTACGGGAGCTCCTCTAGTTTCCACTTTCCACTAAACACGTGGAACATGTTCTTCAGTCGAGGAAAACAACACATGAGATCTATCATTTACTCCCTCCGTAGAAATTATAGTGTGCATTTCTTTAACACAAGAGTTTGATCGATTAATTACACATATAATATATACGAACTATCTATATAATCAATGTTTTAGAATTGAGACTTTTTACTGTCCAACGGTACCTGGCGGTACCAATTCTTGATCGTTGGATTCAAGCATATCTAATGGCTGGCAGAGATTGGTACCGCGGGATACCAGTTCTATCCTTGATGTAGTACCGCATGATGAATAAAGGTGAAAGGACAGTAGAGTAATTTTATGTGCCAATACAAAATAGAACAGGAGGGCGAGAAGGGACCGTGAGGCGCAAGGGGTGGCGGGGACAGCGTGGCGACGAGGCGAACGGGGGTGGTGAGACGCTGGGCCGGGGGTGACAAGGTGGAGGAGTGGACGGGGGCGCTGGGGACGGTGAGACGTTGGGGTAGATAAGGTGGAGTGGGTGATGGCGGTGGGGACAGTGAGGCATCGGGGGCAACAGAGGCGGAGGAGTGGGCGGCGGGGATGGGGACTATGAGGCGCCAGGGGCGACGGAGGCAAAGAAGTAGTGGGTGGCAGCGGGATTGATGAGGCGCTCCATCTTTTTTTTTCCTTGTTGTACCCCTCTAAAAATTAATGGCTAGATTTATTTTGGTACCTCAAGATATCGTTACTTACAGATACAACTTGCTGGATTGTAACAATGCTCTTTAGAATTTTTAGAAAGCTCATTGAAAGATGAATATATTGGTATAACTTTTAGGCACTAAATATGAGTATAATTTGACTAGTTATTGGTCAAAGTTACAAAGTTTGATCTTTTCAAAATATTATACGTCATATAATTTTCTTCGGAGGTAATATCAAACTGAATAGATATTTTTAATACAAAGGATTACCCTGCTTTCATGTGAACCGGTTGAATCAACAAATACGATGATTTATGTGCGTTGTAGATGTACAACAACTCCCTGTTTGGACTGCAACAATTCAGCAACAACACTTGCTACGGAACACATCAATTCCAGCAGTAATCCAAAACTATCCCATGTTTTAGATGACGCTTAATAATGACATAGCCTTCGAGATAAATCTGCAAATGCGGTGCATGCTCTCATGGTAGACAAAATAAACCCGAGGAATTAACGATCGCTCATGAATGATGGTGGACGTCTGATAGTTGTATCGATGGAGGAATCAACACCAATTTGGCGCACACAATCTCAACTACTACATCAAATCCACTTTATTGATGATACCAGTACATACGTAGGGTGGTTACAATGTAGCATAAGAAGAAGAAAAAAAAACAAAAACACTAAAAACAGCATATTATTTTAGCAAATAGCGAAACACGAGCATCATACATCCATACCATCTCACCATCCCTCTTGATGGGCTAGCCTCATGTAGCCAAGATCAAACTCAAGATTCGTCTACCCGTCTCGATCCAAACTCCAGCACCACCAAGAGAGACGGACACCCACTGAATAATTAATTGCCAAAGGATACAAGTTGCCCTACCTTAGTAGATGGTAAAAACCGTCGACGATGGAGGCCATGCATGGCCATTGATCGATCCTCTCCCAAGAAGAAGAAGAAGAAGAAGCAGCAGCAGCTTAGCTAGCCTCCATGGCCGCCATTAGCCCACGCTCTACAGGCGTGTGAAGCTAACACACAGCCTCCCATTGCAGACACACACTCCAAAACTAAGAACAAGATGATGATGGTGATGATGATGACAGTTATGGCATGACATAAGCTGAGAAGATCTTGTGGCTTACATGATGGTGCACATGCATGGATAAATGGAGTGTGCCCCTGCCCTTGGGCATACGTGGGCTTAAGAGGGGGGAGAAGAGGAAGCTCCCATTGGGTGCTTTTATTTGGAAGTGTTGCTGCCTCTTTGAGATTTGAGGGGCTTTGTGTACGAACCCATTTCTTTAGCTAAAAGCACCTTTTTGTACCTAAATCAAGGCAGTTTTGCATCGACCGACAATGGCTTTCCATGAACTCAAATCCACTCCCAGAACACTGTTGATCCTGACACCAATTCATGCTCTAGTTCCTACACATGTATTACTTGTGCTGCAGTACAGAGTATAGTAGAACAGAGATAAAAAAAAATAGCTGAGCTGAAACAAGCAGCTCTGGGATTGTTTTCATCGTAACATCAGCATATCTCAAGTAGACAGATCATCAGCTAGAGCAAAGCAAGCAATTGCAGATGCAAATAAGCTTTGCTTATGCCTGCAATTATTGTGTAGTTGAGGGAGCAAACACGCAAATCTTCAGGGAGATGAGCAGGGGAAGAGGGGACGGTATCTACCGAAGGATATGCGGCGAGCATTAGCGCTTTCGCCGGCCGGTGATGCCACCAACTTTAAGCGTGGCTTTCTTTCATGCTCTTTTGTTGCACTTTCCCGCGGCGGCCACATGAAGTCGCCCCTTTCCCCATCGGCATCTTGAGGATATCCGAGCCGAGGTACTCCCACACCGGCGATTAGTGCATTGCTTTTAGTTTCTTTGCAAACCTTGCTCCTCTTTTGGGTGCTCCTCTCTTCGATGTCACGACCATAATTCACAAGGAGAGGGGGGAGGAGCAGCTTTGTGTTGTCATCGTCAACCTCCTCATGCTCGCTCTTGCTTGACAAAGTGTGACAGATGATCCATTATATGAAATCACTTGTGAGATTGTGGTGTCAGTCTAGGCTGTAGACTTGTATGGTTTCAGACTTTTCAGTGTCATGGGGGGTCACTGTGGAACTACAGTTTTTGGCTTCAGTGCTCTCTCTGATGTATCTGTGCTTCCTTTTTGGTAGTCAAGGTGTATTCCACTTGCTATATAGTATGAATGGAGCATGTGTATCAGCAAATTTGTGTATTTGCAGTTAGGTTGTTGACATGTGTCATTGCTGACAGTGCATATTGTTTTGTCTTTGTGATTTAGAAATAACTGGCCGTTTCAGATAAAACATCCACAGTCAGAAATAACATAGTTTAATGAAATCCCTAGAGATAAAAGAATAGAATTATAGAGAGATACAATAGAATATTTGACCTATACTCCAAGTATATATCTATGTACGCTAATATATATATCTGTGAGGGTTAATGCAATAAACAATAAATTATAGGATTTGTTCGTATTCAATTTTTTGCACGCTAGCAACTTGGTAACCCTGGCAGTGTAGTCATATGGCCTCATAAAAATGGATCATTGTTGTGTAGAACTGGGCTGGTTTAAGGGTAACCAACAACTTGCGCCTAGTGATATCTGAAGTTCTGAAAGCGTGCATTAGAATTTTCAAACTGCATACAATGGCTATTCACTTTGCATACAATCATTACTAAGTGAAACCAGTACTAACCAGGTCAGTGTTATCGTTACATTTGATGCTGAAAGATGCTAATGATTCTAGATATATTTTCTTAGAAAAATGTTACCCAGCAAGCACCAGTGGTCTAGTGGTAGAATAGTACCCTGCCACGGTACAGACCCGGGTTCGATTCCCGGCTGGTGCATTTTTTACTTTTACCTGAAGCAGTGTTTGCCTCTGAGCTGACCGAGCTTCATTTTTGTTTGAACAAAATATAAGCAGTGCAATTGCAGATACAGAATTATACATAACCTTGGAGAAATTTTACGGAAGTAACTATACCAAAGTTTTACATTGGAATATTACTTTCCGATATCCTCTAGTGATGATAAAATTGCCCACAACCCTATATGCCATCTTCATGAGTCACAATGGCACTCAAATTTGAAACGCCCCTCTCTTTTTCAATTTAATGCCGTTAAATTTTACTTCTACATTTCTCATTCATTTTATTTAAGAAATTTATATAACTATTTTGTTATAAATTTATCTATTACCAAGGAAACTTTAAGTACATCTATAATTTTACATATCTACATAAAAATTAAATAAAACGATCGAGCGAATAAATTCAAAAGTTAATGATGCCAACTAATGATGCCAACTAAAAGAAGAGGTAGTAGTTATTCGTCGCGAACAAGCACGTCGATTCCATCCACACATATCACTTGGACAAGACACGAGAGAAGAAACACACACACACCACATCTTGAAGGTATATCTTGTTACATGCTTGCTGCAGAGCAAATTCAATCAATAAAATAGCAATCAACGAACGTGACGGATTTCTGTACAGTCGCCACACGCTACTGAAAGCCTACTGACATGAACTACACAGAACCCTTTCTATTATCTACACACACGATTTACAGAGTTGTATCTAACAGAGATCGGGTTTTGATCATCTTTATTGCTCTCCTTGCATATCATTTGGCATATCTACAGTCTCCTGTTGAAGCTCGGGTGATGTTTTCATATGAGAATCTCCATGTTGAGAATTCTGGGATGAACCAGCTCGATCGAATTTGGGAGTCAACGTCTTAACCACATTAGACCGCTTTATCAGAAGGCCCAATGCAGAAGATGCTGCTGCTCGAACAACTGCGTCTGGCGATTGGCTCAGTCTACCAACCAAGATAGCAAACACCTTGACATAAAATTGTGTTAATAACTCGACACCAAATATTCAAAACAAGTGAACTACCAAAATTCTGTAAGGATACCTGGGAGAAGTAAGGAGCAAGGAACCGTTGATCATCTAAAAAGGATAGCATGCAACTCACCAAGCAAACTGCATTTGCTTTGATGACTGGCCAAGGTGCATCAAATGCCTGAAACAAACAAAAACAGTGTCAGCATGCTTGACAAGCGCACGCTATGGCTACAGGAAAACGGTACCTGGATAGCAGATTCTAAGTAGCTGTCGACTCTGGCAGGAGATAGGCGACAAAGTTGCCTTGTTAAGTCCCTAATGAAGTCCTCATAATCCGAACTGTGGAGGAAACACATTAGAACTAAAAATGTCACTATTAGCTAAATTATCAAATCCAAATAGATATAGCTAGCAAGGTTAAACACAAACCGGCGATCAGAAGAGAAATATTTTTTGTTGAGGAGTGAAGACAAACCATCTACTTCCATCAAAGGTGCTAGAAGTTGGAATGTATTCTGTTTTAGTAAAAGAAAAACAGAATTGAAGAATTCAAAGTTAAACCAACTGTGCAGTAAAGGAAAGCAAAGTAATGAGTAATGACTACCAACCCGACAGGCAAGGCGAACACTTAGATCATCATCATGAAGATGGAGGATCAAACGCGGAAGGGTGGCATGAATCTGCAACATGAACAAATAATTTGGCAACAGATTAATACAAGCAGCACAAAAAAACAATCGAAAACTACTCTAAAACTTCCTGCAACTTTTACAACAGTGCCCCATGCTAATAATACAGTGTAAAAGCATACTTTGCATGCTACTACCTGCTCAAGAAACTGCTGTGAACCTACACCATAGGCACTTAAGGCACCATAAGCTGCAAACGCACTGGACCTCATTTTCGTATTCATTGAGACCTGTAGCACCAAAGTAACAAAACAGTTTGCAACCATATATTGTTACTGCCACCAGTTTCTAACATATGGAGATAAAGAATTGGAACACTTAAGTGAAAAGGAAAATGAAATTAGAACAATCTGGCAGGACATGAGGAAAACACCAACAGATAGAAAGAAATATTGCAACATAAAGCTTCAAGTGATCACAATACACCATCACAAAATTGGGAAATTTGAACATCTGCATGTGCCTGAGACTGTCAATATGTCTTCAAAAATTTAGCGATGATGTATCCCAGAAAGTGGTTTTTTAACATGTGCATGTTGCAATTATTACGTTTCTAAAGTATACCTCTTTCATAAACAAACACAATACTCCCTCCGTTTCATATTACAAGTTATTTTGGGTTTATCCTAAGTCAAACATCTTTAAGTTTGACCAAGTTTATAAAAAATGTAATAACACCTACAACACCAAATTAGTTTTATTAAATCCACCATTTAACATATTTTTATACTATATTTATTTTGTGTTGGAAATAATGTTATATTTGTATATAAACTTAGTCAAACTTAAAAATATTTAACTTAGAACAAACCTAAAGTGACTTATAATACGAAACGGATGGAATAACTCATAAGCCATGTGCTTTACCCCACATATTATAAGCATCATAAAGTGATGCATGCGATGCTTGTTCTGAATGATTACCTGGAGATTGCGTAGCCTTACTAAAAGATTAATTAAAATTGGGTCAATGGCATCTTGTTCTGACACATTAAGAACCTGAGAATGGTGCATGGCATATTGACATTCAATTATTCAGTCAAATTGGAAAAGAAATGGAAATGAAGGCGATTTGGCATTGTAATCAACTGAAGAACTCACAGTTAACAAGCACTGGACAGCAGTTAATTGAACAGACTCCTTGGTGTCTTCAAGTAAGGCTAATACTACCCCTAAGACTTGCTGGATGTATTTAGGCATACAGCTCTCAGGTATCTGAAAGAAATTATACAAAAGGTAAAAAGAATATAGTTCAGTGCCCCAAGAAATAATATAATAAAAATCATCAACTAAATCATGAAAATCACTCAGCTACCAAAGATAACTGTTAAAAATGTGTACACATTAAATAACATTGAGAAGAAAGTGCAGGACATGCGCCAACAGAAAAAACAATATAGCTGAACACGACGCGCATCTTCAAAATTGCTAATCAAACTATATCACCCATCTATGTTAGTCAGAGCCCAAAAATATGTAATAAAGAGAAAATGTATCCTATGAAAATTGCCATGGTTAGATTGATGACCTGCACAAGTCCGCGTAGACAGAGACTCCTGACAGTTGGTGAGTCATCAGAGACATGTTGGCATAACTCCAGAACCATTTGGTCAAGCAATATAGGTTCTTTTTCACTGCATAGTAAAAAACTGAAAAAAGTTAACAAAAAGTTCAGGTGTGTATGATAAAACTATGCATGCCTTACAGATAACGGGCATATCCACAAATTTTAATGCAGATTGTGGGCATATTTGCTAGCATTAGTTGAAACTAAAACCATTTGACCATGGATAATGGATAAACTATGCATATTGTATATGGTCACAGTTGCTAGTGATGGGCATAAATTTTCTTGAGAATAGTCTACCTTTAAAATTTTAGCCCTTGTGTTGGAAAATTTTAGCCCAGAATGCCAATTATTTAAATGAGGAACTTGGATGAGTTCCACGCAGAGTTTAGGCGTGCATAGTGTGAAGTTTTGAGTTCAATTACCACCCAGGCAGGATTAATATTTATTTAAACAGGCATGCATACCAGATGGTAAAAGTATCATAAGAGAACAAATAACCGCCAATAGCCAGCCAGTATCCTATTGGAAATTGACATAAGATTTTAATTATGCATCAGAAGCCAAACATTCCAGTGCCACCTTCCATTTCCGAACATATATTGAAGGGCTGTTTGTTACCTGTGTCGAATATATTCTGATAGTGCAGCAGCAGCAGCCTCCCTTTCAGCCCTCTGGTTTTTGTTGAGAGCTTTGCTTAAGATGTTGCAAGTTGGCAATACCTACTCAAATGCATCAAACTAAAGATCACTGCCAAACCCTGCCTTTGATTTGAATGTAAACAATGAAGTTCATAATCAAAGCACTTTCTTTAGTCTTCATTTCATAATATCGTCCTTTTATTTTGAATAAATGAATTCCTCTATGTTTAGACCCTCAGAGACTAGCATGTATTATCATATCAATTGTTTATGTTTAGTGCTTGTCATTAACTGGCAAACTGATTCATAGGCCCCAACAAAAGAATATGTATTTGAGATGTATTTATCTTACTGTCAACAACACAAATAAAGCATACGCTAAACATTGCAAGGATCTGTAATTTAATATGCTCTTGGTTTTTGAATCTCAAAACTTAAAATTGTGCAGAATTAATTCATATTTTTCGCTGGACCAGAATTATTCATATTTGATCAATGGATATCTGAATGGAAACTTCATGTCGTTGAGTCCATTTTTTTAAGATAAAGGAGCATAAGCATTTTTCTTACACTTGACAGAATTAACCAGATAAAAATATGTGGAAAAGAATGGACTTCTTAATTTATTGTTTTCATACTGAGTTCAATATTATTAAGTACATGCTCTTGCAGTATTACATAACTTAATATGCTTTCTCCTATCTCTCAGAAACTCAAACATGTAAGGAAACACTAGAGGTTACCTCTTTAGGTCTCTTTACTGAGGAACTGCATGCAACCTCCTGAACAAGATCAATCCACTTCTCCTTTTCAGTTTGTTCCCCATCACGGGCTAATATCTATGGAGCAGAAAGGATTTTATACAATCAAAAAATTGTTTTGGATGTTTGGCAAGGGATAGACATTAAGCAAAGCACCTTTCCCATCTCAACATCACCAACACAGTCACAAAATGATTGAAACGCGATTAACAATGATCTGCAGATTATCATAAGGTAAAAGAGAAAACAACAGCTCATCAGTTTGCTTAAGGCCTTCAGATAATAATAATAATAGTAATAATAATAATAATAATAATAATGATAATAATAAATAGTAGTAATAATAATACTAATAACAACAAAGAGCCCCCATATTCACCGTAGAAGTTCATTCCGGCCCAGTTCAGCGAGACCATGAAGACTTCCCAGCTTCAGTATAAGGGCAGAAAGAACAGAAGGGTAACTTTGTTCCACTGCTTGTTTCCCCATCTTTCCACCACCCCTGTAAATCCCCATTATTTTCAAGAAGATAAAATTAGCATATTAGAAGATGACCAATTGTCTACTATTAATCAGCCATCAAATGGAGGCCAGTACCTCAGAAATGCATTTAGAGCAAACATAGTGGCTTGTAGAATACAGTCATCAGCTGATGATTCCGAGGCTGTTTCCCCCTTTTCTGAATCATTTGTTGCCACAGGTTCCTTGTGAAGTATAGACAAAATGTACTCCAGAAAAAGAATAGCTAGCACCATATGCTGGGAGAATGCCTGGATTCAAGGGCATACAGAACACAAAATTAGTAAATGTATCTCTAGAATTTAACTAGCCAGTTTGATGCCTGAAGTATTTCTTTTGTGGGAAATGCCTGAAGTAATTTATTACTACTACTAGGCAAAATAAGCCTAGGTGAATTACCACCCTGCGTTGCCACAATCATACATAGTACAGGCAATAGTGGTCCATGATGAATAATATATTCAGATGCACATGAAACATATAGGTCCTGGTTTAACACATTAGTAGGTGGTTTTTAGGAGTGCAACAGGCAGAATTCTCACACTTGTCTAGCTAATTTGTTTTTTAATTATAAACTAAAAGGGATAAACAACTACAGCGCTAGAGTTTTGAGACAATATTTCTCTCATATGGCATGTTTTTTCTTTAAAAACTCAAAAGAGGGATATAGCGTCCATTTCTGAACATAATATCTAGTGCAGTGAATCATGAATCATTTTTCCCCATAAATTCAACATTATAGACAAAAATATGAAAGAAAATACTCCTGTCTGACTAATCCTGACTATAATAATCTATATGCAATTAACTTTACAAAAATTCTCCTAAAAGCTACAAAAGAAAATGCTGGATTCATGAGCAGGACTAGCAGCCAGTTATGTAAATGCTGTTTGTATAAAGAAATATATGCATGCATCTATTAATACATATTTGAATGTCCCTAATGCAAGTGATAGCTAATGAAAATGTGCAGCCTCTGCCCAAATACTTACATAAAAAACATCCTGTATAGCCCAGCCACCACGAATTCTTGATATATCCTTCGTACAAATATCTCGCCCAGCCACAAATAGAACTTCATTAAATACAACAATGTGATTGGTGTTTTCTGCTAAGCAGGATATCTATCTTAGGTCAAGGGGAAAAAACAACTGATGGTTTAATCCTAGACAAAAATACTGACACTGAACAATGAACCATATACACAATAATAAATTGATCAAGGATACAGCATTGAGAACTTCTCGGCGTGAATCTTTGTCGGTAAGCGAGACTGCAGATGACAGCAAACATTGTGTTGCCCTATAACATCAGCAATAGAATCTCAGAAATATTCAACTCTTGCAAGAAAAAACTTAACGTATTGTGTTTCCTTCTACACAAACGGTCAGTATAACTTCAAAAAAGGTGTAATTAAGGCCCCTTTGTTAAGTCATTTTTTCAGTTGGTTTCTCTTCAAGCATGGTGGTTAGAAAGGCCACTCCATATAATGTGTAGCTTGCGTAACACTAACACCAGACTGATGGCATTATGTCCTCAAGTGACCATGCAATCAGCATCTTCTATATCATCAACAGAGATGTATGTTTTGTTCTTTTACAGCTAGCAGGGTTATTTTCCAATATTTATGTGTTCCAGTGTCATCAAGCAGAGACATTCAATTACAACCTGTTGTTTTCCTTATTTCGTAACCTTCTGGATCGTTTCACTGAGCTAATTTTCTACTTAGTTACATACTAACCTCAATACGTCAGCTTCACGTAGTTCCTTCCCTCTTCTGATAATAAACATGATAATAGCCTGAATTGAACCATCTGATGATTGCTTTACTTTATCAGATGTTGCCAATGTACAGGAGTGTAGCAAGACAACAAGCTATATAGGTAAACAGAAAATTGTAATTGTTAGTCTCACCCTCTTTAATTTCAATTTCAATTCAGCTCAGAGTGTTACCTCATCTTTTGATAATAGGATGCACACAGAGGAGACAACCCTGTGAAATACTTCAGTCTGGTCAATTGATGCATCCTGAGAACAGCACAAAAATATTTTTCTTCAGAAGTTATTGACAGAACAGGCTTTAACAGAAATTAAACTAAAATAGCATGCCCACTCTTCTGATGATAGAGACTATGTCCTCTAGGGAGGACAAGGCACTGTATGAAGACTCTAGATCAATGTCGCTCGCAGATGCCTTCTGCTTTGGAAGGGACAATGCGATGTTGAAGAAAAGTGCAATTATCTGCAACAACAAAAGCAATATGATGGAAATGAATTTATAGTCTCAGTTTCAACAGATAAAATAACCTTAACAGTTCAGTTATGTGTTGTGTGTGCTTGTACTACCAACTGCAAAGCTACTATTTTCCAAAAGAGTTACATAAGATATGTTATGTTGAAATGTCAGAACAGTTAGGAAACTATTATCACAATTTCATTCAAAGTGCCATTTTGCAATTCAGAGCTTGGAAAAAGGCAGACTACACATGAAATTGAGTTTTGACAGTCAAGGAAACTTTTGTTACCAGGATCAGTTACTTATACACAAACCTGAATAGCAACTTTCCTGACTTCAGCATCTGTATCGAAGCAGCGAGGAAGGTATGCCATTATTCTCTCTCCCAAGCTTAAGGAATCTCGGTTAGGCAACACAAATGCAGCTGGTGATAAAACAGAAGTCATTTTTATGCTACTGGGATCACAGATATCAAAACAGTCACCCCTAACAATCTCAGAAAAATATTCGACGCACATGGTAAACTTGATAAGCTCCTAGGGGCTGCCTGATCAATTTGCTTGTTTAGTGTGAATGTTGGATAGGAACCCAACACACCAAATCCACCAGAACAGAGATTGCGGAACTTAACTAACATCTCATTTACAGCAACACACCCTCTTCTCCTCTGGTGTTCTGCAGAAGATGAAACATATGGATCAAGCTGTCTAAGAATGTGCAGGAGCTGCTCTGCTCGACTTCTACCATCTTCACCACTGCAAAGACAAGAAACAAACATAGGAAGAATTAATGAATAAAAGCATTATTTTGAACACAATCAAAAGTAAATAAATGTTTTGTACTAATAGTAGCTTTTCATGAAAAAAAAATCAAGGACTACACTCTAGACAGATTACTCATACTTGACAGTTGACACAGGCATTCCTTGTCCTATAGAAATCCAATTAAAAGCTACCCCAGCTAATCCGACCTAAACAGAAAATTAATATCTCAAGTGTGATGTTAAGGTAAAATAATATCGTGCAATATGTTCCTGAAAATTCCAATATTTTGTAATATCAGTAGATAGTTCTGTACAGAAATACTTGAGAATTATGTTTCAACATACTTGGAGGCACGTCCATTACTGCACAACTATTCTAATGAAAATCAGGTGAAAAATGAATGCCATTTGTACAGCTGGGCACAAATATCAGGTTGAAAGTGGCTTTCAATTATTCTTCCAGCCTATTTTGCGAGGATGTACATAAATGGAAATCCAACTCTTCTCTAATAGAGGTGGTGTGACTTCACCAAAAACAGAAGACTTAACGTTTGTTGAATTCTTTGTTTAGGAATATAGGATTCCAGGAAATAACATCCTAAAATTACAAGCAAACCTTGTTGAAAACATTATCCCTGACCCTGGTTACCATAGCACAACTTCAACCAAAGATTTTACAACCCATTTTCGCACAATGTTAACCATGCTAAAATGAAGATCACTCAAGGCAGTTGTGTAGCAAAATGCAATACAAGAAAGCAGGCGCTGTCACAATACAAGACAAATCAATACTACATACATTGACATTTCATTCAAGTAGCCTAACAAAAGAATGGATTTAACAATCTGCAACATAATAAGATGTAACATAATAAGATGATCCAAAAAATGGAACCTTCAAACAAGGAAAAAATGGTGTTGAACCATTACCTAGTTAGCAGAATGGCACCTAACAAAATAATCAGGTTTGTTATGAGGTTCTCAACAATGTTTGAGGGCTCAGTTGGCAAAGCAAAAAAACCTAATGTTGCCTGAAAATAGAAAAAAAGCCAAATGAAAATCATATGAAGCCATTTTAACTGAAACTAAAATAGACGAGCTATTAATAGGGTTTTTGTGGCATTGCACCACTGCGATGCAAACCTTCATCACACGGTTTCTTGTTTCCATAGGTAATCTTGGCTCTATCGAAACCAGAGTAGTACAAGCACTTAAAGCAAGACTCTGCATATCAGCATGTGTCAAATTCAGGCAGAGTAAAAATTCACTGAAATGAAGTAATTATGTGTGAATACAAGTACTAGCGATAAGATTATGGATGTATGGAGGAACCACTGTGAAGAATTTATTTGACAAATGGTAGCAAAAATAAGAGCTAAAACTCGAGTAACATACTTGAGTGTGCAGAAGCTCAGTGCTGAAATCAACAAGGTCATCATTTTGATCTCTTCCCATTAGCGTTAGCACATATTCCAGCAATTGGTCTCTTCGTTTCAGTGGGAATGAAATCCCCATTTCAGCAGCAGTAATAACAGCTTGGCCTAAACAACAATGCCAATCCCATATGGTAATAAAACATAAAAATCAAATGTGAAGTCTAAATTGTAACCTCAGAAACTCAATTGCTAGCACAAAAAATGATACTTGCATTCTGATTCAATTAACAAATTTATGGCTACATACATTTACTAGGTTGTGCTAGATGGATTCATGATGCTGTAAATACAAATCACATGGGCACTGAGCCACTGACCAGCAATGCAATATTTACATGAAGATGTATCTTCTACAAACTCAGTTCTAGATGCAATCAAGCAAACAGTTCATGCTAACCATCAGAAGTGGGCAACATGTAAGGTACAATTGGAAAAAAAATTACAGCGGGAATATGAAGAGCCTAGTGGTGGTGGTCCTGCTGAGTCCAACAAGCAGTTCGGCACCACGTTCTGAGCTGATGGGATCTTGTGCAGACAAATAGATCACTTATATTTATATATTTATTTGAAATAATTATACTTGAAATATTAGTGTATGGACAACATCGAGTTGTATGAGTAACTTTGTGAATAAAATCTTCACATGCTAATGTTACTAAGTCAATCACAATATGCAAACAAAAGACCAATTGTGACAAAGCAGGGCAACAATTTAAAAAAACAGACACACAGAGAGAGAGAGAGAGAGAAAATAAGGGCAACAAAGGAATATGTGGGGGCTAACAAATTCAAGGTCAATGTTCCTACCAACTGAAAACCTAATTCAGAAAATAGGACGGGATATGCAGCATTTTATAAGGAAATTACCTAAAAGGTCAATGGCAGTAATGACAGCTTGCTTTGCAGTAGGATGTTGAACATGAAGAAATCTTCCAAGCATATTAGTCCCCTAAATACAGAAGTAAGGAATATTCATCAATCTAGAAAACCAAAATGGAACGTACCTGCAGCTAATCTTAAAATAAAACATATCCACGGCTTATTAGAATTTTGGTTATAGGCCCAGAAATCAAGAACAGATCAAATTATTGGTTTGAAGTGTCTTAAAATATAATGCAGTAAAAGAAGGTCAGTGCAGAAACATAAGCACATATGATAACACATGAAATCAAATGGGTGGAATCTTAGGTTTGAAAACTCAAAATGATGGGCAGACAATAATGATCATAAATTTACTATTCAACATAGGGCAGTAGAGTGGACCAAGGAGTGTTGTAAATGGGGCTTCCATTTCCAAGAGAAGCTGATCCTATTTCTGACACCCAAAGGTCAGCCGAATCCATTTTTTAACAGGGCTTGATTCTGGGCTTTGCGTAAATGCTAATGATAAGACTGCTTCTGTTTTGTTGTTCTATTTCGTCTCATGTTCTGAAATGCTGTTACCACTGCTACAGGGTGTTTAATATTTCGTATATGCTCCATTTTAATAAAATTTCAATCAGACGCTTTTACAAATGGGCCATCATCACAAAGCAGAATTAACCCATCCACATTATTGGTTTAGACAACTGCATACTGTCCAAGAAACATTTTTTTTAAGGACTGTACGGGCACTCACCTTCTTTAGAGTAGTACTTCAGAAATTATCAGTTTAAACAAAAAAAAACTGAATATAAAATGCAACCTTGTATAGAGGTCAACCAAGCATCTGACAAGTGCTAAAAGCCTACCAGAAACTTGCATGTGCATCATAGCGGGACAGTTTTCCTCACAGGTAAGCAAGGTTTTCATTCATCTATGTTGTCACATTAAGAGAGCAGATCGGAAACAAGTTTGTTGATAGATTGGAACTGGACAACTTACCACAAGTGCATTGATCCTGGCTTCAATAACTGTTGATGGAGCATATCTTGCAGCATATCCATACATTAATGCTAGTGCCGCATATGTGTCATCAACCTCTTCAACTTTTACTCCAAATGAGAAAATTGATAGGAACCTGCAGAATTAAAGGTCCTATAAAGCATTAATAAAATGAACAAACAGGATGCATGGCCTGGAAAAATGAACCAACAGCAAAAAAAAAAAAAAATAGTTGCATTATTGGATTCATTTTACATGTCGTTTCAATTGAACTTTCTTCAAAAACAGTCTGGGAATAACTAAAATGCATAACAAGGACATAAGTAGAAATGTTGTAAGCGGGTCATACAGAGGTTTAATCACAAATACAAATAAAAATCTACTCTAGATGGTTAAAATGGAAATAAAGTGCTTTGGAGGGGAAAAATAAGGTTCAAGATTCCATTGATATGTAACAAAGTTATAAATCCAATTTAGCTTATGAGTTGCTTCTTCGACATGGCTAACAAGGAGATGGGCAAGATAAGATATATTACTACTATTAACAAAGAAGTTAATGCAAGTACCTTTGGAGAGCACTCTGTCCTGCGCTGTTCAATATGTTCTTCAGCTTCTCCAAAACTGTATCCAAATGAGATGCTGCAACCTACAAGTGCAAGGTCAGTACCAAAAGGCAATAGCCCTGAAAAATAGAACTTTATCTAACCCAGCTTACCAGACCAATGCCTTGGGCAAGCCCAAGTCGATTAATAGGAATAGACATGCTTGAATTTGTGCACATCCAATCAATCTTTTCACGGACATAAATCCGGTCATCAACCTTCTGAAGAAGCATTCCTAAACATCTGCAAAATAAAAAGTAAAAAGGATCACTTCAAGCATGATTACACGGGCATCTACCAGTACAAAACGGTTAGCTTGTTCTAAAGTATCCCGATAACTACTGGTCCTACGGAAAATGTACGGTGCGATAATAAAACATTACCTGTGCAGCAAAGCAGAATGTCCATCAGATGTAGCGTATAGATCATATTGTCTAGCAAATGCATCGCCCAAGGATATGACCCACTCACTGTCATTCACAACATCCAAAGATTCTGCTAAAAACTGAAAGGTATAATATGATCAGCTTTCCATAAGTAGCATTTGATGATTCACATGAGACAATCATTTCTGCATTTTTGTTTTACTCAACCAGCTATAATTTTTCTTTACCAAAGAAACCACAATAATTATAGTTAATAAGTACAATTGTTGTCAATGCCATGATTATTATCCTTGAACAATAAGAATAAGAGACTTACATTTATTATCATGTCATCCCATGTTTCCTGGTATGTGCTATCTTGCTTAAGGTCTTCAGGATCACTGATGTAAGATTTCATCTTAGGGACCTAATACTTGCCAAAAGATGCATAAATTAAGCCACTTTAACAACATGATAAGGGAAACATGAACTATTAGCATCACCTATAAAATATGCCCTCTCAGTTTCTTTGCAGTTAAGTAAATAACCACATGAGTTCCATAGTCAGTGCATTATATGTAAACCATCCACAGGACAAGCATAGTATTAATTCCAGAACACATCCAGGTTGGGCAGCACATGGTTTATTCTCTTTCAGGGTTTATCATAAAAAAAGACATGATTACCGCAAGAAGAGGCCAGGAAAATTCCCCGCAAATGGAGTGTAGAAAATACAACCTACTAAGTTAATCCTAATCCTAGAACCATTCATTTACAATTAGAACTAATGAGAAAGAATTCTTCAACTGCTAAACAAATAAATAAAGTGATTTACCTCATCTTGTAAAAATAAAGAAAGGTTTCTTGGGAACAGTTGACCCAAGTAACACATCACCTACAAGAAAAATGAGAGGAGAAATGAATGCTGATGACTGGAAATAAACAAACTTCAATGTCATACTATTGCATGAGTCAGGACTCAAGAGAGACCTAGAAGGGCTAAGACAAAGAAGAAGTAACCTAATTTGAGGTAGTCAAAGTTGCAAGGTACAATTAGTTGTTGCAACAGTTGTATTGAAAATCAAGTATGCAACAATGTCAAGTTATTAAATAACCCAGGTATAAAAGTAAAACAAATGGTTTCAGGCAGCCCATTGACTACAGATAATAGATGCTACTGCTATTGACCAGAAATCTGAAGCTACTGTGATATAACCACTTCTCATATTAAACAAGACAATGGTCAATTTTCTGCATATAAAAAATCTGTACTCACAGTATAAAGTTTCAAGAGTCATGGTAACTACTCATAAATTACACCATTTTTTAAAGTTATGTAAAGAGGCAAAGCATTTATATGGCCAACTGTAGAGGAAAAGCATTCACATGGCTGGAAAGCTGAACCACACAAAAATAGATGGATGGACATGAAGATAAAATTTTAAATAATAATAATAATAATAATAATAATAATAATAATAATAAGAAGAAGAAGAAGAAGAAGAAGAAGAAGCACGGTCAAAGCTAAGGCCATAAAGTCTTTCATGTAAACCTTCTTCAAATGATTATAGGTTTAATTAATAAGAAGACAAACCATCAGGATGTGCGTAGCAAGTTGACCCCTAGCAAGTGGATTATGCAGAAGCACAAGCAAACGAGCAAACAAATCCTGCGTCAACCATACCTTGATAAGAAACAATTGTCCAAGGAAGAGAGTAATAGACATCTGAGAGTAAGCAAACTACCTCGGGATTAGGGATCTCATTTGAAGCATTAAATTCAGTATATAGTGGGCTTGTCTGTGACAATTTATGCCTACACAATTCAGTTATGCATTTGCAGACCTGCAGGTATCACCGATCATGTGAACCAATTCTTTAAATATTTAGCTGCTCTTAATAATAAGAGTAAATGGGCACATTGTTTAAACAAATATTTTCCGTGTGTAGAAAATAACATAAAGGCACTCACCGTAGCTACTGCGCCTGTATACTTCTTTGGAATTATCAATTTCAAGATAAATGGCCACAGGACAAGCTGGAAAGTAGAAAAATCTAAAGCACGTTACTCGCATACTGTGAAGATTTGATTTATCATGACAGAAGTATATTCTTGACTAGATAGGGCATGAGCATAGCATAAAAGGACAACATCATGTTTCTCTTTACCTCCATTTCAGGAATGGTAATTGCTAGCAAAAGCAAACCCTTTTCACATACAGCTCTTAGCTCTGAAAGACCAGAGAGGCTTATTTTCATCTGGTAAATAAAAACATAAAATAAATCATACTGAAATAACTGACACTTGATAGTTAAGTAAATTTGTAGATCTAAGATTATGTGAGACCTCAAATCTTTTGTCCTGAAAGTACTCGTTTTTGAGAGTATCAGGATCATTTAGATCATCATCAGTTATAGCACTATGCCGCACCAAAAACTCAACTGCTAGCTCAGCAGGATGTCCACTTAAATAGCAATGTGAAGCCATAACAACAATTAGCTGTATATCATTGAATTAGTATTAAGAAAGTGAATAATTGGATGTATAAACTTAGAATTGTGTATGAAGCATAAAATATGCCTGATGTAATAATGATCTGTGTGTGCCAAAAGTTCATACAGAGTTTATTACCTCAGCTAGTGCCATTCGAATACCCAAGCTCTGCTCCTCCAAGAGTGATTTCACAATTTCAACCAGTAACGCTTGCTTCGTATGCCATGATTCCAACAACCTATATAGATATATTACAGCGATTATCACAACAAATTCAAAAGCACAGAGAAGGGAGAGAAAGATAAAGAGAGAACCTAGGCAATAGATGTTTTATTGTGCCAAGTGCCCCAACAATGGATGCTTCATCTTTTGACTTGCATTTCTGTAAGGCAATACCAGCAATAGTCTGCGTAAGCCTCTTTGACTCTTTTTCAGCACAAATTAGGGAATCCATCCCCAATAAAGTTTTGGCTAATTTAAAGGTGGAAAAGCTGTAGCTCTATACTTACATTTAAAAGGAATATGCACAGATCCTCGGGGTATGCTGAACTAATTACCAAGAAGCAATGTTGAATTTCATTGTAGGTCTAAACGAACATGCACATGATTAGTAAATCTCTGACAAACAGCAGAATACATCTAATGCACAGCAATACAAATGAAAGAAGTCTGGTAGCTTCTCTCAAAGATAAGAAAAGTACAAATGCCTCACAGCAAAATACTGGATACATGTTCAGTTTTTTTCCTCTCTTATTTTTAGGTTTTTAGGGTAGAAACAGACCCAGTAGTTAATCATGCAACTATGGGAGACAATATGCAGATGGCATTGACAAGAAAACACAGGACACATGTAATTCATGCTAACTCACGACGATACCACAAACTGGCTAATAAGGAAATATCTCATTGCCCCACAATATTCCATGTAAATATTGTTTAACTCCTAAAATAGCAGTGTTATTTTGCACCATCAGATTAAGGCCCAACTCTGATTTGCTACTTCCAATTACCAAAACAGAAGGTAAGCTGAATCATCAGTGGTCTATGACGAGTTTATACAACATTCCATCCAATCCTCAGTGCATGTGACAATGCAGCACCAGAAATGAACAATCTCCTACTAGAAGGGCTGAGAACAAATTTATGTTATATGTTGACATGTTGCCATCATACTGCTTTGTATCACTCTGACACTCCAGTCTCCACTTATCATTGCCCCACAACTGGTGTGTCCAATCAGCTAACCCAACAGAACCTCGACTTCATGAATAACTCAATCATTACTTTTATTATACCTTACTAGTCAAACTGTGACAACATAAGGCTACAAAAAGAACGAACTAAAAGAGGATGGAAATCAAGGCATTTATATGTTCAGCCAGAAGAGGTGTGAAAGATTTAAAAGACAGGCACCTTCAGTCCCTTTGTAAGATATGAATGCTCATCATTGCTGGTGTTGGCAGATGCTAATGGAAGAAGTGTTATTAAGACAACGTTAAGCTCCTGTAACATAAGAAACAAAAAAGTCCTGACTGGCCATACTTTGACATGTGTATAAGATGTCTCAAACAATTTTACTGTCTTCAGTTTACCAAAAGTTAAGGCATTCTTATTATCTTCAATTCACCTACTGTTGCAAGAGAAATAGCAGACAAAAAGGTGTGTGTTTTTATATTTATTTGATGATCTTGGATTCATATCAGGTTATGTACTAAAGCAAGATATTAATCAATCAGCATGATGGATATTTCCAAGCAGAATATGATCCATTCAGGCATACAGTACTAAAAGTACACAAATATGGTAGTCACTATGATCTTAAGCATGATCTTATTTTACCTCAAAATCAAGTAAAGGAGGACCACTTTCTGACAATAATGATGCATTAAGTAGGTTATGAAGGCTGTGAGATGCGATAAAAGCAACTTCTTGATCTTTCCGACATCTACATGAGCAAAACAAATAAATGTCTGGGAGAATTTGTCAAACATCTTCAGTAAATAATTAGATAGCACCCATACATACAGGTCCAACATTGTTGGTATGATCCTTGGCAATGCTGATTTCAACTGTGACCTTGTGACAAGACCAACCATTTCTCCCAAAGCCTCAACAGAAGACAATCGCACCTGATGAAAATATCAACTGTACTAAGCAGTATGTAGCAATTAATTTGATCATGCGATACTATGTTAGAATGATTTTCAGGAAAAGGGTATCTACACTACAGCAAAAATAGTCACTAAGCTACTATCATCCCAAAAAAACTGTAGGAAGTCTGTCATGTTCTGAAGAAAGAAAAAAGTCCATCATACAAGGGGCTAAAAATATTGAATATCCAGTTTGGGCCCCAGGAATTTCCCTTAAAATGTGAACTCACAATTATATTTGATTGACTAGTAATGAACAGTCATTCGATCTGCACTACTGGGCACAATCTCTGAATGTCACCTTTGGATCGGGTGGAAGCTCACTCAATACACTCCTAGATGGTAAACTCAGTCAAGTTTTGTCACTCTCTTTTATCATAAAGTTGAATCAGGGTGCATTAGTGCATCATAATGCTTATTGAATACACCATCAATCACCAACTTGAGTGATTTCATGAGGTTAAGCATGGTATGATACTATGATTTCAGTATTGCGCACAAGATTATCAAAGCAAACCAGTTCGACAGTTTTATTGGCATGTATGTGTTTCTGACAATTTACCTAACCTATTTTTGAGGTCTATCCACACATCCAACCATATACAGCTTACTCATAGCAATTGGGACAGTGATGTTGCAAAAGGGTGTAATACTAAATATTAACAAATGTGCGACTAAATGAATCAAATCAAAGCCAAAATTTACCTTTAGATCACGCGAACATGTCCATACTTTTAGAAGTAATTCAAATACTGAATTCATGAAGGACCTAAATTAAAATATAAGGCAGATTGCATAAAATATTTAGTTATCTCAAAAAAGAATTATTAACCATATTTAAAGCTTACATGACGTCAGTATCAAAAGGAAGCTCAGAGGTGGCATCTCCTATGTACTGCCATGCTGCCTGGCACCAACACCTGAAGGCTGCAAAAGGAGCATTGCATAGATGGATATTTCTGTCTTTCCAGAATGAGAACTAAAATGCAGTTTGCTCAACAGAAAAGGGGTATAACTGGAGGAATATTCATATGCAGTACCATTCGCAAAAACAGGTCGTTGAGCATCCCGTACACTTCCCAGGATAGGTAAAACACGCAAAAGTACATCCTTTAATCGTGGAGTGAACTGCAAGGCTTTAAATAAGCAAGAGCAAGTTGCAAATTCAGAAGTCCAATCCAATATCAGATTAAAGTTAAACTAAAAGTTGTTCTTAACCTTCAGCTGATGCAAAATCTGCAAGTATCTGTAGCATGGCTGGCAAAGCAGAAGTTGGTCCAGTGAAGTAAAGAAACAATTCCTCCATCATCTAGAATAAGCATGGTCAATAGATTTGTATTATTAAAATGCTAGGCCACATAGTAGTAAAGAATTGCTACCACCCAAAGCAAACAGAGACATGAAGAATGACACCAGTGACAATAGTGAAAAAGGAAATCCATTCTTGAAACCAGATACATGGCTTCTCTGAGTGAAATAAAAAAATGAAGTATAAAGGATGGCTGCAAGATGACACTATATAATCTTAATTTTGTTGGGTCTTCTAACATTAGCTACTGCTATTTTATTGGAACAACCAAAAATATTTACTCCTTCCGTCCCAAAATAAAGCTATTTCTACCACTCAAGCTTTGTCCCAAAATGACGCTATTTGTCCACCTAACCCCTCATCCCAACCCAACCATTCTCCATTTAATTTCTTCGGCTAAATTCTCTTCTCAAGCAATCACAACCTCCACTCAATCATTTTCAACTATTTTCTTAATTCATGTGCCCAGCTCTAGAAATGCTTTCATTTTGGGATGGAGGTAATATCACCAATTTCCTATTTTCACAAGTTCCACTCTATCCTAACATGTCCCAAGAACTTGTCCCCATGTAACATATCCTAGGTAACCTGTCGTCTCCCTCCAGATTCGTAGTATTATGAGGTGTCCCATCCTGTCATAGGTAGCTACGTTTTGCGATGAAGAAAGTAGTTAATACATCTGATAATTTATCCATGACACATGGATGGCATGGGTTGATGAGTCAAGCAGTGATGAAATCCATAAATGGGTTAATGAGCTGGCATTTGGCAGGTTAGCGATAAAGTTAGTAAACATGGAGTCCATAAGTTATTAAACGTAGAGTTATTGGTAGAAGTTAGAACTAAGTAAAAAGTTCAGGAAGGAAGCTGAGTAGGTTTGATAAGGTCAAATCAGGCAGTTCAAGCTTTTCCTAATAAAAGGAGATGGTCATGTCATCGTCCGGAATCACAGCTTTTAAGCCTATTCCTCTCCTCTAAACACTCTAAATTACTTCAAGGCAAGTGACCCCTAGGTACCCCCAGTGCAAACAAGGTTCATGTCAGGAAAGGGACAATACAGAGGTTAAATCAGTACCAAGTCTGGATCATGTGACCCTATGGCAACAAGAAGACTCGCTGCTGCTCTTTGCCAATCAGCATTAAGTTCCTGTTCACCAATGAACATAATTTAGATAAACTAAACGATCATAGGCAGAAAAAACAGAAACCAACAAAAAGAAGAGTGAGACAAACATATGTCCTAATTTCCTTGTTTCCAAGGGGGAACAGGTCACCGTGAAAAAAAAGTTGGACAAGAACCCCTTCTTTGATAGTGTAATAATAATTATTTGCTAAAGAACCATCTCCATTGCTCTTTTCACAATATCTTACTTTAACAGCTATAATTGGCTTTGTTTACCAAAAAAATTCAAAATTGTAAAAACTAAAGTAACAAACATACATTTGTCAGACCTACTATAGCAAAAGAAAGTAGCCCCGTGGTATGTCAGTTTTTGGACGTTGTATGTTTAGTAATCTCATAAACCAGTGCCCCAGATGATGGCATTACGATGGGCTACAAAACAGCGTTCTTTCCTGTTCGAATCCACAGTGTTGAGCTCAGAAGTTGAGAATACAAGAACCAGACTGGCAGCATTCGGACTCCATACCTTTGAGCTAACAATCTCCGCAGTAGCAATCTTCGCGAGTTTGCGAAGAAATTCGCGATCAGCATCCGAGCGATCAAGAGTCCTCACTGCAGAAGCCATCACGAGAAAAACCCCAGCTATGTTGCCGAACCGCTGCAATAAACATAAACCAAAACAGCTTCACAACCCCAAATACAAACAAGCCCCGAAGGGCCAAAACAGAGCTCTGACAAGTGAATTTCAAGCCCAAATACGCAGGAGCGTACCCGACGGCCGCCTCTGGAGACGGTGGCGCAGCAGTCGAGGACGAGCATTGGGTTCCTGCAGCCACCACAACAACACGCAACGAATTTGGAGACAGTCACGCTTCACGCGAGCGAAAAAAATAAATAATTGGAGCGGTACACGGGAACTGAGAGCGAGAGATCCCCCTACATCGGCGCGATCTCGCGGAGGGCGGCGAGCGCGGCGTCCCGGGCGACGGGGCATTCGTCGGCGAGGGAGGTGACGAGGACCTGCACGGCCTCTGAAGGAAAAAAAAAAAAACCACGAGAGGAGGCGCGAATGAGACGTGCTCGGGACCGAGCGGGCAGAGCAACGAGAGGGGGCGGGGGGCGAGTACGTCACCTAGGGCGGCGGCCGACGCCGCTGCGGAGGAGGACGGCATGGTGGAGGAGGAGGAGGAGGCCACCACGGATCGAGCCATGGAGATGGAGAGGAGGGGAGAGGAAGTCAGGAAGGAGAAGACTCCGTGAGGAGGGAGAGGCGTGAGACAGCTCAGAAACAGGGTCGAGTCCGAGGGCGGTGACACGACGACGGCGGGTGAGGTCATACGGGTGGCGCCGCGGTGGTGGGGACGGCGAGGAAGCTGACAAGGAGAACGAACCGGTGGAACCGTGGAGACGCATCTGTTTGTTTTATAAGTACGAGTAATATATTTTGTGTTATGAGAGATATGATACACTGCGTATGTGCATAGGTTTGTAGAAAAACGGTTTCTTAAATAAATCAGTTAATCTTTTCAGGTTCTCGTGGAATATGGCGGTTTTTATGGGTGACATAAGCTGCGGTCTGCCCCGAATAAGTTATCCGATAAAAAACATTATAATAGATTAGTACGATTAAATAGTACGATTTTTAAAGTAAATTTTCTATAAAATGATATGATTTTTAAAGAAATTTTTCTATAAAAAGTTTTGCCAAAAAAATATGTCTTTTAGATGTTCATGAAGCGTACGTGCAGAAAACGAACAAATCTAGGTTAGCAACAGAAGGAGAAAAACTCGGCCATAGAGTAGGAAGAAGATGTGGTTTTTTTAGGTGAGTGTGAAGAGTATGGATAACATTGTTTTTTAACCATAGATATAAACAAAATTTTAAAGTTGATTTTTTAGAAAATATTATAGGTCAGCAAAGCATACAACTAACTCATATTCCCTTTTTATCCTTCGCACGTTTTACAAACTGCTGAACGGTATATATTTTAAAAAACATTCTATATAAAAGATGTTTTAAAATTCGTATTAATCTATTTTTATAGTTAATATATTTAATTAATCGTATACTAATTTGTTTCTGTGTTTTTCGTGCAGAATAACTATCAGCCTAACTAACGCGATCGTAGTCTATTTTTTAGCACTTGCTTTTTAAGTAGCTTGGATATATATATAAAGCTTATCATAAATTATTTTTTATTTGATTCTTAATAGCAGCGTGCGCTGTGTGCAGTAGAGCACTGTTCGGGTCTCTACACTTTGGCAATTTTTAGATAAATTTACACTCCTTTTTTATGCCAGATGGGTAGTATTTATACAATCTTTTGGGTGAATTTTTCTTATTTTATTAAGGATAGGGGAAACTGATAACAGGTCGGTGGTTGGAACTGTTTGCAGTTGTAGGAAATGCTGTCATATTGTCACGCCCAGAAATTTCTCACACGAATTTCTGAACTTAATTGTGTATTAAAATCTCTATCCAGGACCAGCCAGGGTACACAGAAAGAAAATGTTGATTACATAAACATCGTTCTTAGAAACAACTGAAAATAACACTTATTCTAACGAAAATGCAGCGGGAAGAAAGGTAGACTAGCTCCAGCGGGTACGGCTCCAGTCCACAGGCAAAGCTTCGACGGTAGACCAGCTCACTCCTGAGAGACACCTCCATTGGACTCAACTTCTAGCTCTGAAGAGAGAAAAAGTTGGGCAAGGCTGAGTACAAACCACCGTACTCAACAAGTAACACGGAAAGAAGGGAATAAATGATGCATAGGGATTATCAAGGGCAGTCTAGGGTTAGTTGCAATAAAGCAGCGGTTAAACAAATAACAGAGATTAAAAAGAATAAAGATAATTGAATACATTAAAGGATAAGTAAATAACAGTTGTAAAATACCACAACACTGTCCAACGTTACACCACGTTGCAACAGGCCCAACCACTGCTCAACGTTACACCACGTTGCAGTAGTCCCGAGTGAAAACCAGTTTACTCAAGTTATTAAAAGTTCACTGATCACAGTGAAGCTGGGAGTTCGCCCGTGACCGTGGGCACGGCTATTCGAATAGATTATACTCTGATCAGAGGTGTACTACTGTACCCACAAGACACGACTCCACTACACTTGAACGTGCGCCGACATACCACCATGGTATACCGGAAAGGAGACCGTGATAGGACCCGTCACATAACCCTCCCTATTTAATCGCACCGCACTTTAGGTTTCACCCCCTCCTTTACACCAAATCGGGCAGTCCCCTCTTGTGCCTTGGTAGATCCGGAAGCAGCAGAGGCTTTCGTTACACCACGATTGTCCGTCCATACTCCATCATGCCTGCCCTTGCCTAGGTACGTCAAATAGTTCGAAGCCATGCTTCAAATCCTACCTTACCCATTTCGGCATGTGGTTAGCACTTAATTACTTCCAGGGTTTTCCGTGAACCGGTCCTTAATTGCCATGGATGCGACTCTCAAAACCATGCACCCACAGCCCACCATTATCAATATTTTGGTTGACATTAACCCGAACCGGATAATGAATCAATATTACAGCTATTCAGAACTAAGCATGATTAAATGTGATTCCATGAGCTACTTGTTCTAAGCACGGCTAAGCATTAACCTAGGCCTAACTATAATCAAGTTACCCCCGGTCTAGCAATGAATAAAGTTGGATAAACAACGGCATAATAATAAGGTTTACCCGAAAAATAACATACAGTAAATATTTTAATTAAAACAATACACATTTGAATAAAGAAAGCGAGGAATTTGCAATAATGGGTTCAATATGATCAAAGATAAGTGCCACTTGCCTTGCTCTGGCCCCTGTGGAACTTCGGCGACGATCTCGAAGTAAACCGGCTCTTTGGCGGGGTCCGAATCTAAGCGACAAAGCACAAAAATAAATAAAACAGGCACAAACTCTACTGAAACAGCAAAAGAAAGTATTTTTAATGGTTCTTGACAATTTTATGAATTTAATGAAATTTGAATGGACCTAAACGGAGACTAGATGAATTACTTATGAATTTTAGAAGTTTTCTGGGTTTTTAACTAAACAGAAAAGTCCTAAATCAATTATTACGCAATTAATGGGGTTGCTGACGTCAGCGAGGAGAGAGGAGGCGCTGACGGGTGGGGGCCACATGTCGGTGGGAGAGAGGGGAGAGGAGAGGCTGACAGCTGGGCCCCACGGGAGGAGAGAGGGAGGAGGGGCGCGGCGGCGGCTGACGGGTGAGACCCGTCGGTCAGAGGGAGAGAGAGCGGGGGAGCGGGGAGAGCGGCTCGGCGGGCGGCGACAGTGGCGGCGTGCGACCGAGACGGCGGCGCACGCGGCGCAGCCGGGCAAAGCAGCGGCGACGGACTGGCGCGGCGACGACGACCGGGCGACGAGCGCGGGCGCGGACTGGCACGGCGACGACGACCGGGCGACGAGCGCGGGCGCGGACGGGCGCGGGTGGCGGCGGCTTGACGACGGCGTCGCGAAGGCGACGATGACAGCAGCGGGCGGCGGCGGCAACGAGCACCGCACACGTCCGTCGACGGCGTGCGGCTCGGCGGTGGTCGGCCGGGAAGGAAAAGAGAGAGGGGAGGAGGAAGGAGACGCTCACCGACGGCAGCGACCGTGCGGGGGAGTCGGCGAGGTCGAGGCGGAGGTGCTGACGCGGGTAGGCGCGGTCGATCGGCAATGGCGGCGGAGATCGATTGGCGACGGTGAGGAGGTCGGGCGCCGCGGCGACCGGGTGGCGAGAGGATGCGCGGCACTGGGAATGCTCACTGGCGACGACAGGGGCGGCGACCAGTTGGCGACGACGGGGCGGAGGTGGTGACGCGGCTGGACGGCGGCGAAGGGCGTCCGGTAGCGAGATCGAACGGCGGCGGCGAGGAGCGGCGGCTGCGGGAGCTTCGGGCGGAGAGGGAAAAGGTGAGCGGCGGCGCGGCGGCGGTGAGGATTTATAGTGCGGGGAGGCCGGCTAGGGCGGGACGGTGGTTGGAGACCGAGTCGGGCGCGGCGAGGACTCGGCGGCGGTCGTTGCGGCGGCGGCGGTTGTGACGCGGCGGCGGCGCGGCGCGGCTTGGATTCGGCCGGCGCGGGCGCGCGAGGAGAGGAGGGCTCGGTCACTGACAGGTGGGCTCCACCTGTCAGTGGCGCAAGGGAGGAGGGAGGCGGCAACGGACTTCGCGGGCGCGGGCGAGCGAGCTGGGCAGAGCGGCGGCCCAGGGGGAGAAGGCGCGCGCGGGGAGAAGGCCAGTCGGCTGGGCCGGCCTGGAGGAAGAGGTGAGCCGGCTCGGCTGGGCTGGCCCGGGAAGGGAAAAAGAAAAAAGGAGAAAAAAAGAAAAAGGGAGAGGAGAAAAATTGGACTTCGGCCCAATTTGAGAAGGAAGGGAAAAAGAAAGGAAAAAGGAGGGAAAAAGGAAAGCCCCACTTTTGCCGAGTTTTAAATTAATTTGTTTGGCCACATTTTATACTTCTGCAATTTGAGTTTAAATCAAATTAGTCGATTTGCGAACCCCGATTTAATTAAATTAAGTTCTTTTAGAGGAATTTTTCCTAAGTTAATTAAGTCAATTGTTATTTACGGATTTCTTTTTACGATTTTAGGCTTAGGATAAAACTCCGGGTGTGACACATATCTCATTAGCTAATCTTCAGAGGGACTCTAGATCTTTATTAATTTGAGCAAATAGCTTATCTTTTACAAAGCATTTACCTGTCATTGCGCCATCTGATCATCAGGCACATCTTGATTCTTGACTCCAAATACACTATTGAGGGGCATCTAGCTTTGATTCAACATATAACCATTTACTCTAAAGTGTGAAGAACGAATAATAAGTAAATGACTAATCCCTTTTTCACATCTGATTGATATACCATCCCTTTCTACACTAGACAGAGTACGTATATTTATGATGTATGGATAACACAAAATACAAACACCAACCGTCACCCAGACTGGAAAGGTAGTTATAAACTCAACATGACAGATAAAATGCCCCTGAACATCCGGCCTGTTCAGTGGTCACCTTCGTTGTCAGCGCATAGAAATTATTTTATTAAATAAATCATTTTAGTAAGTAATTTTATTACTAAACCACCGAGCAATTTTTTAAAAAAACTGAACCTCTTGACCACGTCATTATTGGTGGCGCGGCAAGACAACATTGTCACGCAGTCTGGTCAGCGTGGCATGGTGTCAAGACGCCAGTCTTGCCACGCCAATGTCAATGGCGTAGCAAGACAAGTAAGCCGTTTCGCCACGTCAATATTGGTAGCGTGGCTAAAAGGTTCATAGGGTGGAAATATTTTCTCCGAAGGTTTAGTAATAAAATTATTTATTAAAAAGGTTTTAAAAAATAAAAAAATTTCCAGCGCATATTGCTCGGTACCAGATAACCATACCTGACCCCTACCTTGCATATACAATCCTTACATCACAGGACCATAATTTGTTATGAGTTGGGTGTAGGGACACAGAAGAGTGTAAATGAACAACCTACAGATGTATGTGACTAGTCGCTTGGCATAAATCCATAAGCACAACTCCACTGAACATCTTCAGGCAAAGACCACAAAGAAGCAAATGGATTTATGAGCAAAATGGATGACGTATAAACAGCTTTTCTATACCCCATCAAGCAATAACTAATTCAACAGGAAAAAAAACTATCATGCCTAATGGTGATACTGCATGGCTTCATATTTCACCGGTGCCAAGTGGCTTCCTTGAAGAATCACCCGAAGCCCATGCTTGGTAGTCCTTAACAAGCTGATAGCAAAATAATTTTCTTAGTTGGCAAATAATCTCTAGCACAAATATTAAGAGAATCATAGGAACTGCTACTCACACTTCACATAATCCTAGTAAGTTCTTCTACCTGCCAATTACTGAACATGGATTTCATTCATACTAGCATGTATCATTCTTTTTTTCAGGTCATTTAGTTTATTAGTAGTTATATGATTGAACAAATAGAAAGAAAACTAGAAACTGAACCATCCGTGAGAGTGCAAATATTGATTAGTTTGCTGGTAACAAAATCTAGATATGGAGTTGAAATGCAAGGCTAAAATTCAAATTGATGGAACAAAAGCAAACATCTAAAACTGAACTATCTGTGAAACATCAGATGTTGATTAATAGACGATAAATAAATGTAGCTACCTAGACTTGATGTCTTGATTATTGTTAAAATTTGCAAGCAAGTATTTAACTTTTTTTAGATAATAACAAAGTGTTTAACTGATAACCTAAAAAAAGGTATTTAACTGACCTGCTTCAAAAATCGTGGAAGCATGACTCGGAGTAGCTGCCCAAGAACTTGCCTGCCACTTGATTCAATCGCTTCAACTGGTAATGATTGGAATGGGAAGGGTATATCAATTGTAACCTGGAAATTTGTGACAAGAATGTAATTATGTCCAATAACTTTGTATGATGCTTAGACAGCCAAAGTCAGGTGAGAGCCAGAGAATTGATTACCTCAATTGTAGTATCCGATGTAAGCTGTTGAAATGTTGAATCATTCATGCTACTGTTGCAGAACACCCTATTCACCATGGAAGCTGCATTCCACAGTAAATCATGTCAATGATTTCCTGGACAAGGAATTCAATAGATTATCTTAGAATATGCAAAACAAAACTAAGAATCATACATATTAAAACTTAGCTAGATTTGCTAATAAATTGTGCCACTGTGACTATGAAAAGGCTTCCTAAATATATTGAAATTACATATTTTAACTGTGCATATTTGTTACTCAGGCTTGTTCTGTTTTGTGTTGCTACCACCCCCCCACGCGCGAGCGCGAAAAAAAACTCCCTATGTTTTATATTATAAGATGTTCCGACTCTACCTAGATTCATTCATGAAGCAATGAATATGTTTATATATGTGTTCAGACTCATTAGTATCCATATGAATCTAGTGAGAGCTAGAATATCTTATAAGTTATAATATGAAACGTGAGATATTATCATGTAAAGAATCACAAACAAGTAAACATCAGCATCAGCTATTGTTTATGAGGTTGTGACAGTGTATTTATCTTTGATCATTATCTAGTCCAAACCATGGGAAATATCAGTAATAAAATCAAGAAGCAACTATTGTAATTGTAATTGTTTTTGCCGTGGGATTTCTAAAACCGACCTTACCTGAAAACTTGTCATTCTGCGCCTCCACAAGTGGTGATCCCTCGAGCTGAGAAACGGAAATTTCAAATAAGTGACATTGATCGCAATCCACAAAATAGACCAGCTGCCGTCGGTGAAGCAGCACGTAGGTACCAAACCTTGCAGGAGAGGAGGCTAATACAGCAGCCGTTGGGCTCCTCGTCGACGCGAACAAGGAGCACGGGGCAGACCTCGAGCGCGAAGAAGCGGAAGCGGTAGACGTAGCAGCGGAAGGTGGATTCATCGACGCGCTCGATGCGCTCCGCGTCGAGCACCGAGTACTGACTCGCCGGCAAGCTCATATACTCCGCTACACGAGCAAGCAAACATCATCTCAGGCTCAGGGGGATCTCCCGGATCCTGAACCGGGAGGGATTAGTCCGAGAGGGGGGAAGAGATACCGAGCGGGCGGGCGAGCTGCTGGACGGAGGTGGACTCGGAGCGGCGGGCGACGAAGCGCGCCTTGGGGGAGGACGACACGGCGGGGGAGGAGGACGAGGAGGAGGAGGAGGAGGCGCGCACGACGGCGCGGCAGCGGCGGAAGGTGGCCGGGAAGGGCAGCGGCGACCGGAGCGACGCAGCCATTTTTGGGCGCGCGCGCGGGGCGTCGGCTGCCGGGTGAGTGGCCAGCGGCGGTTGCGTCCCCCCGGGAACTGGAGCAAGCGTGCGTGTGGGGAAGGCGTGGTGTGGCCGTGTGGGGGAGGAATTTTGGGTTCGATTTCTTTGTTTTTATTTGGACGGATAAGATGGAATGGGACAGGGATGGGTGGAGATCTGGAAGACCGGAACGCCGGGTGGTCGGGGGATGTATCATGTATCCGGTATATATTATTAGTATTATAAAACTAGCTCGTGGCCCGCGTAGAAGGTGCGGCTATCCTCGTTACGAAAATTCTTATATAATAAATATAGTTTCATATTATATTGTAAAATATAAATATTAAAGTGGTAATATAGTATTAAACTTAGACCTAATTTAGATTAAACTTTTACATTTGATACTTCATACAAATTAAAACAATGACTCATTTTATATTATCTTAACAACATAATACATCTAAGGATAATACTACAATAGATCAAAATTGTACAAATTTTATGGCATAATATCCTTCGTGCATATCTTTCGTATATATTAATTATTTGTTGTTGTCTATAACATGTTTCAAATAACATATCGTTAACTATAAAATAAATTAAATATTTTTAGGCATATGAGAAATTTTTTTAGTTTAATATTAAACGATATCCTCGTAGGGATCTGACGGCAGCCGCGCGGATTAAAAAGACCCTAATATTTTTCCCTTCCTTCTCCGATTTAAAAAAATATTATTTTTTTCTTTTTTATCTCTTATTTTCCTTCAACTGCACGATCCAAAAAAAACTGATTTTTTTTTCTTTCCTTGAACGGCAGAGGCATCGATTAAAAAAACTTGATTTTTTCCCTTACCTTGTGTGATTCCTAAAAGATATTATCTTTTCTTTTTTATCTCTGTCTCTCATTTTCCTTGATCATAAATCACTTGTCCGATAAAAAAAATCATTATCGTTTCATTTTTACGATTCCAAAAGAAATCCAAAATCACATTTTAATCCAAAAAATCTTATTCATTTTTCTCCTAACACTATCATTTTTAATCTCTTATTTTCCTTCCACGGCTTGACCCAAAAAACCCTGATTTTTTTACTATCTTTGTCCGATCAAAAAAAATATTATCTTTTCTTTTTTTCGATTCCAAAAATATCACTTTTTTTCTCCTAATAAAACTCCTTGCCCGTCCAGATTAAAAAAATCCAATCCAATCCAGATTTTCCAAAAATCCACGTTCTTTTTTATCCAAAAAATTATATTATTTTTTATCCAAAAAAATCACGGTTTTTTCTCCTTGCCTGATCTAGATTTTAAAAAAAAAATCCAATCCTTCCCCCCAAAAAAATCCATGTTCTATTTTTATCTTAAAAATCATGGTTTCTTCTCCTTGTCCAATCCAGATTTAAGAAAAAAATCCAATCATCCCAATAAAAATTCACGTTCTTTTTTTATCCAAAAAATCTTATTTTTGTCTCCTCGTCCGATGCAGATTAAAAAAAATCCAAGCATTTCAAGAAAAAAATCCACGTTCTTTTTTATCTAAAAAAATTACGTTATTTTATCCAAAAAATCATTTTCTTCTCCTCATCCGATCCAGATTAAAAAAAATCCAATCATTCCAAGAAAAATACCCATTCTTTGTTATCCAAAAAATCATGTTTTTTCTCCAAAAAGAACTCCTTGTCCAATCTAGATTTAAAAAATCCATGTTCTTTTTTATCTAAAAATATCACGTTCTTTTTTAGTCTAAAAAATCACTTTTTTTCTCCTTCTCCGATCTAGATAAAAAAAAATCAACTTTCTTTTTTTCTCTCCTAGAAATCACGTTTTTTTTTCTCAATTTGTCCAATCCACTCCTTCCAGTCACGTTTTTTTTCTCCTAAAAAAACTATTTCTTTTTTATCTTTTTCTCCTAAAAAAACCCTTTCTTTTTTTCCTTATTTTCTCTCGATTAATTTGGGATTTTCTAGCCCATGAGAACGAACGTGGTGGCTCCTTTTCCTGTTACTTTATATATATAATAGATAGATAGATATTTAACTCTTTTTTAATCTTCTAATATTTATCTTATTCAAAAATTTAATATAAATATAAAAATGATAAGTCATACTTAAAGTTCTTTTAATAATAAAATAAGTCACATGATATTTTTCATAATTGTTTGAATAAAATAAATGGTCAAACATTGCTGATAAAAAAAAGTCAAACATCTTACATTATGAAACAGAGAGATTAATACACAACGTCGTGGAGTCAATATGTAAAATTCGATAAATATTATTTATATGGTATAAGATAGATGGTTTTATAAAAAAATAATGATTTTAATAGTTATAGTGATTTGTTTTTTTTACATTACTCTCGCTATAGCGCTCTGTCACTACCACTTATAATGTTCAGTATGATAGGTTATTCATTATTATTTTTTTCTGGATTTATCACAGGCATGACACATTACACGCAAGGTGAGGAGAGAACGAACGATTGCTCTTTTAGGTAGAGAATGTTTACGGTGCAATATACTTAAAGTCACTCCTTTTTTCATTTGAGAAAATATTAGTTCCAAATATTGATTAATTTGCAGTTCATTGCTTTTGTCGAGAATCTAGCTTTCACTGCTTACTGAAAAAGTGGGAAATATTGTTCAATTTTCGATATGGATGTTCGAATATTCAATCTTTCGAACGGTTGCGTTGTCGGACGCGCTACAGGGACAATTTCGACTGTCTGGTTCAATTGAGCTGTTGGTTGGTGCGAAAGGAGAGAAACGCCAGAATTTTCAACCATACTAGCAGATCCCCTGCTCAGGTGGTTCAAGAAATTAAGGAGGAAATGGCGGTATGGCGCCTTGCAGGTGTGTTGCGTTGTATCCACGCGCTAGGGGGGCCTGCCTCCCTCTCTCCGACTGTGAGACACCTCACGGCACCCTTGTAAAACTTCTGTAAATTCTCCTCTTAATGAAATTTGGTTGCCCTTTCTTTCGACCAACCCGACAAAAAATATATTCAATCTTCGGAGGTGCAACTTCATTTTAAGGAGCACACGGCAAATATGGTTGAGAGGGGCATATTTTCGATTTGGAATGCAATCTTTCAGAGGATGGTCGAAAGATTTGTATGGAGCTCCCATGGGCTGCAGTTCGTGGTAGTCTCATTTACAGCCAAATGTGGTTTAGTGGTTGGATGCATTTTACGTGCTCCAACAAATTTAGAATTCAGCCAGTCTCATCTTTCCTCTTCCATTTTTGCTTATAAATTAAAATTTGAATTTTCAACCTCGAATTTAAAATTGATTTTTAGATTTCTTTTTTGTCATAGTTTATTTTTTAAAAAGTATTTTTCACAAATTATTTTTCATTTACAAATATGTTATTTCATTTTTTTCTCAAAAAACCAAACAATCGCCGCTGATTATCAACCAAAGGACATTGGGTCACTATGGGCAAAATTACATTTTTCATTAGAACCATTTTTACATCGTTCGCTAAGGCGCTAAGAGCTAATACATTATACAAGCCTATTGCCTACAATATAACATTGGACTATACCCACCGAAAAATCTATATTCCTAGTTAAAGTTGCCCAAACGATCGAGTGATGTCACATCACCAGATTCTCAGGCGTCATGATTGTTTAATCAATCTCAGCATGCACGTAATCTACAAATACAAAATTCTTCTGGAGCGTATGAAATGCGTATGCCACCGCGGCACTAACCAGAGCAGAAGCGGCAAGCAATACTCTGAACTGAACATCCGCAGGAATCCCAGCAGTTGCACAGAACGCCACTGTCGCTCCCATGAAGACTTTCTGCAGAGTCTGGAAGGCGTTGTATGCCCCTTTGCAAGATGAGCATTTCAGTGTGTGCTGCTCATATCTATCCAGCATCTACATAGGTTTGCCATTTGATCAACATATAGTCAAATATAAGAATATCATACATGCAGGATACATAGAAACACAAACATGAATGCGCATGAAAATAAGTGGAAGCATAAGATGAAAATTAGAAGGAACTGCTATGGTATCCTCAAATGTCAGGATACCATAGAGATCATCTCTCCATGCTCCCATAGAGATTTTGAAGTTCATCACGATCTCGTCATTTTGATACTTAAACTGGGTGCCCTAATGGGACCAGTAAGTATGATAATTGAAAATAGCCAATAATAAACATAAATACCAAAAGAAATCAAAGTTTATGAAAGGAGCACAGTTTAAAATATGGAGATCAATTATCAATGCATAAAAAGTTCTTTTGGGATAAGGATGTAAACAAAACTGAATTCCTAAAATTATTGAAGGACTAGCTCAAAAAATAGAACTGCACAGATGCTGTCTCATAACTAAATCTTAGAAGTTTTTACCTCACGCTTTGAGAGGACAGTGGAAGGCAATACTTCTTGGCTAGGATTTCCGAACCAATCAGGTTGGCTGTTACCAAATTTCCTTAGCCATGCCCGGAATGCCAAAACAAAACGGTCAGCTTGCGTGGGTGTATATGTGATCTTTGTGTACTGCTGATTGATATCTGCAGAAGACTCCTTGGATGCAGACAAGAAGATCTTCTCTTGCCCTTGAAGAACAATCATATCACCATCATAGACCAAATTTGAAGTCCAATGCTCATACCATCGAGGGACAAGCTGCATCACATGTACAAAAAGCAAATGGGTAAGAGCAGGATTCATGGCTTCACTTTATACTTTCAGATATGATGAGTGATGACGGCATATTCCCGAATAACAGCAAAGCTCCATTATTATTTTTATGGAGCATGGACCTTTACTGCTATCTTCCCTCAACAAGATGGCAATAATACATAATTTGAAAAGGAAATAATTAAAAAAAGTAGATACCTGCCACCATGCTTTCCCTGGCATGGTGAACTGGAAAAAGTTCCGAGCACTACAAACTATAGAACGGGTCTTCCCTGGTGCCATTGGAATGTTGAAAGAGCAAATCCATATGACCCATTTCTGATCTCCAAAAATTGGTAACTTTGTGTCTATCTCAATTCTACACAAACCAAAGACTAAAAGATTAGAATCATAAATTGAGTGGTTGAAGTGAAACTGATAATATGAGCTGCTACAAAAGCCAAATACAGGGACAATGGGAAAAGGCATGATCAGAGTGTTTTTTTGTTGAGCATACTTGTTCATTGCATAGCAAGGGGCCACAAAAGTTGCGGTGATGCGAGGATTTCCAGAATTTGACCCTGAATATCCCCATGCACCACTTGATTCCATCTTAAATGGCAAAGGCCTGGCTCGATCTCTTCGACCAGTGACCTGTGAGAGGAGTTAAGTTTTGAGGAAAGGATAATGCTGCCTAGTAGATGATCAAGATTAGCTAAATTCAATTGACCATTTTCTTTGGCCGTGGAATCGGACTTTACAATCCTGACTTTTGTTCCATGAATAATGAAGGGAGACAAATGGGACATGGGAATCTGACTTTATAATCCTGATTTTTGTTCCATGAATAATGAAGGGAAACATGTTGCCTAGTTGTGGATTTACTGAAAGTGCATCTTCAGATAATGAAGCATATATCTAGTCTATGTACCATGAAATCAAGATAGACAGTTAATACAATTGTATCGATTAAGCAAGTACTGTATTATTCAATTTTAGCACTAGCCCATAGCTTAAGTAAAGAGACTAAACTACGCTGCAGCTAAACTTTCATATGAGGTCAATGCTAAGAGTTCAATTAAAAAAATACTACTAAAACCAAATTGAGGTGTGGCTGACAGCACAGTACGCAAGTAATCACTCAAAACTGGAATATCCAGGACTAGCATTATGCGCCATCACATTAAAGTAACTAATCATTCTCAAATCAAAATGCCAGCATTACCTTGTGGTGAGCAAATTCTATATGCGACGGATCAGAGACATTCTCCATCAGCGTATCGTACCCATAGTACAAATCCCTCTGGATGGTCACCGTGGAGAATGCAGGGTCCTCAAACTCCTTCGGTAGCCTGAAATCAAACAGGATCAAACCTTGTCACCGACGACATTTACCAGACTCGATCAATCAATAACCACAAACCCAGAATATACGCACATCGGAGGCTCAGTAGCTGTGGCCTTCTCCCACCCGTTCTCGTCGGGCCACACGAAGAGCAGCCCCTGCGAGACGAGGGTGGGGAACTTGATCGCGCACGCCTTCGGCGATCGCAACGCCTTGGCCTCCGGCCCCTCGGGCGCCGCCTGCGGGATCCTAGTGCATGCGCCGGAGCCATCGAATGACCAGCCGTGGTAGGAGCACTGCAAGCACCCCGTCTCATCGATCCTCCCCTCCTACGTGCACGCAGACAAACGGATCATCGTCATGAATACAATCGGATCAATTGGGCTCGGAAGTCGGAGGAGAGATTGGATGAGTGCGCGTGGTCAAATTCATACCGAGAGGGGCGCGAGGCGATGGGGGCAGCGGTCGTCGAGGGCGGCCCACTCGCCGGACTTGGGATCCTTCCAGATGACGAGGTCGCGGTTGAGGAGCTGGAACGGGGTGGGCACGCCGGGGTCGAGGTCCTCGACGAGGGACACGGGGTACCAGTGGTCCCTCCACACGAACTTCTCATCGGGCGACGACGTGCTCGGCTCCGTCTCCCCAGGCGCCTGGTCGGCCTCCCCGGGGACGGACGGCGGCGCGGCCACGCGGAGGCGGGTGTCGGCGCGTGCGCGGCCGCGGCCGCGGCGTGGACGCAGCCGGCTGGAAGCCGGGAGCGCCGGGAGCGAAGAAGGGACCCGGTGGCTCGCCGGCAGCGGCCTCGGGGAGAGTAGAAGCGACGGGGTCGGAGCCATCACGGGCATTTCCTTCGACACTCTCGAATCCGCCGAGGTCTCTGTCCTGCAACCAACCAAGATCCTTTGGCTTGCCGGTTTTTATAGCTCGCGCACGGTCGCACCCGGCGACCGAGGTGGGCAAGCAGTACGTACGTGCTTCCAGAAGAGCAAAGTTCTAGCACGACGGAGGGAGGAGGAAGACGAGAGCAAACCACCGATGGGTGACGAAAACCAGCAGCCGGATGGGGGGGGATTCGAATTTTTCTCGTGCGGGGGGAAGTGAGAAATGGAGAAGGCGGAGGCCACCGGGCGTGCGTGGTTGCGTGACGGCACGGCGGAGGCGGGGACAGGTGGGCAGGAGCACGCATGGCGTTTTGCGGGTGGTCGTGTGGTGGAGCTTCGGCTACGCAGTGCGCAGCCGGCGCCAACTTCCCCTCGTGAGAATGACACGAACCCAACCGGCGTGTGGGAGGACGGAGAGCCGGTCCGCCCCCTGGATTCACGGATCACTTCGGCGGCACGGATTGAAACAAGATAGCATGTTATTGAAAACATCAAAATTAAATCTCTTTGATTTTTTTTATGGATTGAAACAAGATAGCATGTGTCAAGTTGTTTTTAAAAATACGCGGAAAAAATCTTTCATCTCAAAAAACAAAAAAAATGCTTAGAAAATTGAGTTTTATAGCTATATGAGTAACAAAACAGTTAGAGCATTCCCTCGTATTGTATTAATATAATAGTCCATTTAATAGTGATAATGGTGAACTTTGACCTATTTTGTACTTTGATGGCCATTTGATTAGTCGATTCGTGATCAACAACAATTTTGATATGCTATGTTGCTATAGTTGAAGCATAAGTGATTTTTTATGTTCTATTTCATCAACTTAAGAGAGATGATATCGAGTTAGTGTTGTTAACTTTATATCATGGTTTGCTGGTGATCCCAACCAGCTACATGTGTAAAGGAGCTTGGAAGACTGCAAGCTCCGACTTCGATCCCAACCTATGGCTTCTCTGATTTCTCCCTACTCTGTTTATGGAGGCTTTAAAAGTATTAGCACAAAGTGGTTTAGGGACCTTACAATTAATACAAATCATTTTCCAAAGGTGTATATATGATGCTACACTACGAGCTGAATAATGGGTGAATAATAGCTCAGTTGTATCATGCTGGAAGGCACCCTTCTCTTCTCCCCGACAATCTTGTAATATTTCATTCATGTAAAACTTCTTATCTACTTCTAAATGAAAGAATTCAGGTGCAAAACTCTTTCGCTCACCTAGGTGACCTTTTAAGAAAAACTTTTCCATCACACGTGCATGAGAGGTTAAGGATGTGTTTGGGATGAACATATTTTTTGAGTTGTTTGGTTAGAAGACAGGGGCGATAGAATGATCCCAAAAGAGAAACATTCTTCCTTGATCTAAATTCAATCCATTTATCAAAAGTGAGATGACAGGCTCATCCCAAGTGGGACGAGCTCACAGTGTGAGCGCTCCATTGGCCCTTTACTCCTCTACTGCCTTCGGTGGATCACCATTAGCACCTCTGCCCGTCTCCAGTTCGTCGTGTGCAGTCAAGCTCAACTCATGTGCGACTCCGTGTACCGTTGAGCTTCTTTGCCACCTCTAGTCAGCCGACATCTTTGCTTGACTCTAGTTCGTTACTGTTGTGACCTTGACCTCGTCACCATTTACAAGTTGTAGCTCCTCTGCGGCTTTGCCTGAGTTGACCCTCCGTCCCCACCGAGGGTCTGTTGTCGGTCGAGCTCCTCCCCTATATCTGGTCGGTTGACATCACCTCCTACTTCCTTCGTTGCCCGAGCTCTTCCGCCAACCTAATGGTAGCTGCAAATGGTGTCATCCCATATATCTCATATCCTTTACACGGTTATACAAAAGAATTGGAATCATTCTATCGCATAAACCAAATAGAGAAGTGGGATCATTCCACACCCAAAAGCAAGAATGATCTCATCTCACCACATTTTGTCTCCTAACTAAACGCACCTTAAGCGGATAGTAAGGCAAATTTCTCTTCTTTCTTCTCAAAAAGGACCGAGGTTATATTTGATTTGTCATGTGTGCAATATGATATTCTACCGTTAGAGGCCACTTGGGCTAATTGATATTCCATCTTCAAAATGAGACGCATTTTCTTACCATGTACTAACTGATATTCACAGCCAGGCCACTACCTGTCCTCATAAACCCAACTCTTCCATATTCATATGAATTTATTTGAATTTTAAGTTGGAATGAATTTCTTAGCGAAAATCGGATAATTCATATAATTCCTTGCAGTATCTATTTGTTGTTGCTACTGTTTTTGTTGATTATATGATTTCAGAGATCAAATGCATGGGCGTAAAAGCTTGTGCTTCTAATATCTTCAGACTGTCAATCAGGACGTAGCACAGTGAGAAAAAAAAAAGCAGCACAATGAGAATAGGGCTCGTTTAGTTCGCGAAAATTTTTGGGTTTATATCACATTGGATGTTTGATCAGATATTATAAGACTATTTTGATGATTAATTAAAAAATTAATTACACACTCAGGAAACCACGAGACGAATTTTTAAGCCTAATTAAGCAGTCATTAGCATAAGTGAGTTATGACTAATCATGGACTAATTAGGCTCAAAGATTCATTTCGCAAATTCTCTCTACGTTGTGCAATTAATTATTTTTTTAACTATATTTAATGCTCTATACATGTGTTCAAAAATTCGATGACATATGAAGGCAAAAATTTTTTAGAACTAAACAGGGCCTAAGAAAATTGAGTGCCATCATCAGATGGGTCCTAGTGAGGGCAAAATGGACAATGCGCTCACTCGCCCCAATTTCCATCAACATCGCCACATCCCAAGAGATATTTTGGCAAAGCTAATATTCAAGTCTGACAGCAAAACGTTCCAATCCAGCTCAAAAATCATTTTACCCTACTAGTCCTGGTGCAGGTAAGAAGAGGCCGTCAAAATAATGTATGTATTTCTATTATTAGAAGCAGAATTTTCTACTTCTGGTGTGTCCCATTTCTGTTGTAATCTACATTCATAATATACCATCCCTGCATTTTTCACCATTCAGACATTTTTCTTTCCTTATTGTTCCAAACACACCCGCATTTTCACCATGTATATATGTTTCTTTTTCCAATTCATCCAAACACACCAGGCAGCACCAACTCCTATTTCCAGCTTCCAGAACTATGGTGCTGTTTGTTTCTATGAGCTAAAGTTTAGCCCCTAGTCACATCGGATGTTTTGACACTTATTATAAATAGTAAACGTGGTCTATAAATAAAACCCATGCATAATCTTGGACTAATTTGCGAGACAAATCTAATGAGCCTAATTAATCCATGATTAGCCTATGTGATGCTACAGTAAACATTTCCTAAATTATGGATTAATTACGCTTAAAAAATTCATCTCATGGATTAGCTCTCATTTATGAAATTAGTTTTTTAATTAGTCTATATTTAATACTTTAAATTAGTATCAAACATCCGATGTGACGTGGGGCTAAAAAGTTTAGTCCCGTCTAAACAATCCCTATGTAGTCTCTATCGATGGCATGGATGGTCGTGGAAGGATATGATCACCAATAGTCAGTGTAGGCTGTGTAGCTTGAAAATGTTGATATCTTAATCACCCTTAGTGAGACAATGCAGGACACTCACCGATCACCACACAAAGGAAGATAGTACTATAAATTCAAAAATGAATTGAAACCATTCACCAGTCTTTATGGCTCTAGGTGACAGACCATTGTACTCTGTACCATAATTTTAGAAACAAAACGATGCTAAAACCATACAAGAAAGAAAGCAATGCTAAGCATAACCACAATCAGATTGTCACAGTAAAAGTTTAACAACAGTACCAGCATCACATATAGTAATAGCTTAGCAATGGAGACTACTATGATAGTAACACAGACGTTTACATGCCAGTTCCTGCTCTGGCATTTGCACGAACACAAGGTGGACACCACCGACAACCAACGAACGAACGAACGAGAGTAAATTAGCTGTATCGCGACCCCCCCTTTTAGAGATGAAAAGGGGCTAGGGTTTCGCACATTGCAAACCCCCCGCGGGCCGGTTACTTGGGCAGCATCTGCGCCGCCGCGGCCGCGGCCGCCTCCTGCTGCTGCTGGAAGTTGAGCGGGCGGCGGAACAGCATGATGTGCGGCTCCGGCCGGTGGATCGCGTAGTGCACCCACCCGCGGCTCTGCTGCACGCCGATCGCGCGCCACTCGTTCTGCAAACAAATCCCAAAGGCAAAAATCCCCCATTCCCCAGTTAGACAACCGACGACTCGATCCAACCAGGAACGCGATCCTACACGAATGTATTTCGAGATCTTGATTGAAGGCTACCTCGGAGAGGAGGCGGTTCTTGGGGAGTAGCTTGGCGACCTCGGGCGGAAGGACGACGTGCCTGCGCCGACCAAAAGGGGTCAGAAACTAGGGTTTTGCACCAGAGAGAACGAGATGGTCAGAGAACTGCAGATTTCCATCTACCTGTACTCGTAGGTGTCGTCGAAGTACTTCTCGGAGTACTGGATCTGGCCCATATCCACCACCACTTCGTGATCAACTCCTCTACAAAAAAAAAAAACCCCAAAATCTCTCAGAAAAACCACCCAAATCCCCAATCACGCACCAATCCGGAAGAAATACGATCCAAGCACAAACCGCTGAAACAAAAAAAAAAGGAGCAATCGAACCAATTTGGGGGAGAGATGTACCACGAAACTTGGAGCGGCGCGGAGAGGAGCGGATGGTGCGAAGCGGCAGCGGTGGTGGGAGGAGGGGACGGCCGAACGGGAGACGGGATGGGGGAGCGTCGCGTCGCGTATCTATTTAAAACCGAGCTGGGGCAGTGTGGCCGTTCGATCGTGCACGGACGATCCGGATCACGCGCGGCGGAATAGGGCAAAGGAGTCGTTGCCGACGATGGCCAGCGGAATAATCGGCGGCGTGAACTGGATTTCCGCCTGGAATCGGAACGTTGACGGGAGGGAGCTTTTGAATTTCGAAATCGCCCATACGGTCACACGGGGTGTGGTTGAACCATATATATTTATAGATAAAAAGTAATTTATATTTATAAATAAAATTTTATATAGATATCTGTAGTGATCTAAAACCACCCATGACCGAAAAATAAATTTCGACAAGAAACTTAAAATCAGTTATAAATTTTAGATTAAAAATTAAAGCTTATAAATATAAACAGATGGGAGTAACATTGTACTCACTTGGTCTTCTTCTTGCCTCCTCAAGCAATAATCTGCGTTGACCGTTGTCAAATTTTATTTGGAACAACAAATGTTATGTTTTTTTTTGGAATTTGTTATTTATTAAGCATTTGCCTTTGATTCAAAATAGACACTCCAGGTTTCCTTCACGACGAAGCAATGTTAGTGCTTAAAAGATCCCTCTATGGGGAAAAATTTTATGGTTCCATTTAGCAGGTAGACTTTATGTAAGTTGGGCTGAGAAATTTGTTTGGGCTTCACTGTCCGATGTAGGCCAGCGAACGAAGCATCAATCGGCCCGCCTCTTTTCTCCAGTATGTGGCAACCAAAAGGCCCAATACATGTAGCAACCAAAAGCCCATAAGTCCACCAGACATCCTAGACTTGAAGGTGAGTTTGTTTTTCGTCCCTTCCTCGCAATACAGAAATGTATACCCTAAACTCACAAAATCCGTTCAAAAAAGATCCCTCGACAGTATTGATCTATTTTTTGACCGGTTTTACTGACGTGGCGGCCGGTAGGTCCTACCTGTCAGATTTTTTTAATTTTTTTTCTCTCCTTCTCTCCCTTCCTCTCCTCTCTCTCTTCCCTGCTTCTCTAGAGCACTACCGGCCGGGGTGGGCACGGTGGCCATCTCCAGCGTTTTCCACCATGAGCCGCCTTCGGCCACCGCCTCCCACGCCTTCGCGGCCAGTGCGGCAACGTTCCTTGCCGCGTCGGCGCCCGCACGCGTCACCATCAGCTCCCTCGCCACGCACGGGATCTCCTCGCTCCCAACCAGCTCGTTGCTCCCTGCCGATGATCCCAGTTGTACAGCGTGGCAGTATGCTTATATTTCTTGTCCTGTTAAACATGGATTGCCTAAAACTGAAAAAAGGTTGCAGCTAGTAGCAGAAGAGTCATATTTTGTAATTTTATAGGAACAGACCAATTGGCATTTACTATTACGGAGCACATGTTATTAAGTTTGACGGTGTTTTTTCAGAATGTTTGCTCCAGTTATTTTTCCAGTTTGATGTCCACAACATCATCAGCCCACCATATCCTCGAACGAAAACCAAGCTAGGAGGTACGAATTGCAAGAGTTTTCTTGCATATCAAAATGATGGGGGAAATTAACTTCTTTGTAGCGTTAACTGTGTTAGTGTTAGATAGGGCATTGCCGACATTGACAATGAGTGAGGTCAGCGACGGCTTGACGAGGACCCACTCACCGTCCGTGGTTTGCATCTCATTCCTGTTCACCTCGTTCTGGCACACGATGCTAAGCCAGTTGGTGTTCTGATGGGTGATGTACCCAGTGACCTTCTCGTCGGAATTAGGAGCCTTGTACTCGGACATCCGGAACAGGTGCCACATGGACTCGCTCTGCGTCTCGTGGTGCTTCGCCACCCCGAGCCCTTCCAGGATCATCCGCCGCACCATCTCCTCCAGATCCGTGGCTGAGGAAGCCCTTTCCGCAGTCGTGCTGCAGAATCCGCCATTGGTCCACACCCACTCCCGCACCACCATGCCTCTGCCCTCCACGCGCTCCTCGAAGCCAGCATTGAGGTCGGCGTCGCTGGACGCCGGCTACATCCAGCCCCACGGCGATCTCCTTGAGCGGCGCTTCCGGGACGGCCATCGTCGTGCCGAGAGCGACGTACATCACGCCCGGCCGGCCTCCGCGTTCTCGTCCAGCCACTGCATCCACGAGGGCTTGCTGGCGCCAGCGCCATTGCACGGCAAGAGCGCCACCCGAGCCAGGCATAGCGGGCGATGGGCCACGCCCTGTGGCCGGCATGGTGATGATCCCAGTGCTCGATGTAGGGAAGAGAGGAAGAAGAGAGAGAGGAGAAGGGAGAGATAGAGAGAGAAAAAATAAAAAAATTTGACACGTGGGACCCGCCGGTCGCCACGTCAGCAAAACCGGTCAAAAAATAGGTCAATACTGTCGAGGGACCTCTTTTGAACAGATTTTGAAGTTTAGGGGTACATATTTCTGGTATTGCGGATAAGGGACGAAAAACAAACTCGCCTCTAAATTCCGGGAGACTTAGAATGAAAACGGCAAAATCCAAACGGCAAAATCATTGAGGCTTAGGCCCATATTGAGGGGCTTACAGAAACTGCAGCTTCCTTAAATAGTCTACATTCTTATCCAAATTTTAAGAATTTTGTAAGATAAAATCCAATAAATTAACTAAAAGTGGAAAGCTAGAAAATCTGTCCTTTTCTGGATTCTCATCAGCCAGCTCCTCACAGGCTGTTTCTCACAATTTCAAGCTACCGGATAGGATCGGAAATGTTTCTCATAACGGGGAAAAATATTTAAAAGCATGTATTTCGTATTTGGAATTTATTTTACTGCGAGGAAAACATGGAAAAGCGTCGTCCATAAGAATGTATTAGATGGAACTAGTACTACTTGTCATCAGAAAATGGAGAAGAACATCCAGAAGGAAACCCGGTCTCAACTCTCTCAAGGAGCAGGTGGCAAAAGAGACGCATTTGTGGTTTATTCCTGATGGATACTTGTGCTTTCATTTTAAGAACTAGTACAAATATACGCATTTCTTGTTAATAAAATCATATAGTACTGAAGAGGGCAATGCCTACTCCATTTTCTTTAATTGATGCCAACATATTTATGGGCACAAGACTTATTTTAGTCAGGCTTTAAGTACAGCATACTGCCACCTAACCAAATTGCCTTGAATTGTTATGTCTTAACAAGCTAAGTTCTCCAGCTCAGAAGCACATCCAAATATTTGACCAATAGCACCAGCCAGCTCATAATTCGCGGAAACTGTCTCATATTCAAGTTTCTTCAATGCGTTTAAAAAATATACATCTAAGTATATACAAAAATATCTTTCCCTGTCAGAGATCAAAGCTTGGGCCAACAAATCGATTCACGCAATTAATGAAATCCTCATCCAGCAAGGCAGCGACCATGTCGATTAGATCCATCCACTGCATTTTATCACCACTCTGCGATTGGATCAGGTGATAACTGAGAAATATTTTTTTCTCGCAGACATGTGCATTGCATGCAAATCAAAACTGTTCGTCTAATCGTGTTGCACGAATCAAAACAGTTCTCCCCATGGGGCAAGTCAAGTTTAGGCCCCATCACATGCAGGGCCAAATCCAAAGTTTACCAGTAATGACAACATGATCTTATATTAGTATGTACGGAGCAAGAGTAAACTCTAATTAGGGAGTACTGGATCAGATCTCGAGCCCTGTAGTTACAAAAGTCCCTAATTGCATGTGCTAAATTGCATCAAACCAAGCATACATCCATGACCAAATGGTGGATAAATATCGGGCGATCGATCAATCGATGTTAAAGACCGAAACAGTTACGGTAACATGTATTTGCATGTGACTGGTTGCAAACGCCAAGTACACGGAGAAACTCCCCAGTTCCACGATACATATCGTTTTAGATAAGAGCACAATTTAAATTTTGTTATTTTTAATTAGATATTAGCTCCTGTCTAATAAAAAATATCTCGAGGTAGCAGTACCTTACGGTACTAAATTATTTTTGGTCATTGAATCTAATAATACATATTATACTCAACTAAATCTAATGATGAGAAACGATGTAGTATCTTTATATTTATATTTATATTTATATATCAAACTACTTTAAAGTTAATTTATACATATAACCTCTGTGGTTTTAAAATATATAGTTTAAGAGTTATTTATACTTAAAATTTTTAAAAACTTCAATATTAGTCTGATTCAAAAGAATAGGTAGCAATGCGAAAGAACAAAAAGTTGCAAATGGTGGAGCCAGCTGCTCTATAAAAACAAAGCATGTGGATAGGGTGATCCCCCAGCTTAATATAATCACGCGGATAATGGTAGTGTAATTAGAGGTTCTCCTAATCCTGGAGGTTAGCGTGGACCTAGCTGGTTCTCTTCTCCGGCCGGCGCATGTATCACGGAGTGAGAGGAGAGTGGACTCTTCGAGAACCCGAGGGCATGCGGTAATTTCGGCCGTAGCTGTCAGCCAATTATTGGCCTGAGCCTGAGGGGGCCTCTCGTGGCGTGGCGCGCCGAGCGACGAGCTGTTCCTAGTGGCTGACGTGTCACCGTCGTACGAGCCACGTATGCAGAGAGAAAAAATGAAAAAAAAATTATGGGTCGGATGCTCGTTTTTGTCGAGGCTGATGACACTGTTGCGGCTTAAAAATTTCCGTAGCCGCTAGTCCGCTACTTCACGAATTGTTAACTACGGAGAGGAATCCCGATGGATGGAAGAATGCTGCTACTGCCAAGGGTTTGCGTTTCGAGGAGAACGAAAGAGAAATGCGTTAACCATGTCGCTCTTTCGACCGTCCAAGAATGACGTTACTGCAACTACAACAATTCCTACCCACGTCTGTGTGTGACAAAAAATCTACTCCTGACGCAGAGGAACTCCATGCATACATATCCTCGTCCCTGAATTTTTCTTTCTTCAGGTTAACCAAACCATCATCATCACATCTATTATATATATAAAGTAATAGAAAAAATGCCTTCACATCATCTCTCACGGGCTAAAAATTCTGAGATTAATCGAAGAAAAATAAGAGGAAAAAGAAAAAAAATCAGTCGGACAAAAAGAAAATCTACCGATGATTAATAGCAAATTCTATCTTCAATCGGACAAAAGAAAATCTATCGAATCCTGGTCATTAGCAAATTCTATCTATCGTCCCTAGCTTAAGTTCCGATCTCTGTACACGTGTTGGAATCGGACAAGGAAAATCAACGGAAAATATAATGGTTTTGTTGGAATTGAACAAGGAAAATCAAAGGAAAATAAGAGGAAAAAAAGATAATATTTTTTTGAATCAGGCAAAGGAAAGAAAAAATCAATTAAAAATAAAGAAAAATAATAGAAGAGTCCATGTATAAATATAGTTTAGAAAAATTCAAATCTTGGATTTAAAATTTTAAAATAATTGATATTGAGGGAAGAGTCTATCTATAAATACAATTTAGAAAGATTTAAAAATTTGGTTAAAAATTAAGAGAAAGAGTTAATTTCTAAAATTTGAATTACAGATTAAATATTATGCATAAAAGAGTTTACGTACCCATACAGTTTGTAATACAAGTGAATGAGATTCCATGTCAAAATATAATTTAGAAAAATTTAAATTTAAATTAACAATTAAAATGTAATTATTATCAAAATAATATATACTGTATAAATATAATTTGTAACAATGTTAATTTAGCAGCAAAGAAACTACAGTGAGTTCCGCGACTATGCTTGCCTACACTTTGAAACAGCATGAGCTAGCTCCACATGGACGGAGGTTAACAGAAATGTTGTTTGAAAAAAACACTACTACAAAACTTTAAATATATATGTTAATCTTTTACTGTTTATGCCGTTAGATCATTATCACATGTTTAGAATTGTTAATGAGCCGAGCTCAAGCTCGCCTGAGCTTAAAATCGAGCATGTATAACCTTTGAGTTTTTAGACGAAGCTTGATATTGACTCACAGTGATATAAGGAAAACTATCTATCTTAGAACTACAATTTTGGAATTGAAAAAAGAAAAATAATAAAAAAGAGTCCATGTGTAAATACAAGTTAGAACAAAAATAGGAGTACAATCTATTATATATATAAAATTAATAGAAAAGGAGCCTCCACCTTGTCTCTCACGGGTTAGAAATTCTGAGATTAATCGAAGAAAAATAAGAGAAAAAAGAAAAAAGAGAAATCGAAAAAAGAGAAAAAAAAACAATCGGACAAACAGGTTTATAGAAACAAAAAGGAGACAAGATCAATCACAGAAAAAAAACCAATCGGACAAATCAGGTTTATAGCAACAAAAAGGAGACAAGATCAATCATGTCAATTGATCAGATAGATCAGGTTTATAAACGCATGACATATATTCATATGGCAACCGATTAGCTTCAAGCGCATTACAAAAGAAAAAAAAATAACAATCGGAATAAGAGACGTCTCAATTTTCTATCATATTATACTGGTAATAGAAACCTATCTAATTTTAGTAGACTCAATTTCTTTAGTAATATACGGTAACGCAATGTATCGTTTTAAGCCGATTGTATTATAATCCGTTATAAAACTTTGGATTAGGCCAAAAAAATAGATGGCACTACTCCCTACCTAATTTGAATCATATCCTCTACTATATTTATCCATCCAAAAAATAATCACTTATAATAAAATTACAAGACGAGAAAATTGATCTAAATGCGTTTACAAGAAGAGTCTCCATGTTGTCTCTCACAGGCTAAAAATTCTAATATTAATCAAAGAAAAATAAGAGAAAAAAAAGATCAATCAGACAAAAGAAAAATAATCAACCAGACACATCAGGTTCTCTTATAGAATCCCGGTCAATAACAATATTAAAATAGAAAAGATCACGTCAATCGGATTTGTAACTCTCATCTTAGTGTTTCTATAAGAGATAAAAATAAAATCACATGCATTTGTACTTACGTATGTATGAATACAGTTTAGAAAAATCCAATCCAAATTTTAGATTAAAACTTTTATTATAATTTATATTGAGGTAAGAGTCCATCATAGATACAATATGAAAATCTCTAAAATTCCAGTTAAAAAATCCAATTAGAAATACAATTTCAGAATTAAAAATAAAGAAAAGTAATAAAAAGATTTGATGCATAAATATAGTTTAGAAAAAATCCAAATTTTATATTAAAAATTTTAAAATAATGTAAATGGTGTCATTGGGGCCTTGGGGTAGTGAGAGCAACTGCTATTATATTGAAGATAGAGATGCAAAGAAGAAGATAAGCAAATATACCATAAAATTTATATATATTTGACTTAATGTATTGTTAAGAGAATACTAAAACATCCATCATGTTTGTTTTATGCACATATAAATCACTATATTAATTAGAATATCATACACATAATTTTGATCGGGTTAGAATTTAAATTATATTACAGTGTAACATATTTTTTTATATAAAATAATTTTATATCAATGTTAGCCGCACAATCTACGTGGACCGCTATGCTAGCTTAAAACTAAATTAGATCTAGCCGTGCAAATGCTCGAGCCACCCTGCTAGTTCCTGGTTAAAATAGCAAGAAAACAACTCTGCCGAAATCTCTAGAACCATCAACCTGCACTTGTCATTCACGGGAGAGACAAAAGGAGCATCGTGGAGCACATGCTAATGCTAATCTAATCCTACGGCTAGCAGTAGAAGCGAAGGCGTGCAAGGCCCCGATCGCCGCCCCGGAGCAGCGCAGCCAATCGCCGATCAGCTCCCCGCTGCTTTCGGTTTCAGTCGCCGTGTGCAGAGACAAAAACCCATCGGCCAATCCCGGTGGATCTGTGGTGAGACGTCCACGTCACCCGGCCTCCCAATCCACACGGGCCACGAGGCCCTGCCTCCCTCCCCCTGCATGCACACGTGGCTCCCTGACAGCTCCTCGGCTGGCGTGGCTGAGCTGGCCGCCCCCCCGGCCGGTTGCTGTCGCTCTCCCTTCCCGATCCGTGCTCAATTACCCAGTGATGCTCGTGTTGTTTAACGGACCACTGCAAAAATTGTTCTAGAACACCCATTCCTTGTCAAAATTCAGTGGTGTTTGTTTCAGCGACAAAACCATGGCTCATCAAACCGACGAAGGACTACGATTATCAAAACATTTCACCGGACGATGATTTGAAGGGTCTCCAAGGTTTCATAAACCCTAAACAAACCACTACTGTACATATAGCATGGTGCAAAAAAAAAAAAGACAAATTAAATCATGCCGAGTACTCCAAATTAATCATCGACTTGATCAAAGGTGGTATTCCACGTCTCCCCACCTAGTGTTTTTATTAACTCCATGAGCTGTGAACCTGTGACACAAATGGGACAAACATTTTCCTTATTTTTCTGGGAGCCTTTATTCAATTCAATCGTATCCTTATCCACGTCGTTCATTACTCCCCAAAACCAGCACCTACCAGCTTGATGTTCACCAACACGCACAGAAACCCATCAAAATTTCCAAAATCACAGCCATACCCTCCTGGCCTCTAGAAACGTCACCACTAAAGAAATTCTTTTCTTACTAAATTCTTACCAACACCGATGTGTCACGCTGTAAACATATTTAGATTGTTTTTCTGTAATTTTTATATTGTTAAATCAACCGTTGAGAATAGTACCAGTAATAATAGCTTAGTAAGAAAAAAAAAAGTACGTGCAGTAAGAATTTACCAGGACAAGCATGTGACCATAATGTGGCAAATCCGGAGGGCGCGCACTGCACAGCCTCACATAAATAATCAATTTTTAGTGGCTCACTTGAAAGAGAAAGGGATTAAAAAAAATATCCTCATGTGTCGCCAACTCACCACCGGCCACTCCCGGTGGCGCTGCTGCATGCGCTGCGCCGGGTGTATATATACGGGCTCCCAGTCTCATCGTCTCCGCACCACAGAGGCAGACACACACAGCTCCAGCTCCGTCTCCATTTCTGAGAGCTCCAGTCGAGTGAGGAGAGGAGGAGGAGGTAGCCGAAGATGCCGATCCGCAACATCGCCGTCGGGAGCCACCAGGAGGTGTACCACCCGGGTGCCCTCAAGGCGGCCTTCGCCGAGTTCATCTCCACCCTCATCTTCGTCTTCGCCGGCCAGGGCTCCGGCATGGCCTTCAGTAAGTTGACAGCCTTTTCATCACCTTGTTAAATCAAGCACCTTGTCTTAATCGGCCTTGCTTGTCACTGCCACATCAAACACTGCAAGCCGTAGCAACTCGTAATTAAAGCATCAAAATACTACAAGACATATGGTGATATACTGATATGGAGAGAAAGTTTACGCAGATACAAAACCTTTTTTTCTCTCCGTCCTTTCAGGAGAGTTAAACAGACGGCGTGCTATGATGATAAGTTGAAAGAAATGATTTTGTTATAAGAAAAAGTCAAAAGTTATCGGGAAAAAAAGTGGTATAGCTTTTAGGTTGAATGATTGGGCCCAAATGACTGGTTTGCCCTTACTAGCTAAAGATTACGTGGACGGTGATCAGCAGCTTGTGTTCAGTGACTCTGTTTCTAGAGTTCTAGTCAGTGATGTGGAAGTCACACACACCATGTTCTTGTGTAAAGAGTAGAAGCAAAATCTTTCCAGGCAAAATAATACGGTTAATTATTATGCTAGTAGGAGCATAAAATGTTTCCAAACTCCATAGCTTAGCACTTGTTCAAACAGATTTTTAAGAACGAGATACTGATGGCTAAAATAGTTTGTTTAGAGTAATAATCAGTGACTTAGTTAAGAAAAAGAGTAATCTACTGACTAAAAAATTCCACAAAGATATTATGGTGATCTCTGAATTAATACTGTACTTGTTACGCCAATAATTGTACGTGCAACTGACCGTGCCACGCGTACGCAGGCAAGCTAACCGGCGGCGGGGCGACGACCCCCTCCGGCCTGATCGCCGCGGCGGTGGCCCACGCCTTCGCCCTGTTCGTGGCGGTGTCCGTCGGCGCCAACATCTCCGGCGGCCACGTGAACCCGGCCGTGACATTCGGCGCCTTCGTCGGCGGCAACATCACCCTGTTCCGCGGGCTCCTCTACTGGGTCGCCCAGCTCCTCGGCTCCACCGTGGCGTGCTTCCTCCTCCGCTTCTCCACCGGCGGGCTCGCCACCGGCACCTTCGGCCTGACCGGCGTCTCCGTGTGGGAGGCCCTGGTGCTGGAGATCGTCATGACCTTCGGCCTCGTCTACACCGTGTACGCCACCGCCGTGGACCCCAAGAAGGGCAGCCTCGGCACCATCGCCCCCATCGCCATCGGCTTCATCGTCGGCGCCAACATCCTGGTCGGCGGCGCGTTCGACGGCGCCTCCATGAACCCGGCCGTCTCCTTCGGCCCGGCCCTCGTCAGCTGGTCCTGGGAGTCCCAGTGGGTGTACTGGGTCGGCCCACTCATCGGCGGTGGCCTCGCCGGCGTCATCTACGAGGTCCTCTTCATCTCCCACACCCACGAGCAGCTCCCCACCACCGACTACTAAGCTCGCCGCCGCTCGCGCGCGCGCGCGCGCGCTCCACCCTCCTGTCCATGATCGCCTCGCGCGTCTCCTCCTCCGATCCAAACCCCGTTTAGTTTCTCGCGTCACGCGTGCATCGAACCCGTTTCATTTGCTTGGATGATCAGTCGTACGTTGAACGTACTGTAAGTGTGGACCTGGTGGGAACCCGTTGCTTTTGCTTCTGTAAAACTGTGCATGCATTTGCCCGAGTTTCTTTTCCAGTCAAAATTCGACCGCAATCCGCAACCAGTACCCACGTACGTACGGCCTCGTTTAATTTGCTTGTTTAGAAAAGTTTTTCAAGTTGATCGCAATTTCTTTTCAAATTAAACCGCCCCGAGAGGAAAGTACACAGCGTCGTCCCAGAGTTGCATCATGTCACTCTTACTCTCTCGGCGTGTCACGCAATAATGCAGCCGATCGAGCCGCGCGCGTGACGACGTGGGAGTGGGAGTGGGGGTGGGGAGGCAGGCCGTGCTGGAGCTGTCGGCCTGGACCTCGCGCGAGCGATCGATCGATCGCGCAGTCGCGCTGCACGACGAGCCGATCGCGACGGAGTCGAGACGCGCGCGCGCGCGCCATGTGCGTGTGGGGGAAGGCAGGAGGGTGCGGCGCGCGGCTCCGTTCCAAGAGGCGGGCACGGCGTGGACGGGCGCGTGGTGTAAATGGCGCCGTGGTCCAGCACGGTTCGCGTGTGGTTGGTTGGCTGGCGTGCTGTTTCTGGCCCGATTCGTCGGAGGGGCCACTCTTCGTCACGGACAAGCTGGCAGATATACTTGCCATGTCAGGACATGTCACTATGTTCATGCCTTATAAATATATTACTAAAAGGAACGAAAAGCGTTTCAGTAATTTTGTATTTCACTTCAATTCGATAGGAAGTTAACCTTGGCCTGTACGTGCTGAACGATGACAGAGTGGGGATTTTGATCGATCGAGAGTGGGGGGAATATCCAATTATGTCTATACGATGTGAACTTATCGATGCTTCTCATAGGAGCAGGTACAATAGCAGTCTATAAGTCATCTATAAATATATTTTAAATAGATAAGATATGAGAGAGAAGAGATGTGGTCTACTAATTTATAGCTATAGCTATATATATGACATGTGGGATCATGTACTAATATTTTGTAGGTAACTATTGTATGAATTGGCTATTAGGCCAATCTCAATGAGAGTTTTATGGGCAATAAATAGGGTGTCATGTAGACGTTTTTGATGATGTGGCAAAGTACTAATGAAGAGAGATGAAATGAGTTTCATGGGGATAAAAACTTCTATGCACTGTTACCTAGACAGTTTTTGTGTCTTGCATGTAACCTAGAAAACAACAATAGATAAAACTATGCATTGAGAGGGGTGTTTCATCATAGTTTCAAACTTTTTAGATGATATGTCACTCTAAGTAATCGCGTCCATAAAACTTGTATTGAGAATGGCTTTATATTGACTATGGACAAATCGGAAGAGTCTACGTGGCTTCAGCTACAAAGGTGTGTGACCGACACAGCCAGTTAAATACAAAATCGAACCGATCTACACCGTTACATCGTTTATGCTAAGTTATTAACACTATATACAGTCAGTACCATACCGTGTGTCGTTCTATGTTCAGTCCCAGTTACAGCTGGTAATTAAAAGCCAACACTGACACTGTAGAACAATGTGGTTAGGCTAGGCTGGGACGCGAGAGCAACTACTCCAAGCCCAAGAGAGTTATTCGTTGTGTACGTAGCTTTCAGCCCCATGATTTTTCAGTTTCTAGTTTTTGTCCGCCGTGTAACAACGTACCTACTACCAACAAAGGCGCAGGGGGCTGACGAGAGCCCGGGGACTATGCGTGTCGCTGGCAATGCGTCCAGAGGCCTCGTGCCTCTCCTGCCAGCCTGACGGACGGCCCACCACTAACTCTCAGACAGACCACGCCTACACATCACCTTCTCTTGTTGTCTTCATCTTCTCTCTCCCTGCAGTTTATACTTCTATTGATGACGATGCAAACAGGCACACCTGAGAAAAAAATGCAGCCAAACTATGGTGATGTTGACTGTCCGGTAAATGTATTCCGGAGTTTTTTTTTTCTCATTCACTTGGGTCTGCTGTAACTCAGATTTCAGGCAACCAGGCATGCTTGCCAGTGTTGTGAACTAGCGGTGCAAAGTCGCGAATCTTCAGAGAATGATCCTCTATGGCCATTCATGTTTAGATATTTTTAAGCCATTAAAGTGTAGATGGACCACATCAATCAATCATATGTTCTGTAGCTTAGCATCATCTTGTTTTAAGCCGTCGTCCTCGCTTAGTTCGTCTCTTGATTAGGACCCAACTAATGTGTTTGGTGCGGGCTAATATAGCTAAGAATCAAGAACATAAACTATCCTTACCCCGAGACAAATCGAAAAGATTATTAGTCTACACAAAGTTGGCGCAACAAAACCAAGAGCATGTGTTCGATGACAAGAATTGCTTGCACGATCCGCCGCTTTGGCCTCTGGAACCTACTGAATTGCCTCTCTTTCAGCTTTTGGTTGACGATATGTACGTGCAAGTAGCACCGACCGCCGTTGTCTCGACGTTAATTCGTGGCTGATGCTTCGCGATCGATAGGTGATCGACACGGATCTCATGGGAAGACACGTGTTGCTCACACTTCACCCTAGAGCAAGGATGCGCTAGGTAGTTAAATAATATTTTTTTATTCTTTACCAAATTTTACATAGAAAACAGCGATACCTCGTTAAAGATGAAAAATGCTCATAATTAAATATAGAGTCCCTTATTTTCTTTTTAGTATTTAGAATTAAATTTAGATTACTATGTATGTCTAAGTTTAAATTAGGAATGATGCTCATATGCTAAAAATAAATGAACTCTAACTAAAACTTTAACCGGGTTTGGGAACCCTCGTGCCCTATGTAGCTCCATCTCTGAAAACAATTATTAATAAATTAATCGAAGGTGAAAACAAAACTCAGTTCATTTAGAAGTAAGAACCAACCACGTGTTACCGATCGGCCAATCCATACCCATCTCTTGGTAAATCCAGAAAAAAGGAATTGTATTGTTGGTTGACTTGTCTTTAATGAACTTATTGCCAGATAATTACACACAACTAGTAAATGGTACTCGCCACTCGCCAGCAATCAATTCCGTCCATTGAAGTTACTACCACCAAGAATTTCAATCACTGGATGGGTTTAAATTTGTCATGTTTCCGAATATCGCGAAATGGAGCCGTACGCGCCATCCCTCTCGACCTGATTGCACGGTGATCCTGTCGCCTGTCGGTCTCGCCTGACGCCCACTCGCATCAAATGCCTGCGAGATAGAGAAGCGAGCGAGCGAGAGACAAGCTTTCTACTGCTGGTTATGGCGTACTGTTCATCGGATACCGTCTTCATCACATGACGTGCGCCCCCATACGGAGCTCTGCACCGCTGGATGGGTGGAGCCACCTGACGAAATTATCGGCGAAACCATGAGCGTGGCCGTGGCTGTGGCCCCATGGCGCTCGCGTTTAATTTGGCTCAATCCATCGGAGAAAGAGAGCAGAAATGTCGCCGTAATGTGGCTGCCTACTCCGGCGACCCGGTGGTTGATGCCCTGCGCTTGCACTGTCATCTAGGTCACTGTTCGTTTTGCCGGCACACATGTGATGGCGTTTTTTTCTCTCCTGTGCTTGAAACTACTTGTGGATTGCCATGGATGTAGCGCCTAGATTGGATCTTTCTTGTCCCTTCGGTTCTGGTTTTGGAGTATTCATCTCAGCATTCTTGATTGATTTTGCTAGCCTATCAAAAGCTGAATTGTGGCGGCACTACAATTAGGGCGGTAACATGTCGCTTGTCATTTGCCAACTCTGAACTCGCCGTACGGTTTGCCTATGCAATTATGCACGGACGACTGCGTTTGGACTAAACTGTAACCGCACATGCATCCTTCACCCAAACGAAAAAAATAAATAAAGCAGCGGATTATTCAGCTTAGTTCTTGACATGCCGTGATCTAAATCTGATTAGATTTTGGTCAGAATTGCACAAATGAAAGGTACGCACAACTGTGCCTTTTTTGATGGTATCCGTATCCCTATGAGAAGATCTGATCTGATCTGATCACGGATATATCAGGGGTCATCCTTTCCATGGCTACATGCATCACACAGTCACATGCATTCATCTCGGGAGCCCGATCTCATCAAGTCATCATGGCTGTCTCCCCAATGTTCACAAGGATCAGTCACTGACTCACTGCGAGCACAGTTGAATGAGAACAAAAGGTTCAATCAAATAACCAATGCACAAATTCAATCGCCTAGTGAGCAATGGGGATACAGCTTTCTTGAAAATGATATATAAACAGAATCTCCCAAGCACTCCATATCAATGACAATGGCATTGTAGGTCCAAGCATTGGCTCACTGCTGTGAGAAGTGGCATAATTAAACTGGTTCAGTTTGATAGTGTTACAGAGCTTCGCTGATGACAACTGGTACCTGCATGATAAGTTGATGACACAAAACAGAGACACATTCAGAAGACCAGAATTATGCACCAGATATACACTTCCACCATGCAAGACAAGTTGTCAGGATCCCATTACATGTACACTCCCACAAAGCAAGACTAGTTGACAGGATCCTGGTACATGCAGCACGCCAAACTGCTACCTGAAGGAAGTTAGAAGGGAGAAGCTTTTCTTTTGTACAAATCAATTCCCTGCGTTTGCACCAAAATCTTCGTGTGGTTATTTCCTTCTTAACTCGCATCAGCTACACCGACAGGCATTTAGGTACAACTCATTCACATCAGTACACAAGAACATGCTAGGTCTAAGCATCATTGGCTGGTTCCATACAGCAACTGGAACTACTGACAACATCCTCTGCCATTTTTTGCATTATTGTCATGCTTCTGTTTCAGAGAGTTCCTCTTGACAACTGAAGAACCTTCCTCCAAGAGACTTGGGACTTCGAGAATCTGCAGTAAGACAACAACACATGGTTTTTACAATTTGTCTAAACCAGACCAATGCAATATTGTATTACTATTAAGTGAATAATTTTATCAAGACAAAATCACACATTAAAGGTACTGACATAACCTAAAATCTTGTTTAAAACTGAATGGTTATAAATGTGTTTTTGGGTGAAAAGTAGTCCATTCAGTACGAGCTGAAAACACTCTCATCACACATCAGAAGGTACTAACACTGCCTATAATCGTATATCAAACTGCATGGATATACATGATCTTTTGCTGAAAAATATTTTCTTCAGTATGAGCTGGAAACAGTCTCACACTGACGCACAGAGATACTCTTTATCGTATATTTTGGTAAAAGCTCCAGTAAGATAAAAGTCACGAAATTCATGAACAATGCAAATTTAGGCTTACTTGAAACAAATCTGTTAGAAGAAAACAGCGCTAGCTGTACACTGAAGAATACATAGCTCATGCACAGATGCACTCATGTGCCCGAGCAGCATTTAAAAAGTGTCACATAAACATATCACATGCACCACCATGTGCAAACATCACATTACAAAGAAATAACTAGAGCATGAACTAATCATTTGACTGAGAAACCAATAAACAGGCCCAAGCATGCTCCTTGTTGGTGCCACAGGTGACATGCTGCCAATATAATGCAGGAACATATTCCATATGCCCAGGTTATAGCCATGATTCAATCAACAGAAGAACAGAATAAAACATACCCAATGATTATGCTTTAATAAATAAATCTTCTCAGTAATGAAGAGAAAAAGATGTATGTCCATACACCATAATAATGGAACATTTAAAAGCAAATGACTTGTTGATGTCTCTTTGGCTTGAATTTAGGTGCCTATTCTCATTTTTGTCCAAACTACAGAAAAAACTAGTTTTTCATACATACTCATTTTCTAAAGGAGTTGCAGGAGGATAAGGAAGAGAACCATGGGGTTCTCAAGGAGAAAGAAAAAACCAAAAAAAAAAAAGAGGGGGCGGGGGGGCTCCAGGGGTGCATAGCTATATATATACTCCTTAAAGTTGTGGTGGCAGTAAATCTACAGCCCCACCCACTCCAATTATAAAATTTTCAAATTACCCCTTGAACTTCTTAATATTAAGAAACAATCAAATCTAAATGGATAGCCACATATAAAATCAAATTAAGATGAATATTCCCTATAAAAAGAAAAACATGGGCAACACACTTCATACTTATTTTAGGCAATACTAGCATATTGCCCATGCGTTGCAATGAGATTTTATTAAAAAATATCATTAGCATGTTATGAAAGTAGAGTTCATAAAAGTGGTTTGATATATAGGTCTTAGCTATTTTTCCTTTTAAAAATAGGAGGTAGTTAGTGGTGGGGTAGGTGGCAGATTCACCACCACCACCACTCATTTTTATAGGAGTATAGATATAGATTATAATGCATTTTGTTTTATCCATAGCAAAACACGGGTATTTTACTACAATAAGGCAAGAAGCATGCTCACCAAACATGGCATATCAAGGATAATTAAGCACAAACTACCCTTGCTTTTTTGCAATTACAAGGAAGATGCATTCATGTACACAACACTACGCATGCAACACCGCACTCACACACCTGTAGATGTACCCCTAACAAGCTCAAATAGACAGCAACCAGCAGCTACTCCCTAGCCTCACTGAAGTTCTATTGAAAGTGCATATTTGGTTGGTAGTTGCATCCATTCAAGCATGATCAAAAGTAAAATAACCCAAAGAATGCCTCAGATCATTCTGCAAAAAAGGCACAACACACATGCTCCAGAACACTCGTATGGGGATGGTATTGTGACGGAGATAAAAAAAAAATGTTTCCTGAGACATGAATAAGCGCAGCCCAAAGCTCAAAAGGAAAGGCATCCTAACTGCATAGCTGTCTAAAACAGATATGCAAAATGATCTGATGACTTCAGGTCAGTTGAGTAGTTGACAGCCCCTTCTTGAAGGCCTAATGAACTTTTTCTATGGAAGAACGAGAAAGAAACGATAATCACTTAAAAAAATATTAATCCTCCAGAAAGGCAGAAACTACTTCCCATCTGCCAGGTTGTTTGAAAGACACACTACAAATGCATAACCAATGACTTCAATACACATTGATTGCTGCATTGACCAATAGAATAAATGACACAAGCAACACTATATGGACTCACAACACTGACAAGAATATCATCATGTGACCAAATAAACATATAAAGCTATGTTACCGTAGCAAGAGTCTTATATTAAGAAGACATCTGCATAACAGTTTACACATAACGAAATAGTGTTGTGTGCCAGAAGACTTCAAATCTAAATGTAAAGTCTGAACTCTGAAGAGCAATGCACTGTCATAATCAATATATGCTACCTACTAAAGATACGTTGAGATTTAGCTTCAACAATGCTACTGCATGGAGTTAGACAGTTTCAAAAGTACAGGTCAACCCGTTATGTGCCCATTAGTTCAAATGATCAAAACAATTTTAAGACTATGATGTTTAGTATATTTCTGCAAGTGTACCTTTAATGCAAGCTCTTCAAAACATTTCTCTACATTTTCTCTTGTTTTGGCACTGCTCTCAACGAAAAGACATCCACATTCCTGAGCAAAGGCAAGACCTTCTTCCCTTGTCACCATCCTTTCCTCATTCTGCAAAGTAGAATCATCAATATCAGAACTACACATGTCTGCTTCATCTTGGGTGCTAATTCCTATAAGAGCAATCACTCAACCATTACCAAACTAAACATGCTTCTTTGTTTGGATCCCATGGTATCTATAATAACTGTTTTATGCCATTGTTAACCTCAGTTATGTAATTACACCAGATGAAATCTATGATAAGGTGCTGAAGTGATACCATGATTTGTACAGAGAGTTACAGAAGTATCTCCAACATGTTATGAATGGACAAATAAATGCTTCAATTTTTGAAAGAGAAGTATCAATAGCAGCTAAAAGGGAACGATGTTCACACCAATTAGTGATTTGATTTAATAGGCAAAGAATGATACCTTGTCCACCTTGTTTCCAACAAGCATTTTGATGCACTCTTTGTTTGTTGAATGAATTTCGATTTCCTTGGACCATACATCAGCCAAATTTGTGAAACTTTCTCTCTTTGTGACATCATACACTAACAGAAGAAGATAGCATAAAGTTAAGCTCCCATGAATTAACCAGGAACACCTTGAACAGAATAAATGAACGATAGTGAGTGCACATATTATTCTTCCTAGACATTCGGTCGCAACAGGAAAAAAAAGTAACAGTTGTTAGTACAATGTCATACTCATTGTAAAGTTTCACCTCAGTGGGAAAAAAAAAGGAATCAGAACAAAATTTGACCAAGTAAAACAATGGAGCACCATGGTGTGGAAAGGAAACACCGCAAAGACCTAACATCATAGTCCATGTGAGCTGAGGTGTCCAAGACAAGTAAAACTAATATATGGAAGGATATTCTAGTCACTACATTGTTCAGGAATTACTACTGAACTATATTTTTTTTAAAAAAAACTGTATCAGAAGAATAATAGTGACAAACTGACCAGGCAACACCACATTGGAGCATGCACACAATATCAAGGTAAATATGAAAATGCATACATGAACACAAATGGAGCAATTTTTAGAGTTGATATGCCTTAACAGTGAGATTGGTATATAGTATGCATGGTAGATGCTTAGTGCATCTAATTGATGGTCTTGAACATAGGTTGCTAATAAAGTTACCTAGAATGATGCCATGAGCACCTCTGTAGTAAGAACTGGTGATTCCCCTAAACCTTTCCTGGCCAGCTGCAAGCAATAAAAAGCGAGTCAACAAACACTTTAAAAAATATTGGGAACACCATTAAATACTGTAAGTTGCAGGAGTAGTGAAGAACAGGACTGTGTCAACAAGTATTATGCAACAAGACCAATAAAACTTTATAGAATAAAACCATTTTTTTTCTTTGTACTAACACTACGTAGAATGCAGTGGCAATCGCCTTTTTAACAAGCCTTTTTTCTATGCGTACAAGAAAGCTGCCTTTGGGGAAAGGCAAGGGCAGCAGCTTTACAACATACCACCCAAATCAACATGTGAACATCATATTCACCCAAAAAAAAGGAAAAATTAACATACCAGTGTCCCATATTGTTAGCTTCAGTTTCTTCCCATTGACGGTGAGAAATTTGATTTTAAAATCAACCCCTGGGAAATTAATGTGAAAACAAAATAAGTTTATTGAATTAAATAACATGAAGTTATGGGTAGTACAATTAAAAGGTCACTCATACAGAACATGAGGGCATTTCCTGTGAAGTAATAAACCTCTACCTTATTTCAGGATGAGCACATAGAAGGTTTTGCCCTATTCACAATTCAGGTCCAGAAAATTTTCAAGCATGACTTTTGAATAATGACCTCATCACCATTGACAGTATGACTTAAAAAGTCAACCGTCTTGTGGGGAGTTTAGTATCAGGCCCCCGTTCTGTTTACTTATGTAATAGTCTGGTCATACAGACTAAGTGCTATCCATTCTTTTTTCCCGTTAAAGGTTGCTAAGAGATGAAGGTCGTTTGTCTCCGGTAGCTACTCACCTGCTGTATTGCTAAAACCACTGATCACTTCTTTTTACTGATTTTCTGATTTTTCACACAAAGGAGCAGACATACATGATGTGTGTTTAGTTGACGGTTTCACACCTAGACGGCATGATAAACCCAAACCTGCCCCCTTGTAATTAGGCTTGCCGCAAGAGAGGTCACTCTCAACTAGATCATCAATACAGATCGCAAACAAAAATCAGTAAGCAGTACTACGGACTAAGACTACATGGTATGTGAAACAACAGTAACACAGAGATGTTCACAGGGTGGTTATTCCAGCGTTTGGTGATCTCTCTACACCCAACAGAGAACTGTACAACCATCCGCGCATCTTTCGACCAAGGTACGTACGTATGTCGCGTCTATCAATAAACAGCAAACTAATAGTATCCAACAGGGACAAAAATTAATCGCCGGAGCTTTCCGTGATCGGGACAAGGCGCGGAAGCGGCCATACTCAGCACAAGAGGAGGAGTAGGAGGAGGAAGGATTCAACGAGATCCAGCGATGACGGATAGGGGGAAGCAGTACGTACGCACCTATGGTGGGCGCGATTTCGTCGTCGATGTGGGAGGCGGAGACGAAGCTGACGAGCAGGCTGCTCTTGCCGACGGCCGAGTCCCCGATGAGCAGGATCTTGAAGGAGCAGTCGTAGCTGCTCGCCGGCGACGAGGCCATGGATGGCAGCAGGGTCGCTCGCGCACGCGCGCGCTCAGGCTCGGATCGAATCGCGGCGGGCGGAGCAAAGCATCCGGGGGGGAGGGAATGCCGGCGGGTCGGGTTGGTGCGAGGCGAGGCGTGGAGGAGAGAGAGAGAGAGAGAGAGAGGAGTGGGAATAAAGCAGGCAGCGAGGGGGATGAAATGAATGATGGGGGAAAGGCGAGCGGAAGTCGAGAGCGAAACGGAACGACGGCGCGCGGATGCGTCAGGCAGACTGGACTTGTTTCAGTTGCGGTTGACGGCGGCCACTAGGGGACCGGGACCGGGGGGAGTACGTGGGCGAGAGCGGGCGCGCGCCGCAAGGCCAGGTGGCTCCGCGCCGCACCGCGCTGTCCCGCTCCCCGCGGGCCGCGTTGTCGCCGTCGTCGTCTCTCGTCTTGTGTGTGCGACCATGCGCATGCACTGTGCTGCTGTGGTGTTTGGGGCTGTTTTGAGAAATCGTGAAAAGGCTACGCGTGTTAGTTAATCCACTTGAACATTTATATATTAAATTTTGTAAAACTTTATATATATATATATATATATATATATGTATATATATATATTCTTTATTTCATATTATAATACTTTACGTATTAACCTAAATTATTAATAAATTTAGACATGTATCCAAAACTTATATATTGATACCCAGAATATCTATTAAAATGAAATAGGCCGTGTTTGGCCGGGCACAAGTTAATTAAGTTTCTCTCGTTTTTCGCGTGCGCACTTTTCGAACGGTTAAACGGTGTAATTTTTGTAAAAAATTCTATAGAAAAGTTATTTTAAAAATTATATTAATCTATTTTATTTTTTTAATAATTAATAATTAATTAATCATATACTAATCGATTACTATGTTTTTTTGTCAGGCATAAGTTATCTTATCTTCTATTGGCCGATTGCGGCCATAGATGGAGTAGATTTTACCTATCTAAATTTCATGTGTACAAATTTTATTTTTATGTACATGTTTTTTACCACGTATTTTATATACTATTAATTTTTTATGTACTCCATCCCATAATACTACAAATCTATACAGAATCTAGATATACCTTATTTTGATTCATTATACTATAACTTATATCCAATACTAGATTATTTTCTTGACGAATGGAGTATAAATTTTCTATATATAAATTTTTTTAGTATAAAGATAAAATTTTTATATACACAAACAAAAATTATAAAAAAAACTTACATGTATACACTTTCTTATATACTGTTTGTACGTACGGATTAATAGACGTGCGAATGTTCGCCCGTTACACCTGCCCTCATCGAGCGTTGCGCGGCGCGCACGTGTAACGCTTTCTCGGACCTGTCCAGTCCAGAGGTGCGAGGGATCGGTGCGCGTGGGATGGGTGCCGTGACAGTGCGGCGCTCGCGCGGGGGCGCGTCGTGTTGTGTGGACTGTGGTGGCGACCGGGCGGGTGAAGACGGAGGCGTACGCTCCACAACTCGAGCGTTGGATGTGACGCTTTTAGCCGTTTGCTGCCATGTCGCTGTGCTCGCGCACGAATTTTGGGTTCGACGGATGGGTGTTAATCGGGAAAATTTTTGAAAGAAGTATTATGTCAAATATTTGATAAAAATGTTTTTGATACGAATAAAAAAACGAATTTCACGGCTAGCCTGGAAACCACGAGATGAATCTTTTGAGTCTAATTGATCTATCATTAACACATGTTGGTTACTGTGGCACTTATGGGTAATCATGAACTAATTAAACTCCAAAGATTCGTCTCAAGATTTCTTTCTTAACTGTGCAATTAGTTTTTGGTTCATCTATATTTAATGTTTTATTTAGGTGTCCAAAAATTCGATGTGATGTTTTTGAAAAAAAATTAGAAACTAAACAAGGCCTTAGAGCATCTCCAGGTGATCATTCAAATCTCATCCTCCATATCCCCTTTTGGATGGTCATCCAAAAAATTTATCCCCTCTATATCTCCTTGCACTCCGATAGATCATCCATATTATTTTTTACTAATATATCTTAACTTCCCAAACATTTGTAATTTTTTTAATAAGTATAGCTGGTTATTTAGAATGTCTAGAAAATTAGTTTGAACCAGTGTATATTTTAGATTTGTACAGATTTTTGCAATGACTATATTTTAAATTTGTTGAATAATTTTTATGCAATGCTCTGTAAATAATATGCTTCCACTGACTTCTCTCGTCCTCTTTCTACTTCTCTTCCTTTCTCTCACATGCGTCGGCAGGGGAGAACTGCACAACCAGTGAGCTAGAGGGCAAGGGGCAGCGGGGCTGGCTTCCAGGGCTTTCTAGCAGCGGCGACGCAGAGGGCATGGCGGTGGGGACAGCATGCGGGGCGGGCGGTGGGGACGACATCCCGGGCGCGGTGGCGAGATGGCATCCGGGGCGCGACGGCGGTGATGGCATCCGGGGCGGCGGGGACAACATCCACAGCTGTGGGTGGCGTCTAGGCTACGACGGCGGCGAGGACAGCATCCACGGGCGCAGGGCAGCGTCTAGGGCGCGACGGCGGCGGGGACAACATCCACCGGCGTGGGGCGGTGTCTAACTCGCGTCGGCGGCGGCCTCGTCTCCCTGAAGGCATGCGGAGCTCGACGGAGATGCATCCGGATGCAGGCGCGAGTTCAATCTCGGAGACGACGGTTGGGGGATAGCGTGAGGAGAGAGGAAGTGCAAATTTGGCGTTTCTCTCTCTCTTTTGGCGGATGCGCTATTGGATGGAGGAAGGGATGCTGTATCTGCTAGAGGGTGTTTTTTTTCACTCCCGCATGCTATTTCGATTTGGCGTACATGATGTCGGCTCTTCTGGAGAAGCTCTTAGTTATCAAGTTCGTTGGCAGACGGAGACACTCCATCACGCCCTAGTCACATGTGCTTTTCTAAACATCCAAATGTTTACTACTACCTCCGTCCCTAAATATTTGACGCCGTTGACTTTTTTATATACGTTTGACCATTCGTCTTATTGAAAAAAATTATATAATTATTAATTATTTTTATATCATTTAATTTGTTATTAAATATATTTTTATGCATATATATAGGTTTACCTATTGCACAAAAGAATTGGAATAAGACGAATGATCAAACGTATATAAAAAAGTCAATGGTGTTAAACATTTAGGGACGGAGGGAGTACATCGAACGTGAGTTATTATATACTCGCCATATATTTTAGATATGATTGTTAAATTTTTCATACGTGTTTTTATCATTTTTTATTTAAAAAAGTATGTATTTAATATTAATTTTATTATTATATTTATTAATAAATGCATTAGATTGTATTTTATATTTTTACATATTTGTATAATGTTTTTAAAAAGATAATAGACAAATACGTGTCAAAATATTAATGATATTATCTACTGAGGGAGGGAGTAACAAACATAACACGATTGCTTCGAATGGTTATTTGCAATAGACGTAGTCGACGTCTCCCTTTGGGTCACGGGATGATGATGATGAAGATCAGTGTCACAGGGAGGATGATTTGTAAAGCGAACAAGGCACACGAGGCCTGATGATTAATCCGCTATTTCCCTATTTTCAGTCTTGTTAGTGTAAGGTTTAATCACGCCATGCCACTGAATGACAGCCATGTTTCAGAGTTCTTTTTTGTGCTGTTCCGAGAGTTCTTTTTCCTTTTGCGAGAGAAACTTCAGCTGTGGATGATCCAACCGTAGCGATGGCATAACCCTACCGGCGAAAGTAGTTAGTTGAAGAATATGGTTCGTCTCTACTATAAGGGTCCTTAACAGCACAATGGGCTAAGATACTTCTCGATTTCGTTAATACGTTTTTCAAGGTGTTAAACGTTAAAAACTTTATAAATAATATTATTTTTAACAAACAACTAAATATATTTTTTGATTTTATTAATTAATATTTAATTTATCGTATGTTAATCATGTTTATCATTTTATGTGCAGCTAATTAGCCAAAATTGGCAAATGAAAAGAATGCAGCCCAAGACGAAAGAAGCTAGTTTGAAATAGGCAAACTAAGCACCTCATTAGGGAATGATAAATCAAATATTAGCTATTGTAACTTTAAAAATAGATTAATATGATTTCTAAAACTACTTATAGATAGATTCTTTTTAATAAAAAGAATATCGTTTAGCAGTTTAAAACCGTGTTCACAGGAAACGGGTAGATTTTTCATTCATCACAAACAAATGCAGCCTCCTATCTGGTCAAAGGGAAAGGTCCAGAAATGCCTCGTTTGTGTGGATAGTGGCAGAAATAAAGGCCCATCAGATATCTTGGCTGAAATTGAACTCTAGATTCCAGCCCATAAACCTAAACAGACTGGGGTTCATGAAGGTAAAATTTGTTTGCATTTAGATGGACATTGAGCCTAATCACAACGACAACCGACCAACATGAACGTCAGGGAGGTAAAATGATAGCCCTCCGTAGCACAGCTCTTCTCAGCTCGAAAGAAGCTGTTTTCTTCCATGCAAACACAGCCTCCCTCAATTCACAGGTTACATCTTATTATGGAGCATCTGAGCATTTCAGAGTTCAGACTGCACAGACCATGGTTATGCTCTCACTGTTCTTCAGACTCTGGAGCATGCCGCCGGGTCGCCTCTGGTCTGCCGGGTGTTGTAAGAGCTGCATCCGGGGCACTTGTGTCCCAAGATGTGAAACTGCACGTTTGATGTCTTCCGGCAATCGTTGCAAAGGATCCATATCTGCATCCAAAATAACCAAAACATTTATTTGTTCAGCATATACTTACCTGGTTTAACTGAAGAACGAAAGTGACCGGATTCACATACCATCTTCTTCTGATAAATCGCTGGCATCGGTGATGCTGCAACCTGAGTGAAGAGTTATTTGGATGGTGTCTATATATGTATGTATATACATGGTCAGTGTCAATGAATAAGCTGTGCAACGGGAGAAGGAAACTGCACCTCTTGATCAAGCTTTTGCCATGCATGGGACATGTCACAAGCAGACCTCAGGCAGACTGGGCATGAAAACCTGGTGAAATGGTTCAGTGTTTGACACCGTATTCAGTAATCAGTGGGGACATGCCATGGTCTATAGGTGCATCTGCTATGTAAATCTTTTCTCTGATTACTTACTGTTTATGGGATCTTAACTCGTATAGGCATTCCAGATGAATCGTGTGTCCACAGTGCAGTGCACTGATGTCTTTTGTCGAGTCAAATAAATACTGGGACAGAAGCATGTAGGGGAATTTTTTTAGTAAATTCATAAAATTCAGAGTCAATGTTTTCTCTGAACAACAAATATTTACCTCGAAGCATACAGGGCAGTTGTGATGCATTGCTCTCTCCACACAACGATGAGAATCCTTCAGCACATAGCTATAGCAACATCCTGATAACCACCATATGTCAGCCCAGATCTTTACTGGCAACAAGAAAGTCACTGAGCCATAAACATACCACATTTGTCACAGTGAAAGAAATTCTCTGCACCACCAGTTCTGTAAAAGGTAATTATCAGATTTATCAAGGGCACATATTTCAGTACTTTGTCACATGAATGCAAATTTAGCGCAATTTACCTACATATGCCGCATCCATCACAATGAAATTGGTTCTTTGACAGCTGGAACAAGAGGAACGCCACACAAATTAGAGAAAAGAAAAGAAATGCCATCGAAATAATATTCAAGATATTAACTCTGTTTCATATTATAAGATTTTTTGGTCAAACCTAGATTCATATGGATACTAATGAATCTAGATACATATATAAACATATATGACCAAAACACCTTATAATATGAAATAGAGATAAGTACTATTTAATTTCATTAGCAGTACAAGGTTCAAATTTTTATATGCTTACATCATCATCATAAAAGTTGCATTTTGCACAGAAATATTTACCCAGGCATGCCCCGCAATTTGAGCAATCCTGTTGTACCTGCAAATCAGACGACACATGATTTTCATGTGATGGGCAATCTGACTACACCTGATAAACACTATTCCTACTTATAGGCAACTTACATCCTGTTCTTTGTTGCAAACAGAGCAGATAACCTGTGATACATAGGAAGGTAGAACAGTCTCAATAAGAGAGGAAGGTAGAACAGTCGTTATAAGATCACTATATGGCGGAGAAGGCTCATTATGATTAAACAACCAAAAGTGGCAAGAGGGAAGATAGTGACTTGTATCCATATCTACAAAAGAACAGACTTTGCCCGTTTCAACCAAACAAACATATTATGAAAATTGACAACTATTGGATTTACTCGAGCTGTCTTCTCTACTTTAATCCGTGCAGTTGTTTGTGGCCTGGTGACTTTTTTCACTGAATTTAAAACTAGAATCTATGAGCATATAGCGAGAAAAAAATTTAGATGATGATCTAGTGTGAACATTTTCAGAGAATGATCTAGTGCGATCACGCAACCAATCAATATTTGCAGTACGAAATTGGTTAATCCATTTAGTCTTTGAGTAACTTCGGAGACACCTGTTAGTCAAGCATCAACAACAGGAGTGTGTAGTTCATGGTATAATCTAATTTTTGCAACCGTGCTGTGCTGCTAATTATCCTGAGTTCTTGACTGATGGTGAACCATTCTTACAATGTTTCCTCCCTCTAACTATTTATCCATTTTCCTTATCATAACACCCTTAGCTTCATTACATACATCCTCTGATTTTTAATAGATGACACTATTGATTTTTTTTACGTGCTTGACCATTTGTTGAAAATTTTGTGCAAATATATAAAAAAAATTGTAAGCTATGCCTAAAATACATTTAATAATAAATCACATCACAATAAAATAAAATAAATAATAATAACATAATTTTTTAATAAAATAAATGATATCTAGAACTTAACGACATCATCTATTAAAGACCCGGAGGGAGTACTCAACATTGAGTGATGGAGGGCTAAACTATAATGTTGCACGGACACATTAAGTAGCTAAAAGATCAACAGAAACTCTAGCTAAGCACGTACAGTACTATCAAGGTCTGAGAAACTCATTATGGAACGGAAGCAGCAAGTAATCGATCATTTCCAAGAATAATGTGCAGCATAGACTACTAGTATCATGTCCAACACGACAGTTAGCATCAAATGCAGCAAAATATCAGATAAAGTAGTATTGATGGTGATACGCTGTAAAGAGGAACCAAGAAAACGAAGACAAGGACACCGACCAGCTTGATTTCATGGCGAGGGATCTCGTGGCGGTCGCTGATGCTGACCTCCAACGAGTCCTGTAACAGAGTAAGCCGAACAATAAAGCTATTATTCAGAGCATGTAAAACTAACTGTCCGGAGAAAACAGTGTGAAGTTGTGAACCTTCACTTCGTTGTGGCAGTGCCTGCAACCGAAGACCTCGCCGCAGCAGGGCGCCCTTATCTTGCATTTCCTCCTGTAATGCACACACCTGCCATATGGAAGAGGGAAAAAAAAAAGGAGAAACACGAGCGATCAGTAGGAAAAAGATCCGCTGCAGCTACAAGGAACGAAGACATGATGAACGGTTCTTACCCGTACTGCTCGATTGCCAGGTCCATCTCCATCTCTCGCAGCTTTACTCTACCTAATGATCAGCTGTATATGTAAATTCTTTAAGTACCTGAAGAGAAATCAAGAGGAGGAAGCAAGTCAACTAAAAAGAACTCAAAATTTCTTGCTCTACTTGCTCTGCCTCACTTCCCAGGATTTCACTTCTCCGTCTCACTCACTAATCAGGATTTCACCTCCGCGTCAGCTCGGCCGTCTCGCCGCCGGCCATCACCGACTTGACGACAAACCGAGAGAGGAACAGGAAAAAAAAGACACAAGAAACAGAGCCGCGTGGACGCGAGTCACGCGGCACCGTCCCACGCGCGGGCGCGTACCTGCGTGCGACGAGCACCGGCCACCCCCGACGATTGCGCGCCCACCCACGGGAGTCGCTGCAGCGGCAGCACGCGGCCGGCACCGAGTCGCGGTGCCACCCGAGTGCCTCTGCGCTCGATCGCGGCGTGGAGAAACGCACGGCACGCTCGGCGCACGGGCCGTGGGGGGCTATAAAACGAGGGTCGCGTAGCATTCGGTGGCGCTGGGTCTTTATGTGACGCAGTAAAATAAAACTTTTAGTGCGACGAACCAGGCCGCGCGTCACGCCGTCACCCACCCGCGTCCGCGTCCGCGTGCGCTAGCTAGCTGCCCCGCCCCATTCCTCCGAATTAAAACCTTTTGGTTGGATTGGCATGTTGGTGCGGCCGCTGTCTCGTCTCGTCTCTGCCGACTCTGCCCGTCGTCGCGTCGTGGGTCGTCGTGGAAGCCGACCGGGCGACGCTTGACGTGTGCTCAGTTCAGGGATGAGCGTCGGGCTGTAATCATCTCGATCTGATCATGGTTGAAACTCCTGTGGTCCGTGGCTGTTGCCGCATACGAAGGTAGGCTGCGTTTTCTCCCCAGACGAATATAAAAGATGAAAATTATTTAATTTTCAATAACTATTTAATATAATAAATGATGTAACCACGTGCCATAAAATCAAAAATCCACCTTTAAAAATATTATGATTCAGGTGGGGCTCTCACCCCCGTGATCCGTCAAAAATATCCACCTTTATTTTATAAGACGATGAACTTTTATATAAATACTTATTAAAAATATATCATTTATTAGTTCGAAAAACACAATCAAATCATAGAAACCAAGGATAATCGTGACAGAAAACTAGAAAAAAGACGCATCCGCAGTGGGTTCATCATAAAATCTGCTCGTCGATGCCTTTCAAAGAGGGAAAAGGAAAGCTGATCATTAATCGCTGGACCGTTACTGTATGTCAAGTTCCTGTGCCTGCTTGAATGCATTGTTTGCTGACGATCCGATCACCCTTATGGATTGGTTCAGACCTGAATGGTATTATGCGCACGCGATACATCGTACATCATACATCCTTTCCTCTCCTGTTCAGTGTTCTTGGCCAAAACAAAACCTGCATATCTACTGGAGAATGCCTCCATTATCTAAAAAAAATAATCTACTGGAGAATACCTAGTTGATTTCCTGCCCAGAGAAGCAACTGTTGCTTTCTCTGAACAGCAAGTGTGCGCCTTTCGTAAAGGCAGCTCCAACCATGCTAAAAAAAAAGCCCTAGTAAAAGCAGCTTCAGCCTTCAGCTCGACATGTCCCAAAGCCATTTGACCTGCAAACCAACTAATTTAAAATCTACCGTCAGATAGCATTACAGCATATCCAGCCTGAGAATGAACTCATGCCATCCGATTACATCTGACCAACTAGAATGATCATACCATTTGTTAATGCCGTTCTATGCAGATGGGTCAGGGTGAAAGGAATGCTCTGCCTGCTTGATATATGTTTTGACTGATCGGATCAAATAAAATTAGAAGAACAGGTACATATTCAGGTCCCAGTTGGTGCCGATGCGCTGTAAACAAGTGATGCGAGTTGCCGGGCGGCTTGCAGGTAACCATCAGCTAGCTAGCTCGATCGGTGCAGTTCATGCGATTGTGGAGCATTTTGCTGGTGTTCTTTGCGATGTATTGGAAGTGCGTCATGTCATGCGCCATGATTTTGTTTAATCTTGTGAGGTCGACTTGCAAGTTTCAACAAAGGGGTGTTTGCGACGGGGGGCTAAACTTTAAACTTTAGTCCCTTGTCCCATCGAATGTTTGGACACTTAGTATAAATAGTAAACGTAGACTATTAATAAAATTCATCCATAATCTTGGACTAATTCGCAAGACGAATCTATTAAGCCTAATTAATCTATAATTAGTCTATGTGATGCTATAGTAAACATGATCTAATTATGGATTAATTAGGCTTAAAAAATTCGTCTGGTAGATTACCACTTATTTATAAAATTAGTTTTTTTACTAGTTTATATTTAATACTTCAAATTAGTGTCCAAACATCCGATATGACGTAGGGCTAAAAAGTTTAGCCTCGTCTAAACAATCCTAAGAAAACCATACTTCGAATGATGCATTGTCCAGAAAAAGCTTAGAAGACCATACATGCGTCGTTTTCCACTGAACTGTATAGAGTACTGATTACTGTTACTCTCTCCCCTAGACGATATTTTTCTTTTTCACTATTGGCTCACTGTTTTGTTGTCATACTACAATCTCGAAGAAGCAACGAGCTGAGTCAACTTCTTTTTAGAATACCATGTTTTAATATTACGAAATGGAAGATGGATAGGCCCGTTGAATTCCTTATTCGTACTTGACGGTGCCATCTGGTCTAATCAGTACATGTAAAAGAATAATCAGTGTACGTAAAAAGAAAGTTACTGGCACATAATTAATTAAGTATTAGCTTTTTTAAATTTAAAAATAGATTAATCTGATTTTTTTAACAACTTTCATATAATTTTTTCTTTGATAAAACACACACTATTTAGCAGTTCAGGAAACATGTGTACGGAGAAAAAGAAAATGTTTCGTTCCAGATCAATTGCGAACGCGCCCTGTGAGGCCGCTAAAGAAATATCGGAGATTAATTTATAGGACCACAAAGCTATAGTAGAATTAAGACAGATGAGTGCAATAATGAAATGTGCTTGGCTGCTTGTTAGCACATTGAGCAGGTTTTAGCCCGTGGCGCATTTGGTTCTCTGACGCGCTCACTTCTTCTTAATTATCTGGCACCCAGTTCATATAGATCGTTTGTTGTTTGGGATTTTTTAAAAAACCTTATATGAATTTCATATCAAACGGGCTGTTCTATTTTCTTGTTGCACTCAACCAACTATTTCAAAATTTTTATGTATCTTTCACATAGTATTTTGAGAAGGCTTGACATATGACAATCCATTCACATATCTTTTTTTGCAAGGCTTGTGTTTGCTGTGCTCAAAGGAGACGCAGGCAACATAAATTGTGTTTAACCGATATAAATAACATTTTTATCAGATTTTTGTGAATAATGTCGCTAATAATTGCCCAAGTCGTCGACGAGAAAAAACAACTCTCCATTCCTGCCCATACGATCTCGAACGTCCATTTGCCATCCAACGTCAGGAGATAGTACTACACTAGTACTAGTTGCAGCTGAGCACTTGAGCCACCGGCTAGGTTTTCCTCTGCATCGAAGCCGCCGTCAAAACCATTTTCCTCTTCCGCTTTCGTCTCGACGCCGCGAGCCCAAACCCCTAAAAGCCCGAGACGCCGGAGAGCCTCCTCGCGGAGATGGCAGTTCCCGGCCGCCGCAATGACCTCGTGGACGACGGCGAGATCGACGAGGAGTTCGTGGCCCTCTCCGAGGACGAGGATAGGCCACTGCCTGAGCACCTCTTCGCCCTCGCCGACGCCGCCCAGTCCGGCAACGTCACTGCCCTCGTTACCGCGCTCGGTACCGGCTTGCTTGATTCTGCACACCCCCCTCTCTCCCGATCCTTGAATATTTTCTAGGGTTTTGTTGGATCATTTGGTTCGATTAGGGTACGCGTGTTGGGTAGGTTGGTGCTGGCCCTTGCTTCTGCTGTGCAATTCTAGATTTGCCCTTCCATGATTGTGGATCAGCTTGTGTAGTTGCTTGCAACCTGAACTTTCCATGATTTATGGCTTTGTGCATTGCAATGTATAAAACAAGGCTAATTTATATCCTTTTTTAGTCGAAATCTACAGTACCCTTTTGTAGGAAAACACGGTAAGCTTGTCAGCTGGCGATTCAAAAGTATAACTAAACCATGCACTTTGTGTTATCTGTAATTTCTGTATGTCTAGTTCTCTGTATTTGATCTACCTTGGCGTTGATGTGTAGCTGAGGAAGTGATGGGATATCGTTAGTCACAGAAATATGTTTATTAGTATTACAGTAAAGCAGATTTTCTATTGTTTAGATTATTTGAAAATAGCACAACATAATCTCTTTTGAAACGTCACCACAATTCCAAATGCTTTCTTTGCTCAATCCGCCCATGAAATTTGTAGGCTCAACACTAGTTTGTGAATCTATATGACCTTGTTATTTTTTCACCTGCATACTATATTACTATGTTCTTGCTTTGTCGATATGCTATTTGCTTGTCCATGAATCTATTAACCTTCATTGGATGGGCTTTATGTCTTTGTTTCAACACCAGTTTGTGTTTACCTTGGGTTCTTTTCATGATTTAATCTCTATTCTTCAGTTGTATATTCAGAGCAGTGAACTTTCTGGCTTACATAGGTTGTCCTTCTTTACCTTGTTTTTATTGATTCATCCGTCTGTGTTTTAAACTTACCAAGTTCAAGAGGAGTTGTTTCCCTCCCTTATTTTTCACGGAAACTGAACTGAAACAAAGCACTTACTAGTACTATTGATTGGGTAGAATTGAGTTGAGGTATTTTTGCCAATGCTTCATATTTTCCATTCTTTTAATCTTTTTGAGTTTAATCTTTTTGAGTGACGGCTTTGATAAACCCTGGTTTTTCCCAAGACAAACTAAAACAGAGCACCTACTATTGATTGGGTAGAAACTTCAGATACTGTTGCCAATGCTTTATATTTGCCATTCTTTTCTAGTGATGGCTTTAAGAAATCCTGTCCTTTTAGCATTCTTATGACAATGCAGTAAGCCTGTAATGATTACATATGTGTGATGCTTTCACCATGCTAACGGTCTCAGTATGTTGTGACAAATCCATTACATTTTTCAAAACTTCATAGAAAAAAGGATCCATTCTTAAGGTATCTATTTTTCTTCTGTTGGTGCATTGGAGAATTACTCGCAAGTGTAAGCTGCCACCAGGAAAAGCATTTGTACATATAGATGATAGTTGCAGACTTGTAGGTGGAGATCTTTCCTTAAATCCTATTGATATGTGTATACAGATAACTATGATGGCAAGGTTGATGATCCAATTGAAGATGGTGATACTCTGCTTCACATATCATGCTTATATGGCCATCTACCTTGTGTGCAGGTTCACATTGTTATACTGAATTATTTTTTCTCTCTATTGATTGTATCTAACTGTGGTTATCTTATCAGCTACTGTTGGAACGTGGAGCTAGCTTGGAATGCAAAGATGAAGAAGGAGCAATTCCTCTTCATGATGCTTGTGCTGGAGGTATTCATGTTTAACACTATGCATTGAGCTCTGGCTATTCTTGTCCCATTTGCTACAGCTTATATGTGCAGTTCATCAATTGAAACTTTCATGCAGGCTTTACTGAGATAGTCCGGTACATTCTGGACTTTGCTGCGAATATTGATGGCTGCTTAACAAGAATGCTCAACACTGTTGATTCTGAAGGCGACACTGTAAAGTTCCTTAAGCTTTCAGTATTACATGAACATTTTTTTCAACTAGATGCTATCTTCGTGATGTATAATTTTCTGCAATTACTCCCTGTAGCCACTCCATCATGCTGCCAGAGGGGAACATCTGGGTGTTGTGGAGCTCTTGCTTCGGGCTGGAGCGTGTCCCAAGAAGGAGAATACCTATGGCCAGGTCCCTGCCGACATGGCTGATCAAGGCACTGAAGTCTGGAAAAAGTTAACTGGCGACCAAGTTGAGGCCAGCACACATACGATCAACTAGTTGACGTATGGCAATGCTTACTTGAAATTGGTAAAATGAGTTACTGTCAAACTAAATATCTCTAGCCATTGGAACTCTACGTGGTGGTATGATATGCGGGAAACATAGGCAAACAATCTAAGGCCACCCTTTTGTTTTTGTAACAGAAAAAAAAAGGTAATACCAGACTCATACCATTTGGTTCTATCGTTTTATTTTGCATGTTTGTGCTTGCCTGATGTAAAGGAGTTTTGAAGAATCATTTCTTCCACAGTTTCATGACAACCTGGTCCTGGGACTATTAGTTATGTACTCAGGATAGGATGATAGTCGGTATGCCGCTGTCCCATACTACCATCCTCACCCATGACGTTTCACTGCAATATACTCGTAAGTAGGATTCACCAAACCGTTTGCCGAATCGATGTTGCCGCCTAGTGGTAGCATAATTATCGTGCGGTTGCCGTAAAAATCATAATAAATTTGGCCTTCAAAAAAATGAATTCAAAATCTGCGGCAAGGATAGTTTTGTCATGGTAACTGTTGCTCGTTGAACCGTAAACTGCCACAGTAACCGATGGTTTTGTGAACCCCATAACTCTTTGACTTCTCTTTTTTCTAGGATTCAATGACTTTGGTTGAGTTCTTTATTGATGACAGATAATTTTTTTTATTTTTTTCATAGCTATTGAATGGTATAAACAACGTAATTAACTAGTATCATAAAGTTAAAAATCTCTTTCAAAGATAATAAACTTTTATAAATAAACATACCATTCCGTCGTTCGGTAAACATACATATGAAAGGCAGCAAAAACACAACTTTATCGTTAAATAAATCAAATCATAACCGGTATAGATCTCATTAGTTATGAGGGTTGATACACGATTATAATAGTACATGTACGGTATGAAGAAAGCGTATTCCATAAATCTTATCCATTCGAAATTCTAGATATGTAGGTGCGCAATGTATAAGATATAATAAATATTTTACAAATTCAATCCCGAGTCGGAGTCCGACTCGTCCGGTGCAACGAGTTCGAGTCGGACTGACTGGCCCGTTCGTTCGATATAAAGCGAACGCCATCTCTTGCTTGCTTTGACATCGATCGCCTCGCTCTCCCTCCCGCTCCCAAGTCCTAACCATGGTGATGACGGTGCAGCGCCTTCCCCTCCCACCCGCCCTTCCTCAGCCCGGCCGCGGTAAACCCAGCCGCCGGAATATGCCGCCGGCGGTTTGCCGCTACTGGAAGGCCGGCAACTGCAACCGGCACACCTGCCCATTCCTCCACACCGACGTGCCTGATCACCCGGCGCCGCCGACCGTCGTCAACAAGCGCAACAACACATGGGTTAACCCGTCGCGCGTCGCGAATTCCGATGACAAGGGTAGGGTTCGCCCGGTTCAGCCGAAGAAGCGGCAGGCTGAGGAGCCGCCTGAGTCGCCTGCCAAGCGCCGCTGCGGCGTCCAGGGACCGGCCGGCGGCGCGTGGTGCGTCGGCGATGGGTTCTGCGGCGTCCAGCGGCTGAAGGGCCACGCCAAGGAGGTCACCGGCGTCGCGCTGCCGGAAGGTTCGGACAAGCTGTTCTCCGGCAGCCTGGACGGCACGGTGCGCGCCTGGGACTGCAACACCGGGGAGTGCGTCCACGTCGCGGAGATGCAAGAAGGGGAGGTTCGCAAGCTGATCGCCATGGGCCCGTGGGTCCTCGTCGGCGTGCGCGGCTTCGTCAGGGCGGTCCACCAGGGAACCGGCAAGGAGCTGCGGCTGCGTGGGCCCACGTCGCCGGTCACCGCCATGCTAGCCGAGGACGACATGCACCTCTTCGCCGGCGCGGAGGACGGCGCCGTTTACATGTGGAGGATGAACCAAGAACAGCAATCCTTCGACGAGGTCGCTGCGCTCACCGGCCACGACAAGGCCGTCGTGTCGCTCGCGCAGGGAAAGGGCGCGCTCTACTCCGGCTCCGCAGACGGCAGCATCCGGGTCTGGGACCTCGAGACCCACCGGTGCATCTACAGCTTCGCCGGCCACTCGTCGGCGGTCACCGCATTGCTCTGCTGGGAGCGGTTCCTCCTCTCCTCCTCCGACGATGGCACCGTGAAGGTCTGGCAGTCGAGGCCTGACCACGACGGCCTCGACCTCGAGGTGCACTACACCCACGAGGAGGACGAACGGGTCGTTTCCATCGACGGAACGTACGACGCCGACGAGAAGCCCGTGCTGCTGGTGTCGCGCGGCGACGGCGTTGTACGTGTCTACGATCTCCCGTCGATGAAGAAGAGAGGTGATATCCACTGCGACGGCGAGGTTAGGACGATGTCCGTCAGGTCGCACGGCGTCGTGTTCACCGGAGATGCTTCCGGCGAGGTCAGAGTGGTGAAGTGGACACCACTGGGTGCCGCAGCTGCTCAAGCCTGAACCAGTTTAGCGCACCTTGCATGCATGTAATTGTTGTTTTGATTTAAGAGAACCATCAGGCACTTTTGCTTGTGTTCTGTAATCCAATGTGTGGATAACATCGTAAGACAGAGCAATCGCTCGTCGGATTGTGAATAACAAGGGCATTCCTAACCCAATGGCTAGGATAGTGTTTATAACATTAAATAAGTTGTCATCTAGAATGAAAGATGATGTAGCGAGTGAATAAATGAGAAAAAAAATAAAATCATGTCTTATATGAGACATGTTTCTACACAACATCCAAGATATCATGTGAGATAAGTAGCATTAAATTGAAGTATGAAATAGTGGTGTTTGCATTGAAAGAGTAGTGTCTAGTACTAGTTTCTTGATGATGGAAAATTTATGGAAACTTATTTAAGTCTTTAAAAATCCTTTTTCTTGATACAAGACAATAAAACATCAAGTCATTCTTCTCCTATCACGCAAGTTGGTTTCTATTATATTGTAACCAAGAATGCCCTTTTAAAAGAAGTATTACTAACTTTATAAGATGGCATTTCAGAAAAGCATGCTTATGTTTTGATCATTTTAAGGCCAAACCACTAATATCATAATAAATTTGAAATTACCAATATCAGGAGGGGTCTAAAGGTGTGAAATAATACGGACTGTAGTTGTGTCGGCCGACGAGCGCATACTCGACATTATGCCTGCATGGAAGAAGTCTTAAATCTTAATTTTAGCAAAGTGGTTAGGATGGACCGGAGAGGTTCTTCGACCATAGTGGTTAGGATGAATGTGATTTCGTCCTGACGGGATAAGTCACGAAACGGATGATATCAATTGATATCATTTAGTACTAGATAATAAATATTACTTGGGCTGCGTTTGGCCAGCAAGGATAAGTTAACTTACTCTCATCGTTTTTCATGCGCACGCTTTCCAAAATTTTTTATAAAAAATTTTTATAGGAAAGTTGTTTTAAAAAATTAAATTAATCTATTTTATATTTTTTAATAATTAATAACTAATTAATTATATACTAATCTATTACTTATATTTTCCGTGCTAGGCAAGTCAACTTACCGCCCTGAACGCGGCCTTGGTAACATCCGGTAAAGAGGGCAGCGAAGTGTAGGTGAGGCACACGTTGGAGCGCACCAACAGAGGGAAGCACCGCGGGCAGAGATCGGCACAAACGACCTAGGAGAAAGCTTTCTAGTTCCATATAGCCTCCAGCTCCTCCTGGCTCAATTAGATCATCAGGAGTTGGGGCCATCGCCAAACTTGGGAGCAGACCGGAGGAGCACAGCACAAGCGCATGCTTCCGCCTCATATTTTCGCTATGCTTGTGTTTATAAATTACTCCTAACATTTAAATTTCTAACTTTAAATTTAGATTTGCTTTTTGAGTTTTTTAATCAAAGTTATTTTTCACCCTTGACTTTTCGATTGTTATCAACACATATATTACAGTTTTATTCATGAATTATTCTCATGTGCAAATATGTTATTTGATTATTCGTGAAATAAGAAAAAAGATTAGAGCAAGTATAATAGAAAGCTATAATCTGGCTAAATCCTTACATGGAGGAGAGAGAGGAAGTGGACTATAATCTTATAGCCAGCTTGGACACAAGAATCAAGAAACTATGTGAAAGAGACATATGAGTCTTACATTAATGATAAAAAACTAACTATATGAGTTAGCTAAGAGATGACTACAAAAGGCCTTATAGCTAACTTATTGGCTATATTATTAGTCTTACTCTTAGCACCTTGTTGCCCGTGGAGACATTGAGTGCGTGCCACCGCCGCTTTCCTCTGATGCTCCCGGAGAAGCGGAGAGTGCCGCCATTGCCCCCTCTCCGCGTGGATCAGGATGTGAAGCTGAGCGCCGCCCCACTGCGGACAGAAGGACATGGTCGCCATGTTCATAGATTTCCGCGGCTGTCTATCGTTGGGCCGGGGGGAAAGAAGGCAACCGTACGGCGTCGGGGGGTGGCTGAGAGGTTCTGCTGGGAGATCGACTGAGCCGGCGGCGGGTGAAGGAGTGCCGGCGCGCGACGCCGACGGACAAGAGGAGGGATTCGCGCGGCGGAGAGGGGCGGGATCGCGGTCGCGACGCGCGAAGGAGACGAGTTTAATAGCGGCCCATTTAAAACACGCATCTAGATTACGGCCCAAGAGAGCCAACGAAACAGATTTCCAGGGTCAACTCTTCGCCGGCGATTTCGCACGTATCATCTCGTAGTCGCAGTATATGTGATGCATTTGGTTAGTTTAATTTAACGACTCGTTGTGGCAATCGACTAGCAACTTTTGGCCTGCAACTAACTGGTTTTTATATTTTGGTTTCACATTAATTAATTAATTAATTCCTACCAGCATGTGGTGGCTGATGTGATCAGTGTCAGACAGTGTTATTATCTTGTAGTAGTTCGTACTTACTACCGAGTTTAGTATAAAAAAATAGTGCATGTGGTTGCCGCGACATACGAATATCCAGTTAGCCATAAATGCCAAATGGGTTCATGGGAGTCAATAGATAAAGAGAGCAAGGTTACAAGGGTTAGTTAGATGTTTCATGTGGGCGACTGAAAGCGATATCTATCTGAGCTAAAAGTATAGGTAACTGAACGATCAGTTCATCTATTTGGGACCACTAAAAAAAATTATCAAAGCAGATACGTGTGGCACTTGTTTCAAGTTCAGTTACATCAGTGGAGACATTGCTGTTGTCCAGTTGCTCATGGCGAGATACTGCACAACAAACAAAACCGGATTCTTGCACTGCCAGTTCCTTTTTTAGATGTTACTGATAGCTTTTATTTTACCTGTGCTGAAATTGGTTGCTTTACACTTCTACAGTGCAGTACTGTTTCTGTAATTCTCTACGTCACTTTCTAGTCTTACAGTTTTACTGAAACTCTGCAGGTTTATATGAAGCCTGATCAGTGATTACCTGCCGAGACAACACAGGCAGCACCTGGGCCTTTACTGGTGTACTTTCTCTTGCCGTTTGCTGAACTCCCATGAAGGAAATAGCTAAGATTAAATATCGACGGATTAACTGCTACTTTCTCCCGTTTTAAATGTTTAACTTCATTTATTTTTTTTGGGGGGGGGGAATTGCTTTACTTACCCTGTTTTAAGCATAGCTAACAAAATCACCATACTTTTTTTTTAATTTGCTCATTGTTTTCAAAAACGAACCATCCGTCTTATCCTATTCCGTTAATCCCTGCTAACGGTGTTAATAGAGCAAAAAAGTCACAAATGCCCTTACTTATTTGACCCCTGTTTATCATGTGAATTTGGATTGAATTTGTTCATTTGTAAATATGCGTATAAAATTAAATCATTTAAAATATATGTGATACCTTATATAGAAATTTGAATTACATTTGAGATATATTTCATACGTTTTGTGCAATGTTTGAAACCTATTAAATATATTTTAAATAATTTAAGTTTCTCTATAAGGTATCACATATATTTCAAACATTTTAATTTTGTGCACATATTTATAAATGAACAAATCATGCCTCAATTAACATAATAAAGCAGGGTCAAGAACATAAGTATCGCTTTTTTGCTATGTTCACACCGTTAACAAAGGTTAACGGAATAGGGTCAGATAACTCGTTCGTTTTTTAAAACGAGGGACAAATGAACAAAGAAAACATATTGGGTCATTTTGTTGTATAGGCTTTAAAACATGGTCAAGCGAGCAATTACCTCTTATTTCTTATATACATTTGACTATTTTTCCTATAAAATTATATATGCTAAAATATAGATCAACTTAAAGTACTTATAATGGTAAAACAAATTACATAACTGTGTATTTTTTTAATAAGATAAACGGTCATATATGTCTAGAGGTCAATAACATCAACATTAAAAACTAGATAGAGTAAAGACCATACTCTAGAAATATCATACAAGAAACTTTTATAAAACTCATTTACACGAAACACTTTTTTTGTTTTTTCCGTTCATTTGTGTTCGTAACATTCAAACATGGCCAAACTAGAAATAGCCACGAATAGACTCCCAACAATCCATAACCAGTTTTAGTTTAACAAAACGACCTTTACCCCCAAAACAACGGCGTGCCGTGCGCACGAGGTTGGCATTGAACTGTTATGAAAGACGGCCGGGCCAGGGCGGAAGAAGAGAAGCTGCCTGCCACTGGCCGGCCGCGGCCGTGAGGCCGTGACGCTGACCGGCGATCGATCGCGCCTTCGCGCCAACCAACCGGCCGCGAGCGATGGTGCCAACTGAAAAAATATACGCGCGTATCGTATCGGTCGCTTTGGTTTGGTGCAGACGCTATACTCCACGTGATGCGCCCTTCGTATTACATTATCACCCTCAACTAATTCCCAATGTACAGAGCCCTTTCGCCGTTGCAGAGTAATTAAAATATATTTAATAATAAATTTAATCATAGTAAAATAAATAATAATTATATATCTAATAAGATAAATAATTAAACATGTGTAAAAAAGTAATGGCTTTATCTATCAAAATACAGATCAAATACTTTTAGGTTAGTATAACATTTTTGTGAAAAAGCCCAGATAAAGCCTTTTATGTTGTTTTGACCGCCGAATGCACACGCGGAACAAAGAACAAGGCAGTCTTACCTTGAAGTTAAACCGGGCCCGCATGTCAGTGCGATGTACAACATTACTGCCAGGTGGGACCCACGTGCCTGCCTCCGCCGACCACGTGCCGCCCTCTCGCAGTAGCCTTTCCGTCGGACTCCAGTTTTTTTTTCCTTTCCAATTTTTCCATCGACTTTTTATTTTTTATATATATTTTGTTTTCTGGCTTGCTTTTATCGTTTATTATTCTCTCTACGATCTCGTCCTCTTCTCTTCCCCTTCGTTGGGTTTGATCCTTGGCATTCACCCACAACACAAGCCGAAGCCTACGGATTCCAATTCCCACTTGTTTCGGTCTCGCGCGTGCATGGAGCTCTCCGGCGAGCCCGCCTCGCCGGCTACGGCGCCGCCCGGGCAGCCGGAGGAGGCGGCGGAGTTGTCTGAGGGTGCAGTGGAGGAGGAGGAGTCGACTGCCACGGCGTCGCCGGTCGCCCGGCCCGAGAGCGAGGCCGCCACGGAGTCGTCTTCTTCGATGACGCTGGCCGGCGAAGAGGCGGCGGCCGCAGACGGGGAGGAAGTGGAGGCCTACGGGCCAGCGTCGGGGCTGTTGGGGGCGGGCGGGGATGAGTCGCCGTCGGTTTCTGAACCGCGAGAGGAGCCGGGAAGGGTGGATACGGGAAGTGCCGCATCGGCGGCGCCGTCGGTTTTGCGATCGGAGCAGCGTGCGAGGGGAGCGGAGGAGCTGGAGAATTCCATCGCCGCCCCGTCGAGGGGAGGATCGCCAGCGAGGGAGGAGGCGAAGTCGAGGTTCTCTTCCGCGCCGTCGTCTCCTGTTCTATCGGGCACGTCGAGCTCGTCGTCGCCGTTGTTACAGATCAAGCAGCAGGTGCGGCACGTGCGCACCGGCAGCTTCCAGCGGTTCCGGCAGCAGATGCAGCGGGCGTGGAAGTGGGGGCCAATAGGGAGTGGAGGAGGCGCCGAGAGGAGCCCCAGGGAGCAGCTGCTGAGGACGACAGTGAACATTGAGGCTATGGCTAATCAGAAGCGGCAGTGGTACCAAATCCACTCCAAGTCGCGGGTACAAAACTCTCCTGTTTCGTTCAATTATGTTTATGATATTTGTGAATTTTATTTGGAACTTCTGCTTAGGGGCGACTCGAAACTTATTTGAATGGATAACTGAGAACAAAAGTACAATCAGATAGCTTTAGTCTTTGAGGTCCAGTAGGAATGGCAGGTTCATGCTATCAGATAAAAAACAACAGCAGACAGTTTTATAAGGGAGTGCACATAACCTGTGTGCATCATTTGCATTAAGATATTTAAGGAAGGTTTACAGAACGCCAAGTGCCTTGGCAAAAGGATTAATCCATCAAGCTTGTTGTCGTGCCCTGGAAAAAAGAGTCTTGGAGTTTTACTCTACTTTCGGTTGGAATTTTAGAAGAAAAATCGAAGCTTAGTCTTTTGCTCTTCTTTACGGGTCTGATAAACTTTGTTATCTATTCCCCATGTATTGGGAGAGTCTTTTGTACTTGTGACTTGTTTGACTGTGCACACCCCACAAGGTGTGGAGGCTGGGTTTAATCTAATCCATTATCTAAAAAAAAGGATTAATCCATCTCTCACAACAGCAGCAGACAGTGAGCTCTAACACTTCGATCTCTACCTATTTCACCTTTTTGTTGTATGCATTTCAACAACGGGATCATTGCTCAACAAAATGGGCAAAATACTACTAAACCACAATGTTGCAATGTGATTTTTTCCCATACTTGTAGCGAAGTAGTTGATGCATTCTGATGTTCTGATGAGTCATAACTTGGTGAACTTGGTATTATTTGAAAATGTCATCCCCAGAGAGAATTCAAATGCCATAACACCTCTAATAGATTGATTGAAAAATATCAAATATGTACCTAGTACACAAGTACTAACCTAGCACAATATAGATTTACTTTTGTATTACAGTGCCCTTCTTTACGATGTTGCATTATTTTGGCTTGTATTCAACGGGAATTTTCTGTTGTTACTAAGCTGTTTGTTTACATTTTTCTTGGCAGGACCATAAACAATATAAGGAACCAACGACACTCTTTGAAAATTTTTTTGTAGTTGGACTTCATTCTTATGCAAATGTTGGAATAATTGAGGATGCATTTGCAAAGAAGAAAGCTTGGGAATCTAATGTAGAACATTTGGAGATTGTAGATCTTAGAAAAATTCAGTACCATGGACCTATACCGACCATGGAACCACAGGTATGCTTCTTTGAGAAAACACATGGAATTCTTCTGCTCGTACATGTGATTCTAGTCTCAGGGGCTCTGGAAACTTCTATCTTCTTTATACTGTCAAACTCCAAAATTCTGTCCTGATTTAGACTGTTGGGCCTGGCCTCTAGATTCAAGCCTCACTTGCTGCTTTTGAGAATAGTTTGTCTTCATTCATTATCCGTTATCTTTATTAAAAATTATCCGTTATCTTTATTAAAATATAATCAATCGAGAAATTTACTTGCAGATTCTTTTCAAGTATCCACCTGGAAAGAGAGCAGAAATTAGGGAGATTGATTTGCCCTCATTCTGTTTTCCTGAGGGTGTAAAGGTTAGTTAAGTTAGTTTTTTTTGTTTTGCTGAATGTATACTGCAGTTATTGGATTTCTAATGAAATTGCCCTTTGATTTTCTTAGTTGAGTAGAACTGTCTCGATGCAGAAATTTTACTTCTGGCATATGATGTTTTCTAAATAATTTAAATTTGAGTTAAGGCATCTATCATTCACGTGGGTGTTTGAACAATGATTCATGCATCATGATTCGTCTCTTCTTTCTTTCTTTTTTTTTGGATTTGAGCCTGTGGGTTGAATATTTTTTCCTGGAATAGGTCAATTGGTTGGACTGATATCTCGTGATCTTGTGTCTGCAAAAATTCTTTAGTATTATAGTTGAATCATGATTAGATAGAGTTGTTTCAATAAAGGTGGTCTGAAAGAAAGATTCAATTAAGGGTAACATGAAATTTGCTTGTACTACTTCTTTCTCAGAACCTGAGGAAGGTTCAGTTAAGAGTAACATGAAGTTTAGTTTGCTAGTTGTCCTTTCCTAGGACCTGAGGAATACTCGTTAGTGGTACACACTTCTTTCTGGCATAGGCTTTCCATTTTCTATCAAGTGCTATAAAGTATAAACTATAAACAAATGATTATCTGAACTTGTTTACTTGCTGATACCTTTTACAGTCCTGGGGCTTTGATTCCTTTCATGTGACTCAAAGATAACATTTAATTAAATTGTTTTGATATTTTCCCGTGGAGGATTGGGATTGAGTACTATTAAGTATTGCAAATGTTAATCAACCGAAAGTTTATTCTTTTCATTTCCCTTCTGTTTTTGTTGGGATATGTTCTGCTATAAATATATTGATTCCTTTTTATTTCAAATTTCCAGGCTCGCTTAATAGAGAGGACTCCATCAATGAGTGATCTGAATGAAGTGGTATTTGGGCAGGTTAGAACTAGTTGTAGCAGGATTCGGGAAGCCTCCTGTTATTTGCAGTTAACTGTTTTCTAATCTGTGAAAAAAGATATAACGATTGCTTAAATTTTGTTTTAAAACTTGCTGGTCAATGGATAATCAGGGGATGGTTGTCATATTCCACTGGAAATGTAATTACTCTTGTGGAGACTGCATTACTATTCCTACTTACTTCCACTTCTCTCATTCTTGACTTTAATGTGCTTTCCTTCAAAGTGTTCCATCTTGCTAACTTGTAGAACAAATTTTATATAGGAACATCTGTGTCGAGATGACCTGTCTTTTATTTTCTCCATGAAGGTTTGTTTATGTTCTTTTCAATATTCCTGGATTTTAGCATTTAGATCATTATCTATTACCGTTCTTATGGTTGATTGTTGTTCACAACACCAGGTGTCAGATAATGCACCACTATATGGTGTTTGTCTGCATGTCCAGGAAATAGTTCAGAGAGCACCAGGTATACTAGGCATGGTTTCACCACTAAACCCTACTTCCTACAAGCCAAGTCGTTTCTTGGTTTCTGCACCACGTTGTTACTGTTTACTTACAAAAGTACCCTTTTTTGAGCTGCATTATGAGATGCTAAACAGGTTGGTTATATTTACTTAGTTACAAGATTCCTTTGATTATCTGGCATGATAACATTTGTTATGTATAAAATGCCTAGTTGACACTTCCTCAATTTTCTACTAATCAAGTGAGCATATGGTGTCATTTATATGAACAGCATAATTGCTCAGGAGAGGCTTGACAGGATAACACAGTTTGCTAGTGAAATTGCTCTGGCAGAACCAGTCCCCCGTTCCGTGAAAGAGCATAATCAAATAAATGGGGATTATGAATCCCCAAATGGGCTTTCGTACAATGACTGGACAGAATATGCTGTCCCTGTCAATAGTATATCTGGTCTTGTCTCTTCATCAGGACTTCCATCAGAGGGAGACGTTGCTTCATATCTATTCAGGACTTGGGAGCCTAATTCTCCTGAAAGTATATCAGCTAGTGAGACTTCAGATTCTAGTTACATAAGAGAACTTGAGAAGGAAGGCAGACATAGCTTCCAACAATATGATGACTGTATATCAGAGAACTTGGAATCTCGTTGTGATAGCTTTGGAAGAGCAAGTTGTACTTACGAGAATGGACATACTTCCCCAGATCTTCTGTCGACACATTCACCTATCTCCAGAAGAATTGTGCGTGCACAGAGTATGGATTCTCTACACAGGTAACCCTGGTGATTAGAAAAAAAATCCTGCAGCTATTGAGTGCAAATTGTAGTAATTCGATCTGCTAGATGTCTGAATTCATGGGGTTATTCCTATGAAATCACTACTCTCTTCATCCCAAAATAAGTTCATCTTTCTAGTAATTTAAACTAGAAAGATGAAATTATTTTGGGATGGAGGAAGTATCTTTATGTTGGAATTCATATTATTTTTAGCTGTGATATGTCTAATGTTTTCATGCTATCTGCCTTACTCATTAAGCATGTTTGTGGTTTCTGACAGTTCAGTGAAAGGTGCTGGGTCAGATGAAGAAGAAGAAACAAGTGTAAAGCATGAATTTGTTGATGATGAAAAAGTTATGGGATGGGCTAAGGTTCGTCTGACATATTCAAGCTCCACAAAAGTCATCTGCTGGCTCTTGTTCTAACCATATACATTCTGTATTTTAGGCACACAACAATGAGCCTCTACAAATTGTTTGTGGCTACCATGCTCTTGATCTTCCACCTCGTGGTGGTGAGCTAGTTTTCCACCCCCTTGAACATCTACAACCTGTTAAATACTCCAGGCCTGTATTATCTTCTTTGGGGTTAGGAGACACAAATTTGGACAATGGTTTGACTACAATACAACAACCTGAGGTGAATGTGAGATCTTTACAGATCTGCTTTGTAGTGCTCGCATCCCTAAACATCAATTTTTTATTACTAGGTCAATGCCCGTTTGGCTGCTGCAGAAGAAGCTATTGCATTATCAATATGGACTACAGCTACAATTTGTCGTGCTTTGTCTCTCGAAAGTGTATGTTCTACGCTCTGTTCTAAGTTTTACTATGCAGTTTCTTTTGTTTGTGTAGAACTCCCACCAATTTTAAGACAGTCATCTTGTTACAGGGTAAACTCTTAGGCCGCGTTTGGCATAGGGGGAGGGAGGGGTTAGTTATCTGGCGCAGAAAACGTAGTAATGGATTAGTACATGATTAACTAATTATTAATTATTAAAAAAATATAAAATAGATTAATATGATTTTTAAAAGCAACTTTCCTATAGAAATTTTTTGCAAAAAATACACCGTTCAGTAGTTCAAGAAGCGTGCGCGCGAAAAATGAGAGAATCTGGGGTTAGATGGGAAGTTGCGGAACACGGCCTTAGCGGTAGGGATAATAATGAAGCTGTACCACTGTTAAATTTTCCTTTTCTGCAACATTCATTAATCAGTTTTGTTAAGTTTTCATGCTTGGCTCAGTGTGCATAAAGTCACTGATTGTTTTTTACTGCAGGTGCTAGAATTATTTGCTGGGGTACTGTTGGAGAAGCAAATTGTGGTAATATGCCCAAATCTGGTATGATGGTTAGCTTGAGCTTTGTAACTATGTATCCTTTCCTCTTATGCATGTTCCTACTCATTCCAACACCTTCCTTGAATGCTTAATTGCAGGGTGTACTGTCAGCAATTGTTCTGTCAGTTATACCGATGATAAGACCATTCCAGTGGCAAAGTTTACTACTTCCTGTAAGTTTTAAGTTTCTCTTCAATTCTTACTTTTAATACAATATATTGCTAAATTCAATTCTGTTTGGGTGGGACTATGGGAGCTTGGGATTTGATCTGACTGATTCTGCCTTTTTTGGTGGCTCAGTTTTGCTCCTTTTTTAATTTATTTTTATCATTCCTTATTTATTTCTGTAAGCATGAGGATCTTTCTTTCTTGCAACTGATTTTTTTCTAGTTCATATTTGAACTAGAAGAGTGCACTTATTTTGGAATGGAGATTGTACTGAAGATCAGAACAGATGCCTTTGGTGCTAAATATGAAGATAATAGCCATTACCTTTCTTTCTAGACTTCAACTTTTGTTTTGGAGAACATAAATTGGTAGCTGAAATAGACAACTAGTATGAAGATGGTATGGCCTTTGTTGAGTTGGTAGGTGTTTTGATGAAACCCGGGCTGTTCAGCTCAGTTTCATTGCACTTGCATCAACCTTGACTGCACTCCTAAACCGCTATGTACAACTCTAGTAAAAAAAAGTGAAAAATCGTGAATGGTGCAGATTTGAATGCAGTGTACGAAAAATCCATTCATAAGAGCATTATTTTAACTGTTGGACTGTCTTTTATCAATTTGCACCTGTCGCCCAACAGTAGGCATTTGCTTTCTCTAGAAAAGATATATTCATGTCTAGACATGCTTTGCTTTGAACATTGGACTAAGTCTAAAAGAGTGTGGTAGATCTGTAGCTCTTACATATGTTTCCCGTTCCTATTCTGCTCTGAGGTATAAACAACTGCTTTTCAGGTTCTGCCGAGAAAGTTGGTTGATTTTCTTGATGCCCCCGTCCCTTTCATTGTAAGTTCTGAATGTTCTTTAAAGCACACTTACTGGTCATGCTCTTTCAAGGAGTAGTCACTGACTGCAATTGCCAATTTATGTATTTTACCAATCTTAACCCTATTCTGATTGACTGTTCATGTTATCTGATAAATTATCTGTTCTGTCCTACAGGCTGGTGTCCAACATAAACCCCCTGATATTAAGATGAAAGCATCAAGTATTGTCAGAATAAATGTAGAGAAAGATCAGGCAAGTGTGTCATGTTTACTATGGGTTTAAACTATCTTGGGAATGAATGCTAAAATAACTTTTTTTTGTCAAAGTGAATAATTTACTTCATGCTCTATGCTAGCTGACCTGTGAGCATGTGAATTGAAAGGAAGTTATAAGTCAACATGATCAATAGAAGTGGGAATTGACTTCACCCACTACTGGCATTTCGATACACCCAAACAAGAATATCTAGTTTCATTCACATGCTGATTAAGAAACAAGAATATCTAGTTTCATTCACATGCTGATTAAGTGATTATCAAAGAACAAAGAATTCTGCATGAATCTATGAGACCAGGTGTCAAGGTTTATTCTTTCAGGCTGCGCATTATATGTCTAATTTTGCATCATGGCACTCCTGGCCTGTTCATGTCAATTTGGTGATATTTTACTGGGGGAAGCAAACATATGAGCTGCAGCCATTGCAGGATTAGTTTTGTAGCCACTAACTGTTAGTAATTTTACTGAAAATATTCAGGTGAAGGCATGCTCATTACCTCAACTTCCGTATTTCAAAGAGCTTGTTTCTGATCTCAGTCCAATTCATGCTAGACTTTCATGTGAGAATGCTTTGGCTAAGAGACATCCAATTTACAAATGCAATGAAGTTCAGGTAGTAATATTTCTAATATGTGAATGGGGATCTATCCTCTTTGGTGCCCATTCCCTCGAAATTTTGTTTTCCTTTGCAGATCTTGATCATTTAAAATTTCAGCCATCCTTCATGTTCGACTTTAAAGGATAAATATGTCTCAAAATATCACATGTATTACAACTAGTTTGGATTTCATTGCAGGCTGAGGCAGCCTGCCAGTTTTTGAACGTCATGAGAACTTACTTGGAATCACTTTGTTCTGACTTGCGCTCTCATACCATCACCAATGTACAGGCAAATAATGACAGGGTTAGCAATACAAACCCAGATATTTGCACTTCAATTGTTGAAAACAGTATAAATACAGTGAATGATATTTCTTCTATCCTATCAGGTTTCGTTGCTTCTGAAAGACAGCTTTATCGATTCATTCCCCTCAAAGGACCGACAATTTGTAAAGGTACTTGTCAGTTGAGTTCTTAAACAGTGGCATCCATCTTTGTCTATGCGAAACCATGTTCTTATGAAATTAGCAGAAATTTAAGCTGTTCATGGATCCCCACCCTTGGATGGTAAATCTGTTATGTACTTATAGGCATGCCAATCTTTTTCCCCATCATAGTTCCTGTTGATACGAGTTCATAAAAAGATGTGAATATTGTGTGCATTTTTAACTCTTTGGTATTACTAATGCTAGATCACTTCTAAAAGAAAATTTAGTTCATTGGGTAGGTCTTTTTAACCAGAAGGGTGGAGGGAGTATGACAAGTATCTTGGTGTATAGAATTTTCTTAATGAATGAAACTTGTTTTTTTCATTTAACCATCTTCCCATTTTCTTTTCCGTTAGTGTTATGTGTATAGAATTTGCATGGTGTATAGAATTTGCAAATTCTCATGATTTCAGTGTTTTGCAGCTTTTTGTGGAGACACAGATGTTCTCTGTTCTATCAGATTCTCGACTTTCAACATTCGAAAATGAACTGACATAAAAGGTTTGCTCCAGCCAGAGATCAAAGAATTCAAACATTGCTGGTTTGTCGTAAAGATTTCTTCTAGTGCATATCTTGTCATTTGAACGATCGGGAAATGGGAAGAAAAAGGCAAATCCGACCGAGCATTGAGGGGTTAGACTGTGCAGCCCCCAGAAGTTTCTATTCAATGCTGGAGACCTGGAGCTTCCGAAGAATGAATCGGGTAGTCTGGCTATGAAAATATGACGCAGATGCAGGCATGCAGCCCAGTCTTTTCAATGGGCACATGGCCTCCTAGTGGTATACATACGGGATGGAAAAGAGATATTTAAATGCTGTACTACAGTTTTGTTTTTGTTCATTGTCTTCTCTTTGCCATACAAATCAGCCAGTATATAGTGAAAGAGCCCTGTAAATAAATTGAGGTTATCCATTGTAGTTAGCATGTTGGATGTTAGAATGTTGGATGGATTTAATTTGGAGCAATTTTACTATCGTTGAGGAGGTACCAAGAGGTTTTTGTATCACTGTTTTCTATTATTTTCTATGTAAATTTGGTAAATGTTAGTAGGCATTAGAAGGTACCAAATTTTACTTCCTCATCAAGGATTGGAAAAAAAAACTCTTTAATTTAGGGTGAGTACTGCGTAAGAGCATGCATCGTTTCAATTTGCAAAAAAACAGTAACTCAATGAGCTAGCTCTGCAACAGGCATCGATCAATCCCAACTCAGCAAGTTCACAACAGTGGCGTGACCACCTGACGAAATGTAAGCACATCGTTGGAGCAGAACCAGCCAGCTTGGTGATCATTTCACCAATGATAGGTCTTTGCTCTTTAGCCCGATCACGAGTCACAACCGTGACGTGACTCAGCTTGAGCTGCATGCATGCTTATCACGCATCACCAGAGAGGACAGCCTGGTGATCATTAGAACATGATGACATGCCAAAACAACCTATCTTGGGAGTTGGGTCTAGCTTCTAACATCCAGACCCTCATCATGGCAGCAGCTGCTACTCCACTCCATTGCCTTGCGCAGCAAACTCCTCTCCTAACAAGAAAAAAAGAAGGTACGAACACCCCCATCTCTGACACCCTCCCTAAAACTGAGTCTTCCATACGCACAAGAAACCAACAGATTCCAACGTGCGTTTCATTGCAGCTTGCCATCTGATCTGCATGGATTGCCTGGAAGTGGATTTAGGAACATTTCTCCATCTATTCAAGTCATAGACTAAATTTTTTTAAAAAATAAGAAGATAAATTAGTTCTACCTTCATTTTATATTATAAGACTTTCTGTCATTGTCTAAATCATTCATTGATGAATATATATAATTTATATATATGTGTCTAGATTCATTAGCATCCATATGAATCGAGACAATACTAAAGTCTTACATTATAAAACGGAGGAAGTACAAGATATTTCTTTCACAAACGTGAAAATTCAAATACGACGCCTACAATTTATAACATAGATAACAAATTAAACTCTAAAAAATATATGTATATTTGTAGTTATATTTATTGTTTTTGTTATATTTATAAAAGTTATGTTTGAACTTGTATGCTCATATGCTTATAGAACGATATATCCTATATTAATTTACCTACCTATACTTTTGATAATTATTTAGGGGGTGATTGAAAAACCGAACGACATATTTGTAAACGAAAAATAATTTGTGAATAAAATTTTAATATATATATTTTTAGCGGTATACTTAGCAATCTTAAGGCTAAGGCTGAAAAATAAACTTCGATAATAAACCTCAAAATTAACTTCAAATTAAAGGTTAAAATTTTAAATTTTGGCTTATGAGCATAAGCAAAACCGAAAAGACGGGGTGTTAGATGATATGGAATAGACGAGATCACCTTTCTCAAGAATTTAGAATTGTTTCCGGAATTATCCAGCACTAACAAGCATCCGTACGTCGTACGAATCCACCGTACGTTGCATGGTTGCATCTGCGTTTCAAGCCTATAAATACCGTGCACCGCGCTCGCCAATGCAACGCACTCGCAACATTAAGTCAGTGATCATTTGTCATAATGGATCGCCGGGCTAGCATGTCTGGCCGGAGCGTCCGGGTCCAAATCCCGGACCAGCTGCCGACGCTGTTCGAGCCGCAGAAGGCCATAATGACGCCGCACAGCCGCGCGAGCGTCGACGACGAGGACGACGGCGACGCGGCGCAGCCGGAGAGGCGGCTCACGGTGCTGGCGCTCCAGCTCGCCGTGCTCGAGAAGGCGGCGAGCCGGCTCGGCACGCTGGGGTTCATCTGGGCGACGGTGGTGCTGCTCGGCGGCTTCGCCATCACGCTCGGCCGAACCGACTTCTGGTGCATCACCACGCTGCTGCTGGTGGAGGGCGCGCGCATCCTGGGCCGCAGCCACGAGCTGGAGTGGCAGCACGAGGCGGCGTCGCGGCCGCCGGTGTCGTGGGCGGTCGGCCGCGTCTTCTACTGGATGGAGCTGCTGTCCGCGTCGGTGTGCGTCGCGCTCTCGCTCGTCCGCCTCGTCCACCAGCGGTACGGCGGCAGCGCCGAGGCGCGGACCAACCGGAGCTCGGCGCTCGACATCTTCTACGGCCTCGCGCTCGCCGAGGGGCTGCTGTTCCTGGTCGAGAGGGCGCTGTGGCAATGGCGGGTGGGCCACCGCCGCCTGCTCGAGCGCGTCGCCAAGGAGTGCCACCTCGCCACCGCGTGCGGCGCGGTGGCCGTCCGCCGCTTCTTCTACGATTCCTACTCCCGGTGCCTCAACGGCAGCATCTTCGACGGCCTGCATATGGACCTCGTGTCCTACGCCGACGATCTGCTCACCGCCGGCTCCCACGACGAGCAGCGGCTCGGCGCCTTCGTCCTCGTCGCGCTTGTCGAGTCCGACCACTTCGCCGACTCCACGCTGCGCAGGATTGGCACGTCCGCGCCGACCACTGAGCGGCTCATCGAGATGCTCAGCTGGAATAACTCGTCGGAGAAGGGCGTCCGCCGGTCGGCCGCGGTGGTAGTCTCCATGCTCACCGAGGGGAAGCTCAACGCGCTCCGCGTGACCGGCATCCCCGGCGCCATCGAATCCGTCGCGTCGTTGCTGTACGCCGACCTCGACGAGCTCAACCTCCTCGGCCTCTCCATCCTCAACAAACTGGCACACGACCACGACATCTGCGACAAGATCGGCAAGACGAAGGGACTCCTCGACAAGATCATCTCCTACTCGAGCATCGCCAATGCATCTGCGACTGCGCGCACCGACACGAGGCTCATGGCGGTGAAGCAGTCGCTCCGCGTGGTGAAGAGGCTGGCCAGCATAACGGGCACCACCGGGAAGATTCTCCGGAGGGAGCTCTCCGACATCGTGTTCACGGTGAGCAACGTCAGGGATGTGCTGGAACAGCGCGACGGGAAGGCACGGACCGAGCTACACCAGCTAGCGATCGAGATTCTGACGAACCTCGCCATGGACGAGGAGGCGAGGGAGATGATCGGCAGGACAGGGGGCGTGGTGAGCGAGCTGGTAGCCATGTTCTTGCCGGCAACGGAGGCGGTCGGAGACAAGCCGGCTGACGCGGTCCGGGTGGAGGCCGGCGAGGCGCTGGCGATGCTGGCGCTTGACAGCAGGAGCAACTGCGGCGCGATCATAGTGGCTTGCGGTGGAGGCGTTGAGCGGCTCGTCGAGGCGCTGAGCGACCCCGTCGTCGTCGTCCGCGCGGCGAGGATCCTCCGCAATCTGTGCACCTACGCCGGCGAAGAGTGGCAGCTCCCGCTGAGAGGAATCATCGCCGGCGCCAACAAGGTGCTGAGAACCATCATGGCCGAGAAGGGCAAGGTGCTCAACATCTTCCTCGGCCTCGCGGCGCAGATGCTCCGGTTCATGGACCCGGGAGAGCTCCGCACGAGCCTCGCAGCGGCGAGCATCACGGAGGAGGCGCTGGCGAAGGCACTGGTGCAGGTCCTCAGGGAGTACAGCCGGCCGTCGATGGCGGTGCCGCGGATCCGCCGGTACGCCATCGAGCTCGCCGTCGCCATGATGCGGTCGGACGAGCGGTACGTGGCGCTGTTCGTCGAGCTGGGCCTGCAGGGCCAGCTGCGGCGCGTCGCGGCCACCACCTCCGAGCTCGAGTGCTTCAACGTGTTCTCCGGCAGCGTCGGGCTCAGCCGCCGCGGGGTCAGCGTCTGCGCCGACGTCGAGTCGGCACTGGAGTTGATGAGGCAGGCCTGAAGTTAACTGAAGCTATAGTTACCTGCGCGTGCCTGCTTAATCTAATTCGACTATATATATACTCGAATTAGATTATACTGCAGATTAAGTAAGAGGATCTGTTTGCGTTATTACATGAGTTGTTAATCTGTGATTCATTCATTTACCTCCAAAATGTGTTATCTGTTTATCGTGTTCAAAATTTGTGTATGAGTATATACATATTTGTTTGAAATAAGTGTATCTGTACTCTTTCTAAAAATGAGCATTGGACCACCCACCACCAACTTTCATCCTTTTTTAAAAAAAATGAAGAGGTCCGCATGTCAGTCATCATACACCAACTCTCTATTTTATACACAGAGAAAAAAATACTTTGAAGATGATTTATACATCAATAATAATAACATATTCAAAAGCTTTGATAATAATGGGTTAATGAATGTTTTCTTTAATTAAAATCCTATTACAACGCACGGACAATATGCTAGTCATAATAAGTAATTTAAGGTAAACACAATACTACCCTAAAGTTTTTCCCCTGAAACCAACTAGATATCAGGTACAGTGAGAAGCATGGTTACTTGGGAAGTTCTGGTAAAATAGGTTAATGTCATAGGTATATGATATCAGGAAACGTGACCATAATTGGGAAATTCTAGCAAATTAGGTTAATGTGATAGCTATAAGATAGAACAAAATGACAGGAATACCAAACCACAAAATGGGTAAACAAAGAAGCACCACAGCAAGAGGCAAACATAGATACTGGTAGTTTCCAGAAATACAATCATGTTCCATCAATCCCATATACATTGCTGCGAATAGAAGTTCTGGTAAGTCAATCTTTGTGCAAGAAACTTCGCAAGTTTCATAGCTGTAGGCCCAGGTCTAAGAATATCCGGGTTACCTGAAACAGAACATGGACTAGCATCCCCAACACCTATGCACCATCCCCCTGGGGCTGGTTCTCCTGGCTGCCGGTGTAAAATTTCGTCGTCGATGTGGTTAAGAACAGGATCGTCCTTAGAAAATCCTGTCCCAAAAGCTACGCCACTTTGAGTCATATTTTCTACATCATCCAGGGTCAGTAGAAGGGGCTCTTTTTTTGAATGTGAGTCCCATTTTGAATAGTGTAGGTCATGGTTAACAACAGTCCTGTTAAACTCGTGGGAGTTGCAAAGAACTGTCTGGAAATACTTCCGGTGTGGCAAGGGCATGTTAGTATAGTACATTAGCATGGTTCTTGGTAGATTGTCGGTACCAATGATACAGTACTCTGTAAATTTCCGAGAAAGGATAACAGATGAAGAACCTGCATGGGAACAATAGGTACAATTAAATGCTTCTTCAGTTTCATTATTCTAATCAATTAAATAGTTAGGTAAAAAGGCAATAAAATAAGGTGTAATCAAGGTGTAGAGTGAACTCAATGCCATTCTATAAATAAATGGATTCATTTTTTTTATTTTTTCCACCCTATTTCATGAATAAGACATTAGAATTCCACAAAGCTCTTGTTGAGCCTAGGCAGAGTTACATGCCATTGGAGTTGTCGATAGAAATGTCTATGTTTTACAGAGCATTAGGTACCAAACGGAATGGCTAAGTATAACGAGGCCAATAAAATGTCAACCAAAGCAACCAACCAAGAGAATTAGATAGTACACTGTTTATATGGATAGCCATAGGTTGTAATCTGATATTTTAAAACCATGCAACAATAACTAAAGAGGAAAGTAGGAAACTAGTCCATTAAACCTACATATGATAAAGATGTTTCACAATTTCCAGTCAACTGTATATTGCATCATCGTTAGCACTATAAACCATAGTATTATGTCCCATATCATTATGTAAAGATTTATGGGATGGTCTAATAAATTCTCAATAATGTTAACCGCTTACCTGTAAATAGTTTATATGCATTTGGCAGTTCGCGTTTTTGAGTGGCATAAAATATATCAGTCCTGGATGAGAGATATAAACCAGGATCAACAACTATCGGTCTTATCTGTCTTGACCTGCACAACCATACAATGTCAAGAACTTGCATTCCGAAGTTTGAATTAACACTGAAAATTTCAGAATGACGGGATGTCCTTACTCCCTCCAACCGATATAACTGGTATGCTGGATGAAGTTGAGATCCTTTGGTAGATATGATAAAACATGTAGGAGATCTGCCAACAATTTAAGGTTAGATCAAATAAGGAGTGCTATCCTCTATAGACGAGTAGCTTGTTTCATAAAATTTTCATAGCTTCCAAAGCAATGAACTGGTAAAAGCACAACATAGAGGTATCCATGACCATTTTGTTCTACCATTACATAGTAAAATTTCTGAAGGGCACAAGTTTATTCAAGTCTCTTTAGGAAGAGTACAGCAAGTGGACTTTGAATTCAATAAACAAGTACATTTAACATGAAGCACATTGAAGAAACTCTAACAGCCAAGCTCAATCAAAAATAATTCTCCATGCTGTTATAATGCAAAGCATTCACTGAATTAGATCACATCGTCATGAATTTCTGTTGAAGTAAGATCAGATCAGCATGCGAAGCGTGCACTATTTAACCCAAGAGATTTTTAAAACAACCAAGGCCATACGGTTTGTAGGGCGGGAAAGCAAAAATCATTAGAAAGATCAAAGGCTTGTCACGTCACCAAAATAATGCCAGTCCATTTCAAACCTCAAAAGAATAGGCTTCAGTGTAGAAAACCAAGTTCCATACGATTCTTGCATAAAAAGGATATTGTTTTTTGTATATAGAATACTGTAAGAAATATATAGTGATCTATCAATCAGGAATGTATTCCATGGAATGCCACGAATACAAATGTACTACTTTTCATAGATGATAATGGGATTTTAATCCCTTCAATATACCAACTACTTAACCATTCCAATGCATTGAAGATGGTCTTCAGAGTTCAGAGAGAATTTATTTTTCTATCAGTAACCTGATTAGTCATTGATTCACATAGACCTTTCTACATTAAAATACCCCACTTCCTACAAACAATAACAATAACAATTTATTGCGAAAAAATAGCAGGATTAATACTCTAAAATCGAATGTTTTAGATCCAGCCCGAACACCACAACGACGATAGAAACTTCTCACATACACAAAGGTGCCCAAAAAGGTGGAAAGAGGAATCACCGTCCGGAGTGACGAGCGGGTAGTCACCAGCGTCGAGGTGCACAAACCAGTCCCAGTCCTGGCCTACCCGCAGCAGCAAGGCCGCGCCGTGCAGGGTGGCGGCGAGCGTGGACGCGCCATGGGGGTTGGCGAACCCGGGGTCGCCGACGACGTGGACATTGGCGCGCCCAGGGCCAGCCCGCGCCTCGCGGGCGAGCCGCGCTCGTTCCCCCGCGGACGCGGCGCGGTCGAGGAGGAGGAGGTAGAGGTTGCGGGGGTGGTAGGCGGCGAGGAGCAGCCGGAGGAGGCGGTCGGCGTCGCCCACCGAGCCGGTGAGGAGGAATGCGAGGGAGGGCGGGGTCGGCCCAGAGGAGGAGGCGTCGACGGGGAGCGGGATGTGGTCGGGCGTGGCCGGCAGCGGCGGCGAGGACGAAGGAGGAGCAGAGGAGGAGAGGAGGTGGAGGAGCAGCAGGAGCAGGAGCGAGGCGAGCAGGAGGCAGGGGAGCGGGCGGGAGTCCTTGGGGAAGACGGCGGGCGGCAGGGCGGCGGTCGCGGCCGGCCCGGCGAGCGCGGGGGGTTGCATGGGCGATTGGATTTTTTGGCGGTGGTGGTGCAGCCGCGGCGCGGATCGGGGGCGGAGAGGCGTGGAAAGAGGAAAGGTTTTTTCTCTTCCGTGTTTGGTGCACCGGCGTGTCTGATGAGCCAGGGTCCGGTCTGGTCAAGGTGACTTTGAGTTCACTCCATTGAAAATATAGGGTCGATTGTTTTGCCTTTTGTATGATTCGGGTGTATGAGCAGAAATTGTGGATTAGGGGGTGTTTAGTGGGTAAAATAAAAACTTTATAATGTCATATTACACGTTTAATCGGACGTCGGAAGGGGTATTCGGACACGAATGGAAAAACGAATTTCACGGTTAGCCTGTAAACCGCGAGACGAATCTTTTGAGCATAATTAATCCGTCAGTAGCGCATGTGGGTTACTGTAACACTTATGGTTAATCACGTACTAACTAGGCTCAAAAGATCCGTCTCATGATTTCTCACATAACTGTGCAATTAGTTTTTCGTTTTATCTATATTTAATACTATATTTAGGTGTCTAAAGATTCGATGTGATGTTTTGGATGAAAATTTTTAGGAACTAAATAACCCCTTAATTTGGCTAATTGTCCTAACCAAGATTGATTATTGGGTTAGACCAATTATTTTATTCAAAGTTTTGTTCTCAAATTCTATACGAGGGGTTTGCGATCGTCGTACGTATCCTACTTACACCTTATGACAAAAAAGTTTGATTTAGAGAGAAGAAGCAGGGTAAATTAGAAAAATACCATTTGATTCGTCAACTTTTTTTTAAAAAAAAACAAAGTTTACCTTTTTGAGTTTTAGTGAAAAAACAAAAATTGCAATCACTGTCAGGAAAAAGATCAAATGGTATATTGACAAATAAAAAATAATTTATGAGTTAAATATATATATATATATATATATTGATTTAAAAGACAAGGCTAAAAAATAAACCACTATAAAACTATAAAATCAATTTCAATGCTAAGGTTGAAAATTCAGTTGAGACTGATACTCACTTAAATTTATTTGTTTCATCTATTCATTCATATTTGTAATTTTAGTGCGATGAGTTTCTTTTAATAGTTCATTTCAGGTACTTCTATATTTGATGTGTTTACTTGGCAGTATTAGATTAGAATTGAATCGTTACTGTCTTTCGTTTGCCCTTAATAATGTTTTGGGGCAATTACATTTTCCCGTTTAATTGTTCATTTTATGTTCGACGAATCTCTATTTTACGTGGATTACTAACTCTTCTAAGCTATGGTGTAATTTTGTTTATATTGGGACCAAAAGTTTGCCTCCGTGCTCACCGGCGAACGCGCCCGCAATCTACCACAGAAAACCTACATCCACTGCGCTTCATCCGGGTACCCGAGCCACCGAAAACACAATCATGTCCCGTTTCTTTCCTGCGATCTGGTGGCACGCAAGTACACAACCCAAACAAACGATTTGATTTGGGCGGTGCGACGATTGCTCTCCTCTCCGCGACTCCACCACCACGTGCTCCGCGGCCATACCGCCACTCCTGCCGGCTGCCGCCATAAAGATCTCTCTCTCGCCTGATGCCGCGCCCCTACCGCGACGAAATGTCAGGGCCGTGCCCCGCGCGCGGCGACGACTACACACACCAGCTCAACGCAAGGCCACCACCAGCCAGTCCCCCCCATCTCTCACCAGTGCCACGAGTTGTTGTACCCGGACCACGTACCTCTCATCGAACCGCTCGTCGACACCATGTGAGGATGGATGCTCCGGTCTCGCTCTCACCGTCGTTTTCGTTCGTTCAATCAACCAGGTCAGGTAGAATAGAGTGGAGTGGATGAGTCGCTTGCCATGGTAACGCCGTCTGCAGTAGCGTCACCGAGGAGAAGGTGCCCATGCCGACGACACGATGCGACAAGCGGCACAGCGCCACTGTGCCTCGACGGGTGATAAGTACAGTGCCCTTTTCGTTTCTTGCCGGTGCCTCACAGATGGAGTAGTAGTGGATGGAAGGATGTTCCAAGTGCCAGTACTTCACTTCCACCACCAGCCTGATGAAGAAGAAATGAAAAACTAAAGACGTCAAAGTCGTTTGCACCAGCAAGGCTGCTGCAGCTGATTGCCCGGCCGGTGATAGCATAGCATAGCATACACACGTCGCATTCAGACATTCAGACAGAGTTGCTGCCTGTTGATCGATAAGCAAAACACAGCTCTTCCACCGATTGCTTTGTTACACCACCAAGGTTGACATGGTTGCAGGAAAGATTTGAGCATGATGAGGCTGTTTTGATGTCTATCTTTCCTTGCCAAGAACTAAGATTTTGGCAGATGTTCTTAAACCTCTACTAATCCTAATGTCCTACAAAATGGAAAATTGAAAAGAAATGGAAAAGGAGATAAAGGAGATGGCACGCTAATCGTCCCCATCCTCCGTCGCCGCCGGGAGGAAGCAAACGACGGTTTTGTTCCATCACTTGTTGCCCTTGCCGGCGGAACGCGCCGCCGCCCGCTCGGCGCGGCGCGCCTTGGCGTTGACGCGGATGGCGGCCGAGGCGTCCTCCTCGCTCTCGCGGCGCATCTCCATGACGCGGCGGTGGGAGTTGGAGTGCAGCAGCGGGGAGAAGGTGGGGCTGTTCGCCGGGCGGTACTCCGGGAACAGGCGCCCGGACTTGAACCGCACGCCGCACGCGTTGCACAGCGTGCGGGGCCCGTCCGGCCCCAGCCGCCACTGCGGCGTGTCCTCCACGGCGCAGTGGGTGCACCGCCGCCGAGGCGCCGCCGCGTCCGCCGCCGGCGCCGGCGCCGGCGCCAGACGCGGGCGCGACAGCAGGGGCGGCGGGAGGCTCCACGGCGCCGTCACCCGCCGGCGCCGCCGCAAACCCTTGGTCCTCGGCCCCACCGCGGCGCGCGCCGGCGCCGCCGCAGCCGCCTCCACCTCCGCCGCCATGGTGTCAACCGACGGGAACGCGTCCTTGTTCGAAAGCCACTCCAGCTCCTCCTCCTCCTCCCCCTCCCCCTGCCCCCCTCCTCCTACCATCGCCGCATCCAAACCCTGCAAGAACCACACAAAAAATCAAAACTTCCAGCCATACGGCAACCCAGCACCTCCCTCCGCCATGGACACTGGGATTGGAAAGGAAAACATACCGTGTGGTCAAAGAAGCCGTTCAAGCTGGCGCCCGCGTCGCCGGTCAGCTCCCCGGCCAGCGCCGCCGCGTCCTTATCACCAACCATGTCCGCCGCCGCCGCCGTCACGACCCAGGGATAAAGAAATGGAATTTTTATTCGATTTTTCCTGGCACCTCTATTTGATCCCCTGACCTTTTTATCATCAACCCTTTTACCCCTTTTTGTTTGGGGTTTTTTGCTTCGGTTTGCAAGTTAAAGCAAGAGATTTTTGTCTGGGTTCTTGCGATGATGCGAGAAATCCATAGGTTTTAACGATGGTAATAACCCCATGGCGTTCACGTGGGGGTGGGGTGGCTCTTAAGTTTTTGGCCTCTGGACGATTTGGATGTATTAGCATCTCACTTAGCACGCCCCCTGCTGGGTTAACCAGGACCTTCCATTAGGGTTTGCTTAAGGTTTAAGCAGTGGAAACACATCCCAAAAGGCCAAAACAAGAACTGAATGAATGGAGACGAGACGAGGCTACCATTTCCATTCCTTTTTTTTGTATCCTATTTTGGACGCAGCGGGGTGCATGCGTTTCGTGATATATCTGGTCTACAGGGAGTTTCTTGCTGTGATTGAACTGTACTCTATCTTCCCGTTGTTCTTTTAGTTTCTTTTTCTGGGGAAGCTTGATAGTATAGACAAAGTTTGTTGGTGCTACAACCTTTTGTAACTCAAGTTAGACGGAGAGAGTAAGAGGTATCCAAAAATACATCAATAGGTTATGTAAAAATAATGGGTTCTCGTAGGGAGGGAAAAGTGTGTTAGCGGGAAAATATTTACGACTAATTGATAGCAGTCACCCCTTTATTCGATCATTTAAGATAGTCATCTTATAACAAAGAAGTATGGCGGGAATACTAAACATAAAGATTTGTGCGAGTAACTGGTCAATTAGGACGTTAAGGGAAACTCATGTAGCTTTAAAAGTATGCCAACAAGAGGTAGCTACGGTTTGTCGTATATGTGTCCGAAATAATACGACATTTATCACCTCTTCTCCGGTCGATATATCCAGATAATATGTGACAAATTTTACCTTTTGTGCGTTGAAATTACTTTTGTCGTGTGTGTGAGAACGGTGTGCTATATTTTATTTATGGGAAAAGCTAGCTACCCTGTATCGTCCATGTCATTGGGGCAGTATCTCTCGTGTACGATATGCTATACTAAGGTGTACGCAAAAAGTTATAGTCATTCTTTTATATTTTTTAATTTATATTTTTATTAAAATTGAGATATTTCTAATGTATCATTTATATTTTAAAGCAACATTCGTGTACAGATGAGCATTGTCGGTACATATTAGTCGATAGAGCATCATCTGATATCACCATAGTATCAGTTAGATACCAGCACGATATTGGATTTGATATTGTATCATATTCGTTATCTTGTAGGAATCATCCCGTTATAGAATGAGATATCATATAATAATAACCCTCTTTATTTATAAATAAATTCTTAAACCAAACATATGGACAAACTTTTAGCAGGTGTGCTTTAAAAGTGTAAATTTGTATTTCTAAATAGTCGAAATATGGTAGCAAATTATTCAAACCTTCGAATAATGACATGGTTTTTCGTTCAAAATGCATCCATGTTCTCTCACCAATGGATCTAGTCATCGGTAACGGTACCATAGTTTACAATCCACCATTGCTGACTTTGAGTTTGTTTAGATAATGACTAACTTTGTTTCGTAATGTAAGATTAATATATATACAAATAACATATATCGATCATGTGATATATCTAATCTTAGAAAAAATGTGGCTAGTAAATAGTTGCAGCTCCATCTTTTCACGTATGCTTATGTCTATAAACCAAATTTAAATTTCTAACCTTAAGAGTAGATTTTGGGTTTTTCTCATCGTAGTTGATTTTTTAGCCTTGGATTTAAGAACATGTATATAAAAATTTTATTGATAAATTATTTTAAAGTTATAAATATGTTGTTTGATTTTTTTCATAAATAAGTCAAATGATCTCCCTCTTGGCCACTGTACAAATGTAGACCCATATAAATAAAAATTTTGATGAGCTATAAATATGATAATAAATAAAACAGTCCATAATAAATAAAACAGTCGTCTAACATACCTACAGCGTTCTAAATATAATATGGCAATAGAATTATAAGAGACATCAACCAAACACCAAAGACATCTTTAGCGATGAAATGGAAAACCCACGGCTATGAGCCGCTTTCAAACTCTACGGCTGAACCTGCATAACGTGAACAGAAGCCAGCCACGCAGAAATCAGCGTGCATATGGTCCTAGCCCGTTAATCTGTATCCAATTCCAAGCACTCACGACTCTCCAAGGCGGGCGGTTTCTATTGGGCCTTCTCTTGAAGCCTCTCCAGAAGAGGCCTCTGTAACGTCCGAAGCCCATACAGGCATGCATACATCTTTGTGGCCCACTGACATCCGTGGGCCCTGGCGGCTCATTCGCTGCTTGCGTAGGCCTCGTGGTCTCGACCGCAAGGCCGACGGTGAACACGTGGGCCGTGGAGCTAGAGCCCAGAGGCTGGATGCGGCCGGGCCGCGGCGCATGTGTCGTAGCAGCTGCATTGGCAACCAACCCGCCGAGGCGCCGACGCGGATACCGTCCGGCTGTGGTGTTTAGCCGCTCCGCGGATACTTTTATGATCATATACGGTTCAACGAATTAAATTAATGTTTTATGTAAACTTAATTTATTTAGTTAAAATATAGCCGGTTACAAATTATCTGCTGACTAATTCTTATCTATCCCTATTTGCCGCGCAACACCAACTGCCGAAATTTCCATCGTACTTTTTGTCTTTTGCTTATACTTGTAAATCAAAATTTAAATTTTTAAATTTTTTTAACTTTTGACTTTTAGATCACTATAAAATGAATATTGTTAAAGTTTTATTTGTAACTTATTTTTTATTTATAAATATTCCGTTTATTTTTTTCTTTTAAACAGCCATGTCGCCGAGACGGCGAGTCTAGCATGAGATTTCACTTGGAGCTGGTCAGCTGGAGATTTCACCAAACAAACATGGCAGAAACACAGCGGACGCAAATATGCAAGCATGGACACCGAATCAACCAACCGGTCCAGTTTCGTCGCTGCATCGGTGATTCGGCGCGTACACAAATGCCCAGATGCACGCGTTAGTTAGGATTAAACCCAAATCATGCGAATGCGAAGGAAATTTATCTACGGATGCAACGTGCACTCTAATCATATTAGGCTCAGCTCGGGGATGGCGGAGCAGAGTTCCAACTCCATTACCAAGTTGGGCACTGTTTCTGCACTATCCAGCCTTTCACTACCAAACATATATTCTCTCCTCCTGATACTGTACATTAATACAAGATACAATACATCTTACTTAATTAATTTATTATGCACCAAAGTTGCCTAACCAAACAAGCATGTTCACCCAACTACAGGTGTTTGTACGTCGGAGGTTGGAGCCATTTCACAACAACAATCAGCCAAAGGTACACGCATGCATGTGGCCAGCAATAGCATATACTGCAGTCTACATGAAGCGATAAAAATAAAGAAGCGACCCAACCTAGCGTTTTTTGTTTTTGAATTAATTTGGCTATTGCTCGTACTATATAATCAAATGATAATGCCAACACATAACAATATGGAGTACTAATTAATTGATAAGTACATATAAAGGACATTTTACATGCTTTCTTGTCTTGTTTTCTTATCGGCATGTTACTTTCACTAGCTAACACAACACTGCATTTCGAGAGAGGAGGAATAGGTACAAGAACAACAAAACGGTAGTGACTAGTGATGCCCTTTGGAAACTTCCCCTGTTCAATTATAGATATCTATCAATCATATTTTATTTATCAATTAGTTGAAATGCCATTTGATCTATGATTCAAGCAGGAAGAGGGAAAAAAACCACTACTGCTGAATGCTGATCGATGAGTAATGCCACGATTAATAATGGCTCAATAATCTGCCGGCACGGAGGAGGGAATTTTCAGACGCTGCAAAGTGGAAGGCGCTTCACATGGCCCCCCCACGCTGTCTCTCGCAAGTCGCAATTAGAAAAAAAACGTAGAGGAGAGAGTACTAGAGAAGATGATGGAATGGAAGGCCATGTGTGCGTCCATGTGGGCTAGCGAAGCTAAGCTAGGCCGAGCTCAACCGAGTTGGCAATGGCATGCATGGAAGGGTGGCCGATTGCCTGCATTTGTTGCAGTTGGTGGCTGCATCTTACCCTGCATGATTGTTCTGCGGCTAGTGTGGTTTCCACTATCGTCCTCCTCGCCTAAGCTTCATAATCTGTGCCTGTTGAGCCAGAGATTTGTCTTCTGCATCTCAGCCTCTTGATCAGAAAAGCATAGAAATGCATCTTGCATCACTGAATTACATGAAGTAAAACAGCAGGGACTTCAGATCGTTTTTTTTGAAACGGAAGGGCCTCAGGTTGCCTTATGACTGGGCTGCTACATCATTCTTCAGTAATTTACCTCAGCCAGAAAGTTGTTATTGCAGAGAATCTATTGGTATATGAATGCCTGCCAGGTAGGTCCAATAATGGCTTCCTTTACTAACATGGGAAGGTTCTGAGAGTAATTGTTAGGATCATGTTAATTATTTGTTGTGTAACTCACCTACAGGGAAATGGCTAGTTTTTGTACAATAGTACACTTCATAAAGGTAGAAACAGTTGGGTCAGTTGGGCTGACTTTTTGAGGGGAGGACAAGGGTCCTGTTGCTGCTTGTACTTTTCAGTGCTTGTTTATAACCTGATGTCTCCCAGAGCAAAGTGTTTGCTACTGCTACATGACAACCAAACATATTTGACAGAGCAAAAGATGAGCTGTGTTATAAATGTGGAAATGGTTATCTCTATACAGTGCTGTTGCATTGTCTGTTTGGCTTATGCTCATGTTGTGTAGGAGTAGTTGTTACAGAGTGGTCAAGACCTTTGTGATGTGTTAATAACTGAAATATTGTAAACTGAAATTACCGAGTTTGATGCACTAGGATATACGGTATGCTTATTTTGATCTATTCCCTTAAAGAGGAAAAAAAAGGAACGATCGATCAGCTAAAACAATAGCATAGCTGAGCAAGCATAAGGTCAGACCATGACAGCTTCTTATTCGTAACACCAAAATTTAACATCAATCAACTGAATCAAGCCATCGTAGCTTTGCTTTCCAAGCATAAAAGGGGAACATCTAACATTATCCTTTCAAGAAAGAAACATGTCTAGGTTATGCTAATTGAAGCTCTTGGACTTGCTTGGGTCTCAGTATTTAACAACGTTTACTGTATTATTAACTCACCCCCAATTCCTCTTCAAAGGCATTGCAGCTTCCATATTCAGAGCAATTCATCCAAAACAAACCTTACAACTACCAGGTTATCTGCGTATTCTATTCATGGACAATTCAGTAGTGCTTTTCTAGATGGCATCTCATTTCACTATTTTTATGTGCAATGAAAAAAAATGAAGCCAACCACTGCTGGTTAAGATCCCCAAATTTGACAACCTAGTCATGAAAAATGGAAACTACACCATGCCGCTCTCAAGAATCTAATCATCAAGATAACAGGATTTTCTTCCATGTGACGGAGATAATTGGCCTGGGTCTGGGCAACTTGTATACCGTGTACGCGCTTCTCTACCACAATGCAAAGTTTGTCCTATGAATAATTAGCAAAAAAAACTTGCCGCATGAATTTTGCTTTATAATAAAGTATTTCTTTTGGAAGAAAAAAGGAGGATAGTGCCGTTGAAATTTTCAGAGCTCAGAGATCACACAACACAGTTACACAGCAGGTGAAACTTTTACAATGATTTGTTACTCGTTAGAGTCTGCAAACGCATTCCTCGGAAAGGCATTATGCAAATTCGGTCGCTGCTTGCCACTGTTATTGTAATGACACATTTTTCCTAGGCATTGCGTATGTAATATGAGCAATTCTATATAAAATTTGGTATCTTTGATATACTAAATTTTATATGAAATAAAATAGTACCTCGCTAGAAGGTACTAAATTTTACATGGAAAAAAAATAGTACGTCATGTTACCTACTCAAGAATGAAAAAAAACTCGTATAATATACACATAGTGTTTCAAAAAAGTACAGCCCGTAATTGTTTTACAAGATTACTGCCTATAACGGTTTATCGTTCACTGGAATTGTTGCTTTAGAGATGATTCGAACCTTACTTGTAGATGTTCTGCACTAGTACTACCAAAGATCCAGAAGCTAAGCATACTTAGTCAGAAGATTAGAAGATTCTGATGTCACTTTTTACTCCTGGTATTAGACAATTAAATACGAGCTATTTATCACACATGGAAGAGAATCTTACAGTCCCTACAGGCTCCAGCTCCACCACCAGGATCACTGACAAAAGTTCCATTCAACCTGCAAGATAAGGTTAATGTACCTTGTTTATGGTCAATCATTTGTTTAACACCAGGGCACGCTTGCATCTCTACCGCTGCTGCTTGCATTAGAATGTAGTAACAGATAGGAGTATGCAACTAAAGTAATCTTGGCGTTAACCATGCGTGTCACTTAGCAAAATTCCATTTGTTTAGAGTTCAGACTACTGAACTTAAGAAATCACAACTTATGTCTCTTTCTTTCTTATCTGATGGCAGAGTTCAACTGAAGTTCTTAAAGCTTGATTTCTTCCAAAAGACTAAAATGGTGGCAAAACCAGTTTGCTTTCATACTTGAACATTGATCAGAATGAGTAGTACATACCAATATACAGTAGAAATATACTAGAATTTATACTTCCAGACCGTCGATAACAGAACAGCAATGCCATAGTTTCATGCCCATACATCACAACTATTAATATCTCTGCAAAAAAAAAACAGCCATGTTATTGACACATCGAAATAGGGAATCGACTCCAATGAAAACTTCCATGTTCTGTGTTTACAATGATTGCAATTCCCGTTCTTTAAACCAGCAAGACAAAATTCTCTCTCCAATGACGAGGGATCAATCTCCTTTTGCACATTCTCTTAACCACATGGGTCATGTCTCCCAAGCTCTCAATAATTCCAAGAGCATTTTCCAGCCTACGTCCATGCTCCCTCCTAACCTTTACACTCTCATACCAAGCTGTTGTTGTGCTCTCCATGGCCCCCACATAGCTACTAAACCATATGCACCTAACACTAACAACACACACTAGCACACCAATGCATTTGCATGCCACAAAGTAGTATTTTATCATCTCATCCCTCCCTCCAAATGCATAGATTAATGCTTTAATCTAATCCTAATCATAGACATCCTCTTATATACCTTCCTATGAGTTTCCCTCCATTTTCTCTATTGCTTCAAACAAGGCAATGAAAACACAAAACTAGAGCTAGTGTGTGTGACAGAGACCAGAGGAGTGTAGAGGACAAGGGAGGAACAGAAGAACCGAGTATGACAGGTGCTACTACACCGAAGCCAAGTAGCACTCCACGCTTGTTCGTCTCCTTGTCCTTCTCCTTCTTGGCATTCTTGAGCTGCATTGCCGTGTGCAATGTCGCCGTCGCCGCCGCCGCCGGCGACGAGGCCGCGGTGCTGCTGGCCATCAAGGCGTCTCTCGTCGATCCATTGGGTGAGCTGAAAGGATGGAGCTCTTCGCCGCATTGTACGTGGAAGGGCGTGCGCTGCGACGCCCGGGGCGCGGTCACCGGCCTCAATCTCGCCGGAATGAACCTGAGCGGCACCGTCCCGGACGGCATCCTCCGCCTCGCCGGGCTCACCTCGGTCGTCCTGCAGAGCAATGCGTTCGACGGCGAGCTGCCGGCGGCACTCGTGTCCATTCCGACGATCCAGGAGCTCGACGTCAGCGACAACAACTTCAAGGGCCGCTTCCCGGCCGGACTCGGGGCGTGCGCCTCGCTGACACACCTCAACGCGTCGGGCAACAACTTCGCCGGCCCGCTCCCGGCCGACATCGGCAACGCCACAGCGCTCGAGACGCTCGACTTCAGGGGCGGCTTCTTCTCCGGCGGGATCCCGAAGACCTACGGCAAGCTCCAGAAGCTCAAGTTCTTGGGCCTCTCAGGCAACAACCTCAACGGCGCTCTCCCAGCTGAGCTGTTCGAGCTCTCGTCGCTGGAGCAGCTCATCATCGGCTACAACGAGTTCAGCGGCGCGATCCCGGCCGCCATTGGCAATCTCGCCAAGCTTCAGTACCTCGACATGGCGATCGGAAGCCTAGAAGGTCCCATACCACCGGAGCTCGGCCGGCTGCCGTATCTCAACACCGTTTACCTTTACAAGAACAACATTGGTGGTGAGATTCCCAAGGAGCTCGGCAACCTCTCCTCCCTCATCATGCTTGACCTCTCCGACAACGCGATCACCGGCACGATCCCGCCGGAGCTGGCACAGCTCACTAACCTGCAGCTACTTAACCTGATGTGCAACAAGCTCAAGGGCGCCATTCCGGCGGGGATTGGCGAGCTCCCCAAACTGGAGGTGCTGGAGCTGTGGAACAACTCCCTCACCGGGCCGTTGCCGCCGTCGCTCGGCAAAGCGCAGCCGCTGCAGTGGCTGGACGTGTCGACGAACGCCTTGTCCGGGCCGGTGCCCGCCGGACTCTGCGACAGCGGTAACCTGACGAAGCTGATACTGTTCAACAACGTCTTCACGGGCCCGATTCCGGCGGGGCTCACGACGTGTTCGACGCTTGTCCGCGTCCGGGTGCACAACAACCGGCTCAACGGCACGGTGCCGGTGGGGCTCGGGCGGCTGCCGCGGCTGCAGCGCCTGGAGCTGGCCGGCAATGAGCTGTCCGGCGAGATCCCGGACGACTTGGCGCTCTCGAAGTCGCTCTCCTTCATCGACCTCTCGCACAACCAGCTGCGGTCGGCGCTGCCGTCGAACATCCTGTCCATCCCGGCGCTGCAGACGTTCGCGGCGGCCGATAACGAGCTGACCGGCGGCGTGCCGGATGAGCTTGCCGATTGCCTGTCGCTGTCCGCCCTCGACCTGTCGAACAACCGGCTGTCTGGCGCGATCCCGGCCAGCCTCGCGTCGTGCCAGAGGCTCGTTTCGCTAAGCCTCCGGAACAACCGCTTCACCGGGGAAATCCCTGCGGCTGTCGCCATGATGCCGACATTGTCCGTCCTCGATCTCTCCAACAACTTCCTCACCGGCGAGATCCCGAGCAACTTCGGCAGCTCGCCGGCGCTTGAAATGCTGAACCTGGCGTACAACAACCTCACTGGCCCCGTGCCGGCGACGGGGCTCCTAAGGACGATCAACCCCGACGACCTTGCCGGGAACCCGGGACTCTGTGGCGGCGTCCTGCCTCCGTGCGGGGCAAACGCTCTCCGGTCATCGTCGTCGGAATCGTCTGGTCTTCGCCGCTCACACATGAAACACATCGCCGCCGGCTGGGCCATCGGCATCTCTGCCGTGATAGTGGCATGCGGAGCCATACTTGTTGGCAAGCAGCTGTACCACCGGTGGTACGTCCACGGCGGATGCTGCGACGACGCCGTGGAGGAAGAGGGGAGCGGCTCGTGGCCATGGCGCCTCACGGCGTTCCAGCGGTTGAGTTTCACTAGCGCCGAGGTGCTCGCGTGCATCAAGGAGGCCAACATCGTCGGCATGGGCGGCACGGGTGTGGTGTACCGCGCCGACATGCCACGCCACCACACTGTCGTCGCCGTCAAGAAGTTGTGGCGCGCGGCCGGCTGCCCCGAGGAGGCCGCCACGGTCGACGGGCGCCAGGACGTCGAAGCGGGAGGCGAGTTCGCGGCCGAGGTGAAGCTTCTCGGGCGGCTCCGGCACCGGAACGTCGTGCGCATGCTGGGCTACGTGAGCAACAACCTGGACACTATGGTGCTCTACGAGTACATGGTCAATGGCAGCCTGTGGGACGCGCTTCACGGACAGCGAAAGGGCAAGATGCTGATGGACTGGGTGTCGCGATACAACGTCGCGGCGGGCGTCGCCGCCGGTCTCGCCTACCTGCACCACGACTGCCGGCCGCCGGTCATCCACCGCGACGTCAAGTCGAGCAACGTCCTCCTCGACGCCAACATGGACGCCAAGATCGCCGACTTCGGCCTCGCCCGCGTCATGGCGCGCGCCCACGAGACCGTCTCCGTCGTCGCCGGCTCGTATGGCTACATCGCGCCGGAGTACGGGTACACGCTGAAGGTGGATCAGAAGAGCGACATCTACAGCTTCGGAGTGGTCCTCATGGAGCTCCTCACCGGACGGCGGCCCATCGAGCCGGAGTACGGCGACAGCCAGGACATCGTCGGGTGGATCAGGGAGCGGCTGCGCAGCAACACCGGGGTGGAGGAGCTGCTCGACGCCAGCGTCGGCGGCCGCGTCGACCACGTCCGGGAGGAGATGCTGCTGGTTCTGCGCGTCGCGGTGCTGTGCACGGCCAAGTCACCCAAGGACCGGCCCAGCATGCGCGACGTGGTGACCATGCTCGGGGAGGCGAAGCCCCGGCGGAAGAGCAGCAGCGCCACGGTGGCCGCCACCGTCGTGGACAAGGACAAGCCGGTGTTCACGACGTCGCCCGACTCCGGTTACCTATAATACAACTTGGTTTTTCACCGGAGCCTCTGACGTGACAGACGCGATCGAACACTTTTCTTGTATCTATAGTTCCTGCAATCTGCTATGCTTTTTACATAGTTCTGATTTACACATTTGGTCCTGTTCTGGGACTACGAATTGATGTAAACAATGTTTATACCTTTTTTAAACAGTTTTAGGATATAAAGGAATTCAATTAGTCAAATCAAATACGAGGCAAATTCTGAATTTGTCCATAATCCGCGGCTTCCCCAAACTACTCCATGCAAATTGATACGGACCGCCCATGGTGGATCGGACGGCTCAAATAATCCCCGTGTAGGATTGCTAGCAATGTAGCGAACCATATCAAGGGTGGCCCAAATTGAGGCACAATATTGTGCGTCCGTCGCCCACTCACGTCAGCCCAATTCGTCCTCGCCCATTATTATGCCTCGCGTCGTTTGCTCTTCTATTTGCAAGGGAGAATCGATCTCACCGCCGTCACCGGTGACCGGCGCACCGCCGCCGCCGCCGCGGTTGTCGTCGCCTCGTCGGAGTGGTTTGCTCTTCTGTTCGCAAACTGGAGCCGTGTCGCCCAATGGGACTTCCGTGTGCTCCTCATCTAAGAATCGCCTATTTCTAGGAACGAGATGTTTTTTCATTGTTAGACAGAACTTACCTTGCTTCTGCATTGATAAGATTAAGTAGAACAATGCAGAAAAAAGAAAGATCGTTCACTTAGCTAAGAGCAAATTAAACTGATGATTCTAGCTAGCTAGTTGATGGTAATACGGACCTTGATTTGGATGCCACCTTGGTCGTCGTCTTCGAGGACACACCATGGCACCACGAACTGGAAGCACTGCTTGCGGTCGGGCAGCCCATCGGCGAGGTCGGTGCACCCTATGTGGAACTCGGACTTCTGGTAGTGGCTGCGGCACATGTCCCCGTCGCCATTGTAGCCGAACCTCGAGACGAACAGGAGCTCGCATTGCATCGCCGGCTGCTCGGCGGCGTGGGGACGTATGCAGAGCACGGAGATGGCGCGGCCGAGCGGCTCCCGAGTGACGTTCAGCATGATCAGGTGGTCGGAGAAGGTGGCGCTGCCGCGGCGGTGGTGATGGACGCGGAGGAAGGTGAAGCCGTCGCGGAGGTGGGCGCTGACCATCTCGCCGGCGCGGACGTTGGTGGTGCACGGCCAGTTATGCGCCGCGGCGAAGTGGTCCAGGAGCGCGGCCGCCGAGCCGACGAAGCCGCATGCGTCTCCGGGGCAGTGGCACGGCGCGTGCCGGCACACCAGGCGGTGCGCGTCAAGGTCGTGGTAGGCCGGTAGGAAGGTGCAGCCGTGGGCGGCGTGCGGGCACGCGACGCGGATGGACGCCACCAGGCGCTCCATGGCGCGGCAGCGCCGATAGGCGGCGACGGCGACGCCGCAGACGTGGCACTTTCCCGCCCCCGTCAGCCACAGCTTGTAGCGGCACCGGAAGCACACCACGTGCCCGACCTGGCACTGGAAGATAGGCGGGCTCAGCGGGAGGCAGCACACGCCACACTCGAGGGCGTCGGCTTCCAGGACCGTCACGCCCGCCACCGCCCGTGTCGACGGCGGTCGGCGGCACCTCCCCGGAATGGATGCCGGCGCTTTCCTCTTCCTCCACACCTTTGCCATGATTCTCCTCAGTCTCGTCCTCCGAATCTGCGAACACCGGTGTGAATCAGACGACACGCGGCTTCTTCCTCGCGTTAGCCGAGTTGTTCGCTTCCTCCGCCGCCGCCATGGCTCGCTGAGTGCACCGGGAGGAATCTCTCCGAGACTCTTCGACTTCTCTGGCTGACTGTATGGATTCCCTACCTCTCTTAAACCAAAAAAAAAAAAAGCTCCCTTCCTCTATTTGAATCTCGTAAAAAAAAACATAACTTTTTTATTCAAAATACTATTTGTCCCATTATCATTTTTTATTCAAAATTTTTACCATTTTATCCTAAACTATCCTTCCACCTCCACCCCCTCCTCATTTATTAAGAGACATTATTCAACATTAATCCATGTTGAACAACTTAACGATACTTATATTTTGGCACAAAAGTAGCATGTCTGCATGTGTTTCCCAGCAAATGCATTTGGACAATTAGTACATGTAAAATGTGTCTATTTGGCAGTGTTGATAGATCTGCCAATAATTTTTTTAAAATAAAAAGATCCATTGGCCTCCAAATTATTATTATCTTTCATAAATTTATTCCATACATGTTATATTCCTATATGATGCAGCACAATAGATGTAGTGAGTTAGGAAAATTTAGAGCTCAAGTAAATTTAACACCGTTGAGTATTACTCACTCTGTTTTAGTTTTAGCCTTGATCAGATGCATACAGATTCTAATGAATATGGATGGAGAGACTTTCACACACATAGAGAGATAGACTTATAATATGCGGCATGTTTTTAATCCCTATATTGACATCATAATTCTATATTTCTGTTGTATAATTGCGGTATGTTTGCATGTTGTATAAAAGCAAGTACGATAGTAGGTTATAAGCCAATTATAAACACCGGAGGAAGAAAGTTAAAAATAAAGTAATGTTAACTTCCATTCAAAAGCTAGATTTTGCAAGTTATATATATTAAGTATATAAGGAGAAAGAGATATGGGTGCAATAGTGGAGCCTACCTTATAGCTAATCTTAGTTATATTGTATTCTTTATATAGTTCTCTTCCACTAGCTATAAAGCTCAATATACATATATGTCATATTATCACCCTCCTGCAACTATTATATTTAAATCTCGTACAAACCTGCAACATCCTTTGTAATTTGTTAGCTTCTAAAGATTAATATGTAAACATCTCAAAAATCACCGTCCTCTATATCATTGTCACAGTATTTCGGCGTATATTGATCCATAATTTTAACACATTTAATATATATTTATCTATATATCCCTATATTCATTCAATATTTCAATATATTCAACCCACATTAATCCATATATCTTATATTTAAGCGTGAAACGTCAGCTAGTATAAACCTATAGCGAGTAGTTAGCTCTAATACGGAGTATCAAACTTGCTCTACGTACACTGACAGAGGTGGATGAAAACCTAGGAGGCGCACTTGTACTGTTGTACATCGCTGGAGAGGGGATAAAGCAGGCCGTGCAACCCTCGGGTATTAATGGACCGTGGAATCCAATTTGATCTCGCTAACGCTCTTTCGTGGGCCAAAAGTAACCAATTTTGTGCGTGGGAAGAGCTTAGGAGGCAACTGGCCACCTTATGGTGTTCCTGCCAGGACTTTAAGCCCAATGAGGCCCATGAGAATCGCTGTGTTGGATCGCAGCGATACATTTCTTTGGTGGGCCAAAAGGGAGACGAATATTCAATGCTCCAAAGAAGAGGAACTGGGCTCCTTGTCTCCTGCTCCACACGACGCCGACATCAGACGACATCTTGCAACTAGCAAATGCTACAGGCGACGGTTGATCTGTGCTGCTGTGCAGGTACGGTTTAAGACAGCGTAGATCAAACACATGCATATTAGAGCTGCTACCATTATTTTTCAAATGCAACACATGTACTCCTCGCTGGCCTAGTTTTATCAGCTTTAATAGCTAGACAAAGCTATACAAGAATCACCAGCTTTTGAAGATGAATGCTTTAGAGCATGTATAATAGTAGACTATAAGTTGACTATAACCTGATGTGGAGAAAAGAGGTAATGAAAAAAAGGTGGGGTTGGCTCTTATGCAAGAGATGATTATTCACCGACTCTAAGAAAAATGCATTAAATATAAAGGTAAGAGAAAGAGATAAGGACATGTTCAAAGGCAGAACTCGTTGTGGGTTTTATCTTAAGCCACGTCAAGAACAGGAGTCTATTTTATAATGATACATATAGAGGTAGAGTTAGGTGTGGTTTTTTCATTAATTTAATAAAATATTTTTTATTAAGCTAATTTTCTTTTTATATATTCTCATGCAAGAAAGTTTTCTTTAATAAATGCTAAGAGTCGACTCTAAGCCGTTACTATGCATGACAATAGTTTTTCTCTCTGCTTCCCTTTTTCTCCTCCACATCACCAAATTTGTTTACGTGGTAATTGAGAGAGTCAACTAATAGATACCTTTGTACGTGCTCTAAGAGATAAAAATTATAGCCAACCTTATAGCCGATCTATTATATGGGTTGACTATAATATAAGCTTATAGATAGAGCAAGTTCAATAGTATAGCCAACTACTAGCTCCAATTCATCTATAGTCAATTTAATAGCCAATTCATACAATAGTTATCTACAAAACATTAGTACATGATCTCACATGTCATATATATATTGTCTTAGAGTCTGTGTAGTTGGTTACAAATTAATAGTCCACCTCTCTTCTCTCTTCTCTTTATCTCTTTAAAATATGCTTATAACTGTGAAATAATCTGCTATTGTACCTGCTCTCTAAGTCTGAAGGGTAAACTTATAAAAAAACTTGGAAAGCAACGAGCAAATGATTAAAAACATAGATTCGACTAAAAAGCATCGCTGTCCAATATAATAACACCCTCTGTACGCTTAGTACCACCGGTTGGATCCTATGCTTGGCCATGACACCATCTCTTACTTGCACGGGCCCAAATCCGAGTACCAAAGGTCGGAACAATGCCGCGCTTTTTCATGTCAAGTTCATCAGCAACATGGGAACGTGCAGGACATGATCTGCTTTTGGCTTACACTGATGAAGGCGACGTGTCATTTGCCTCTGTGACTTGTGTGAGCCTTGATGAACTAATGACTGGCTGTTCCTCAGCAAGCAGCCCTAATTCCATCTTCAAAGAACGGGACACCAGAATTTTCTGGTACAATTGTCAAGGTGTCAGTCCGATTTGCACGGAATAGAAATAAGGAACGCTATACATATAATACTAGATTATAGAAATGGTGTCGGTCCGATTTGCACGGAGTAGAAATGAAGAATATTATACATACACTAGATTATAGCAATTATGGATGGTTGTGCTACGAATGTAGATTCCTGTAGATACCGTGAGCTTCAATAAAACAGCTATCGTGCAGAAAACAAAAGCAGATGCCACTCTCACCCGTACCAATTAATTGGTACTACGTGATACTGTTCCCATAGTCCCATTTATATCACAAAGGACCACAGGGGGGGCTAACCGAAGTCAGATGGACCGACACAATGAACAAGACATAACTTGAGAGCATGATATGATTTTTTTTCTTTTGCATAAAATGCTTCAAGTTTTAAAATATAATCAAATATCATGTAGTATATCACACCAGAGGTTGATGCCTGAAGAAAATTTCCACTACACGCCATGCCAATCTACATATCTGACATGCATTACATTTTAAATCTAGCGAGGCTGCGAGAATATACCTGAAACTTGGGACCGTAATTTCATCTATTTCATCCTTCAGAGAGCCGTGGTGTGTTCATCAACCTATGAGACAACCATAGAAAGGAGATAAGCACATCTCATTTCAAGACTGCCATAAATGAGCCAACAAAATTACAACATAATTATTGTTTTTGCAATATCAATTCACTACTGGTCTTCCAACGTTGAGACCAATAAGGTCTAAATTCCCAATAAGATAAATCTGAATATGAACAAAATAAGTGTTAAGACAAAAAAAAAAGAATGGCCATATATTAGTTTCTTGCATAATTCAAGCAGTCCAGCAGACATGATACATAGCCATGAACAAGCACTGAGGAAGCGATTGACAAATGATTTAAGAAACCCCAATTTTATCACCGCTGGCTAAAAGCCTAAAAAAACACTGATCAATAAGAAGGCCGTTCAGGCATTGAGAAACCATTCACTACTTGATAGGCAATAGCATCTACTTTACATCACTGGCAAGCAAGTTCAGATGGAAGTAACTAACAACAGAATTTGTTGTTTATGTATAGTCAACTCTATAGCCTGTCATAGCTATTGGAAGAGGACAACTTAAGGCTTCCACAATCATTATTGGAGCATCCAGCCCTAAGCAACTGAACAAATAAACAAACATCCTGCAGCCATTAAGTTGCAATATAGTAGAGCTAGTTCAAGTCTGCAAGTATGCATCCTTCTGAAGCATTATCTGGGATCACAAACGTTGTAATACCTTGCATGAAGAAATGTCATATCAACAAGTATTTCCTTGATTTCTTACTAATTGTGCATATGAAAAGATAGTATACACAAATTCTAAACCATACACATACAGAGCAAAGCAAACAAAACAAAACAATACCAAAATTGATATACCTACAAATCCCATAAGGGCATACAAAGTATTATTGAGCGAAGCAAAATAAAAACTAGAGTGTGAAATGATATTTATAGGGGCAATTCAAAGGCTGTGCCATTTTTCCACGAGCATCTTTTGTGGCACGACTTGCACCTGTAGGGGCTAGATCATCAAGAACATACATGATCATCAGAACTACTGTATTGGAGATCTTTGACCTATGGGCAAGGTATTTGCATCAGAGCTTCTTCAGAGAGGAATACTACTTTCATTCCCTCAATCACATATCTAACTACCTGTAGTTTAGTTCTGACCTCTTTGTTCATTTTTCCAGGAGTTTTTGGCAGCTTTAGTAGAAGGATTAGTAGAATCACCACCCTTGTCCTTGGGTTTAGAGAAGAATGGATCCCATTCGTGAGGTCCAATTGTCCTCTGCCCTTCTTCTAGCAGATCATACTTCCAGCTATTCTCTTCAACAAAATCTTTATCTTCACGGTCTTCTATGATATCTCTTCTCAATTGTGTCACCTTGTTAATGATTGCCTCTACAGAAACATCGAACGCATCCTTCAGAGTTTCCAGCTTTGACCTTGGATCAGCATATATCACCCTTGGAATGAGACTGATGACCTCTTCCCTCATCTTCTTGACCACATCTGGCTGGATACTTTTTAGCCTGTCCTCAATGCTGACATTTCCCGTACGGACGCCATCTTCAGGGATGAAAACAGAGTACCGTGTATAGTTCTTCGGAAGATGCCATGTATATTGGACATATGCTGAACCAGGATGAAAGAAAACAGGAATGCAGCCAGCCAGCATCGAGTCAAAGGCAGATCTTCTCGTATAGGAATCACCTTGTGGCTGCAAGCAGAACAGAGAGCTCTGAAACATATTCATGATTGCGCTAGGGGAATGGCACTTGCTCTCCCCAAGATCACACTCCAACAATTTACAAACACTTGATGCCCTGCATTGATCAATAAGCTGGCCCCTGATGGACTTAGGATCATCAGGACGAGGAGCCCCAGCAAATGAGAACAACCATGGTCGTTCCAGGCTCCTCATTCTATCCTGCCAAAGCAAAACATCAGCATCCTTGGAAGGGTGGAAGTAAGTAGGGTAAGGTATCGCAAAATCATTGGCATTCCATGGGCTTGACTCCACCACCAACATCGACATATTCTTTGCAGCAGGCAAGAACAGCAGCTTGTTGCCCCAATCCGACTCTTCGTCCGTCAAGCGCCTGAAATCCCACGCAATCCTGCCTCCAACCAAGAAATGGTCACGCCCGCCCATCACATCCCATTCGGGCCTTTTCCTCATCCAATCTATCAAATCCAGCGACGCAGCATCCCTCATCGAAATGTTGTAACCCCAAAGATACCTCGCCACATCAAACCCCGCGTAGAACGGCACAAACACCGCAGCAGCAATGGACGAGTCCTTGGTCAGGCACTCATACTGCTTCATCCTGTTCCTGAAGATGACATCCACCATAAACTGGTTCGTCGCGTACCAGCCGGTGTTGGAGAAGACCCCTTCCTCGTTACCCAACGGCGGACCAAGCCCATCGTTGCTCACGAACTTACACATGTCGGTCCAGATGCTGAGCCTTTTGCACTCCCGCAGCATGTCGTCGTTGAACCGCGGCGGCAGCTCGTGCACGTAGATGTACCGGCCGCCGCACGGGTCGCTCTTGTTCTCCGCAGTCTTGAGCGCTCGCTGGAACGCGTACTCCTTGTGCGGCGTCTCCGCCTGGACGACGGCCGTGGACTCCTCTTCCACTTTGGGGACAGTAGCGGTGGCAGGTGGTGGCTCCGAGACGGTGCCAGGCGGTGGCTCGGAGACGAATACAGGCGGAGGGAGGGGAACGACGGGGTCGGAGAAGCGTTCGGGTTCGGGGAGCGGAAGGTCGGCGTGGGAAATGCTCGCCCCGGCGTCGTCGGGCTGCGCCCCGGCAGAGGCGCCAGGCTCGTTGGCGATGACGAAGAAGTGGAAGTAGAAGATGAGGACCCAGAACATGGCGCAGAGCGTGGCGAGGAAGCATAGTCGCGACTGCGGTGGCTTCCCGCCCACCTTCTCCATGCCGTCCTGGTGTGACGGCAGCACCGGCCGCCGCCTCATAGCAGACATCCGCCGCGCCCGCGCCGACCCCGCCGCAGCCGCGCCGCCGCCGCCCAACTCACAGGCCAGGGTCCGAATCCCGCCGCATCAACACACCCCCAAAACCCCAGCGACAAACAGGACGCGCGGGAGCGGCGCCGCTGCTCGAGACACGGCGCGGGGAAACCGGATCGGCGGATCGCGCCGCGCGGGGTGGTGGCGAAAAGAAAGCACCACTAAACGAACGAACGAACGAACGAACGATGGGTTTAGACTTTTGGTCGCGAAATTTGTCCCCGTCTTCTTCGATTCGGGAGGGGGGAGTTCTCCCTTGTGTTTGAATGCGGCTTGGTGATGGAGTAAGCGGCGAGGGGGAGGGAGTAATGAGGAGGGGAGGAAACCAGGTGGTGTGGGGGAGGGGGAGGGGAGACGTGGCGACCGACCCGGCCGTCTCAGGACGGACGTGCGAGGGTGCGACGGTGGTGTCAGTGGCGTGGGCGCCCAGAGGCGCGGTCGCCTGGGACGCCGGGACGTGGCGGTGGGAAGGTGAGCTTCCTTTTTTGTTTTTTACCGTATGATTGTTCAGTTGTTTTCACGAGGTGTCTATTTTATGGCTTCACCGACACATGTGGGCTTGATTTGTTCATACAAACTCCCCACTTTGCACCATACTCTAGGACACCCGAAACGGTGCTCGGATGTCGCTAGTCATGGACTAGCCGTATTAATTTTTCACACCATATGCTTGTAATACGTCAGCATGTGATTTCGAGGTATTTTTATGACAAAATATAACAATTACTCTCTCCGAAAAAAACCATTTTCCACTGATATCACACATGCTAATATAAAAGAAAAAAACTACATTACCCTTCATTTTATAAAATAGTCAATGTATGTGGTTCCTTCTTATTTAGTTACAATGTATTTGCCTTATATATTTATGAACTCCAATACAATTATTATGACTCAAAGTTGAAATTATTTTGGAAAATAATGAGATAAAACATTGTCTTATTTTTAAATGGACGGAGTAATTCTTAATAAGTTTTTCTCAATAATATGGAACAGAAGTGTTTAAGGTTTAACTGTATATATTCTGGATTCCATGACTATTTGATAGCAGTACTCGTTTCTCTTGTTGAAATTATTGCATGGGTTGCTATCAGGCTCACCATATCAAACAGAAAGAGGATATATAAATTGTCTTCGTTCTTAGGTTGAGTAATAGTTCCTTTTGTTTTTAGTATGCAGTACTTCCTAACCATTTATATGTTGTTTAGCATGGAGCAAGATGTTAGTTTTTTTTAAATCACTTTAGTAGTCATTTTTGGAATTTTTTATTTGATTAGATTCTTTCTAAGTACCTGATTAGCTCTGAAATCATTAGAATGATTAAAATCATAAGAATTATTGAATAGATATTTATATTGGTATATAAAATTTGAATAATATAGATACTTATATTTTGAAAAGGGAGAGTATCAATATTTTCCATAGTGCCGGGAGCTTGAGTTCAACCAAAGGCCATGGCCCATGGTTATCTTTTTTCTCATATCAGCATGGCAAGCACTGCTCGATCCCTTGGCTTTTCACAGCAGCCGTTGAATTTTACTCAAATGCGTACAGGCCATTTGTGACTAAACAATACGAAAACCCAAGTGCCGGTAAACTGTCTGTTAAATCATTGCACATTGATTTCGACTCAGACTCGGTCACATAATTTTTTCGTTAAGAAGATGACACTTTTGTTTAGTGGGTTCGCTTGTAACTTACCGGCGTTCTATTGGCAGCAACCACAAAAAAGAAGGAAAAAACGAATAGTAGGGGGCAAACGGGGACGGCACAGGATGGCGCGCCACTGCAGAAAACGTGCGCTCTCGCTCGCCGGCGAAATCGTCGGTAGGCGGTCAAAGCGGGGAGACAGGGCAATGTGCGGGGGGTGACGTGCCGGTGGCCGCACCGGTTGCGCCGGCTGTCCAGCAAGCGCGACGCGAGCGCAGGTTGCGGCAGTCGCCGTCACGCGGTGCCGGATCCGCTCCGAGATCCAGAACGAGACACGGGATAAAGAAAAACCGGAAGCTGCTGTTTGCACTGGAGTAGAGCAGTGCCATAGGTCTGCCGACACTGGGCTCCCATTATTTTACTTTGGAGGAATAAGCGAAAATATGTTTTTTAAATGAAAAATAATTTATACGTAAAATTTTTATATACGTGTATATAGCGACTCAAAAGCAAAATGTCTAAAACAAACCATGATAAAAAAAACTACAAAATCAAGTTCAAAATTAAGTTTTAAAATTCAAATTATATCTTATAAGCAGTTGCAACTGTGAAACGATGGAGCCCCTGCTTTTTTTTACTGTTTCTGCCTCTTCTCCGGTTCTCCTTCTCCATAGAATCGTTCTCGCGCCTCTTTGCATCATGCAACGTGAATGGTTTAGGCCATGGTTAGTTCTAAAAATTTTCACCTAAAAACGTCACATTGAACTTTTATACCTAAATAGAGTATTAAACATAGATAAAACGAATAACTAATTATAAAGTTATGTGAGAAATCGTGAGACGAATCTTTTAAGCTTAATTAGTATGTGATTAACCATAAGTGCTACAGTAACCCACCTACGCTAATGATATATTAATTAGGCTTAAAAGATTCGTCTCGCAGTTTACAGGTGAGCCATGAAATTCGTTTTTTATTCGTGTCCGAAAACCATCGACTAATATGACACCTAAAAGTTTTTATTTCACCAACTAAACACCCCTAAAATACAACCCGGAGCCTCGAACAAGTTGGCATACATCAGCAATGGCGAAACATCGTTATCATTGTTGTTTATAAAATCAGCTATGGATTCTAAAACGGTACACTAGAGCAAAGCTAGGTTCCGTTGTATATAGACCGAAACGCACATGGAACAGCAAGAAATACCAACACAAGATGGCAGCGGTAAATTTGATGGAAGATCCCAGAGAAATTTAGGGGGTCCTGTCTGATGAGGCACTTCCTACAATTTGTCACGCATTTGGGCTGGTCCCCGGCCTGTCCCTCCCTCCCCCGATACAGTCGAGCGCCATCATTGCAGGAAATGTACCCTTGAGAGTTGAGCCCCCCTTGACGACGAGGGAGTGGGTCTCACGAACGTCGTCCGCATGTGGTGCTACGTGCGATGCGAGTCTCCGGTTACCAAAACTGCCGGGAGAACACGCCATTTGTCAACTCATTACGCTCCAAATGAGGGGGATTTAGCAGCAAGGATTTGCCACCATGTCGAGGAGAGACTTGCCGGCCGGCCGCGGCCGGACCCCGCTTGGCGGCACGCTGCGCGACGTTTGTTGGGTCCACGATCACCGGCGTGTTCGGGTGTGTGCAGTGCGCCCGGTCATGGGCTCCAGGCAGAGCTTTCAATCAGAACAGTGCAATTTCCCTTGCTATTCATGTTACCGTGTCCAGAGAGGAGAAACAGGATTGACAGTGATGCTCGCAGCCTTGTTCAAGTTCCCAAATTTTTCTCTAAAAATATCACATCGAATCTTTGGACATCTAAATAAAACATTAAACATAGATGAACCAAAAAATTAATTACATAGTTACGAAAGAAACCTTGAGACGAACCTTTTAAGTCTAGAGTCCACGATTAGCTATAAGTACTACAGTACCAACATATGCTAATAACGGATTAATTAGGCTCAAAAAATTTGTCTCGCGGTTTCCAAGCTAGCCGTGAAATTCGTTTTTTTATTCGTGTCCGGAAACCCCTTCCGACATCCGGTCAAACATTTAACGTGATACTTATCACAAAATTTTTTTTCAATCTAAACGGCGCCTTAGTACGTACCAGTAGGAGTTATTACTCTCCATCCAACAAAAATAGCAATTCTACCATTCATAAAATGGAATTTGCTACTATATCACAGTCGACATGAAACTGAAACAAATTTCTTGCAAAAATAGCAATTCTAACATCCAATTGCGTCCGCATTCGGCATAAGGTAGCTTACCCGGCGCGGAAAATACGGTAATAGATTAGTACATGATTAATTAATTATTAATTCTAAAAGATTAGAAAAATAGATTAATATGATTTTTAAAGCAATTTTCTATAGAAAATTTTCAAAAAAACACTCCGTTTAGCAGTTTGGAATACTTGCACACGGAAAATGAGGAAATCTGTGGTTTAGTAAGAAGGGAACGAACGAGGCCTGCGTTAGGGTTGGTTTCAAGCTTAGGGAAATGGTGGATAGGGGAGTTCCCCGATCTTAAAGGGGGTGATCGTGGTAGCTGGTGGCTCGGTGTTGGATGATGAGGCAGCATAGCCATCAATAAAGGCATAAAGTCGTGGGGTAAGCAGAGGAAGGTAGACCGGTGTTTAAGACAAACATAAGAGCATCGTCAGCATATGCTTAAAAATTCATCCCCTGATATTTTAGGTTGCAGGGGGTTGTGGCGGTGTCTCTACAAAAATTTGTATGTGGGATGAGCTTATAGGACTTTGCGAGAAGCCACTAGAGCCAGGGTAGATGGTGAAGCAGTGGCATCTCGCTTCCACTGGTTTGAGAAGGAGGACAAAATTAGTGTCAGAACCATAAATTTTCTTAAGGCTAGGCGAGCCTGACCCTAGATAGTGGTCATGCTAAAATATTACTGGGCCACTACATAATTACTGTAATTAAGCAACTATGACATATTGTATATATGCATATGACACCCCCGGAGCCCGGACATTTGCCCATGGTCGTCAAAGCATAGCTCTACCACTAGACATAAGGCAAGAGGGGGTGAAGGGAAGTCCGATAGGCTTCACCGATGTTGTAGGTACCTTGCAGTAGTGGTGAGGCCAAGTTGTGGCTCGCTAGGTGGTGATGGTGAAGGAGGCAAATAGAGGACTCGAGGAGAATGAAGTGGCGGTGGTGGGAAGAAGAAAAAAGGGTTACAATTCCCATCGTAAACATTTTGATTTCTGGTCTCAATTATCACAATTATTCTTTATGTAGGCACCTTTCATTTATGTTCCAATGGGAACAATCTTATGGAGTCCTTTGAAACAAACAATCGATTTCTACCCACTCATCTAAGCTTCCTATGGGTCTATTCTAGATAAATTATCGAGGAAAACATGAATAAAGTCTCACCCACATTTCTTTTCCCACTGTCTTAAGTTCCTATATATCTATCAAATGACAGTTTAGATTTATTTTTTCATGTATTTTGATAATAGGAATCCAACAATCTTGTCATTATATTCCTTCTATTTCATATTCCATTTGTTTTGACAATCCTTATTTTCGAGTGAGCCCTTAATTTCTTATTCAATCATAAAATTTTTTATACTAGTATTCTGGGATGGAGGCAATAGTTCGTTAAACTCCTGATGTCATCTGTTGTTGTGCAGAGCAAGTACCATAGTCCTCTTAACATGAGCTCCAAGATGGCGTGTTGAATTAAATGATGATGCAAATAAGAGAAGTCAGGAGAGAGATGAGTAACAGTTTGGGGCATTTAAAATACAATGACTAGGACGGTGTTTATAAAATTAGATGAGCTAGCACATAGGAAACATATGATATTACAAGTGAGTAAATAAATATAGATAAGAAAAACAAATCTTACATTAGACATGGTTTCTACAAGACTTAATAAGAGAGTAATTGCATTAAATTTAAATAGTGTCTGTGCTAAGATGATAATGCTCAGTATGAAGGACATAAAACCACCCTAGCGTATTGCATTGTAAAATGCTCACATGCAATGAGTAACCTATACAAACTCCAAGAAAAAATATTGCATTGCAAAATACCCTCGAGCAAGGAGTAACCTATATAAACTCAGAAAAAATAAGAAGGAAAAATAAGTAGATTGGTTAAAAAATGGTTACATAAATAAAATTAAAGGTAACATGCAAATCTAGCAGCAGTATTAAACTTGCTATATTTTACAGTTTGCATATTTAAGTTACAGTTTTACGCTAGCATTGTAGTAAAACTGTAACTTAAATAATGCATTTCTGCACGCTTGTTTTCTGCAATTATACTGGTGATGAGGTTGCAAGTCTGCAACCAGACACTCACACAGAGGAGAGGACAGCTGGGTAGGAGGTAGGTAGCGACCTGCCGCTACGGCGTACCCCGTATAAACGAAATGACCCATGCCACGTACTACTAGAAAAACTTGGATCATCATTCATGGGGAAGGTGTACGTCACCATATACTGGAATCCTAATCAGATGAGTTTATAAATTAATTCTATTAGCCTCATTCTAAAATATAAGTATTTCTAAATCATTACTAAAGAAATATTAAAAGATTGTGTTATAGTCGTTTTAGTAGTTATTTTTTAATTTTGAATTAATTAGAATCTCTTTGTAAACATCGGATTATTTTGAAAATATTGAAGTGGTGAGAATCAGTACACAAATACTTATATTATGGTATAAAATTTAATTGCTAAAAATGATTATATTATAAACGAGATGCAGTAGTCCAACGCGATGATTAGTTAAAAAAAACTGACGGCACAATTGTCGGCTCTAGATTGACCGGGAGCATATATAGAACCTGAACATCTGAATAAAGGAGAAGTCCAGGTTAAACCTACTTAACATGGCTTGCATCAGTAGAAGTTGGCCAGGGAACAGAAGGTCAAGCTGGGCCTTCCATAGGGAAAAATTAAACGGGCCTTTTCATATTATTTGAGATCGACAGGAAGTTCATTTTAGGTCCATTGATTCCTTGACTACGGGTCAAGTTTTATTCATATCTCTCTATCGCAAAACTGGTATATAAGTATCGTCAACTTGTAAAATCAATACAAATCGATTCTCTCGGTAATATTAAGTGTTCATCGGCTGAGAGACGAGTGAGCCAAAAGGAAGAGGAGAGAGAAAAAGAGAATGACAAATGAAGAAGAATGTGGCCTCAAACTATTTTAAATGTTCTATCGATTTGCTTACTGTAATACCAAGTGACACGTTAGATGAAGATTTTGCTTTTAGCGCCACGTAGATGTCATGTCTAGAGATAGCAACGGGACCCGCGACCCGAGACTCGATGTGTATTTACTCCATTAGGGTACGGGTATGGGTTAAATGTATTACCCGTGGGTAAATAAACGGGTAAATACCTTCACTCGACGGGTACGTGGGTATGAGAACGTTCATATGATATCCATACCCGTGGGTAATAAATACCCGGAAACCCAAATGAACATTCTGGCCCATATATGAAATTAGGCTAGCCCAATATAAAACCCTAGGTATTTAAGCCTCAACCCATATATGAAATTACGTGGATTTATATATTGTCTACTACTATTTAAGTACTATTTGATGGGATTTATGATATTGTTGACTGATACAGATGCCTTGTCGTTGGCTGGTTGCTACAATTGGATCAAAATATTTTATGTTATTTTTATTGTCATGTCAAATTTGGCGGATAAATGGGTGACCCGCGGGTGAGCCTTACCCAGGCGGGTATGGGTATGGGAAATTTTTTATACCCGTGACGGGTATGGGGATTTTGATGGGTCTAAATTTCAATGGTGGGTATGGGTATAAGGTACCGATACCCGATAGGTATTTACCCATTGCCATCTCTAGTCATGTCAGCTAAAGCGGTGAGGTCACTATCAAAACACCTTGGGACTAGATTTATATCGGGTTTAAATGTTGAGGGACGCTTTATACCTAATTTCGTAGTTGAGAGACGTGTATAAAACTTGAAGCACAGTAAGGGATCTAAAGTGGATCCATGACATCTTGGGCCGAAATCGAATTGGTAGGCGATAATAAATAAGCCCATCAGAGGAACACTACATCAATGGGCAAATAAATAATCCATGGGGTTGTAGATCTTGTTTCATTCAGCACACGATGGTCCATGGTTTGCTGTTACTCTTCTTGTCTTCTTTGAGAAAAGGTAGCGTCCAAGCCATTAACCGAAAGCTCAAAGCCACCCGAAGGATTTGGATTAGACTAATTCTTACGAAAGTCATTTGATTCATAGAAACGATCTATAGAAAAATCTTAGAAACATTTTTTTTGGATAGAGAAAATTATATAAACATATCCATTCACTCAAACCTTTTTTTAAAAAAACTCCTATAAATTGATATGTGCATGCCAGCGTATATTTCGTTTCATTTCCCGAACACTCTCCGAGCCACGTGAGTAACGATGTCGTCGTGGCGGTATGCACGCGGACACGCGGTGGTACATCCGAAAAGGCTAACGGATGAACGTCAAGTTTACTAATCCATGTGAACATAGCTTCACACATATATATACATATAATTTTTAAGTATATAATTTTCGTAGTTATATCTAACATAGATATTTTTCTACTAGATATTCTCATTGATCCGAAAAGAATTGGTTTCGAGTCCAATTCATGATTTCAGTCCAGAAGGACTTCGTTCAATCGAAGTTTAGGTAAATTTATTTCTATATATAAATTTTTAGGCCAACTATAGAACGGAATTCTGTTAGAACGACATAAATTATTAACTAGATGATACTAGTTGATATCAGATGATATTAATTATCTGGTATCATCACGGCGAGACGGCACGGAGGACGCGAGCGAGTGCGGGGAAGAGCGCTAGCGGCGCGACAAATACGGAGGAGTGGTGTTGGAGCCGGCGCAAAAAGACTTCCGTCTAGGATGGGAGTCTATTGTGTAGTTTTTGTGATAAATTTTCTATCAATAAAGATGAAACTTTATAGGTACAAACACACACAAAAAAAAAGTTCATGAGATAAAGAAAATTTTCCAACCCCGGCACCTCGTCACCCTCCTCTCCTTCTCTCTCACATATGTTCTATGGTTATGATTTAGATGTTCGAATCTGGTTTGTTGGAGTCCATTTGCCGTGGCGGGCCCAACATTAATTCACGGGTATTCATCTGAATACCTAAGATTTTTCTAAAAGTACATATATATATATATAAATATATATGATATAGGATACGTATACATATATGTATTAAATAAAATAAAAAGAAAACCCACTTCAGCCCAAACAGATAAGAATAGGTTTATTGGGCTACTTTTCTTATTTTGACCCATTTCAGACCAACTAACTGAGGCCCACGGCCCAATTTCTAACCCTAATGAGAGGGTCGGGGGCTCGGGGCTCTTGCCTGTCCTGCTGGGGGATTGGGGGCGGCGACTACCTGTTTGGCTGGAGGTATTGGAGTTGGAGGGCTGTTGGCCGGCAACCGGCGGGCGAACGGGCGGCGCGCCGGTGCGAAGGTGCGGCCGGGAGGTGCGGAGCGGAGTCTGGGACGGCAGGACCGGGAGCCGCCGCGCCGAGGGCCCGAGAAGCGGGACGGGCGCTGATTTACGTACGTCATTCTTAATTTGCGTTTGTATTTTGCCATATGTAGTTGTTGATTTGTGAAAGTCGTGTTTCATCGACGGGTCAAGACAAGCTAACCATGTACTGTCAACTGTCTTTTGCTCACGAATGGATCAGGGCCTGACACGCAAGTTTTGGGAATAATCCCTCCCCTGCCAAACACAAGTTTGAGTGAGGATTCACCCAATCCTCCCTGCTATAAAGTCCACTTGGGAATTAAACCCTGCGAACCGAACAAGGCCTTGAGGGGTCTGGTCGAGTCTAGAAAGGGCTCCTCTTCTCCACCGGTCGCGGCGGCGAGAGAGAGAGAGAGAGACAGCTAAGCTAGGGTTTCTGATTCCCCTTCCTCGATCGCCGGAGGAGATGTCGCGGACGCTGGTGCAGCCCGTGGGGCAGAAGCGGCTGACGAACGTGGCGGTGGTGCGGCTCCGCAAGCATGGGCAGCGGTTCGAGATTGCCTGCTTCCCCAACAAGGTGCTCTCATGGCGGACGCGCGTGGAGAAGGACCTGGACGAGGTGCTCCAGTCCCACACCGTCTACTCCAACGTCTCCAAGGGCGTCCTCGCCAAGTCCAAGGACCTCCTCAAGGCCTTCGGCACCGAAGACCAGACCCAAATCTGCCTCGAGATCCTCGACAAGGGCGAGCTCCAGGTCTCCGGCAAGGAGCGCGAGGCCCAGCTCTCCTCCCAGTTCCACGAGGTCGCCACCATCGTCATGGACAAGACAATCAATCCGGAGACACGCCGCCCCTACACCATCACCATGATTGAGCGCCTCATGCACGACGTCCATTTCGCCGTCGACCCCAACCTCACCTCCAAGGAACAGGTATTCCTTAACCAAACCACTGCCTCTTGTTTCTGACTTCCACTTCATATATTCTTCTTGTATGTGCGTGCTGCAGTTCTGTTTTAGTTCAGTACACGAATAGGGCTTGCTATATGATTTGTTAGCTTCATCCTTTTGCTTTATTTTGAAGAACTAGATTTTTTTTTTTTTGCACAATGGGACTGTAGGTACAACTAATACTGTGGTATTGACATTGTTGGATCAATTGACAAGAGCATACTGGTGGAGTAATTACTTGGTTGTAATGTTCTAATTTTTTGTTACGGCATGTATGGAGATTATATGTTCTGATTGTTTGAGCTCAAGTTTTGAAAATCCTTGTTTTCATTTATGAAAGTTCTACTGTATCCTAGCTTTGATTTTCAATTCTTTTTCTATCACAAATATAGTGAATGTGCACACCCAGAACCAAATATAGGGAATGTATAACATCTAGTTTCTGCAGACACATAACCAAAGATAGTGAATGTGGGTGCACGCAACTTCATGGCTGCATATAAAAATTAGGTACTATATACAAATTAGAAAATGACACTTAAGCGATGAATTTTTCCTGTAAGCTACCACTGGACTTCTCCTGTTGGAAATGAGGAATAGAGCTTTTCCCTCATCCTCTGTTAGGCATGTAGCCCTTACATGGCTGAATAGGAAACTTAGATTGTCTGAAATGTTGATGTGGATCCAAATCTGAGCTGCAGGAACAGTAAGCTGCATCTTGTATTGAGATAATTACTCTTAGTTCATGTGCTAGATATTTTTGTTCTATCTTATATGTCTCTCGTCATTGGTAGAGCTGGTAGCACCAATTATGTTAGCTGTGTATCAGTTGCACCAATTTTGTTGTATTTTTTCTATGGTTGATCAACCTTGGTGAGCCAATTTCTCATGATAAACAGATGATAAACTGTAGGAAGTAGCTGTGACAATACTGGTAACGTAGTATGTTCATACTTGTTATGGTCACATGATTTCTTCATTGTGTAGGCACTGCAAATTATTAAGAAGCTAATTTATTATGGTTACCTAAGATTTCTTCATTGCGCAGGCACTGAAAGTTATTAAAAAGCTTACAGAGCATTTCCCCATAAAGCGTGCACCATTGAGGGTGCGGTTCACTGCACCAAAGTCCAAATTTGCAAGCCTTACTGAGAAGCTTGGAGAGTGGAATGCTAATGTTATTTCAAAGGATGAATCTGGAAACCAGCCTTCTGTTGTAAGTTTTTTAATCATGCTTTCTTCCAGTTATCACTAATTCACTGATTATGATTTGCTTGTTATCAATGTTCCCTACATGACTACTAGAGGCATTTCATCACAAGTTATATCGGGTTATGTAGTCGTTCGTGTTTTCATCCACAATATTATGGAGCTGTTAAATGGTTTTTGCTGTCCTCTAGATGCTAGCTTTATAGCTCTAAGGTTTGGTTTGAGGATGATATCATTTAGAAGGTTGTTTCATCTAGATGCTTGGTCCTTCTAACTAGTTCTAGTCTGCAACAACAAATATATGCCAATTAATGCTTATAGAATTTAGTAGTCACTCAGAAGCTTGTCCTAAGATAGCAGTCTGTTTTTTTCATTGATAAACGGATTGTCGTATACTGCTATGACTTGGATGTTAGCCATGTCACTCAGAAGCTTGATCTTTATATGCTATTGCATTGTTCAGTCTTCTGTGGACTTAGCCTACTTGCTGCTGCTTAGTGTTTCCTCACATTACTTCCCATAGGAGCATTACCATCCTGTCATGCTTAAAACCTTTATGTTTGCCCCATGTGTACGATATTTTGCAGGTGTGTGAGATTGAGCCATCTATTCTGCACATGTGTGAGGAGAGATTGAAGGATGTGCAAGGGAGGGTGGAAGTACTCTCAGTATCAGCGCATGCAGAAGGTGGCTCGTCTGTGGATCATTATGAAAGCACTGAAGAGTCTCGATCAGTGCCTGCAGTGGAGACTGATCCTGTTGCTCAGATAGGCCAGGCCATGCAGAAACAGTCCATTTCAAGCACGACAGAAAATCTGGGTCAGGGACTAGGCAAACAGCAGAGGAGATGCAAAGAATGTGATGTTCTTGTGGAGGACAAGTTGTATCGGGAGCATTGCAAATCTGGGTGGCACAAACACAACTACACACGGCACAAGAACGGCCTTCCTGCACTCAGCCAAGAGGAGTGCTTGGTGGAAATGGAATTAGCTGACTCCAAGAGGGACCTAAAGGACTATGATTTCTGAGGTGAACTATACTTCCACTTTGATATTCTAATGACTTAGTACAAAAGGTTGTGCCTAATATTTTGTTTCGCCATGTTATCTACAGGTGGAGCCGCGGAGACTGTAAACGTTCTGTGTGGTACATGGAGTTTCAGTGTTTTCGCTTGAGAAAGGGTTATCTCTTGATGCTGTATAGGGAGGGGACGGAATATTTGTGTAACTGCGATATACGCTAGCAATCTACCGAAATGGAGTGGTATGTTACATTGTTTAGCTGCAGAAGGATAGCTGAACCTGGTTGCTGATGTATAAGTTGGCCTAGTGAAACTGGTGGCAGTTTTGATGTTGCTTGTTCTGCAATGGGATGCTATGCTATGTGAGAGACCAGACCACATGTTAGTGCCATGTTTCTTGCTATCATTCTTGTGAACACAGCTGAATGCAAACTTTTAGATTGATTTTGCAACCTACAGAGTGTCAATTTGCTACCGACTGTTTCTGCAGCACTGTTCGTATGATTCGATCTGGAAATAATCTGTAGGAGTAGAAAACAAATGAATACATTTCATATAACTACGTATACTATCACCAAACCATCGCAAACCTTTCTATCACAAAACTACATATTAGACATCACGTTTATGGTAAAACTATAGATTTTATATTGACTATCATAAAAACTAAAGATTTAGATTATGTTCGGCTGCCTTGCTTACAAACTCATATTCGCTCGTTTTTCATCCGCGCACTTTCTAAAATATTAAACAATGTGTTTTTAAAAAGTTTTAGAAAGTTGCTTTAAAAATCAAATTAATTTTTAAAGGTTTCTATAACTAATAATTAATTTATGAGATATTAATCCCTAACTATGTTACCATACAACTTACTAACCTAACCCAACTATTGCTGCCGAACGCAGCCTTAGTAGCAAAATTATCCCAGAACTACAAGTTAAGTGTCAATTCTGTCACAGAGCTATGATCTTTATAGATCCAATGTAATGGCAGTACTAGAGATTTAAACTCTAAACATATTGTGATATTTTCAATACTAGATTTGTAGATATTGTATATGGCTTGAAATCTATAGTTTTAATGATAAGTTTAGCAATTAGTTTTGTGATACATCACTTAAACCGGTAGTTTCATGATAATTTTATCAAACTATATGTAATTTTCCTTTATTTTTTTGACATGTGATTTTGCTTTTAATAAAAGGTTTCTGTAATATAAAATTGTTTAAAAGATTATATTAATCCTAACCGATGCGCCAGGCGATGAATAAAAAATGATGAACTTGGGGAAAAAAGTTTCCCGTAGCCATTACAGTCGACCAATGTTTCGCAACAAATAAGTTGCGTGACCAAATTCCATATACGCCTAAAGCCCAATGGAGCATACAGGGTTATTGTTTGAACGTATTTGCAAATAAAACTAATTTATATACATATTTTTACTGATTTAAAAGTTAAAGCTAAAAAAAAATTATAAAATAATCTTAAAATTAATTTTAAAATTAAATTTTAGTTTAAGCGGAAACAAAGAGATAGGGATATCTTTGTGTGTCGGTTTCAAGATGTTGACCACCGTTTGCATGTACTACACGGTATATGCTGGGGAAAATATCCCTCACCGACCGTGACATCTCTACGTTCTTCAGCGTGCATCGGCGGGCAAGACCCAGTCCGGCAGCAGCAGCAACTCCGGCGGGCTGGAGCTGCTCTGACCGAGGGCGCGCGGCGGGAGCCTCCGACGGCACGAAATATATATTAATACTGCATCCAAATTATATTTTCACGTCATCCTGCAAATATGTAAAACAACGTGTAAATCATGCCGCAATTTGAGAAAAGAAGATGAAAACTAGCAAAATCATACAGATGCGATTAGTATCACACAAATCAGTACTGTCATACCTTCTATAAAATTTTAGTCCTTTTACGAGTTTTTTTTATCCCACTTAAAAAAAATAAATTTAATCACAGTATATATTTAGTACCTTAAGATACAACGTATTAAGGTATCAAAATTTCACGCTAAAATTGTTGGCACCTCATGTTAGTTCCAAATGATGGTAAAAATTCTAAATGATGGTAAAAAAACCCAAATACAAACACCGAAAAAGTTCCCAGAGTTTGTATTTATAATTTTTGTTGGTATGCAAAGTCGTTCGTGGCTTCGTGCGGGTTAGCGGCTCAACCGGTTCATCATCTTCCTCCTAATTCAAATATAGGCGAGGCAGAGAGGATCCCAAATTCCCTTCCATCGTCAGGTAACCGGGATCAAAATTTTATTTCAACCACTGCTTTTTTTCCCTTTGGAAAAACATGAAAAATCAAACAGTTTCAAATCTCATGTGTTTGCTCTGTAACTTACTTGTATCATCTCCCTAACTATTCTGGTACTCTGACCTAACTCGATTGCACACCTCCACTGGTGTTTGCATCAGCTGATGTCGTTGAGAGCCGCGTCGATGCGCTGGCGCCGGCGCCGGAGCGGTGCATCTCCTTCCTCAGCTTCTTGACCCTCTCGATTACCGCCTCCACCGTCAAATCCACGGCGTCCTTCATCGTCTCCAGCTTGGACCTAGGGTCAGCATACAACAGCCTCGGTGCGAGGTTGATCACCGTCTCCGTCATCTTCTCCGCGACGTCCGGCGGGATCTTGCGGAGCGTCTCCTCGATGCTGACGTTGCCGCTGCGGATGTCCTCCTCGGCGATGAACACCGAGTAGGAGTCGTGCTCGTCAGGGAGGTGCCACTTGTACTGCGTGTACGCGGACGCCGGGTGGAAGAACACCGGCACGCAGCCGGCCAGCATGGCGTCGAACGCCGACCGCCGCGTGTACGTGTCGCCGGGTGGCTGAAGGCAGAAGCGCGTGCCCTGGAACACGCGCATGAAGGTGCTCGGGATGAGGCACTTCTTCTCGCCCTTCCGGCACTGGATCAGGTTGCAGAAGCTGGAGCCGCCGCACTGCCGGACGAGGTGGTGACGGATGGAGTTGGGGTCCCCGGGGCGCGTGCCGCCGGCGAAGGTGAAGAGCCACTCGCGCTTCATGGCGCGCATCCGCTGCTGCCACTGGAAGATTTCGGCGTCCTTCGCCGGGTGGAAGTAGGTCGGGTACGGCACGGCGAAGTCGTGCTCCGTCCACGGCGTCTTCTCGACGAAGAGTACCGTCATGTTCTGCACGGCCGGCAGGCGGAGGAACTTGTTGCCCCACTCCGAGTCGCTGTCCGTCTGCCGCTGGTGATCCCACGCCGTCCTCCCGGACAGCACGAAGTGGTCGCGGCCGCCCATGGCGCGCCACTCGGGGCGGTGCGTGAGCCAGTCGACGAGATCCAGCGACGCGGCGTCCTTGACCGACGCGTTGCTTCCCCAGAGGTGCTGCACGACGTCGAAGCCGGCGTAGAACGGCACGAAGACGGCGGCGGCGCGGGAGGAGTCGCCGGTGAGGCACTCGTACTGCTTGATGCGGCTGTGGAAGATGACGTCGAGGCCGAAGTGGTCCGTGGCGTACCACCCCTCGTCGGCGAACGCGCCGTCCGCGTTGTCCACCGGCTCGCCGAGGCCGCCGTTGCCGAGGTACACGCACATGTCGATCCACTGGTACCACTCGCCGCAGTTGCGCAAGATGTCTTCGTTGAACCGCGCCGGCAGGTCGTGGATGTACACGTACCGCCCCTCGCAGGCGGCGTCCCCTGCCGCTGCCGCTGCCGCCACCGTCGTCGTCGTGACATCACGTGCCGACGGGAGCCTCCCGAGCTGCTCCTCCTGCTCGAGGAGGAAACGCTGCGCCTGTGCGTCCTCGCCGCCGTCCGACACGACGGCGACGAGCGACAGGTGCGGCGATCTGACCGGCGGCGCGCCGTCGAAGACGGAGAAGTGGAGGCAGAATATGAGAAGCCACGGCGTGAACGACAGGGCGGCGAGGAAGAGGAGGCGAGGCAGCAACCGTTTGCCGCTTTTCTGGGCGCCGGCCCTCTCCATTGCCGTGGAGAGTTTGTGAAGACCTAAGCTGGATGCATTTAGCAGGTTAATAATTAGTTGGTGGAAATTGATGTGCAGATGCGACTGGCCATTCCAGTAAAAAACCACTGATTTTTTCGCTTCGGGTTATACTTACAAATTAAATTTAAAATTAATTTTAAAAATTTTATCATAGTTTATTTTTTAATATTTCTTAAATGTATATAAAAGTTTAAATTAATTTCCTTTTGTTTATTAACCTTTTCTTTTCCTTTTAAAAAGGAAAGATAACTGTGAAAATATCAAATGCTTGCTGGTGTGCCTGAAAAAAAGCCAGTGATCTGTGCATCCATGCACGTGTTACGAATCTTTGGATCCCTCGACGAGAAGTCTCGGGAGTGTCACAACAGATCAAATGGAAGTCGGCCAATGTAGCACACTCGTAGCAAACCCAACTAACCAACTCTCGTAAAATACAGCTACAGTAATCAAATGGAGTGTGTAGAAGGATGTGACCATACTTCGGCTAGGCGGCTGCTTCGAGGTTGAACCGGCCACTGGCGTGGATGCGAGTATGCGACCCCTATAGATCTCACGTGGTTGCACGGCCATCGCGTCCCCTTAGGAGTTGACACCGGATTAAGACTAATCTTATTGCAACTTGACAAGCACTAAATCTCTCGTTTAGTACAAGTATAACAGTGGTTGTTGTACAAACACATACAAATAAATAGATAACTTGTATAATGACTTATCTATTTATTTATCTGTAAAATATTTAATTTATTATTTGATACATAAATCGAGATAATCAATGATATTAGTGAATAGACGACACGTGGCATACAACAATGTTAGCGCTGTCGGTTTGGTATTATAGCATGCACCCCTACCATCTCTTCGTAAAGAGACGCTGTGGTCGTTTGTTAGATGGAGAGGGATTTTTTTATAAATTTCGTAGTATACAGAGTAGGTGCCCTTAGTCGCTGGCTCTCTCCTCGTCGCCTGCACTCTCGCGCCCGGTGCGATCACGACCACGCCAAGCATGGAAAATCGACAAGGCCGGGCGGGCGCGGCGATCTAGCTGATCAGGTTCGCGCGCGCACGGCCAAGCAACGCGCGGAGACCGAGAAGGGCGCGGGGATCTAGCTCAACTTCGCCTCCGGCGAGGCGGCACCGGCTGCGCGTGATGCCGAAGCGAATGGAGCATGTGTGTGCAGCCACACATGCACACAGCGTTTGCTCTTGCCGTCGTCTTGGCGACAGCAGAGTCGGCCACCGGTGGAGTGCGGCGTTTCAGTGCTAGTGCAAAGTACAGACCAGACTTCTCCTCCCAAATGTACCCAAAACCAAAAGTAATGTGAGAAATGTCACCGACAGTTCTCGATTTAAGTAGTAGCAGCAAGCATGTTGAGTCTATAGGGATCGTCAACGTGGCAGTGCGGCAGTGCCTGACGATGACTTCATGCACTTGTGCTAGCGGTGTCTCTGTAAACGAATGAACTTTTTGATTTGGTCCAGCCGTATTCGACAGCCAATTTCAAATCTGTAAAAAAAATTGTCAAAAAAAATCTGTAAAATTTATACTTATTTGAATAACTCTAGGGATATGTGCTCTACGTATCATGCTAATACAGTATGTTGCAGATGGAATTTTCATATTCACCGATTTCCTGCGTATCACCAAAATAGTCAATAATGTTTTTAAAAAGTTAACAAGTTAAATTAACATGAAATATTTACTCTAAAAAATGCAAGTTCAAATTCAATATCTATAAGTTGTAATAAAAAAGTTAAAATGAAACTAGTGTGTACACATTAATAGCTAAATTTGTTATTTTTGTTATAGCTTGTATAATTTAAATTTAAACTTGTATGGTATATCTTGTATTAGTCTATCTTATATTTTTATTTTTATGACTATTTAGATGTTATGTAAGAAAGGAGATCAATTTTACGGTTCGTGAGAAGGTACCAGTACCTACTCAAGGATTATAAAATTGCTAAGAAAGGAATGTATACATAATCAAGCGATGAAAATATTTTTGCTAATATGTTTATGGAGATGATGACCCTTGGGAGCAAAATTTTTTTATTAAATAAACCTTTTTAAGAAATAATTTTATTACTAAACCTCTGGACAAAATTTTTCTAAAACCAAACCTTTTGGCCACGCCAGTGACAATGGCGTGGTAAGACAACGCTGGCACGCAGCCTAATCGGCGTGGCATGGCGTGGCAATCTCGCCACGCCAATGTCAGTGGCGTGGCAAGGCAATGTTGCCACACCACCGATAATGCCGTGGCAAGCCTTTTGGCCACGCCAATGTTGGTGGTGTGACCAAAAGTTTCATGCGGTGGAAATATTTTTCCCGAAAGTTTAGTAATAAAATTATTTCTTAAAAGGTTTAAAAAATAAAAAATTCCTTGGGAGCATATATTTTACACATAAGTTATGCATGCACTCATTGTACACACTAGTAAAATGTACTTCTAATAACAATATCAATATACATCATTTTCAGATTCATCGTACATACACGAGCAGAAATAAAACGTAATTCTAACAAATTTATACGGTTAAAATGGTCAAAACTTTTTTCAGCATCTAAAATATAACAATTTTGAATTTGCGATTGTACCTATAGGATAATATTATAAAAGTCATATTTTATAACCTTTTTTATTTTTATAACATTTGTTTGTTGGTGTACCGATGAGCGACCGCTCAAGCTATTATTTACAGGGTACGTTCGCATGCATAACGTTTGATAATTATTGATAGGGATGGATTTTTCCAACCAAGAAAGACAAAAATCCAACTTTTCAGGCAAGAACTCTCGATGGAACTGCAGAGCATATATTAGATGCTACAAACTGACATTTGTGCTACTGCTATGGCACGTGTGTTTTCCAATCCACTAGTTTCAGTCCGTACATGTGCAGCTTTTCAGGAATGAGAATCTGCAAACTGCACCGACCGTGGACATGGGTAGTAGTACCGGCGCAAATCTCAAATCTAAACGAATCTGGCAACGAAATGAACTATTCAAAGATCTACTTCGATTGAATCAATCAGCGAAATTGATAAATACCATCTCATTCTACGTGTTGTTTTGATGTGAATTCATCGAGTATTCTACATTTAAATTAGTTTGCGTCGTTTAGCGTCTAGTGCTTGGTGGCTAGATTGCTTCGGCCGGAGCCACGACCTCCCGTAGCCTCCCCGGGCCATGTCGACTCTGTCGATGATCCCCTCGACGGCGACGTCGAAGGCGTCCTTCACCGTCTCCAGCTTCGATCTCGGGTCGGCGTATATCACCGCCGGGATGAGGCGGATCACCTCCTCCCGCATCCGCTCCACGGCGGCGGCGGGGATCGCCCGGAGCGTCGCCTCGATGTTCACGTTGCCGGCGCGCACGTCGCGGTCGGGGATGAACACCGAGTACGCGGCGTGGTCCCTGGGGAGGTGCCACGTGTACTGCCGGTACGCCGTCGCGGTGTGGAAGAACACCGGGATGCAGCCGGCGACCATCGAGTCGAACACCGACCGCCGCGTGTACGAGTCCCCCGGCGGCTGCAGGCAGAAGGTGGATTTCTGGAAGAGGCGCATGATGTTGCCCGGGGAGTGGCACTGGCTGCTGCCGAACGCGCAGCCGAGCTGGCTGCACGCGCTCGACGCGTTGCATTGCGCGATGATCTGCGCGCGGATGTTGCTCGCGTCGTCCGGCCGCGGCGCGCCGACGAACGACATGAGCCACCGGCGCTGCATGCCGCGCACCCTGTCCTGCCACCGGAACACGTCGGCGTCGGACCTCGGGTGGAAGTAGGTCGGGTACGGCACGGCGTAGTCGCTGCCGTGGAGCAGCGAGGACTCCAGGACGAGCACCGACATGTCCCGGCCGCCCGGCATGACGAGGAGGTTGGTGCCCCAGTCGGGGTTGATGTTGGTGTCCCTCCGGAAGTCCCACCCCGTCCTCCCGGCGACGAGGAAGTGGTCGCGGCCGCCCATGCGCCCCCACTCCGGCTGCCTCATCAGCCACTGCGTGAGGTCGACCGACGCCGCGTCCCTCGTCGCGTTGTCGTACCCCCAGTGGTAGCGGACGAAGTCGAAGCCGGCGTAGAACGGGACGAACACCGCGTCGGCCACCGCCGAGTGGTTGGTCAGGCACTCGTACTGCTTCATCCGGTTGTGGAAGATGGCGTCCAGCGCGAACTGGTGCGTGCCGTACCACCCGGCCTCGCCGGACAGCACGCCGCCGCCGGCTCGGTCGACGAGCGGCCGGCCGAGGCCGGCGTTGCTGACGAACCCGCACATGTCGGGCCAGTGGTCGCTCGTCTTCCGGCAGTCGCGGAGGATGTCGGCGTTGAAGCGGCGGGGCAGGTCGTGCACGTAGATGTACCTTCCCCGGCACGGGTCGGCGCTGTCGTCGCGGCCATGCCCGAGCTGCAGCAACCCGCCGCTGAGCAAGGAGAAATGGTAGTAGATGAACGACGTCCACGAGACGACGGCGATCGCGGCGATGAACCGCAGCGGCGGCAACAACCCGATCGCCACCTTCTCCATCCCCTTCTTCCCCACCGCCTCTCGGTGCAGATTTGATCAGCTGCGGAGTCAAGATCCAAGAACTAATCACACTTAGTCTCATGCACGTATATACATGGAGTGTAATTCAAGCAAGAGACCAATTCGATCAAAAAGGAATAAAAATGTAAAGCGGCTTTGCATGTCACAGACGAAGATTTGTGAGTGGCTCACCACTTGTGTGATCGACTTGTTTGGTCACTCTAATCTGCATGTTGAGTGCGCAATATATACTTCAGCAACACCAATGTCTCGAGAACTGATTGGAGGAAGACGAAGACTCAAAAGACTCTGCTCTAAGGAGTATGGACGACGACTAGCCAAGCACTCTTGCACTCTGCCATGAGATTTTGGGAACTAACCTATTCTCTAGAGCCTAATGATCTACTAGATGAATAGTAACACACACTTGGGTTCAAAAAAAAAAAAAATAACACACACTTGCTGGGCTGCAGAGTTGACAGAGGAGTGCAGTATATTAACACCTGCATGGGTGACATTAAATTACTAACTGGTCGTTGAATGAGATCATATTTGTTTAACATATCAGTGAGTTTGTATAACTTTAAAATTGTGGTTCAAAATAGCTGTGACAATAATTCGTCAACAGTTCTGCTTGCGTGCTTGTACCGTCGTAATTACTCCCAATTGATTTGTTAAATATGTGATCCGAATTGTAACTGGAATTATATCCGGATTAGTTTTCTAGTAGGTTTCTCCCAGTTGTTTCCTACTAGGAGTCGAATTAGTTTCCTAATAGGATTCTTTCGCCTAATCCTACTAGGACTCTTAGATTTTCCCCTTATATATACTCTTGTAGTCTGCACGGGAAGAAAAAAAAAAGGTTCTCATCGTTTCCCCTGCATTGTAATCATATCCTCATAGTGATTATTGCCGGTTGGCGCCCGTGGTTTTTCCCGCAAGGGTTTTCCACATTAAATTCGTGTCTCGTTTGTGTCTTTGTTTCTAACAAGTGGTATCAGAGCAGCGAAGATTAATCTATGCTACGTTGCTACCGCTGATCGGGCTTTTTCCGGCGATCTACAGAATCGCCGTTCCGTCGAGATCAGGTCGGAATCGGCGGCGACTCCGACTCGACGTCGCGTCCGCACAGAAGAAAAAGAAAGGAGCAGACGCACGCACGCAGGAGAAAAATTGATCGTTCCAAGGACAAGCCATCAGATCGTGCCGTCCAATCCGCGCTACTGTAGCAGCTATAGTACAGCTACAGTAACAGTATCGTTTTTCTTTCCAGATTTAATTGCTACATTTACCCGATCTTGTGTGCCCAAAAGTTGTCAGATCAACTATTGTGCATCGTTCCGAGCACTGGAGTTTCGCGTATCTGCTTGGGTTCAACATATTAATACCAACAGATTCAGGATTTATTCCCAATGGCGAGTTTAAAGTATGATCTACCTCTTTTGGACCGAGACACAAGATTCTCATTGTGGCAAGTGAAGATGCGTGCAATTCTTGCACAGCAAGATCTGGATGATGCACTTGATGGATTTAACAACAAAAGGACAAATGATTGGTCCGACGATGAGAAGAAGAGAGACCGTAAGGCTATGGCATATATCCATCTTCATCTATCCAATAATATTTTGCAGGAAGTGCTTAAGGAGAAGACAGCTGCCGCGCTGTGGTTGAAGCTGGAACAGATATGCATGACAAAGGATCTAACCAGCAAGATGCACTTGAAGCAAAAGTTATTTCTGCACAAGTTGCAAGATGATGAGTCTGTGATGGATCATCTCTCCACTTTTAAGAAAATTGTTGCTGACCTTGAGTCCATGGAGATAAAGTATGATGAAGAGGATTTAGGCCTTATTCTGTTGTGCTCATTGCCTAGCTCATATGCAAATTTCAGAGATACTATCTTGTATAGTCGTGATACTCTAACTTTGCAAGAAGTTTATGATGCTTTGCAAGCCAAAGAAAAGATGAAGAAGATGGTACCTTCTGAAGGATCTAACTCACAACCAGAAAGCTTGGTTGTTCGGGGCAGGCAACAAGAGAAGAACACAGACAACAAATCAAGAGACAAAAGTTCTAGTGGCTACCGCGGGAGATCAAAATCCAGAGGCAGGTATAAGTCATGCAAATACTGCAAGAGAGGTGGACATGATATTTCCGATTGTTGGAAGCTACAGAACAAAGAAAAGCACAAGGGAAATTATAAACCGAAAGGTAAGCAAGAAGAGCAAGGTAAAGCCGCAGTTGCTACTGATAATAAACCAGATGCAGAATTACTGGTTGCTTATGCTGGTTGTGTACAAACCAGTGACGAGTGGCTTCTTGATACTGGATGCACTTATCATATGTGCCCTAATAGGGATTGGTTTACCACCTATGAACCTGTACAAGGTGGTAATGTTTTGATGGGTGATAATACGCCCTGCAAAGTTGCGGGCGTTGGTACTATACAGATCAAGATGTTTGATGGCTGCATTAGAACATTATCAGATGTGCGGCATATTCCCCGTTTAAAGAGAAATCTCATCTCTTTATCTACTCTTGATCGCAAAGGGTACAGATATTCCGGTGGAGACGGAATTTTGAAGGTAACAAAAGGCTCTCTTGTTGTGATGAAAGCTGATATTAAAACTGCCGATTTGTACCATCTACGAGGTACTACGATAGTAGGTAATGTTGCTACAGTTACCGATTCATTATCGAATTCCGATCTTTGGCATATGCGTCTCGGGCATATGAGTGAAATTGGTTTGGCAGAATTGAACAAGAGAGGATTACTAGATGGACAAAACATCGGAAAGTTGAAATTTTGTGAGCATTGTATCTTTGGCAAACACAAGAGGGTGAAGTTTACCACATCCACACATACTACTGAAGGTATTCTTGATTATGTGCATTCTGACTTATGGGGTCCTGCTCGTAAGAGGTCATTTGGAGGTGCTCGTTATATGATGACTATCGTTGATGATTATTCGAGAAAAGTTTGGCCCTATTTTCTAAAGCACAAATTTGAAGCTTTTTTGGTATTTAAGGAGTGGAAGACTATGGTCGAAAGACAGACTGAAAGGAAGGTGAAAGTCCTTCGTACTGATAATGGGATGGAGTTCTGTTCTAGGCAATTTAAATCATATTGTAGGTCAGAAGGCATTGTGCGCCACTACACCGTTTCTCATACACCTCAACAGAACGGCGTAGTTAAGCGTATGAACAGGACAATTATTTCAAAGGCCCGTTGTATGCTGTCAAATGCAGGTTTACCTAGACGTTTTTGGGCGGAAGCTGCTTCCACTGCTTGTTATCTTATTAATCGCTCACCCAGTTATGCCATCGATAAGAAGACTCCAATTGAGATGTGGTCTGGTTCCCCAGCTAATTATTCAGACCTGAAAGTATTTGGTTGTACTACTTATGCTCACGTTGACAACGGTAAATTGGAGCCTAGAGCTATTAAGTGCATATTTCTTGGTTATCCTTCTGGTGTGAAAGCCTACAAGTTATGGTGTCCTGAAACCCAAAAGGTTGTGATTAGTAGAAATGTCATCTTCAATGAAACAGTTATGTTGAATGATAAATCTTCTACTAATGTTCCTGTTAAGAGTCAGCAGAAAGCAAGCGTGCAGGTGGAGCACTTGATCAGTTCAGTACATGTACCAGAAAAAGAGAATATTGCTAGTAACCAAGATGCACCGGTTATTGAAGAGTCAGACTCTTCTGTTGTTGAGCAGTTACCAAAATACTCTATTGCACAAGGCAGAGCTAGGCGAAATATTAAAGCCCCTCAAAGATTGATCGAAGAAGCGAACATAGTTGCTTATGCTATGAGTGTGGCGCAAGAAGTCGAAGGTAATGCAGAACCTTCTTCATATTCTGAGGCTATTGTTTCTGCCGATAGCAATAGATGGATAGCTGCCATGCATGACGAGATGGAGTCACTTGAAAAGAATCATACTTGGAAATTGGTGGAATTGCCAAAGGAGAAGAAACCTATCCGTTGCAAGTGGATTTTCAAAAGAAAGGAAGGTATATCTCCAACTGATAAGGCAAGATATAAAGCTTGGTTGGTGTTACGGTATAGTCCAAGAGACTATTTGGCGCGCAATCAATTTGACCTGTGAGGTGTATATTGGTAATTGATGATTTTGATGCTACAAGAGAAAATTCGTCTCAAGGTGGAGATTGTTAAATATGTGATCCGAATTGTAACTGGAATTATATCCGGATTAGTTTCCTAGTAGGTTTCTCCCAGTTGTTTCCTACTAGGAGTCGGATTAGTTTCCTAATAGGATTCTTTCGCCTAATCCTACTAGGACTCTTAGATTTTCCCCTTATATATACTCTTGTAGTCTGCACGGGAAGAAGAAAAAAAAAGGTTCTCATCGTTTCCCCTGCATTGTAATCATATCCTCATAGTGATTATTGCCGGTTGGCGCCCGTGGTTTTTCCCGCAAGGGTTTTCCACATTAAATTCGTGTCTCGTTTGTGCCTTTGTTTCTAACATGATTGTTTAATGAAGATTTCTTATTTGTTTAAGATGGCATTGAGTTGTATTTATAACTTTACACTGTGGCTCGAAAAAAGGGTGACATAACTCGGTCAACAGTAACAGTGTACATACATACGCTTTGTACCAGTGTACAATTTTGTTTTGTAGCACAAGTTGATGCTGGATACGAATGTGTATATGCTAGTATAGTTTTTGGCTTTTTTGCGATGAATACCGTGCCACGTGAGCCAGTCTCTGAGTGGGTTCATCTGAGGCTCTGAGCTTCCATTGGATGTTTCGGATCTTTCAGTCAGATATGGCATTCTGATCAAGTTCTGTTTCAAGAGTCTTGCATTCTTGCATATATTTTTTTTGAATGAACTGACACAGACTAAGCCAATTTTCACCGTCGTCTCTTTACTTGTCCTTATAAATTAAAATTTAAATTACCTTAAATTTAGAGTTAATTTTAGAATTTTTTCATAGTTTATTCTCTAGCTTTTAGATCGTTAAGAATATGTATATAAAAATTAGTTAATAAATCATTTTTTCTTTATAAATATATTGTTCGTCAAACAACGAACCCCTTTGTCAAATAAAGCACGATGAAAATGTTGTACAGTTAAAAGACATAAACTTTACAAGAAGGGAAACTAAGCTATAGTTGTGAAAGACGTTTTGCACTTGCTAAAGTTCATATTATAGGGGATCCATGCCCCTTTGTCGTTGGAAATAGGATCCTCTGACTTAAGTCAGAATGACTGATATGTGGGCTAGCTCCATGAGATGTTGGCCTAGATAGCCTGGGTTCAAAGTCTCATTTTTACCTATTTAATTGATATTAGATCCTTCTCTAATATCTAAGTTTTTAGTTGGACCCATGAGCGATGGGCCCACTATCAACCACCTACATCTCTCTAACTTAAGTCAGAGAGGCAGTGTCCCGTTAGCCAGTGGCACTCACTGTTCGTGGACTATCGTAGTTGTGCTCTGGATTGCCGACTTGAGTTGCTCGCACGATGTACAAGCTACAATTATGTTCGAGATTCTCATTGTAAATATGCACTCTTAGCAGGTGGGTGAATATTTCTAAACTGTGTCGGCTATGATGGCAGTTGGTATTGTTTGATCATCCACGATTTGTTAATATGTTAGACATCCACATTCTATTCTGAATGATTAGCCAAGCGAAGATCTTGCATTTCTTTGGAGCCCAAGGTTTTCAGATCAACATTTCATAGCTTGTACTGACGGATCGGAAGAACTGTGATCGTTAAACAGGTCCAACAGTCTCCTGAGAGGTGATCCTTTCTCTTTCCAGAGGAAAAACAAACGGTATATTTAAAAAAAAAATCTGTGAATAAAATTTTTATATATGTGTTCTTAGCAATTTAAAAATAAAAAAGTTTAAAAATAAAACTACGATGAGAAAAACTAAATTTAATTGTGAATTTAAGATTAGAAATTTAAATAAACGGTTTGTGAGCTTCCAAGTAATTATATTAGCTACATAATCGGTGAGCTGCAGCTTTGTTTTATATGGCACTAGTACATCTTTATTCACTACTACTGACCGACTGACACTTGTGATGCATTCTGCAATCACCTCCCTAAAAACAATTGAGTGATTTTTTGGCTCTCACGGTTTCGCAGTTGTAACTATTTATAATCAAATTTTAAATTTTAAAAGCTTAATTTTGATCTTAATTTTATTGTTTTATTGTGATTTATTTTACAGTTTTTACTTTTCAATTGCTATGGACACGTATATAAAAGTTTCGCTTATAAATTATTTTTCGTCCGCATCCTAGTGTTCTTCATGAGAAGCTATTGGGTGCTTACATAAATTTAGTTATGAATATTAAGTACACAATTTGTTTTCCCCCTATGGGCTTTGTAGACTGTATTTAGCTTTGGATGTTGGTGGCATGATATAGAAATGTTGTAATATATGTACTTTAATTTTTAATATTATTTATGGTCATCTTGATGGCATACAAGATATCAGTGCATATGCACTCAAGTTGTAAATTGAATATCCCGTACCCAAGCTGACACTAAAAATATGTTACATCTCCGTGCAATAAAAAAAGATGTACTATAAAAAAACAAACAATGGGAAGACCAGAATCAAATTAGCCGCTAATGCCTCTAAAACACTATGAGCACTTCAATTGGCTGAGAGACTCAGTGAATCATTGGTGAAATGAGCTCAAAGTTTCCACGGGATCAAGCAAGTCGCCCAACCAACGTAGGGCAAATGCCCGACAGCTGCTTTCCCCAAGATAAGCAGCCGCTGACCGGCATAGAGGAAGCTTCTGTCACTACGATCGTTGCTGTCCCCTTTCACTGGGATCGGGCGTAACTAGAATAAAATATTATTAGTGCTTATAACATATTATTAGTGATCTAAAAGATAAATAAAAAAATATAATATAATAAAAATCTAAAATATACTTTAAATTTATCGTTGAAAATTTAAATTTTGGTTTATAAACATAGCCATAAGCGAAAAGATCGAAAAGATAGAGTGTCCGATTCCTTTGACAAGTTGATCGATCGACCAATCTCCGCCATGGCATCGGATATACAAACTCGGCCGATCGAACTCCTAGGGTTTCATCTCGTTCACTGGTAATTTAAATTATTTATAAATTATTTTTTATTTATAAATATGCAATCACCCGGAGAATTTGGCCATGGTACTGGCACGCCGGAGGCTCTCCGATTCCAACTGTCTCGAGGCACGACAACGACAACAGAGATTTACAATTAGCGTTCGCACCATTTTTTTTTACCGATAAAGGCTATCTCGTTTTGCTTCTTCCTATGTACTAAATTTAAAATTTACTTATTCTTATGATTTTATATCTTAGTTTATTTTACCCCATTTGTTTTTAATTGCTATGGATATTTCTGTTGATTTGTTTTTTTTGGTAAGACTGTTGATTTGTTTATGTTACATCGTTTGCTTATAAGCCAAACCATAAAGATTTTGGTTTATAAACTACTTCGTTTTTTCTTCCAAAACAAAATATCGATGGGAGCCAAAGATTTTACTGCTAATAGTGCTGTCAGGTGTTAGTTTTAGCGATTTGCAAACCACGCAGATTGTATGGAGATGGGGAGAGGGTGCCTATTGCTTAGCTCCGGCGTCTGAAGATCTAGAGCTCGCGTGCTTAGTTTTACTCCAAAATCTAGTCAATGCCAAGATGCGATGAACTCGTCGGTACTTCCAGCCAATATTACCCGTTTAGGCTTGGGCTATCACTGACCTACTAGTGCTTCTAATGTACTCCTAATTACTGTCTTATCGACAGATCCCGAGAAGTTCGAGGTGATTATGATATATTAGCAGACAAAAAATAACTTATAAATAAAACCTTTATATACTTCTTAACGATCTAAAAACTAAGACAAAAAAATAATATTCAGTGAAAAATCTCAAAATTAACTTTAAATTTAAGACTAAAAATTTAAATTTTAACCTATAATTATAAGTAGAAGTAAAAAGATGGGGTGGCTGAATTTGATCAAGCGGAATCCAAAGAAGTATATTGAATCTGGCTATACACTGACACGCCCGTAAATAGAATTGTTCATTCGACGAGTCAATAGTAAATGGAATCTATCAGCTCGAACTACCAAAACTGAAAATATTTGATACGGAATACCTTTTAGGGGCATTTGAATCACAAGAATGAAAAAAAGGAGAAACAAGAAAAAACATAGAATTTTGACATGAATGTAAATATAAAACATAAGATTACAAAACATAGAAAAAATGTAGAAATAGCCGTTTGATTAGACCATAAGAAAAACACAGGAATTTAAGGAAAGACAGAGACTCATAAGATTTTTTTCATAATGTTCTACCTCTTGTTAAATTTTCTTCAAAACTTATATGAGAAGAGACATTTCATAGGATTTCATAGAGTTAATTCCTTTATTCAAAGGGGTCTGTAGGAAAAATTTCCATAGAAATAAAATCTTTTAAAATTCCTTTAAATCAGAGGGGCCTAAACATGTGTAACGGGCTAAATCGCAGCTGTGTGGGCTGGTTTAATGCCAATGGGCCACACGTTAGCTCGGCCTGGAGATATCAATAATATCATATTATAACCTTAGATTAGAGGATAGAGCATTCTATATTCGGTTTAGAAAAAATATTCCATAAATTCTAAAAAAAGTTAAGTAACATATGTATATATAAAATATTATTTATATGTATAATAATCAAATTTATGTTAAATATACTAAAATTTTAATAATATTGATAGTTTCTTCTGTTAAAGGAACATATGTCATATTTCTTCTGGCCCAAAATAAGAGGCAGTAATTGTTGACGAGCAACCTCCTCTCTCTCTTTTTTTTTTTCAATTTATTATCTTAGAATACTCTTAGCACATTAGGTTCAGCTGATCAAAATATCTGTTTGAAACGATTAAGAAACAATTTAAATGCATTATTTTAGTAATATTTCACTTATATAGCACTATTTATCGGGTCAAAGTAGTCAAGCCTTATACTATAAATTCTATATTTTACACTTTAAATTCCATATATTCATACTGTAATTTTTAAATTTTATTATGTATTTTTCAGTGCTCACTTTATAATGAGAACTAGAAGGAAAATGGTTCATTGTCCGCTTTGATTCTGGAAAAAAAAAACATTTGTTTAACAACGTTATTGTTCTGTTGAAATTAAGCCTAAGCAAAACAACTTGTTAACACATGAAAAATAATTTATTAGCAAACCTTTGATATAGATGTTTTTCACGATCTATGGCTGAATAATAAACTAGAATAAATCTCCTAAAATCAATTCTAATTTAAAATTTAAAATTTAACTTATATACATAAACATGAAGGGTTAATTAACATAACGTCATTTTAATGAAAACAGAGTTACTAGTATATAACTAAAACAATAATAAAAAAAGAATGAACCCGCCGCCTCCCATCGGCGTCCAGCCGTCGGACTCCCGTCTCGTCTCCTCCGTGTTCGCCCGCCGCCTGCGCCGATCTCCCGCGAGCAGAAGGGGCGCCGTCGTCCTGCTGTTTCCCCGCCGCATCCTCACCGGTGAGCCTCCATCCATCCGTTATGCAGCCACATTTTCTTTCTCACCTCTCTATGCACGCACTTCGTCCTGGAATTTGCACGAACCCTAGGTTCTCTTCAGGATTTGGAAGTTTTTCTCTTACATTTCGTTAGCCTTAATACTGATAGCGTATTCTTCTGTTCCCAGAAAGTTTGGGGTTTCAACTGAACCCCCTATGTCCCACGTTGAATCCGCCCCTGGTGCAGATGATCTGGCCCCAGTACTTGAAAATCTCATCGTATCCTTTGCCCCTTTATTGTTTAATTAATATCAGTATACTTCCCTTTATTACTTGATATCGAACAAACGATGATATGCCTGATGGATTAGTTGATTCATTGTTTCTGGGTACACAGTGTGAGTGTTTGCTAGTAAGGAGATTTCTTATGTTGCCTTAACGACGAATCTTAGGCATCATGGGATGATTCTACATGTTCTGGCGTATCGCACTGCATGCTACACAAGTCAATTTTACAGGATGCTTTTAAATACTCACATTTAGATACAACCAATTGCTTGGGGCCATTTCTTACTTTTGGTGCGAAGGTACTTGTTGCCATTCCAAATAGAGTTTTTATTCATCATAAGCGCCATTCCGAATAGGTGCACCTGTTTCAGGCTGGCTCATGGTGTGTGAGGCATCTCCTGTGGTCTGTTGAATCGATTGACGAATCTGAAGTTGCCCAAGAGGAAGAGCACTCCAGATTATTTCCTGAGGTCAAGGCCTTTGAGTATCTCTATTTCTTGAGCAGAACTGTTTGTATTTCATTGCGATACATGTATTATCAATAATAGCAAAAAGAATATTTTAGACATTAGTATATTCAGTGCAGGCCTATGCATTTTAAGCTTGAAGTTAACAATACTTTTCTCAATCGTTACATGTTTACCAGTTCATTATTATTCTATACTTAATTGTAGCGTCGCTACATCATGTATTCATTTCTGTAACTGTGATTCTCTGTAGAATATTCTAATACAATTCCAACTTATTTGACTGCAGATAATTGCACTGACCTTAGATATATCTGCCAATCTCCTTCCCGTTGCATCTAAATGCATTGCCAAAGATACAGTGCATGCTGTTGGCGATTTTATTTTGGAGCTACTAACCCTGACAGAAAGCTCAATACTTGACAACAAGGTAACAGTTCCTATTCTCACAATGGTAATATCATCTGGCTTAACTGATACATTACCTTCTGGTTTGACCTGCATGACTTTTATGATCATGTTACTTGATTTATGTCCTATAAGAAAGATTTATATGTTACCTTGCATATCTATCCTCCATCTCCTGAAATTAACTTAACAATAAAAATCTAAAAGGGGAATGCCAGTGTAAATATATTACCTCCATGACACTACAGTAATGCCTTGTCTATTTCAAATTACGTGCAAGTTCTTTTTGCTCCTAAAGGGATGCTTTTGTTAAAAATACTGGAAACCCATTATTTAAGTGAAAGTGCTTCCTACCCTAATACATAGATTTGTCAGACTAAAATTGATTTATGATTTTTATATGACTTTGATAATATGAGATGGCAGCGCTCTTTTCAAATAACTAGAATGTTAATATTGATTTATGATTTTTATCTGACTTTGATCATATAAGATGGCAGTGCTCTTTTCAAATCACTAGAATGTTAATATTGCAGAAATGATCTCATAGTATACGCTCTCTGTTTGATATCTGTTGACAGAAACTCGGATCTACAGGACATGTTGCTAAGGCTGCACCTGTTTTTCTAGATGAAACAATTAAACTGTGCAGAGGGTGCTTTGAGGCTGCAAAATCAGATCAGTGCATAATGAGCATGCCTAAAGAAGAGATAATTGTGGAACACAAAGAGCCAGATCTTGTTAGCAACGTGGCCCAGATTACAGCATGCACTATTCAATCCTTGTGTAAAATAGGAACCTATGCAGCATCCAGTGGTGGGAGCCAGGTGATTTTACTGAATATATCATGGAAGGGCATAATTTCCTTACTACAGCTTGGTAAAGGAACGATAGAAGGAAAAGTGAATGTAAGAGAGATCATTTTAATTCCTATCTCCATTGCCATTGAATCTCTGAGGATTGCTACTGAGACATGGTGTGTGCCATTACAAGAAGTCCTTGGTACCACTGAAGCTAGAAGGGCATTCTTACCAATCAAATATTTCCTAATGAACGCCGTAAGGATTTGTTCAATATATCCATCCGAAGCAATGGCAATATACAAGAACATAATTAGGTGTGCACTGGTGATTTCATACTCAAGCATTCTATTCTGCAGAAATCCCCAGTTGAAAGCAGCAAGTGAATTAGTTTTTGAGTTACTGGAGCCTAGTTCCTTTCTTCTGCTAGACACACTTATGAAGTCACCAGAAGTAAGTCCAGAGTCCAAATGCCAGCTTGTGGAGTACTTGTTAGAAAAGGTAGAAACTAATAATCCAGAGAACACAGGACAAGTTGATCATAGAATGAATTTTGCTTCATTGGGTTGCATTTTTTCTGTGGATTCTGATGGTGATAATATAAACAGGGCACTTTTACCTGCTGAATTTACTGTCTTTTTGCACCTCCTCAATGCTTCCCCATGGTTGACAGAAGAGGTGGTCATTGAATTATGTAAGAAGCTACATCCGCTTCTAAATATCTTAATATTAGAAGATGTTTACTCATACGTCCTTGGCTGCCAAATTCCTGCCCTAAGTGGTGCTGAAGATGCTCCTGGAGTTGTCTGGCAACCTATATATACTTCTCTTATACAAGCCTTGAAGACTTTTATGATTGCTGCTTCTGCTTCAAGTGCTGCTTGGAGTGACTTTGAAGTCTTCTTACTTGAGAACCTTTTCCATCCCCATTTCCTTTGCTTGGGAATTCTAACAGAGCTATGGTGTTTCTTCGTGCATTATGCTGAAACTGAAGCTTCGACCTATTTGATCAATCAGCTACTTATTCTGTTAAAGACTCTAGCATCACCGGATGAAGTTTTTGCACCTCTCAGTTCTCTGAGGAAGCTTGCACGTGCATTGTGTACCATCTTGAGCTATGCATCGCCTGCGACCATTGATCAAATTTATACCTGTGCGCTGAATGATAACTCTTACGAGTCATCAATCCTGTACTTAGCACTATTGATGGAAGGATTTCCTTTTGAGTCATTATCTGTTGGTACAAAGGAACTTGCTTTGAAGACACTGTTCACTGCATTTGCTGGGTATCTACAGAAACAGAACTATTTGAATAATCATGGAGAAATTGACTTGCCAACTTCTTCTAGCTCGGGTGTAGTAGGGCTTCCTGTACATGCTCTAGCCTCTGCGTTGCAGAGTTGGTAAGTCCCTTATCCATTACTATTATTCAATCTGATGCTAGAATACTGCTTTTATTTATTAAAACTCACAGAATGTTGCTTTTGCACACAATCTTTTATGCAGTGAAATAAAGGACACAATTACTGTAAATGAAAAAAGTATTGCTACTATATTCAAGATCGCAATCTCTCTCATTAATATGTATAGAACTTCACCTGATGGCAGTAAGAACCTCCTTGTCCAGCACATCAGTTCCATATTAGTTATTATTACACACATGAGGCATCTTTGTGCGTTCAGTGAGCTGGAAAAGTTAACTTTGGAGCTGCACACACTGTTCATGTCTGGTCCTGATAATTCAATTGCAGCAATCTCTCAATGCAAACCATCAATGGCTTCATTTATGGCAATTCTTGGTCATTTGAACACTACTGAAGATGACGCTAACATACTTTGTTCTGCAATGTGGGATCTATTCCATTTCTTGCTGAGGGAGCGCCATTGGGCACTCATTCACCTTGTAGTGGGCTCCTTTGGGTACTTTGCTGCTCGCACATCTTTTGCACAACTCTGGAAATTTGTTCCTGAAGATGCCGCCCTTTCCTATAACACTAGCACGGGGGTGGACATAGATGAAAACGGGTTTATGTTGGAATTAAAAGCCTTCCTTGAAAAAGAGGTAGCCTTGAAAGATGACAAATGGTCCGAGGAGCAAATGTGTTATCTAGTTTCAGAGGGGAAGATGCTGAAGAAACTGGTTGAATCATGCCTTGAAATTCCACTAGCTCCAGAGCCTGAGAAAATTTTGATTACCAATGATGTGAGGAAAACAAGGAAGAGGAAGATGCCGGATGGAATTTGTGAAGGAATGACGCTTGTACAGAACGGTCTCAAGATCATGCGGGGCGCTCTCAGTGAAACAGACTTGGGGGAGCTGAAGGACAGGTTTGCTATACACTTGTCGCGCCTTGAGGACGCAGTTTCTCACATTGCTAGTTTCTCTGATAATATCTGAAAAATTCACTGTAAATGTACAGCCATGATGATTCAGATGCTATGCCAATTCAGTTTCTGCCAAGTGTAGAAGCAAAAGCCGTTGTGATTGAGGACACTAATATGCTATGCATGAGCATGACTGAAGCCCAACTAGTACTGCATGATAGTTTATGTTGCAAGAAGAAAATGCATATGGAAGTAACCTTTCTTTCCAAATGGATTACCACGTCATTTCAGTATTTTACTGCCTAAATAAAAGGTAATCCCAGTAGAGGACGCAGACACACTTCATTGCACGGAAGCAAACAACCCAAGGACGTGACAGCTGCAGCAAAAATCATGGATGGTCGAGCACTTCATCCAGCTAGTACGCGAGATGGACAGTGATCCTGAGCAGCGTCTCGGCGCCGTCGGTGACGTGCTGCCCGGAGGCGATCAGCGGCCGCACCTCGGCGAAGCCGCCGGCGCCCTTGAACTTGCCGGTGCCGCCGGTGATGGACAGCCGGCACAGGGCGGAGCCCACCTTGTAGACACCGAAGAAGTTGAGCGTGTCGCCGTACTCGCCGCCCTCCATCATCGCCGTGAACGCCATCATCTGCGCCGACCCGTCGGCGGCGCTCGCCACGTAGACGCCCTGCGCGCGGCCGAGCGGCTGCGCGCCGAGGTCCGGCCCGCTCGTGAGGACGTCGTCGATGACGGTGATGGTGCCGAACCCGAGGCTGAGCCCGTCGGGGCCGACCTGCACCTGCGCCGAGCCGCCGCCCTTCGCTGGCTGCGCGAAGCCGGCGCCGGCGAGGCCGGTGTCCAGCGGGATGCCGTTGTTGCCGTTGTAGGTGGGGATGGCGCCGTTGGAGTTGGGGATCGGCACGCCGTTCTTGGGCGTCGCGAAGCCGATGGGCCGCGCGAAGGGGACCTGCCCGTTGTAGATGTTGCCGAGCAACCCGGTGATGGGCCGCGCCGTCGGGCTCGAGCCGCCGAGGATGTCGTGAATGTACAGCTCCAGGGGCTCGTGTACGCCGCCGGCGCCGGACTGTGGGTTGGTCGCGGAGACGGCGGCGCCTGTCGTCGCCGCGGAGGGCATCTGCGCGTGGGTGGCGGGAATGTGGAGCGTGGCGATGGCAAGAACGAAGAGAGGAACGGCTGGCAATGCGAAGCTAAACATTTTTTTGGCTAGCGCGCGCACTCTCCTTACTTTGTTCGAGCTCAACGGCTTAACTTTCCTGTGTGTTGGTGATCAAACAAATGGCGAGACGAGTTTATATATCAAATGTTTGTGTGCAATTTCTAAACACGAACAAGTGAAGCAGTTGTTTTCGCACCTGAAGCACCTGGAGCGAAGGGTGAAGCGGTTCGGCTTTGATCCACCAGAACCAATACAGGCAATAAGTGAATGAGAAGACGAGGGAAAGAAAAAAAAAAAGCTGTGGCTTGTGATTAGCACGAAATTCAGGGAAAGACAGCTGCATCTGCCTGCTGGCCACAACCACAATCTTACATCAAATCCTCTACACATAAGGTTCTAATTAGGGTATACAACAAGATAGATCCTAACACTCAAGTTGTTAGGTTTCAACGTTCATGAGTACATGACAACAATATATACAACGGCACATAAACATATGACCTCGCACATAGAAGGAAAAAAAAAAAGGGAAAACAAAGACAGGAAGGAGCTCATGCGTCAAAGTCTCTCAAGTTGCTGATCTCTGTGGCAATGTCTCGAACGCAGAAACAGTGTTCGTAAACTTCATGCGATGAAGAGGCGCCCCACTTGGCTTGATAGCACATGCAATCTTGTCCTCGAGGGGGCAGCGAGCTCTCAACATGGAGAAGACATGGTTATTCAGCCTCCTAGCTTTCCTCATCGCTTCAAGGATACCTTCGAAACCCTATTCATGCACATCACGAATGGTCGTAAACCAGAAAAAAAGTACAATATTACGAATATCTTTTAGGACTTGGGAGTAACTTCAGATCAGGAACAGCAGAATATGATCTCACCTGCAAGAAATTAGGGCTTCTGTTCCTGTCTGAGGATTGATAGAGTGAAGCTGTTGCATTTTCTACTTCTGCCACGTTGAGAAATTGGCAAGAGAAATCGAAAAGCTCAAAATGTTGTTGTTGTCCCAGTAAATACATGATTGTACATCCAGCCCAAGCTACAGAATCACCCAGCATTTCTTGTCTCCTCGAAGGATTGATGCTCTCTTCCAAATAGCTCTAAAAGAAAAAAGAAGCAAAACTATTTAGTACTCCTATATTTTAATCGATGATGTCATTAACTTTTTACACACATTTGATCATTCATCTTTTTTAAAAACTTTATGCAAACTTACAAAAATATAAGTTATAATTAAAATATATTTAATAAATTCAATCACAACAAAATAAATGATAATTATGTGATTTGTTTAATTAGAGGAATAGTCAAACTTGTGTTAAAAAGTCAATGACGCCATCTATTAAAATACGAAGGGAGTACCATACAAAGGATAGACCAATCAAATGAATGCCGGGGGCATAAAGAAGAACATCAATAGCTCTCAAGTTCCACTTCCATGGCAAACAAAGACCAGTTTACTGAATAAGTGTATTGTAGTGTCACCCCAAACAAAAGGAATAAAATTCTTGTAGTTTGTCAGAACTTTGAAGCAGGTTCAGATTCTAGATTGATTTATTATTGTTTTAGGGAAAACAGTAGAAAAATAACATAAGGTTCATCTTTGTCCTTATTCCCTAAGACGAGGGAAACAGGTAAAAGTAAAACAGGATGTTGACCACATGCCACTTTAATCGTGAAGCTTTTTCAGTTTATCCTTTTGAGGGGTAAATAATTGGAACGGAAAAAGTCTGTAAATGATGGATGACACAGATATACTGTAACGGATTTTTGATGATGAAGTCTACTTACATACTGAAGACCGCTAAAAACACGATAGAAGTCCTTCGATGTGGTGATGTCAATAAACCCTGTCTTTGGAGTTGCACTCCATTTGCTGTAATGCCTATCCAGTGCAGCACTCGTGAAAGCAAGGGCATACTCCAGCACACTCCCAGAGTTTAGGTTTGATTTGTAGAGTAGACCTGTAGAAATGTTCCATTTATCAAAATTATTAGAAGGGACTAGCCGGAGGGGATCGGCTGAGAGCCCAGTTTATTGAGGGACTTCAGTTTTTTTTCGTTTCTTTTGTTAGCTGCCTAGCTGCCTTCTTGGCTGTACTTTTACAGCTTCTGGCGGTTTTAGCCGGTTTGCTCTTTCTGTAAATTCTCTTCTTAATGAAATTGGGTGACCGTTCCTGGGTCTTCCCCACAAAAAAAAAAAAATTAGAAGGGACTAGATGAATGTGCAGAGAACAGTGGAATTTCAACCAAATCTTAGTGTTCAACAATGATTAGGATGATATGTCACCCGTATTGAACCCATCCAAGCAAAGCCTAACTGGTTTAGATAACACATCATCATTTCTACATTGAGATGGCCATTTCTTACCAAACCTACTTTTATTTTCCCTTTTCTGGCAGTTAAAAAATTCAACACAAAAATATCGTATGAAAATATGATTCAATAAATGGGCTCTGCACTTACTGGCAGCTTCAGCTTGCTTTGCCATGACTAGAAACGAAGATGGATTTGGGCATGCAGGACTTGATGCAACTGCATTGGTGGCGCCACTTAACAATGTGGTAAATGGAGTATTATCAGAGTATGCATGCTTCACTTGCCCATCATTTCCTGGAATCAAACCCAGCCATGGAGCAGACTGCATGAACTGTGTTGTGTCTATTTGCCTCTGGAAAAATGAGCATGTATGTCAGTGAGGGAAAAAAAAAAAACTTGACCAAACATGCATGCCAGTAAGAGAACAAGAGTACTTCATAACAAGGACTTTCATTGTGTAAAGGCAAAACAGACGGACCAGTAATTTATAATGTTTACAGATTGAACAACATAACAGTGAGCAGATTGGGAGAAAAACATAATATGGGAGACAGTTCCAGCAGCATTATATGATTAGGAGGTGAGTAGACAGTAGACACAAACTTGTCCTGGTGAAACTTTCAGAGATAGTTTATGATGCAAGGCCCTCATAAAATACAAATGACTCAGAAATAATATGGCTTCTCTACTTCATATCCTAGGTGCAAGGACTAAGGGATGTTCAGCTCCCCTCAGTGATTGTACTGCAAGACTGTTTTAATATCTATTATAAAAATAAGCTTACATACAACGGCCCAAAGTAGGACAGCAGGCCACCGTTTTGACTATCAAAGAAACTAAAATTTGCGTAAAAACATATATGCTCACCAAAACAATGTCCAGAAGGCTCATCCAATACAAAGCACTCCCAATTTCCTTGAGATCATGAAGAACTTCAGTTTTCACGTCTGATTTTGCTTCCCAAGTTAATATTTCATGAATTATCTTCTGACAACCTATGACAAGCGCAAGCTGCAGTTAGTGTTAAGTCGGGCAGTTTATGATATTTAATGTGGTACATGCCTACATGATGACTATAAAGGAGCCTACGAAAAACTATGACGTCCAAAGAAATTGAGATCATCCAATTCTTAAGAAAACATTACTTACTTTTCATAGCTACTCTAAAACCACTTTAGGAATTACATCTGGCAATACACCAAACTACCAGCAACTATTTATCCTTTAAAGTATGATATAATAATAGAATTACCAATACATCACCTAACACAAAACTTATAAAAATCACTTGCCCTAGTGAAATGAACTTAAAGAATGGAATGCAGGAATTTGGTAGGAACACTGTTGGAACCATACAGATTCCAGAAAAATTCCCACATTCCTAAAAGACCTAGAATTAATTGAAGAATTGTAGAATAATTGAGAATAGCAATATCTGGGCTAAATAGATGTATTATGGACTGCTATTCGTCAATGCTATGTCATACTTCAATTGAACTTGAGTACTCCTGCAATGCTAGATGGTCTCTTCAGATATACTATGCTTTGCCTTTTATTCTGGACAGGTATTTAATGGCCCAAAAGGAAACATAACACACACTGTAATTCAAAAACATGATTGCCACCAGACACCAACATGTTTACCTGCTATACCACCATCAAATGAAAGAAGTCCAATAGATTTTGGCAGTGCTTCTTGCAGTGCAGTTATTTTTGGCACCATAGCTGTTATCTGAAAAGGAAGGGCAAATACTTAGGTACTAGTAGTAAACTTCAGCCGTGAAGCTTAACAAGAGTTTTGGCAGTGTTTTTGTTACAAGAGATACAGCCGTCAAGCTTTAAAAACTTGCTCTTCCACTAAACATAAATTCTGGGTTATCGGTTAGTGTCCCTTCATGTGCACAGTAGCTTAGACAACTCACCTTGCTTGATATATGATCCAATAAAGCACGGATAATACCAGGTAATGATCTGGAACCAAGAAGCTTAACAACTGCAAACATATGAGGAATCCCAAAAAAGTCATGGTACAAACCAGCAATGCCCTGGTATGCCATGGTCAACTCCTACAAAGAAAATGAGAATGTGAAATATTGAAATACTAGAGATCAAGATACATTGTATAGTTTGTTGGCAGGTAAAAGTAAATGAAAAGGAAACATCATAATGTATGTGACGCAATATCGGAGACATCTTACAATCAATTTATAATGCACTGATGTTCAAGCATGATTCTCAGATCTCATCTCCAAATAATCTGAAAACCTTTTTCTACTGACAGCAGTTGCTCATTATTCAATGATGGCATCATTAATGATGTATTAAAGAAACACTCAACCGGCTGGGAAAAGACCACCACACAGCTTTGCACTGAGAAGAAACCTTACCCAAAGCCAAGCCACGAAAGGCCATGAACCCTACCCCTTTGACACAATGATCCCCCCAACCCCCAAAAAAATGGTTCGGGCTACCTCTGCCCTGTACATGAGGGCCCACCCACATAGGTGGTTTCTTAACACGTCTTTAACCAAGGGGCCAGTGAGCAACCTTTTTTCTAAACCAACTCAGAAAATTCGCTGCCAAGGGGAATCGAACCCAGGAGCTGTTAGGTGCTACTACAGTGCTGCAGCCACTAGGCTATAGACCTGTTCGCATAATGCTGTATTATATAACTTTTATTCTTTTAACTTTAAAAAATGAACTGTATACACAGCTTGAAAATTTTCAACTACATCAGCACTTCAAATTTTACAAGCAAAAACAGAATACTAAAAATGGCAAGCAGCAAATATAACAAAAGAACTTACATGTGATCCACAAAAGAAATAGGCCTTCCCAGTAGAGGCACTTGATCTCTGAGAAGAGTGATGGGCTCCTTTTAATGATCGAACAAAGCGTTGTGTGGTATTACATAGGATAAAATTGGGCAAGAAATCTGTCTGCATCTCATTCCATATCTGTGGTAGCCAGGAAATTCATTATATTAGGGTAATTGTCATCTGGATGCATATGAAACTTTTGCATGAATAAACACAAAGATAGCGGATGCAATCATCATTCATAAAGTCCTACAAACAAGACTATCACCACCAACTCCTTTGTTTTAAGCATTAGGAATAAGTACATGACACCAATAGACAATAGTACACCACAGAGGTATAAGAAACAACAATTTTGAACAACTACCATTCCATCAATAACTGGTTTTATTTCTTGCTGACCAATGGAAATGCAAAAGCTAATACAAGAAGCAGATTACAAACCATTACCAGGCAGGCATGGTCCAAATAATAGCATATAGCAGAATTTTTTGCATAAATTAGATACCAAAAATAAGAATATATGTATAATGGTAGGGTTTAGGGGCCCAAACCTGCGAAGAGATACGACTAGAATAAGAAACCAGTGACAGGTTCTCTTGCATCTCACTAAGCATAAGAGAGTAGGAATCCAACTCAAGAAATTTTGATATCGACTGATGTGTTAGCTCCAAAATATCCAACAGTTGTTGCAGTTCCTAATTTGAGAAGACAAAGAAGAAAGGTTGATCAACCAGAACCAGCATGTAAAATGCCTAACAAAATAGAGCAGAGTAACTAAAAAGGTCTAAATGAAAACAGAACAATCTTACCACTACACCGCATAGATCTCCACTTTCAAAGCGCTCCAGTAGGAAATCAATATTTTCCCGAAACAGCTTGTTCATTCTCTGGGTAATCAGGCTTCTTAGGTCAATTGTCCTCCCAAGGACCTGATATGAAAAATAAAATGCTCACGAATAATGCAAAACAGTAAACCTCAAATGAATATCTTAATAGTTTTAAAGCAGGCAAGCATGGTGAGCTTGAAATCAAACAATTCTTCCACCCTCAACTCAAGGGATGGACCAAGGAACAAAAGATTGAATACTGATTTAGAAGCTGGAGACAATGTTAAAAGGAGTAACTGCAAGGTACCTTAGACTTCAGTAATAGTTTAGGTGCTGAAAGCAAAGCTACAAAAAGGTAGTTATAAATTACTCCCTCCGTCCTAAAATGTAACCATTTCTAGAGCTCACGGGGATTAATAAAGTAGTTGAGAATGATTGGAGGAAGGTTGTGATCGGTGGAGAAGAGAATGTAGATGGAAAATTTAAATAGAAAATGGTTATGATTGGTTGAGATGAGGAGGTAGGTGAAGAAACAGCTTCATTTTGGGACAAATGGTGGGTGGTAGAAATAGCTTCATTGTGGGACGGAGGGAGTATAAGATAACTTAAGACCAAAGTTTGACGTACTGCAGGTTGGAATGGAAAATGAGTGGATCTAAAAGAAATGTATGACACAAATAAAAGCGCCATTGACATTAGTATCCTTACAGTATGTGCAATATCTATTGCATGGCTCTTGTTTCACATCTATCTATTTCATGGCTGGGTACCACTTGCCAAGCACAATTTGGAAACAGAAATACCTCATCATGGCTCTCAACATATAGAATAGTAAAGCAACAATGCAATTTGATATTAAGAAGTATATAGCATCCTAATATCTTGGAATTATCTCCTGTCTTGTAAAAAAAGTCTTGGAATTGTGGTATATGACACATCAAACACAGGAGCAGTTGAACTCCTGATCAACAAATACTGAAGGTCTCAACATAAACCATATTCATGGACTTACCATTACTCTTTTTAACTTGAATATTGCGTCAAACCGCAGAGGTTTCACGAAGTACTTCTCACCATCATCACATAAATACGTAAATGAACTATCGAGAAGAGTACTGCATACAGGGAAAAGGAAATAGGTGAGCAGAACAAGGAATCCAACATCAACCGATTTGCTATTCGCATTTGTTGGTTAACATGCAGACAATTTCCAATATTAAAACAGACTAAACTGAAAAAGAAAAGGCAGATACCTTGCTGCACAGCTCTTGTAATATGTAAAGATGATCTCATTAAGCTTTTCAACAAGAAGATCAAAGGAAAGATCGACCTAAAAGTCAGAGCAGAAGTAATACCAGTAAGATATTTAATGCAAAACAAAAGATTAATTGCAATGCCACAAGTATTTCCAGCCAAAACAACACATAAGCTGCAGATCTCCTACGTATTCGGAAAAAAAAAACACATAAGCTTTGCCTAAGGGCCCTGACCCAGCATGGTTCTTCCATTTCAAAATATAAGGCATATTTTATTTTGTTAGGACAGGGCTTTGACTAAAGATTAATCTATCAATATATCACTTATATGTGTCACAAAAGTATAGTCCTAAGAAAGTACTTTCCAATATGAATCTGATAACATCAATTTTAAGTCATGAAAATTATATCCAAATAGAGTAATTGTTGGTCAAACTCTTGTCCTAATGAATAAAAAATGCGCTCTATATTTTGAAATGGAGGGAGTACCACACAGACCACCATAAAGAGCCGACACATGGATTGAATTAATCTGTCCTAGACATTACATTGATAGTGCACACAATCATGCATACATATCTTCTATAATTATCGAGAGTAAAATTACTGAAAAAACAACTCTTCATACCTATTAATTGTAACATATCTTTCGGAAAATTACACAACTACAGAAGCAATTGAAAATAACAACAGAATATAAACCATATAGCCAAGTGCAGCAAACTTCATTGTAAAAAAGAATGAAGAATACATTTATAGAATGAGAATGTTAATTTATCGAACAGAAGGAAGAGTATTAATAAGGAAAGAGTGTAATGGAAACTTTTGTATTAAAATTCAAAACACTACAAAAATGGTAATTGCTTACCTCAGCTTCAATTTCGTCATAAAGAAATCTCTGTTTGAGACAAGTTAATGCATGCTGAGCAGAGTCATTGTAAAGGTCAAATGGTATCAAAACACTTTCAAGAAGACCAGCATCCTGTGTCTCGGTGACATACTCAACCAGCATCCAGGGGAGTGAACATTCAATTGGAAACTGTCAGCAAGACACGAGTTAATATTAGCAGCACAAAACAACAGCCTGCCTCCACAAAGTTATCTTATGGTGATTTGTATAGCTGCAATAGCAAGATGTACAGCATTGAGTACGTGAAGCAAGAAGAAAATTGATTTGTGAACTTAATTTCATTCAAACACTGCTCGCTAGCTAAATGCACTGTTTAGTAGTATGTCCTGTCAGTTGAGACTCCCACTAGTATCACTCTAAAAAGGCAAACTAGAACACGTAAGCACAAATTGCTGACCTGGATAACACGGGAGGATTCCAGGTAAAACTCTCGGAACCAAAGAAATCCAAGATCAGTTAAAGTACCAATTGTCGCTGCATGTACCCCAAATATTAGCAGTTAAGTTAGAGTATCCAATGAAACACGGTAAATATGACCTCCTAAAAGTTACATTGGCACTTTTCAAGCACTAAAAATGTTATACTAAAGTGAGCATATTTTCCTAAGAACACGGTATGATAATTTAAGTATCACCAAGCATTAAAAGTGTACAGCAGAAACCATATCCACATGATAATAACAGTTTGATACAGCATAAAGCCAACGCACCTGTATAATCCAAAATATGCAAGAAAAAACTGAGCTTATAAAAAAATGTCTCTAGCTGTTTCAGATCTTCCACAGGTATTCCAGAGCCACTATTGCCAAATAGTCCTCCAGGTTTTCTCAGATTACCACCAGATACAAGCTCACAGATGAGAAATTGCAAACAATGAATCTAAACATATCGGAAAAAGGAAACAAAAGTTAAAAACGAGGAGCAGGGTCAACAAAAGATTATAGCTAGAGCACATAAGGGCAACTAAAGTTGCAGTATGACGTAAAATTAGGAAATAGAAGAGTTCAATGGAGAATTTGACAATCTGTTACACTCATGGCTTATCATCAAAATTTGCTCCACATAATTATTAAACTGAATTGCTTTTATGCTAGAAATACAAAGGAGTAAAGAGGACAGCCTTTTCATGTAGAACATCAATGGTACAAAAAAACAGACCAATTTTCTAAAATCCAAGTAATATTGATGAGATAGTAAACCCCTTTCGTTACTGTAGAACATACAGCTAGTAAAGCAAAGCTTTCACATGATAAAGTAATAGTAAAACCTGTGCAGCTGTTGGTGCAACTGGCCTTGGATAAAATGTGTTTTGTCTCATTTCCTCTGTTTCTTGATGTAATGAGTGCTGCTCTGAATCAGCCTTGCTAGTGTTGGCCATCCAATCTGCGGAGAGGGTTCGCATATCAGAGAGAATCCTGAAAGAAAAACAAAGGAAAATAGACAAACTCAAATTTAAGTTCCCAAATGAATTCTCAAATTCAGGAAGAATTAGCCTCATACGTAAATAAATATAAATGGAAAATACAGCATTGACATAATTAACTATGCTATGCCAAGAATAAATAAAACATAGAGCAAGACCTATTGGAGCCTAGTGGAACTGCTAGAGGAAATTTACAAAATCATGTTAAAACAAGGATGTTCGGGACAGAACAAGTAACCTAGAAAGGTCCTTCTTCTTCCGAAATGTTGTACGGAGCATAGTATCTAGTTTATCCTGTACAAAATCTTGGACCTCCATATGTATTGTTTCCCATAATGCTTCAGACACTAAGGTGTCACAGCGTTGCATCATCAATCCAATACTTTTTATGTAACCAATTAATTCAAGAAGAGCCCTCCGTTCTTCTGCAGTGTAGTTCCAGCGTACTACCTGCATGCAAGTGTCAAATATCTATAATCAATCAATATGTCAAATGACCATAATCAATAAATTTTGAATTTTAAACACTAAAAAGTGTACATCAAAACAGAGAGGACAAAAACATAAAAAAATAAAATTCCACCAGTGGTCAAAGGAAAAGAACTAATTTGCTGGCATTTCATGGCAGAGTTTACATGGGCCACTACGCAATGCAAGTATGCAACATGTAGGCACATTATCCTATTCAGGGAAGAAGAGCTGTAGAATATGCTCAGTAAGATTCAGGCCAATGGAAATCATTTAGAATATGCTCAGTAATTATTAAAAACTTAAAAATAGATTTATTTGATTTTTTAACGATTTCTATATAGAATTTTTTTTGCACAAAGCGCGTCATTTAGCCTTTTGAAAAATGTGCCAATGGAAATCAAGGAGCAATTAAGCTTAAAAAGCTGAAAAGAATGATGCCTCAATCAATTAGTTTCAGGCCAATGAATCAACAGTAAAGGTCTCTTCATGTGCCCACATATATCAAGTTCAATTAGTGTATACAAGCCAAATCAGGGTGTTGTAGTTAATTTATCGTGTAACAGGAAAATAGATTACCAAGAAACTTGGTGAACCCATCCGTTGGAGATTAATGATCATGCATGTGGAAATATTCAAACTAATGTTACCAACATAGTAAAGGATCATAGAAATTGTAAATTTCCAATCATCGTATCAATGACACTTGAGGATTCAAATGTACCTTAGAATTGTGTGACCTAAATTCAATGGAATTAAGCAACAGAACAACAGAGCATTTATGAATAATACATAAGAGGATTACAAATAAACTCAAGTGAATCACTATCTTTTTTTTGTTAAGCTTTCATACGGGCACACACACAAAATAAATTGTAATTTACATAGAAATAGCATTGGTACCATCGCCATTCCAGGTAAAGAAAGAAATACCAGAACACAACTTTCAGTAAACAAGGTACAACCAATTTCAAAAGCAAGGAAATGGAGTAGAAAAAAGTAATTGATGCCGCAAACACTGCTTGCAAAGAAAAAAGACCTTTTCATAGTCAAAAAATGTTGTCGACCCATGCTGAGAATCTGAAGGTGGTTCTTTACAAGGGCGCGAAAATTTCCAGGCACACTGCTCCCATATCCTGCCAGTCCATCGGCTAAGAAGCTGGAAACCTTCAACAACAATATCATACATGTTCCCCTTAATATCCCTAGACCAGTCATTATCCGCACCATCTGATGACTTCAATATTATCATCTGAAAGCACATTGTAATTATCATTGCCAACACATATCACAGAATACAAGAAAAAATCGTAATTATCTCAAAATTAATTGGAAAATTAAGTGTAACCTCTTTTGCATTTTTTTAATAGAAATCCACAGTAATGATATATCACAAATATATGTTCTGAGTCAATTTAAAGCAGAGTTCAGTTGGCATAAATACAGGAGACAGTGTTTTGAAGCGGTTACTATCAAGGACAGTGCTAAATGGTAATGGTAATTCATTGTAATGCTAAATGGTAATGATTTCACGGTTAACATATAGGAAAGAGCTACTAAATTACTGGAATGAAAACTTTACATGCTAACCCAAAAATGATAATAACTTCATTTCCACCTGGTTCATTGCAGAGGCAAAACGTATAGAAAAGTCATCATGCTCCGCTCTGATAGTTCCCATGTGGTTCAAAATCAAGTAATGCCTCTGATAGGTGGTTTAGTTAAGGAATTTCAAGCATAACATAACTTAGCATACATAAATTTAGGTCACTTTGCACATTATTTATCACCAAACAAAGTTTAGTTTTATTTTTGGCACTTCTTAGATCATGGAATTCTTGGATAATAGACACCTCTATTTAGGTACAAATAAAAATTGTAGTTTCTATAAAAAAAAACATGTTCAAAGGACACATAAAAGGATATTCTTGTAGCTCTCGAGGGGGGATTTCATGAGGAGATGGAAGAGTAAGAAGACGGGTTTGACTGGAAAAATTTTGGAAATATGATGATAGCTCCTTCAAAATTGCAGCAGGAGAGAGATGCAGATCTGGAAATGCTGGAATAACTGGATCATTCTGGCAAAATTAAATAACAAAAACATTAAGCCAAATGGTAAGCATAGCTCAAATAGTACACTTAAATATTCACTTAATGCAAATAGACAAGTAGATTACATAGATAGCCTGGTAGTCAAACCTTAAAGATATTGAGAAGACGGTTGATCTTGATTCTCTTATAGAGTGACTCACTCTCTTTCTCCGACGAAGTTGCTAAAACAACCAAAACTGGGAGAACACGAAGTAGAATATGGCGCTCAGGAAAAAGAAGAGCAAAGTCCAACTCCAATGACTCCACACAAAATACTATAAGAACCTGCAGAATGTCCTCAACACTATTCTTTAAGTCAAGGAAATCAAAGAAAATATCCATAGTAGGCAAGAACAAATAAACTTTCCAGTGTGGTGCATGCAGAATCAATAATACATACATCTATATTATAAGTGACTCTTGATGAATTATCGAGACCATTCAAATGCAAGTTCACAATCTACAATTGTGCTGTACATAGGAATCAACAGAAGATGATTCAAGTAAATAAACTTTCGATAGCATTTTTCAAGTGTAGAACTATATCCCTACAATACTCACAAGAAATTGACATTTTCTTTAGTCAATTCCTATAAAGTAGCTTATACTTTGTCCTGCTGTCCTGCAGCTCGAGAACGCAGTTGCTATGGGCAGCAAAGATCCTTGTGGTAGATATATTTATTTTGAGAACATTATTTTTCTACTTCTTATGAAAGGAATATCTAGATATGATTCGTATACAATGTTTGCAACCACCAGGTATTCTTCATTTATAAAAGAAGCGGGATACGTATTTGTCCGAAACATCTCAGCATGCAAATTCAACAAGATGGCCCATCTGGTGCTCAAAAAAATCTGCAAGTGCCAACAAGAGATCAGGTCAAATACAGATAGGAAACTCGTTGGTTAGGAAAGAGATAAGATTTGTTAGGAAACTAGTGATAGAGATCGAATGGATTATTAGAGAATAGTTTCTTAGGGGTCAAGTCAGTCCTCCCTATATATAAAGGGACCCCATCTACTCCTGTTATTAAGCAACCCATGAATCTATAAGGTTAGTCCATTAACAATCGTAGCCTCTCTAGCACAACTGGAAGAAGCCCTGCCGGCTAGTAGAAGGTGAGCGCCCTATCAGCCTGGACCCTTCCCCTAACCAAATCCATAACACCAAGATAACAAAATGTTGTAAGAAACAAGACATGAAAAACCAGCAACCTGAAGATCATCCAGCTCTTCTCTCATAGTATCAGTATCCTGCCACTGGGTGCTTACTTGAGTAAATGTTCTGCATGAAGAAAATGAGAATATAAGCACTAATGAATTGTTGGAGAATCTACAGGGGTAAGGACTGAAAAACAACACGATGTACTTTAAAAACCATAAATCATAATAAATAATTTATTGTTAAGTAAAATATTAAACACCCCTAAGTCATCATTATAGCCACTCTAATAAAATAATCCTATCTATAAAGATAACTTTATTTGTTGGTCTTGCTCACAAATGTTGAATGATGAAAAAATCAACTATAATCGAAAAAAAATATTGTGACAATCTCATTTCTGACATTGTGCGAGAAGAGCTCTGGGAACTAAATTTAATATGACCATGTACCTCTTGTACCATGAAAAATCATTAGGTATACTTGCTTTTGCATTCTTAAGATGATCGAGCTGCACAAGGACATCGAGCAACTTCAGCATAGACCTGGATTGAAACAAAATGAGAACATGAAGTTAACATCATACAGCAAATTATTACTGACTGCTGAGTTTGAACATAGAAGTTGTGATCTTAACAATGATACTCCGAAAAATAGATAATATACAATGAAATAAGTTAGCTTGGCAGCTCTATATCCCCTCTACAGGCATGCAAGTTTCACATGAAAGAGATTGATTCTTTAATAAGTCAGAAGTACTGGGCCAGTAACTTAGTACAATAAACAAGCATAAGGCAAGAAAAGGTAAGCAATGATCACTAAGGAAAATGGACGTACCAAAAATGAGTTATTGTGGGTCCATTAACCAGTCTTTCAGGCCTAGAAAATCTCTGCATATCAGCTGCCAACTGTACAAGATAACACGTGTAAAAACATGCAACAGGTGCTATAATATTTCTGATTCTGAAGGCCTAAACCACTCAGAAGGTAATAACCTATCATGGGGCTACAATAAAAATTTCAAAGATCAAAATATCTGTGTGCGAATAGATCTGATAGCATTTCAGGAGAGTAACAGCCCCCCTAAAAGGATGAAACTAGTTCCAGCTAGTTATATAGGAAAAGAAGAATTCAAGTTGGGTCTGTGTCAGCTCAAAAACCCCAAAAATGGGCAAGAATGGAACAATCACCCAAAAATGATACTAACTCCATCCAAAATTTGAACTAGAAGGGAGCACCTATTTTGGGACGGACAGAGTAATATATTTATGCCTTCAGCTAAATTTTCTGGCTAATTTGTTATTTCTTTAGAAAAAGATCACAGCCTGTTCGTTTGACAACTCAGGTGCTGACTGCATTTAACTTAACTGTACAACAAGACAAATATAACTAATTCACTATGACATGCATAGCTACTTCCAAATGAATTACATTCTCTCTGTTTGCAAAACCTTTCTGTATTTATGTAGCCAGTTTTGATTGCCATTTCTGTGTAAATATGTGTTTCCCACTTCACATGGTACTTTTCAAGTTCACATTACACAGCTGTATATAGCCCAACTTAATTGGTAGTTAAGTCTAAAGATGCCATGACACATCACCACGTGCAGACATGATCGTCATGTGGATCAATTGGGAACATTTTACTCCCTTCGCTTCAAAATGTAAGGTGTTTTAATTGTCACAAGTCAAACTTCTTCAAGTTTGACCAAGTTTATAAAAACACGTAGCAACATCTACAACATGAAATTGATTTCATTAAATCCACCATATAACACATTTGTTTGATGTTGGAACTGTTATATTTTTCTATAAACTTGATCAAACTTAAAGATTGACTTGGGACATAACCAAAACACCTCGCATGTTGAAACAGAGGGAATAGCTCAGATTTCAAGGAAGTTTCAAAAGTCTTTGGATAGGATGTACTCATTTACTATTTATTGTTTTTCTTGTTTTTGTATGAGTGTGTTTTGGTTGTGTGCACATTCGTGGTGCAGAGGCCGGGAGTGTTCTCAGAACAAATGTATCCTTGATATAATTGACTGAGATCAATAAAGCTTCCATCATGTAAAAAAGTTACTATTTATTGCTAGCATATAAGAAATACAACTGCCTAACCATAAAGAAATTGAAATCACTTATGGAAGCAGATATGAGATAACCTATAGAAGAGACAGGTATCGTGATCTAATTGAACAAGGCAGAGGTACTACCTTAGAAGCAGCAGATGCTTGCCACCTCTGGATTTCACGCAGGCGGCTCATCTCCAAGTCAAGAACTTGATATGTTTCAAGGTACAAGTCTGCTTGGTTATGCTTCATTGAATCAGGCAGCTGCATTCAAAGGTTCTACAGCATATGATATTCAAGATCACTGTGGGGAATTATGTGCTTCATGGTGTAGAATTTGCGCATCACTTGGAGAATTATGTATGATAAGATTCATTTAACATTAACATTAGAGAAAAGGAACTCAAAACTAAGTAAATCAACTCTATAACAGAAAGAGAGAATATTTTAGTTCCAAAGTTCACAAATATGATGCTTCAGCAAACTAATCAACTCAAACAGAACTACCTAATAAAGGATATGATTAAATCAGCATAGACTGCACCCAGATCAGGATTAACACAGAGAAGGTGGGAAAATGATTAGTTGTAGTTGGATTATAGCAAACTACCTTAACAGATCAAAGAAGACTGATACTGTGAGATAGAATAATGACAAAAAAAATGTTGAAAAACAAGGTCCTCTTCATTGTTACCAATAGTAGATCTCCAAATGACTTGCAAAATGTCAAATGCTTTAGAATTATGACTTGGATGGCAATCAAATGAATGTACATAATTAGATGAAGCTAACCTGAGGTAGTGCTTTAACACAGCTACGGTATGTGTACAGCAAAGAAGCCATTTCTTTTCCCTCTTGAATCAGAGTGTTCTGCAGTATGTTGTTCATCCAGAGAAACAATAGAAGACAGAATGTGATCGCCTTCCATTTAAATCCACGTAAAAAGGATTGAAAAGCAACAGGAATCCACAATGTCACTAATGAAATATAGGATCACGAACCAGCTGGTTGATCCCTTTCGTGTCTTCTCCTAGCGACAGGCGATAAGCAGCAACATCACTGTATTCTAAAAATTGAAGTGCAAACCTCAGATGACAAAAACAACTGTCAGAAGTCAATATTAATCAAATACTGAAGCTATTGTTTCGCTAGTATTGTTATTTCACAACAGCAGCAAAACAAGGAAAATAAATCAAGAATTCAATAGCATGTTAGATCTTTCCAACTTTTCATGGTGTTGCCATCAGGCACCAGCAAAACTATTTTGAGAAAAATGTAATTAATGGCGACAATGACATGAAAGACATCATCATGCTGCATACCAATAGGACTATTAGTTGCGTATCTTTCACTTGATAATAGCACAGCCAAGCCCTGCACATCTGGTTGCTCGTCCTGAAATTTAAAATACAACCAGGTTAATACGAAAATCGGGATCAAGCAGAAAGGGATTAAAATGTGGTGACCAAACTATAACAAATTGGATTGCTACATACAGCACACAACCTAAGGTCATTCTCAGTGGGAGTTTCATTCTCATTAAATAGGGTGTCATGTCAACATGTTTTGTGATGTGGCATAGAATTAATGAAATGATAGATGAAATGGATTTCATCTAGATGAAACCATATGTATATTGTTACCTATGTAGCTTATCTCTTGTATGTATTGCCTATGAAATGACAGATGAAACTTATGCATTGTATGAACTGTTTCAATCATCAACTAAAAGCCATGTTGCTTATGTGGCACTCTTGGAAACATAAAAATGAAACCTTCCACTAGGAATGGCTTAAGTATGTTTCTTGTAAGGATAAAAGGCTTGATCAAACTATACAAAAAGGCGAGCATGGTTATATCCAGTCCACAATAGTTCCAAAGAAAACATAACTATAACTTCTCCATAAAATTCAAGGTAATGAATCCTAAGTCACTGTAACTTCTCCATAAAATTCAAGGTAATGAATCCTAAGTCTAGATATAATCCTACTCGTTCAAATTCAGAACAGGGAATTCTAGTAGGTATGATTGACAATGAGCTTATCGGGACCACCATACATCCTTCTACATTTAAACACACAGTGCATTTGAAGCAAATTATCCCCGTTCATCATTTCAAACTAGGTGTGAAGCTAACCAGATCTAGCAAAATTTAGAGTGTACCTACCACAGCAGAGCACCACTGATCAGCGCGACAGCGCCTAGTCCGGTGTCAGGACGATTGAAATTAAATTAGGGACGTCTAAGATCACACAATGTACAGGTCTATACTCCTTCAGAGATTTAAACTGGAACAAGAATCAAGTAAAAACTGGACGTCATTAGTGTCATTACCCTACAATTCAGGCGAACGACCAGCGGGCAAACCTCTAGAACTCAAATTGTACTTGCAACGAAGCCAAACCGACAACCAAAACCCTAGATTCACACTTCTACCGGGGTTTTAAACTCTGGGAGCACGAGCACGAGCATGCAAACGAACGAACACCCACTACTAACACTGCCCACGCCAATTCGCAACGCCATTCGAGCACCGCGAGAACAGCGAGTCCCCCCGACAGCTCGGAGGAGGCGCGCGAGCCCCGCATTCCGCGTAGCGTCACCGAGGCCGAGCAGATCGGGCTGGCCTGAATTTGGGAACCGGGAGGAGCAGCGAGCGAGGGAGGGAGGGAGAGCAGGGAGCGTGGAGCTACCTCAAGGGAGAAGGTGGAGAGGGCGGCGATGGCCTCCTCGACGGGGATGGCCATCCTCGCCGTCGCCCCGCCACGCGGAGGAGGAGGAGGAGGAGGCGGCGAGCTGCCCGCCGGGCGGTTGGGAGCGGGAGCGAGGTTGGCGGTGGCGGTGGTGGTGGTGGTGGAGACGAGGGACGAGTTCGTGCGCCCACCTACTCGTAGCAGCGGCGCAGTACCACGGTCTCGTGACCGTGAGTTGTGACAAGGCCGTGGGGACGGACGGTGGGGGCAAGTGGAGCGGTGAAGAAGACGTGAAGTGCACTCGAAGTAACAAACGGTGAAAGTGGACGGCGTTACTGAATGATGGGTTTCTCTCCCTCTTCCCTGGACGTGAGTGGGCCGATTTATTGGGCCTAGTTTGTACCGGCCCAATAGCAAGTTAACCAGTACTGGGCCTAGTTTCCATGGATCCAAATGTGAATCTTATTATTCTGGGCCGGTTTGTAAGGTCCAGTTAGACCTGTCACCTGTGGTACGGCCTGCAAGCTTGAGATCAGGATGCAAGATTGTTGGTTGAGGTAATGAATCCTTTTGTACCGTAGGTACACGAGGCATTGTTGATTGTTATTGAAGATGAAGGTGATGGGTATTCATGATTCGATGTTATTCCCATCATGGCGCATCGTCCTTTTATATGGTGACAAAACCAATCATGTAGACATGTGCCACTTTCATTCAGACGTAAATGCCCATAACTTCAGTATTGAGACTTCATACTTGACACTTATGATTATTTCGTAAGTAATGGTCCTCTCAGCCTATCTACGCCTACTATCACTGATAATTCACTATCGGATCACTTGAGTCTTCAATTCACTAGGGGGGATTGTTTGCCTTATTCCGGGATAAAGACAAACAATATATTTACATACGAAAAATAATTTATGATAAAAACTTCATATATGTTTTCTTAGCGATGTAAAGTCAATGCTAAAAACAAACTAAGATAAAAAAAAAACTTTAAAATCTACTCCAGATTAAAGGTTAAAAATTTAATTTTTAACTTATAAGCATAAGCATAAATGAAAAGATACACCCTCCTCTTTTAGCTTTCGGTTTAGATTATAACCCAAATTTTAAATTTTAACTTTAAATTTGATGTTGATTTTGAGTTTTTTCATTAAAGTTTATTTTTCAGTTTTGTCTTTTAGATCGCTACAAACATATATAAAAGTTTTATTCATAAATTATTTTTTATTTATAAATATATTATTTGTCTTTTTTTATCAATAACCTTAAAAGATGACCCCTGTCGGCTCTAATGTCACACATGCGGCCATGCGCCACTTTTACCACCTCTGGACGAGGGGCAGAATTAGGTCTAGGACAGCTATGGCCAGAGCCTTAGGCCTATATCCATAATCTCTTTAAAATTATATTACCTCCGTCCCAAAATAAGATTATTTTTTAGTTTTTAAATATAATATTTTAACTCTTCGTCTTATTTAAATTTTTTTGTGATTAATATTTTTATTGTTACATGATGGTAAACATGAATAATACTTTAAGCATGACTAACATTTTTAAGTTTTTTTATAATTTTTTTAAATAAGACGAATGGTCAAACTTTAGACACGGTAATTAAAAAATAAAGTTATTATGGGACTTACAAAATTAACATATAAATTTTCAAAATAATTAATACCCCATTAACTTAACCTTATTCTTTAAATTTTCCGGTTCGTCCCGTGCTCCTGACAACAACAGATCAGCAGATGCCATTGTTAAGCCAACGCGGTGGTCCAATCCCAATCCAATCCAATGCGTGGGCGCGCGCGCGGCAGCACGCATGCAGGCAAGCCGCACAGCTGCGGCGCGGCGCGGCGCCGTCCGTGCGTGTGACTGTTGCCGATGCCTCCGCCGCCGCCGTGCAGCACACACATACAGTGCATCGACTACCATTGCAGTTTGCAAGGAACCGAGTACCTCTGACTGTACCTGCAACCGCAAGCAGGCTGCTATTCGGGGCCTTCGCGTGCCATGATTTGCCGCTCGCTACAGGACGCTAGCTAGCACGCAAGCAGTGTACGTACGTGCCGGTGTGTACTGTATGTACCGACGTGGCCCGGCTGCGTCTGCACAGTCAAGGCGTTTTTAAGACCCGACCGATGCGGGGGCCACTGGGGTGGCCCAGATCATCACGTGCAGATGAATAGTACGGACTAGATGATTAGGTGCACAAGAAAATGGTTGATCCTGTCGTATTAGCGGGCATCCTTTCTCGCTTTCGTCTATAAGCTAAAACTTGATTTTTTTTAAAAAAATTCAAATTTAAAGTTAATTTTATGGTTTTTATTAGAGCTTATTTTTCAGTCTTTTTTATATTGATAAGAATGTGTGTATAAAAATTTTATTCATAAATTATTATTTTTTAAATAAGTTGTTTTGTTTTTTCATTAAAAAACCAACAGATGACCTCCTAGCTTTTCAGACAAAACAAAGGCTAAAGCATAGGGTACATAGACAATGGTATTCAGCTCACATTGTTCTGTCTTTTCTTTTAGTTTTCAGCAGCTGGAATCCTGCAACTAGCTAGATGAACATTTGCACTGGGTTTTACAGATCAGATCTGCTGCAGCGTCTCCGAAGAAGATGGGCGACGTGCATGACGTGACAAACGACGGAGAGACGTTGCGGTCCAGGAGTAGCATATCATATGCAGCAGCCACGCGAGAACGACATGAAATCATCGTTTGCCGTTTTGTCGTCGAAGGACAGCAGAAGGGCATGGAAAGATTCTTCAGTTTCAGCTGGGCAACCAGGCCAGCGAAAGACAGCGGCGATCGATCACAAATTACTACTCTGCTACAGGTTCAGAGGCAGCTAGCCCATTCGGAGTAGTGATAACTGATAAGAACGTCGTAACTGCACTGAACAGCGGCATGATTTCGCCTGTGCTGGATGCTTCCACGATCCTGTTACATGCTTCACGCAAGCAGCATGATGATCCAACGGAAACAATAGAACGGGCATGAACAGCCACGAACACGCCAGAGCTTGTGCACAGCGGCATTTGGTTTGCTTGCCGATCTGGCCAAACGAGACTACCATATCAGCAACGGCAAAGCCAACGAGGAACGGATGATGTACTGATTTCTGGACGAAAAAACAGTAACCAGTCACAGTTGCAATACGGATTACGGACAGGTAATTTCATTATCAGCTGGGCCGGCGCCACTGATGCTTTGGTTTCCAGACAGGTTATTTATGTCTCTCAGTCTTACTGCACTGCAACAGGATTAGGAAAAAATAATTGTTTGATAGCAAGCACTGCAGCGACCGAAAACACCTGGTCAGAGTAAGCATCCAATTAGGCATTAGCCAGGTGCCTTGTGACGAAGGAAGTGACAGTGTGAACAGTTTAAACGAGTAAACGGCTGAGAACAAGGGGCGCTTTTCAGATTTTTATGCGATTACTCTCTCTGAATGTTTAATGTAACTAACGTCATATAAATAAAAATTAAGGTAGTATTCGCTAGGAATGGACAAAACTTGTCACGAAGGATACAAGTAGAAGTACTTATTTTAGGCTATGTTCTTACGTCGATGAAGAATAAAAGATGAAAACTTAATTAATTTTGTGATAGCTATTTACTATAAAGTTATGAATCTACTTTTATATAAAAAATTTACTCGCACCATCTAACAATTCAAGAAACGTGCACGTAAAAACCGATGTAAAAACTAGAATAAGTTAGACTAAAAACCATGAATGCTTTGTCGACATGGCTGGCTACTTGGCTTCTTCTGCACCTGCACCTAAAAGATTAGAAGGTTGACCGGTAAATGTGCACCAGAAGCTCTGTGTTCATGGACCATTAGGTCCAGCGACCAGCTCTCGACAGATCAGTACAGTTCATCTAAAGGGGACCATAGCAAGCAATATCACCGAGCTGGCACACAAGTCACAGTACTTAGAAAAAAAGAACTAGCCTAAAAGATACATTAATACTAAGCAAGGTGCAAATCATTATAAAAGCACATCTAGGAATTTAGCCATTGGATCCATAAAAGAATTAAAGGATACTCATCACATCAGCAAAAAGGATGTTATTCCCCAGGAATGTCAATGGACTTGGCTTCCTACCTGCTCATTTTTAATCAACAACCTCCTGAATGCAGCCATGCAATATTGCCCGGCTACAAGATTAACAAACGGAGAAGGCAGAGGAGGACAAAAGAATCAGTAAACAAAGTGGGAAGGAAAGGTAATGCATTGGACTGTTGTAGGCCTCCAAGGAAAGATGCACATGGCCACCCTCTTATTACAACTACATAATATTGCTTGGGTGTTATAAACAGTGGCAAACTCTAGGGGAAAAATGCAGTTTACCACAAAGGCTGCACACTTTTAGAGCCTCCTCTAGGTCTGGCCTCTGTTTTATCACCTCATCATCACACACAAAATTTCATGAATGTGGGCACAAGATTCTGGAATGCAGCTGTATCACTTCATAGACGTTATTACTGTAGAATGTATCAATGGCAGTGACATTTAACAGAGTGGGGAACATCTCGAGCATAAAGAGAAGTAATGAGGGCAATATACACAAGAGTAAGAGCCTCAAGGGAGTGCACATGAGCCTTGGTCTCCACCAGATTGGAAATAAAAGCAATAGGTGGACACCACAGGCAGGGAAAATAAAATGCAGCTTCAACGGCACCCAGCTAGTTCTGAAAATGCCTCCCCAACCAACTCGTCCAGGACCTCCCCACATATCTCCTTGCTGATTTCATCCACCTCCAACCGCAGTGCTTCGGGCCATGACCTGCCTTGAATCTCCTTGCTGACAACCCAATCAGCCACTAGGCCCGCATTGTCCACAACATTGACCATATATTTATCGCCGCCGTCGTCGGAGAGCCAACCTTTCACTAACCTCCATACCTCATCTGCAACTAGCATGTCGCCTGTGGCAACTCTCTGTGCATTGTTAACGTGTCGGTCAGTGCAAGGGTAAGCGCCCCAAAGCTTGCTTTGGCCGATGTCTAGTAAGGCAGCATTGACGGAGTCGATGAGGAGCCTCTGGTTTGACCGCCTTTCCCTGCACTTAGCATCTTCCACCTTATGTTCCAAGAACTGGTCAAGCACGGTAGCGCCCAGAGGGAAATCATGTGAATGCCACCGTACGAAAATGTTGCTAATCTTTTCATTGCCAAAGCCAGCTGAAGATATAATCTTTTCAATGAACTCATATTGATCTTGCTCATGACTATCTCCTTTCGTTGAACATAACGTAGCCTCCTGTGAAGAATCATCCCATGATAAAGCCCGCGCAATTGATCCAATAGGAAGAGATCTCGAAAGAGGTTCTGCCAATGTTGAGTTTAACTTTTTAGAGAAGGACGCAACAAGTACTGTGGCATGGCTCAATAAATGATTAAACACAAATTATTGGTGCTACAGCCTCATTTTGTGTCAGCAATAACAGCTCATAGTCATACCAGCTAGGGTTAATCATGAAGAGCAATAATGATAACTCATAATGGTTTACCTTGTTTAGCGGTAATTGCATTTTCGGATGAATTGGGTGACTTCTCACTAGCATCCTCAAATGATGCATCGAGTACTGATGTAGGACTAGGTTGATCAAAGTGGGAGTTTCGGATCTCAAATGAGAGTGCTTTCTCAAGAGTAATTACTGGAGACTGCAAAAAACAACCAAAATAATACATATTTACCGTACTTCAATTTGAACCATATGTGCAAGTAAATAAATAAATAAAGTAAATTACCTTAGATGAAGAAGAAGTTACTTCTGGTTCATTGACCGGAGCTACTGCGTGTGTAATATTGGACTTCTCTAAATTTTCTGAAGCAACATCCTCTTGTAAGCTATTCCATTCAGTCTGCGATACATCAGAGTTAACTGTTGACTCATTACCGGCCAATGGAACTCTGCTACCCAAGGCCCCCAAAGAGGATGGGGAAAGCTTATCGTTTCCAGATTTCTTGTGTTTTAGGAAGAAGCTTGAAATCTTTCCCTTGAGAGATGACTTGCCATTCTTAGGTTTGACCTCCTCCTTTGATGACGTGGGCTCCTCATGTTCAGGATTTGAGCATCCACCATCTAACCGCAGACTGTCAAAGGCTGCTGATGAGACTGGAACAGATTTTGACCTTGACATTTTCTTGAGGGTACTTTCTCCGTCTCCATCAACAGAACATTTAGATGGTACTGCAAGTCTTGGTTCATTGGTGCACAACTGATCGCTGGTATTAGTGACCGCTTGTTCAGTGGCCCCTTTTTTCTTCATATCTGACATGGCAAGCATTTCACCGAGTGTGCTCAAGCTCCTTTGCACTAGCACTTTTTCTTGGCTGATCTCATTAGAAGATACAATTGGCCACCTATCAGAGGTATGTTTCTTAGCCTCCCTAGTTACAAGTGATTCAGGAGAACAAGAAGCTTGGCTTAAAGAAGAAGCCAAGTAAGGGTTGCTAAACCGGTAGATGTACTCCCAAGAATGGCGTGATGTTGCACTTCCAATTTCTGAGTCACTAAAGCTACTACCCTCTTCATCATATCCGTAGTATGCTCTATCTCTTATGAACATATTTGAGTGCATGCAATCCTGAAAAGATTCATCATGTTGATGGCACATGACCTGTGCTGACCAATTTATCTCATCACTCAAATGCCTTGATATAACAGGAGCTCCAGAATCATCCAGGTTGTCGTGCCCATTTTTCTGAAAATGCTCCACTGAAGTTATGACAGAGCTAGGTTTTAAAAGCACTATTCGCGTGTGCTGTGGAGGCCTTTCTGCTTTGACATGACCACCAACAGAATTAGACCTCCTATGAATATTGGTTCTCTCTATTCTACTTCCATTGACTGTCTGCTCTTGCTGGTTTTTGATTTGCTTTTCACCTTTCATCTCCACTGATTTGGTGGGCTTCAACACAGTGATGCGCTTCCTCTGGGGTGATGTTGGCGCAGAATGAAATTCACTAGATTGTTTCGCAAAGAGCGAGTTAGGTTTCTCGAGAAATTTGAGAAACAAGTTTTTATTTGAATTCAGAACCTCGAGAGATTCATGGAATTCCTTTGATTGGAGAAGATTCTCATGTGATGCTAGATGCTTTGCTTCAACGAACTTCTGGCAGACAAGATCCATTCTTTTCTTGTCATGATCTTCATGTGCTCTTCTTCTTTGTGGGAATTCATTGCTCAGATGTTCACTTCTTGGTGGTTGGTATCCAACTTCATAGACATCCTTATACTCCATATTTTCAACTAAGCCTGTGTGCTTGTCAAATGACATTTGGTTGTTAACCCTTGCCAACATGGCAGACAAATGGCCATCTGGAAATCTCCTCCTGTTGGAAGGTTGAACAGACTTAGGAAAGGCTGCATCATCATCAAGACCCATCAACTTCGCTACAACACTAGTAGTCTTCTGATTTGTGTCCCCCTCCTTCGCCATTTCCTGCGCTATCAGCACTTTCATGGGCGTACCATTACCGCACGATCTATCTGATGAGCTCCTTCGCATGCCGCCAGTCACCTGCAAACATGGATCATACAGTAATCAACACATTGCAAAGTCCACAATATGATACTCCAGCAAACTAATCAACTCAAACAGAACTACCTAATAAAGGATATGATTAAATCAACATAGACTGCACCCAGATCAGGATTAACACAGAGAAAGTGGGAAAAGGATTAGTTGTAGTTGGATTCTAGCAAACTATCTTAACAGATCAAAGAAGACTGATACTGTGAGATAGAATAATGACAAAAAAAAATGTTGAGAAACAAGGTCCTCTTCATTGTTACCAATAGTAGATCTCCAAATGACTTGCAAAATGTCAAATGTTTTAGAATTATGACTTGAATGGCAATCAAATGAATGTACATAGTTAGATGAAGCTAACCTGAGGTAGTGCTTTAACACAGCTACGGTATGTGTACAGCAAAGAAGCCATTTCTTTTCCCTCTTGAATCAGAGTGTTCTGCAGTACGTTGTTCATCCAGAGAAACAATAGAAGAAAGAATGTGATCGTCTTCCATTTAAATCCACGTAATAAGGATTGAAAAGCAACAGGAATCCACAATGTCACTAATGAAATGTAGGATCACGAACCAGCTGGTTGATCCCTTTCGTGTCTTCTCCTAGAGACAGGTGATAAGCAGCAACATCACTGTATTCTAAAAATTGAAGTGGAAATCTCAGATGACAAAAACAACTGTCAGAACTCAATATTAATCAAATACTGAAGCTATTGTTTCGCTAGTATTGTTATTTCACAACAGCAGCAAAACAAGGGAAATAAATCAAGACTTCAATAGCACGGTAGATCTTTCCAACTTTTCATGGTGTTGCCATCAGGCACCAGCAAAACTATTATGAGAAAAATGTAATTAATGGCGACAATGACATGAAAGACATCATCATGCTGCATACCGATAGGACTATTAGTTGCGTATCTATCACTTGATAATAGCACAGCCAAGCCCTTCACATCTGGTTGCTCATCCTGAAATTTAAAATACAACCAGGTTAATACGAAAATCGGGATCAAGAAGAAAGGGCAATCATGCATAAGCCTGAGCTTGGGATTAAAATGTGGTGACCAAAACTATAACAAATTGGATTGCTACATACAGCACACAACCTAAGGTCATTCTCAGCGGGAGTTTCATTCTCATTAAATAGGGTGCCATGCCAACATGTTTTGTGATGTGGCATAGAATTAATGAAATGATAGATGAAATGGATTTCATCTAGATGAAACCATATGTATACTGTTACCTACGTAGCTTATCTCTTGTATGCATGACAAATGAAACTTATGCATTGTATGAACTGTCAATCATCAAATAAATGCCATGTTGCTTATGTGGCACTCTTGGAAACATAAAAATGAAACCTTCCACTAGGAACGGCTTAAGTATGTTTCTCGTAAGGATAAAAGGCGTGACCAAACTATACAAAAAGGCGAGCATGGTTATATCCAGTCCACAATAGTTCCAAAGAAAACATAACTATAAATTCTCCATAAAATTCAAGGTAATGAATCCTAAGTCTAGATATAATCCTACTCGTTCAGAATCAGAACAGGGAATTCTAGTAGGTTGGTTGACAATGAGATTATCAGGACCACCGTACATCCTTCTACATTTAAACACACAGTGCATTTGAAGCAAATTATCCCCATTCATCATTTCAAACTAGGTACGAAGCTAACCAGATCTAACAAAATTTAGAGTGTAGCTACCACAGCAGAGCACCACTGATAAGCGACTACTCAGGAGTCAGGACAATTGAAATTAAATTAGGGACGTCTAAGATCACACAATGTACAGGTCTATACACCTTCAGAGATTTAAACTGGAGCAAGAATCAAGTAAAAACTGGACGTCATCAGTGTAACTACCCTACAATTCAGGCGAACGACCAGCGGGCAATCCTCTAGAACTCAAATTGTACTTGCAACGAAGCCAAACCGACAACCAAAACCCTAGATTCGCACTTCTACCGGGGTTTTAAACTCTGGGGAGCAGGAGCACGAGCACGCAAACGAACGAACACCCACTAACACTGCCCACGCCAATTCGCAACGCCATTCGAGCACCGCGGGAACAGAGAGTCCCCCCGACAGCTCGGAGGAGGCGCACGAGCCCCGCATTCCGCGTAGCGTCACCGAGGCCGAGCAGATCGGGCTGGCTTGAATTTGGGAACCGGGAGCAGCGAGGGAGGGAGAGCAGGGAGCGGCCGTGCGTGGAGCTACCTCAAGGGAGAAAGTGGAGAGGGCGGCGACGGCCTCCTCGACGGGGATGGCCATCCTCGCCGTCGCCCCGCCACGCGGAGGGGGAGGAGACGCGAGCTGCCTGCCGGACGGTTGGGAGCGGGAGCGAGGTGTCGGTGGTGGTGGTGGAGACGAGGGACGAGTTCGTGCCCACCTACTCGTAGCAGCGGCGCAGTACCACGGTCTCGTTACCGTGAGTTGTGACAAGGCCGTGGGGGCGGACGGTGGGGGCAAGTGGAGCGGTGAAGAAGACGTGAAGTGCACCGGAAGTAAGTAAGTAACAAACGGTGAAAGTGGACGGCGTTACTGAATTATGGGTTTCTCTCCCTCTTGACCTCTTCCCGATTTATTGGGCCTAGTTTGTACCGGCCCAATAACAAGTTAACCAGTACTGGGCCTAGTTTCCATGGATCCAAATGTGAATCTTAGGGAGCTTTTTAGCCCCATGTCACATCGGATGTTTGGACATTAATTTAAAATATTAAATATAGACTAAAAAAACTATTTAATAAATGAGAGCTAATCCGCGAGATAAATTTTTGAGCCTAATTAATCCATAATTAACAAATATTTACTGTAGTATCACATAGGCTAATTATGGATTAATTAGGCTTATTAGATTCGTCTCGTGAATTAGTCCAAGATTATACATTATTGCGTAAGTAATGGTCCTCTCAGCCTATCTACGCCTACTATCACTAATAATTCACTATCAGATCACTTGAGTCTTCAATTCACTAAGGGGGATTGTTTGCCTTATTCTGGGAAAAAGACAAACAATATATTTACACATGAAAAATAATTTATAATAAAGACTTCATATATGTGTTCTCTTAGCGATCTAAAGTCAAATGCTAAAAACAAACTAAGATAAAAAAAACTCCAAAATCTACTCTAAATTTAAGGTTAAAAATTCAAATTTTAACTTATAAGCATAAGTAGAAATGAAAAGATACACCCTCCTCTGTTAGCTTTGGGTTTAGGTTATAACCCAAAATTTAAATTTTTAACTTTAAATTTAAGGTTGATTTTGAGTTTTTTTATTCAAGTTTATTTTTTAGCTTTGTCTTTAGATCGCTACAAACATATATAAAAATTTTATTCGTAAATTATTTTTTATTTATAAATATATCATTTGTCTTTTTTTACCAGTAACCTTAAAAGATGACTCCCAATGGCTCTAATGTCACCCATGTGGCCATGCGCCACTTTTACCACCTCTGACCAAGGGCATTACTAGGCCTAGGGCAGTTATGGCTGGAGCCCTAGGCCTAGATCCATAATCCCTTTTAAATTATACTAGCTCCATTCTAAAATAAGATCATTTTTCAGTTGTTAGATATAATATTTTGACTCTTCGTCTTATTTGAAATTTTTTGCGAGTAATATTTTTATTGCTACAAGATGATAAAGCATGAATAGTACTTTATGCGTGACTATTTTTTAAAGTTTTTTATAATTTTTCAATAAGACGAATGGTCAAATTTTAGACACAGAAATCAAAAAATAAAATTATTATGGAACGGAGGTAGTACAAAATTAACATATAAATTTTAAAAATAGTTAATACCCCGTTAACTTAGCTCTATTCTTTAAATTTTCGCCCCTGCTCTTGACACCAGGAGATCAGCAGATGCCATTGTTAAGCCTGTCCACCACACCAACGCGGTGGTCCAATCCCAATCCAATCCAATGCGTGGGCACGCGCGCGGCAGCACGCATGCATGCAGGCACAGGCAAGCCGCGGCGCCGTCCGTGCATGTGACTGTTGCCGATGCCTCCGCCGCCGCCGCGCGCACTGTACTACTAGCACTAGCACACACATACAGTGCATCGACTACTATTGAAGTTTGCAAGGGACCGAGTACTTGTGACTGTACCTACAACCGCAAGCAGGCTACTATTCGGGGCCTTCGTGCCATGATTTTGCCGATCGATACGGCGCTCGCTACAGGACGCTAGCTAGCACTACTAGGCGGTGTACGTGCCGGTGTGTACTGTACTGTATGTACCGACGTGGCCCGGCTGCGCCTGCACGGACTAGGCGTTTTTAAGACCCGGCCGATGCAGGGGCTACTGGGTGGCCCAGATCATCACGTGCAGATGAATAGTACAGACTAAATGATTAGGTGCACAAGAAAATGGTTGATCATGTCGTATTAGCGAGCATCCTTATTTTTGCTTCGATTTATAAGGTAAAACTTGATTTTTTTAAAAAAAATAAGTTTAAATTTAGAGTTGATTATATGGTTTTTATTAGAGCTTATTTTTTTAGTCTTTTCTTTTATACTAATAAGAATATGTGTATAAAAATTTTATTTATAAATTAATTTTCGTTATAAATAAGTCGTATTGTATGTTTATAAAAAAACAAAAGATGACGTCCTAACTTTTCAGACAAAAAAAAACTAAGCATAGAGTACATAGGAAATGGTATTCAGCTCACGTTGCCACTCGGGCACTGGATCGAGCAAATGAAACGACAAGGATTGTTCTTTCTTTTCTTGTAGTTTTCAGCAGCTGGAATCCTGCAACTAGCTAGACGAACATTTGCACTTGGTTTTACGGATCAGATCTGCTGCAGCGTCTCCGAAGGAGATGGACGGCGTGCATAACGTGACAAACTACGGAGGAGGGACGTTGCGGTCCAAGAGTAGCGTATCATCGTATCGAATCTTTGGACACCTAAATAAAATATTAAACATATATGAATATTAAAACTAATGACATAGTTATAGAGAAAATCATGAGACGAATCTTTTAAGCCTAATTAGAACATGATTAGCCATAAGTGCTAAAAAACAACATATGCTAATGACGCAATTAGACTTAAAAGATTCGTCTCGTGATTTTCAGACGGAATCTAAAATTTATATTTTCATTCGTGTCCGGCAACTCTTTTCAATATAAGTCAAACATTTGACATGACTTTTTTACCAAAAATTTTTATCAACTAAACAAGGCCTCGCATGTAGCAGCTCGAAGGACAGCAGAAGGGCATGGAAAGATTCTTCAGTTTCAACTGGGCAACCAGGCCAGCAAAAGACAGCGGCGATCGATCTCATAAAAAATACTCGAGGTATCAAATCAGAGATTTACTTCTATAATTTCTTTTAAACTGCGAGATACTAGTGGTACTAATATTTCACTCGTGCCATCTACCTTATGACTAAGCTGATATCTCGAGGTACCATGCAATCGTGACCGTTTAGGTCTTGTTTAGATCCCAAAATTTTTTTGGCATAAACATCACATTGTATCTTTAGATACCTAAATAGAGCATTAAACATAGATAAAACGAAAAATTAATTGCATAATTATGGAATAAATCACGAGACGAATCTTTTTGAGCCTAATTAAGCCGTCATTACCCATAAGTGCTACATGTAACCTACATATGCAAATGATGGCTTAATTAGGCTTAAAAGATTCGTCTCACGATTTATTCCATAACTGTGTAATTAGTTTTTCATTTTATCTATATTTAATGCTCTATTTAGGTATCTAAAAATTCGATGTGATGTTTATGCCAAAAAAATTTGGGATCTAAATAAGGCCTTAATCTATCACCACCAACAGTCGGGATTTTAGTATCACCTTAGTTGTGAGGTGGATATCACGAGTAAGTATTTTAGTATCTCACGATACTGGTACCTCGTAATATAAAAGAAAGGATAAAAGTAAAGCTCTTGAATCTAACGGTGCACAAGTAAAAAACGTCAAGGTACCAAAACAAATCTCATCCCAAATTACTACTAGTGCTCTACTGCAACAGGTTCAGAGGCAGCTAGCTCATTCGGAGTAGTGATAACTGAGGATAAGAACGTCGTAACTGCACTGAACAGCGGCATGGTTTCGCCAGTGCTGGATGCTTCCACGATCCTGTATCCAACGGAAACAACAAAACGGGCATGGACAGCCACGAACACGCCAGAGCCTGTGCACAGCGGCATTTGGTTTGCTTGCCGATCTGGCCAGACGAGACGTCCGGCTGACAGGGGCTACCATATCAGCAACGGCAAAGCCAACGAGCAACGGATGATGTACTAATGTCTGGACGAAAATACAGTACTAATCAGTCGTTGCAATACGGACCGGTAATTTCATTATCAGCTGGGCCGGCGCCACTGATACTTTGGTCCTGTTTAGTTGCCAAATTTTGTTGACAAAAAAATCACGTCAAACGTTTTACTGAATGTTACAAGTGATTTTCGGACACAAATAAAAAAACAAATTTTAGATTTCAGCTGGAAACCGCAAGACGAATCTTTTGAGTCTAATTAATCCGTCATTAGCATATATTGGTTACTGTAGCGTGTACGACTAATCATGTCCTAATTAGACTTAAAAGATTTATCTCACGATTTTCCCTATAGCTGTGTAATTAGTTTTAATGTTCATGTATATTTAATATTTTATTTAAATGTCTAAAATTTGATATAATGTTTTTGAAAAAAGTTTTTTAAAGTTTTCGGACAGGTTATTTATGCCTCTCCCAGTCGTACTGCGCTGCAATGGGAGAAGAAAAAGAAAATGTTTGATAGCAAGCACTGCAGCTACCGACCGAAAACAACTGGTCAGAGGAAGACGCTGTTTGGATCAGGATTTTTTTAAGTCTATTGTCACATCGGATGTTTGAACGTTAATTAGAAGTATTAAATTTAGACTGATAACAAAACTAATTATATAAATAAATGCTATTTCATTAGACAAATTTTTTAAGCCTAATTAATCCACGATTAGCAAATGTTTACTGTAGCATCATATTCGCTAATCATGGACTAATTAGGCTCAATAGATTCGTCTTATGAAATAGTTCAGAATATGAGAGGATTTTATTAATAGCCTATATTTAATACTTCTAATTAGTATCCAAACATCTACAGGGACTAAAAAATAACACCCCCTAAGCATCCAATTAGCCATGTGCCTTGTGATGAAGGGAAGTGACAGTGTGAACAGTTTAAACGAGTAAACGGCTGAGAACAAGGGGCATTTTTCAGATTTTTTATGCAATTATTTCGTTAGAGGGACATTTTAATTTTTTTGCCACTCATAGAAATGACACCTAACATATTTGTCACTCGCTGTCTATGACATGTGGACCCTCATGTGTCTATATATTAGTGACAAATACGATAGCATTATTTCTAAGAGTGACAAAAAAAATTAATTATTCCTTCGCTTAGGAATGGACAAAACTTATCATCAAGGATACAGGTAGAGGTACTTATTTTAGGCTACGTTCTCCTGTTGATGTTGACGAAGGGTAAAAAGATGAGAACTTAATTATAGCTTCTCTCTGTTTCACAATATAAGACTTTATAGCCTTGTCTAAATTTATATGTATGATAATGAATCTAGGTATATATATATATAAATTATAAATATTCATCGATAGATGAATTTAGACGAGGCTAGAAAGTCTTATAATATGAAACAAAGGTAGTGTTTACTACTCTCTCCGTTTCACAATGTAAATCATTCTAGCATTGTCTAGATTCATATAGATGCTAATGAATCTAGACACATATATAAAGTATATATATTCATCCATCAATGAATTTAGGTAGAACCAAAAAGACTTACAATATGAAATGGAGGTAGTATAATATTGAAAATCTACTTTACAAATGTGGGACAATGAACTTTTATATAAAAACTTTACACGCATCGTCTAAGATTCAAGAAACATACGAGTAAAATTCAAGGAAAAAACTAAAAATAAGTTAGACTAATAACCATGAATGCTTCGTCGACATGGCTGGCTACTTGGCTTCTTCTACACATGCACCTAAAAGATTCAGAAAGTTGACAAGTAAATGTGCGCTAGAAGCTCCATGCTCATGGACCATGAGGTCCAGCGACCAGCTCTCGACAGATCAGTACAGTTCATCTAAAGGGGACCATAGCAAGCAATATCACCGAGCTGGCACACAAGTCGCAGTACTTAGAAAAAAAGCACTAGTCTAAAAGATACATTAATACTAAGCAAGGTGCAAATCATTATAAAAGCACATCTAGGAAGTTAGCCATTGGATCCATAAAAGAATTAAAGGATACTCACCACATCAACAAAAAGGCTATTATTCCCCGGGAATGTCAATGGACTTGGCTTCCTACCTGCTCATTTTTAATCAACAACCTCCTGAACGCAGCCATGCAAAGTTGCCCGGCTACAAGATTAACAAATGGAGAAGGCAGAGGAGGACAAAAGAATCAGTAAACAAAGGCCGTGTTCGACTAGGGGGCTAAGTTATCCTAGCCCCTTCGTTACACTTCCTAAACTGCTAAACGGTTTATTTTTTGCAAAAGTTTTTTCTATAAAAAAATTGTTTTAAAAAATCATATTAATCTATTTTATATTTTTTTAATAATTAATAACTAATTAATCATATACTAATTTATTATTACGTTTCGTGCTGGATAACTAACCCTTCCTCTGACCCAAAAGAACGCGGCCAAAGTGCGAAGGAAAGGTAATGCATTGGACTGTTGTAGGACTCCAAGGAAAGATGCACATGGCCACCCTCTTATTACACCTACACAATATTGCTTGGGAGTTATAAACAGTGGCAAACTCTAGGGAAAAAATGCAGTTTACCACAAAGGTTGCACACTTTTAGAGTCTCCTCCAGCTCTGGTCTCTGTTTTATCCCACCTCATCATCACACACAAAATTTCATGAATGTGGACACAAGATTCTGGAATGCAGCTGTATCACTTCATAGACGTTATTACTGTAGAATGTATCAATGGCAGTGACATTTAACAGAGTGGGGAACATCTCGAGAATAAAGAGAAGAAATGAGGGCAATATACACAAGAGTAAGAGCCCCAGGGGAGTGCACATGAGCCTGGCTCTCCACCAGATTGGAAATAAAAGTAATAGGTGGGCACCACAGGCAGGGAAAATAAAATGCAGCTTCAATGGCACCCAGCTAGTTCTGAAAATGCCTCCCCAACCAACTCGTCCAGGACATCCCTACATATCTCCTTGCTGATTTCATCCACCTCCAACCGTAGTGCTTCGGGCCATGACCTGCCTTGAATCTCCTTGTCGACAACCCAATCAGCTACTAGGCCCGCATTGTCCACAACATTGACCATATATTTATTGCCGGCGTCGTCGGAGAGCCAACCTTTCACTAACCTCCATACCTCATCTGCAACTAGCATGTGGCATGTGGCAACTCTCTGTGCATTGTTAACGTGTCGCTCCATGCAAGGGTAAGCGCCCCAAAGCTTGCTTTGGCCGATGTCTAGTAAGGCAGCATTGACGGAATCGATGAGGAGCCTCTGGTTTGACCGCCTTTCCCTGCACTTAGCATCTTCCACCTTACGTTCCAAGAACTGGTCAAGCACGGTGGCGCCCAGAGGGAAATCATGTGAATGCCACCGTACGAAAATGTTGCTGATCTTTTCATTGCCAAAGCCAGCTGAAGATATAATCTTTTCAATGAACTCATATTGATCTTGCTCACAGCTATCTCCTTTGGCTGAACATAATGTAGCCTCCTGTGAAGAATCATCCCATGATAAAGTCCGCGCAATTGATCCAATAGGAAGAGATCTCGAAAGAGGTTCTGCCAATGTTGAGTTTAACTTTTTAGAGAAGGACGCAACAAGTACTGTGGCGTGGCTTAATAAATGATTAAACACAAATTATTGGTGCTACAGCCTCATTTTCTGTCAGCAATAACAGCTCATAGTCATACCAGCTAGGGTTAATCATGAAGAGCAATAATGATAACTCATAATGGTTTACCTTGTTTAGCGGTAATTGCATTTTCGGATGAATTGGGTGTCTTCTCACTAGCATCCTCAAATGATGCATCGAGTACTGATGTAGGGCTGGGCTGATCATAGTGGGAGTTTCGGATCTCAAATGAGAGTGCTTTCTCAAGAGTAATTACTGGAGACTGCAAAAAACAACCAAACTAATACATATTTACCATACTTCAATTTGAACCATATGTGCAAGTAAATAAATAAACAAAGTAAATTACCTTAGATGAAGAAGAAGTTACTTCTAGTTCATTGACCGAAGCTACTGCGTGTGTAATATCGGACCTCTCTAAATTTTCTGAAGCAACATCCTCTTGTAAGCTATTCCATTCAGTCTGCGATACATCAGAGTTAACTGTTGATGCATTACTGGCCAATGGAACTCTGCTACCCAAGGCCCCCAAAGAGGATGGGGAAAGCTTATCGTTTCCAGATTTCTTGCGTTTTAGGAAGAAGCTTGAAATCTTTCCCTTGAGAGATGACTTGCCATTCTTAGGTTTGATCTCCTCCTTTGATGATGTGGGCTCCTCATGTTCAGGATTTGAGCATCCATCATCTAACTGCAGACTGTCAAAGGCTGCTGATGAGACTGGAACAGATTTTGACCTTGACATTTTCTTGAGGGTACTTTCTCCATCTCCATCAACAGAACATTTAGATGGTACTGTATGTCTTGGTTCATTGGTGCACAACTGATCGCTGGTATTAGTGACCGCTTGTTCAGCGGCCCCTTTTTTCTTCATATCTGACATGGCAAGCATTTCACCGAGTGTGCTCAAGCTCCTTCGCACTAGCACTTTTTCTTGGCTGATCTCATTAGAAGATACAATTGGCCACCTATCAGAGGTATGTTTCTTAGCCTCCCTAGTTACAAGTGATTCAGGAGAACAAGAGCCGAAGTAAGGGTTGCTAAATCGATAGATGTACTCCCAAGAATGGCGTGATGTTGGATGTCCAATTTCTGAGTCACTAATGCTACTACCATCTTCATCATATCCGTAGTATGCTCTATCTCTTATGAACATATTTGAGTGCATGCAATCCCGAAAAGATTCATCATGTTGATGGCACATGACCTGTGCTGACCAATTTATCTCATCACTCAAATGCCTTGATATAACAGGAGCTCCAGAATCATCCAGGTTGTCGTGCCCATTTTTTTGAAAATGCTCCATTGAAGTAATGGTAGAGCTAGGTTTTAAAACCACTATTCGCGTGTGCTGTGGAGGCCTTTGTGCTTTGACATGACCGCCAACAGAATTAGACCTCCTATGAATATTGCTTCTCTCAATTCTACTTCCATTGACTGTCTGCTCTTGCTGGTTTTTAATTTGCTTTTCACCTTTCATCTCCACTGATTTGGTGGGCTTCAACACAGTGATCCGCTTCCTCTGGGGTGATGTTGGTGCAGAATGAAATTCACTAGATTGTTTCGCAAAGAGCGAGTTAGGTTCCTCGAGAAATTTGAGAAACAAGTGTTTATTTGAATTCAGAACCTCGAGAGCTTCATGGAATTCCTTTGATTGGAGAAGATTCTTATGTGATGCTAGATGCTTTGCTTCGACAAACTTCTGGCGGACAAGATCCATTCTTTTCTTGTCATGATCTTCATGTGGTCTTCTTCTTTGTGGTAATTCATTGCTCAGATGTTCACTTCTTGGTGGTTGGTATCCAACTTCATAGACATCCTTATACTCCATATTTTCAACTAAGCATATGTGTTTGTCAAATGGCATTTGGTTGTTAACCCTTGCCAACATAGCAGAAAAATGGCCATCTGGAAATCTCCTCCTGTTGGAAGGTTGAACAGACTTAGGAAAGGCTGCATCATCATCAAGACCCATCAGCTTCTCTACAACACTAGTGGTCTTCTGATTTGTGTCCCCCTCCTTCGCCATTTCCTCCGCTATCAGCACTTTCATGGGTGTACCATTACCACACGATCTATCTGACGAGCTCCTTCGCATGCTGCGAGTCACCTACAAACATGGATCGTACAGTAATCAACACATTGCAAGTAATTGATAGCCAACACTTGATATACATTAGGTTGGTAAAATTATGACCTTACTGTCTTGAGATCAGCATACTCCTTCCGTTCTGATTGAGTTTCTCGCACCGAGGAACCTATGAGGAGAGTTGAGGATTCATAATTAGGATGACTCATACCTTCCTTACTAAAGAATCATCAGCAGATTTATTTTTTTTGTAACGAGAAAATCATCATGCTATTAATCATGTAAGGAAGTGCTCAAGCTAAAACATCATGCTTAGCTTGTTGGTTGGCTGCATAAACATACCATCTCTTGCGGCAACCCTCGCGCTGGCTCCGGCACTCAAATCAATCAGGTTGATCACTCTTTATTCATTCACACCACCACCACGGAAACAGCTGCAAGAACAAAAATTGCCTCCACTAGATCATGGCTAGAGCCTGGGGAAAAACAGAAACAGTAGCTGAAGCAAATTAGCAAAGAAAACAAACTGCTACATCTAGAACCAAGGCGAGAAGCCATAAAAATTTCAAAAAACAAAAGAATTGGAGATTCCTGTTGTATTGAATGCAAACACCCAGTAAATTGCGTATGACCCGAGCTAACGAGACGAAGGGAGAATTGGAAACACGAAGATACCATGCTGGTGTTTTCTGCCCCCGTGAACACGCCCGACCGAGGATGGAAAAAGGGCGGCATTTCTACCAAGAAGGGTGCAGAAGAGGAGGGATGCCAAGGTGGCAAGATCCCATTCCCCCCTTCACGCCAATTCGCTTCAATTCCGGGTGGAGGAATTAGATACCACAACCTCCCTGGGAGACGCAAACGACACAACATGGTGAGGAAAAGCGAGGGATCAAGGCAACCAACGGGGGCAGCCAGGCAAAGGGAACAACGGACCAGTCCGAGAATGTCGTGGCACGGCGGGGACGACGACGGTCGTGGCAGGCCGTGGTAGCGAGGGTTGAGGGGGCTTCCGGTCGCCAACGACCGCGGGGCCCCCCACCAGCGCTGCTGGGGGAGGTGGGGAGAGCGGGTGGGCGGGCGAGCGAAGGAGCGAGACGTCTCGTGGGGTGGGTGGGTGCGCGCATGCATGGGTTCTTGAGCTTTTGTATTGTAGTGGAGGAGCGAAAGCGAAAGGAGCCTGGTTGTTGGATTAACGGTGAGAGGTGATGATGGATCAAGATTAAAGATTAAAAATGAGCGTGGTAAAAATATACAAAATGCCCTCCATGACATGTGTAATCTAGTCTCTATGCATGTCTTCAGGATGCTGTAATTCTGAACATATCTCTATATATTGAATCCTGGACGTTTTGTTGTGTTCTGATTAGGCCATGTGGCACCTTCGGCTGCTGAGTTTGGCCTCAACGCAGGAGAAGGCGAGAAAGGCGCCAGCGAAATGGAAAGCGGGGCACCGAAGAAAGGGAAAGAGGGAGAGGGAGAAACTCGCCGCCGCGGGCCCCGACCCGTCGCTGCCAAGGTCGCCTGGCACGCCACACGCGCCACTACCCCCAAACTCCGCCGCCTGCTCTGCCGACATGACGCACCAGCCGCCGACGCTACCGCCCAATCGGCCTCCTCTGTTCAGCACCACCGGCGCACGTCGCGCCGCTGCCTCCGGCCGCCCTAGCCTCAGCCGAGCCTGCTGCTAGCCCCTCCTCACTCCCCTGTAACCTCCCTGGCCACTGCCCTCACCGAATCTCGCCGGAGCCATCGCCTCCATGGCAGCCGCCGCCGACCTGCATGAGCCACTACCGCTAGCCCTCCCGGCGCCATCCTGGACGGGCCGACCGAGGGTAATGAGACTCCCTCGGGTCCACGGTCCCGGAGCCGTCATCCCCTCGCCGCTCCACCACCACCCTCGCCGCCGGCCAGTGGGCACTGGCCACCGGACAATGAGAAAACGAAGGAAGAAGAAAGAAAGGAAGAGAGAGAGAGGAGGAGAAGGGAAAAAGGAAAGAGAAAGGAAGGAGAAAAAAGAGGAAGGAAAGAGAAGAGAAGAAAAAAGACAATAGAGAGGAAATAAATAATAAAAAGAGAAGAAGAAAATAAAATAATTGGAGTCCATCCTAATTTCTTTTTCCATTAAAAATAAATCCGAAAATTATCGTTTTCTCTAATTCAAATAATTCTCTAACCTTTCAACCTCATATCAATATCCGAAATTATATTTATTTAAAAATAAATTTAAATAAATTTATTTCCGCTGCCGACACCCGTTGCTGGGTCGCGCGCCACCCCTCGGCGCCGTGAGAGAGACGTACCACACAGTTAGAGTGTGTAACACTGAGAGACATAGGGAGAGAGAAGGTAGGTTTCTATTTGAGTGGGTTTTTATTATTGGGACTCCAATATTTTTAGGTTTTAAAGTTTAACATATATCCCACAAATAAATAATCACTATATTTGTATCTTCTTACAAAATAAAAAATAATCAAATTTACAAAGCTTTTAAAGTATATTTATTAAACTAGCAATATACTCGTGCTAATGCTACGGTGTCATAATATTTTCATTTATACATTATTCGATTTCGCTAGTTAAATTATTTTTAGGAAAATATGTCTAATTGCAACTTAATTCGATTCAAGTCATATATCAAACATACATGTGGTGATGTACGGTGATATTTGATAATAAAAATCAAATAATTGAAATAAAGTTTATGTTTTAGACATTGCACATTTTTATTTATCCATAGTCATAATCAACCGAATAAATTTCATGGTCATATGTACCATCCATCATGCTATTAATTTAAAGGTCTACGTTGACCATTCATGTGATACATATTGATATAAAAAATTATTTATAAATTTGATTCAATATTAATAAAGGGGCTATAGGAATGACGTATAACATACGAAGATTCAAAATTCAACACTATAATATAAATAAATAATATATGTGTGTTCATAATTGGAGACCAACAACCACTTAAACTCATATATATTACATGATACATGCACATATATGTTAAGTAAATAATTTAATTTGGACCCAAACAAATTGTTTATTTATTTTACGAATAACTTATGGTATTATATATTTTCAATAGAATTTGAAAAAATGCAAGTAGTCAACTATAGATACGAAATTTGATGGCGCCTAAAAACCGGACAGAGCTATACAAATTCTACTGTGTCAAAAAATAGCTCCCAAAATTACCTATGGGTCAATCTGAACACACACATATTTATAAGTTAAATAATATATGTACATATATATTAAAAAATATTTTATACTCGTTCCTTTTCAATTTGACACCATTGATTTATTCGTGTTGAAATATTCATATAAAAAATACCGAGAGAGTGTTACAAATACCACCATATGAAATAAATCTCTCGTTATTTCATGTTGCCAACCTGATCGTATATCAAATATTAGATTATATATATATATATACATTAATTAGTATCCAGTATAATTTTATTTAACGTCGTTGATTTAGAGGTGTACGGTTAACCATTCGTGTTGATATATATACTATAAAAATTACTTATTTAGCAATTTAACCATGCATGATGCATAGGGGTGGACAGGAAGCTTGTGGCTCGTTAGCTTGCTTGACTCGTGACAGCTCGACTCGACTCGTTTTATTTTTCTAACGAGCCGAATATTTTAGCTATGGCTCACGAGCCTTAACGAGCCAAAGCACAAACTACAGCAGCCCATAGATAATAGGCCAAAGGCCTATGGGCCATGGCCCAATAAAGAACCCTAGGCAATAAGCAAGCAACATGCAGCATTGCAGCAGCCAGTAGCCGTACTTCCAGTCTTCCACCGCCGCCGCATATACCAGCACAAGTGCTGAAGTGCACGACACTACCACCTGAACTCTCTTGGCGTTCGGCAAGACGGCGACCAGGAGGTCGAGGACGAGGCGACGGGCGGCGGCCAGGCCCCAGCTCCGCCGCCGGCGCGCCGCCTCCCCGTCGGCTCTCCCACCGCCGTCGCCCGCCTGGCCGCCTCCCATCCCAGCGAGCCGATGGCCATCCGCTCCCTCCACCACCGGCCAGGCCACCTCACGCCGCTCTGCCGCCGGTCTCCGCCGCCTCGCGTCGCTCCACTGACAGCCGCTGCCTGAGGTTCTCCGCCATGGCCGCCACCTCACGTTGCTCCACCGACGACCGCCGCCCCGAGCTCCTTCGCTGTAGCAGCCGCCTCACGCCACTCCGCCACCGGTCATCGCCCCGAGCTTCTCCGTCGCGGCTACCGCCTCGCCTCGCGCTGCCAGCCGCCACCCCGAGCTCCTCCCCCGTGGCCACCGCCACCCGGAGCTCGTCCGCCGTGGAGCCAGCTCGAGCTTTCCACCGAGTAAGCCGAGCTGACTTTTTAGCTCTTATTAGGATTAACGAGCTGAGCCGGCTCGTTAAACTATATGGTATCAATTCCATATATGATCTAAGCCGTTCGCGTTTTGTTGCAGATGATTTTATTCGTCGGATTTATCTAATGAATCATGAGTCTTAAAAATATACAACCTTCATACACCATGCCTGCACCAATATCAGCGTAAAAATTACTACATTTTGTATACTTATGTCACTTAAATACTATCAATAAAAACAAGAGAAGTTTGCTAATTCTACAAAAGCACCCACATATTTAAAAAAACTACATATATATTGATAAGATAACGAAAGAAATTACAAAATCATTTGCACATCCTCTTTGCAAGCTCTAAAATCTTACATTTCTGTCCTTCAACATCTAAGTCTTACATATAGGCGCTTTTGTCTCTTCCAGAAATTTTTTGTATTAGACAAATGGTCAAATATTATAACTAAAAGGTTCAAACATCTTACATTATGAAATGGATGGAATACATTTTAAGACAAGCAAACACTACAAAAGTGCTTGGGCTATAGAAAGCACTTAGTTTTATAAACATATAGATATATATTGTAAACATGGATAGTACAAAATAGAAAATTGAGTACATTAAATTCTCTTTAATTCAATAATTATGTACGAAAGTAATGCACATCATTTGTTAATAAATAGGCCCAATAAGTAAGTTATCCATCTAAATGATTACATAACATACTTTCATAAAAGCAAAAATATTTTCCATTCCTTCCAAACAATGCCTTTTCAACTATTGTTGTTTCCTCTTTAGAATTTACCATTTGCAATGCACAAAGCCGAGATCTAAAAGTCCTTAAACATATTCATTACGTTCATAATAGTCCAAAAGATATGAAAAGAATGCGCTATTTTTTTATTTAAAATTATTGATAATAGTCCATATTTATAGTTACAACCGTTAAGAATATAGTTACGCACGGCAAGGCCGTGCGATCTTTCTAGTTGTTCTAAAACGGTATACCGTTCTAAAGCCCTTTTTATAACAGAGAAACTACACAATGAACTTCTAACTCTTCTTGCACTAGCTTCAACGCCACCTCTTCGTGTTCCTTTGTAGCCGACGCTCTCCTACGCACTCGCTCACGTCCTCTGTGTTGCCTCACAATGATGATATCAGATGATACCAATTGATAGTCTGGTACTAACTAGCATCATCTAGTCTAGTTTATAATTTATTCTATTTCGACATGATTTCGTTGTCTAGTCGACCTGTTATTGATTTAGATATGATAAATTTATGTGAGATTTGGATAAGATAGGGTTCTATAAAACTATTTGACCATAAAGCATGGAGCTACTATGTGATAATCTAGAGTTTTCAGCAACTCTTCAAGGTGATCATACCCAAAATGCCCTCCATGACATGTGTCCATGCAGGTTCTTTCAGGTTGCGGTAACTTTCCAGCATTTCGTTGTTATTCGGTTATAAGATGGTGTAGTGTGATTTTCGGGCGTAAGGAATGGTATTAATCATAGTCATACCAGCTAGGGTTAATCATCAAGAGCAATAATGATAACTCATAATGGTTTACCTTATTTAGCGATAATTGCATTTTCGGATGAATTGGGTGACTTCTCACTAGCATCCTCAAATGATGCATCGAGTACTAATGTAGGGCTGGGCTAATCAAAGTGGGAGTTTCGGATCTCAAATGAGAGTGCTTTCTCAAGAGTAATTACTGGAGACTGCAAAAAACAACCAAAATAATACATATTTACCATACTTCAATTTGAACCATATGTGCAAGTAAATAAATAAATAAAGTAAATTACCTTAGATGAAGAAGAAGTAACTTCTAGTTCATTGACCGGAGCTACTGCGTGTGTAATATCAGACTTCTCTAAATTTTCTGAAGCAACATCCTTTTGTAAGCTAGTCTATTCAGTCTGCGATACATCAGAGTTAACTGTTGATGCATTACTGACCAATGGAACTCTGCTACCCAAGGCCCCCAAAGGGGATGGGGAAAGCTTATCTTTTCCAGATTTCTTGCGTTTTAGGAAGAAGCTTGAAATCTTTCCCTTGAGAGATGACTAGACATTCTTAGGTTTGATCTCCTCCTTTGATGATGTGGGCTCCTCATGTTCAGGATTTGAGCATCCATCATCTAACCGCAGACTGTCAAAGGCTGCTGATGAGACTGGAACAGATTTTGACCTTGACATTTTCTTGAGGGTACTTTCTCCGTCTCCATCAACAGAACATTTACATGATACTGCAAGTCTTGGTTCATTGGTGCATAACTGATCGCTGGTATCTGTGACCGCTTGTTCAGTGGTCTCTTTTTTCTTCATATCTGACATGGCAAACATTTCACCGAGTGTGCTCAAGCTCCTTCGCACTAGCTCCTTTTCTTGGTTGATCTCATTAGAAGATACAATTGGCCACCTATCAGAGGTATGTTTCTTAGCCTCCCTAGTTACAAGTGATTCAGGAGAACAAGAAGCATGGCTTAAAGAAGAGCTGAAGTAAGGGTTGCTAAACCGGTAGATGTACTCCCAAGAATGGCATGATGTTGGACTTCCAATTTCTGAGTCACTAAAGCTACTACCCTCTTCATCATATCCGTAGTATGCTCTATCTCTTATGAACATATTTGAGTGCATGCAATCCCAAAAAGATTGATCATGTTGATGGCACATGACCTGTGCTGACCAATTTATCTCATCACTCAAATGCCTTGATATAACAGGAGCTCCAGAATCATCCAGGTTGTCATGCCCATTTTTCTAAAAATGCTCCACTAAAGTAATGGCAGAGCTAGGTTTTAAAACCACTATTCGCGTGTGCTATGGAGGCCTTTCTGATTTGACTTGACCGCCAAAAGAAGTAGACCTCCTATGAATATTGCTTCTCTCTATTATACTTCCATTGACTGTCTGGTCTTGCTGGTTTTTTATTTCCTTTTCACCTTTCATCTCCACTAATTTGGTGGGCTTCAACACAGTGATGCGCTTCCTCTGTGGTGATGTTGGTGCAGAATGAAATTCACCAGATTGTTTCACAAAGAGCGAGTTAGGTTCCTCGAGAAATTTGAGAAACAAGTGTTTATTTGAATTCAGAACCTCGAGAGCTTCATGGGATTCCTTTGATTGGAGAAGATTCTCATGTGATGCTAGATGCTTTGCTTCAACGAACTTCTGGCGGACAAGATCCATTCGTTTTTGTCATGATCTTCATGTGGTCTTCTTCTTTGTGGGAATTCATTGCTCAGATGTTCACTTCTTGGTGGTTGGTATCCAACTTCATAGACATCCTTATACTCCATATTTTGAACTAAGCATGTGTGCTTATCAAATAACATTTGGCTGTTAACCCTTGCCAACATGGCAGACAGATGGCCATCTGGAAATCCCCTCCTGTTGGAAGGTTGAACAGACTTAGGAAAGGTTGCACCGTCATCAAGACCCATCAGCTTTGCTACAACACTAGTGGTCTTCTTATTTGTGTCCCCCTCCTTCGTCATTTCCTGCGCTATCTGCACTTTCATAGGTGTACCATTACCGCATGATCTATCTGACGAGCTCCTTCGCATGCCGCCAGTCACCTACAACCAAGGATCATACAGTAATCAACACATTGCAAGTAATTGATAGCCGACACTTGATAAACATATGGTTGGTAAAAATATAAGCTTACTGTCTTGAGATCAGCATACTCCTTCCATTCCGATTGAGTTTCTCGCACCGGGGAACCTAGAGTTGAGGATCCATAAATTAGGATGACTCGTACCTTCCTAACTAAAGAATCATCAGCAGATTTTTTTTGTAACGAGAAAATCATCACGCTGTTAATCATGTAAGCAAGTGCTCAAGCTAAAACATCATGCCTAGCTTGTTGGTTGGCTGCATAAACATACCATCTCTTGTGGCAACCCTGGCGCTGGCTCTGACACTCAAATTAGTTATGTTGATCATTCTTTGTTCATTCACACCACCACCACGGAAACAGCTGCAAGAATGAAAATTGCCTCCACTAGATCATGGCTAGAGCCTGGGGAAAACAAAAACAAATGCTGAAGCAAATTAGCAAAGAAAACAAACTGTTACATCTAGAACCAAGGCGAGAAGCCACAGAAATTTCAAAAAAACAAAAGAATTGGAGATTTCTGTCAGATTGAATGCTAATGCCCACTAAATTGTGTATGACTCAAGCTAACGAGACAAAGGGAGAATTGGAAACACGAAGATACCATGTTGGTGTTTTCTGCTCAGTACCCCGTGAACATGCCCGAACAAGGACGGAAAAAAGGTGGCATTTCTACCAAAAAGGGCACAGAAGAGGAGGGGTGCCAAGGTGGCAATATCCCATTCCCCCTTCGCACCAATTCGCTTCAATTCCGGGTGGAGGAATGAGAGACCACAACCCCTCGGGAGATGCAAACGACACAGCACGGCAAGGAAAAGCGCGGGATCAAGGCAACCAATGGGGGCACCCAGGCGAAGGGAACAACGGACCAGTCCGAGAATGTCGCAGCGTGGCGGGGACGACGACGGTCGCCGCGGCGGCGAGGGCGGAGGGGCTTTCGGTCACCGGCGACCGCGGGGCCCCCCACCAGCGCTACTGGGGAGAGGTGGGGGAGAGCGAGCGGGCGGGCCAGCGAAGGAGCGAGACGTCTTGTGGGGTGGGTGGGTGCGCTCATGTGTGGGTTCTTGAGCTTTTTTATTGTAGTGGAGGAGCGAAAGCGAAAGGAGTCTGGTTGTTGGATTAACGGTGAGAGGTGGATGATTGATCAAGATTAAAGATTAAAGACGAGCGTGGTAAAAATATCCAAAATGTCCTCTATGACATGTGTAATCTAGTCTTCCCTTCAGGTTGCTGTAATTCTGAGCACATAGTTCTGAAACGGTATACGTGCCTCTCTATAACCGAAAAACTATACAACGAATTCCCACCACGTACGGGAGTCTTTTGGCTCTGGCTCCTGCGCCGCTTCTTTGCATGCACAGCGTTGCTTCTTCGTGCTCCTTTGCCGCCGGCACTTTCCTCCACACTAGCTTGCGTCCTCTGTGATGTCTCGCAGTAACGATATTATATGATAGTTGGTATCTGTTCCATTTTAACGGGATTTTGTTCTATAGTCGTCTTGTAATTAATTTAGATATGATAAATTAATGTAAGATTTGGATAAGGTGAGGTTCTATAAAACCATTTGACTATATAGCATGGAGTTACTATGTGATAATCCAGAGTTTTTAAGACTCTTTAGGGTAAACATACCCAAAATGCCCTTCATGACTTGTGTCCATGCATTTTTTTTTAGGTTACGATAACTTTCGAACATATCGTTGTTATTTGGTTATAAGATGGTGTAGTGTGATTTTCAGGTGTAAGGAATGGTATTAAATGCAGTCACTGTGAACTTAGCTGAACAGTGCAGGTAACGTGTCCATGTCGATCGAACGAACATACGGGGACAAGGATCGTTGAGGAATGCTGCTGATCTGAAACAGGACATTATGGGAGCAAAGCCATGTAGTTGTAGGAGTACTAGAAACTTGTTAAGTTCAGGAGGTATCAACATCAGGCCTTCCTATGCAACCCCTGGTTACAAACTAACAATTACAATTCATGGTGCAAATCCAAGGAAATCTTCAAGCACTCTAGGCTAGAGCACGAAATGAATCATGAACATCATACACAGCTCATAGAAACACACGTATTGCTTCTCTGATGAACACTAGAGCTAGATAACGAGCCAGCTTGGCTCGGCTCGGCTCGGTCCAGCTCGTTAAGATAACGAGCTGGCTCGGCTCGGCTCGTTATCGTAACGAGCTAAAAACCCAGTTCGGTTCGGCTCGTTATAAAGCTCGAGCTGGTTTGTTAGGCTCGTGAGCCATGCATAAAAAGTTAACCTAAATAATTTTTCAATAGGTTATACAAGAAAATTTTCATTTCAAACATGCAAATCATATGAAATTATATTTAAATATTAAAGTTTGAACCAACAAATCACATAGTAAACTTATGAAGTACTAAACACATGCATTCCAGAGTAAAATTAATGAACGTCGGTGAATCTTGTGTCTTTGATCTAGCTCGTTAGGCTCATGAGCAGCTCACGAGCCAGCTCGAGCTGGCTCGTTATCTCTAACGAGCTAAAATGCTAGCTCGGCTCGTTTGAAAAACGAAACGAGCCGAGTCGAGCCGAGCGGAGTTTGTCACGAGTTGAGCGAGCTAACGAGTCACGGGCTTTTTGTCCACCCCTAATAATCACCGCATCCATGTCCCGCATTCTCGGGCAGCTCAGCCCATATCCGTTTAGTTCTAATTTTTTTTCCTAAAACATCACATCGAATCTTTTAACATCTAAATGGAGTATTAAATATAGATAAATAAAAACTAATTGCATAATTAGGGGAAAAATCGTGAGAGGAATCTTTTGAGCCTAATTAGTCCATGATTAGCCATAAGTGCTATATTAACCCACATGTGCTAATGACAGCGCAGTTTCTAGGTGGGCTATGAAATTCAAATTTGTATTCATGTCCGTACATTTTTTTCGATATACGATCAAACGTTCAACATGATAAAAAAAAAGTTATTTCCACAAACTAAACAGTCACTCAGCTTGCCATGGGGGGCGTTTCGTTTTTTTTCTGTGGCCTGCCTGTCCTAGAGACAGGTTCTTGCCTTTTCGTTTGTGCGGCTGCCACTCCGGCTTTCCTGTCTTCTAGTACCGTGCTGTGACGGCTTATGCAAACTTGCAAAGAGGCCATCTTTTTATTAGAGCACGTATAATAACAGGTTATAAGTTGACTAAATGCTTATGTGGAGGAGGGAGGGGAGGAAAGAGAGGAGTAGTGGAATGTAATCTTATTCTAACTTGGACACAATAAACAAGAAATTATGTGAGAGTGACATATGAATTCTGCATTAATAATAAAGAGCTAACTACTGTATAGGTAGGCTAAAAAAAACTATAAATAACCTTATAGCCAGCTTGGTGGCTATATTATTAGCCTCCCTCCTACAGAGTACCCCCGCACTGTCACCGCACTGGTAGAGATCGGTCACCTTTTTTGGTCCCTCTCTTTCTCTCTACCCTAGACAGTGATGGCAGATGCAAATGCATGAGAGTAGGTAAAGTAGCAGACTAAAAGCCAGCTATAATCATATTTTAAAGAGATAAGAGGAGAGAGAAGAGAGGTGGACTACTAATTTATAGCCAGCTACACGCGGACTCCAAGACACAATGTGTGTATGACATATGAGACCATATACTAATGTTTTGTAGTTAACTATTATATAAATTAGCTATTAGATTGACTATAGATAAATTGGAGCCAGTAGTTGACTATACTATTGAACTTGCTCTAAGCTTTGGAAGCCAAGACGGGGGCCATCATTGCCTGCAGCACTTCAGCCGTTGGACAGCATGGCTTGGCCGTGCCTGCGCTGTGCAGCCTGTGCTCACTGCTGCGTGCAGGACTGCAGGGTAGGCGCGGCTGCAGAGTCAATGCATTGGTTGGGTTCTGGTTGGGCTTTGCTACACATGTAACACATAGGTACCGGCTGCTGGTCCTGGACCTTGCTTGCCTCTGCTTAGCCCGGTCCAAAACAGAGCTATGGAGGCCAAGCCCAATACCTGTAGGCTTGTAGCTCATGTCAAACTGTGAATCGACACATGTACCAGGTCTCATACATCGCATGAAACCTCTGAAATCTTATTGCTGACGAGTTATCAGGCAAGCCTGAAACTTCACAAAATCTTGTGAAAGCAATGCTTCCAAGTCCCAGTGCCTGAAGGCTGAAGAGACAGCCAAGATACTGGCTGCATCTTCGCGTGTTGCGTATAAAGCGGCACAGCCATAAAGGTGTTGAGCTGCAGTAGGCTAGGCCTCACTCTCTGGCTAGTTATAAACATATCTATGTGTAGATTGCATCAAAGCCCACATGGGCGGGGATAGATTAAGATCCTAACCTACACATACACCAAAAAACGTAATAAAGATACAACCATACAGAAACAACTGCTCTTCTTCATGATTGATTGGTCCTAACTCTAAGATGCCTACAGCATTTCCTCGGGGTAACATGTACGTCATCACTGAAGCTATAGCAATTCACAGTACGAGCTATGCTTTGTTACCCACGCTGGCACAACGGCAAGGTGTGCAAGCTGATTTATCTATCACCAAGAAGCTAGTACCTCCTACCTATCAAAGATTGATCACATATTCACATTTCACTTTCCTTTTCGCTTCTTCTGGAATCCAATGCAACTCGGGCAATACCACTTCCCTTTTGGCTGCTCTTTCAAGCCAACGCACCCAAAGTGGAACCATTCGATCTTGCACTGGCAAATAGTTAGCAAGGCACTCAGTAACAACGCATACAAAAAAAACATGGGAATGTAAATGGAGTGCGCTAAGCTGGACTGTAATATGAATGAAGAAAAGTGACACGTACATCATTATTGTCACATGCGACCATCTCTCCGTAGCTGACTTGGTTGCAGAGGCAATATGTTGGTTCGTTAGGATCCACAGGCAGCTCTAAATCTATGGCTGGTGCTGGTTGCTCAGTGGGCACCTTAGCAGTCCTGCAAATGAGAGTTTGCCTATCACAGTGAGAAAATATGGCCGGCGCATTAGTTAATTAATGATAGAATTCAGACGCAAAACATACTTCTTTCGACCCCCTCGGCCTCTTTCGCCAGATCTTCCACCTTTTGGAGTATTATCAACAGCAGAGGTACCAGCACTAGCCATCACAGTAGCAGCAACGGTTGTACCTGCAGCAGCTGCAGTGGCGGCAGCTGTAGCTGCCTCCTTTTCTGTTCCCCAGAACTCATGGTAAAGAAGCAATGAGAACAAATAGCCAAAAAGGAAAAAAAACAAAACAAGAGGAATTTAGAAGAAATTGCCCTGTCACATAAGAGGTACGAAGTACATCCTTACCTTGTCGAAGTTCTTCAAGTTTTCTCATAAACTGATCTAGCTGCTGTATGTGAGCATCAACCTATATCATTTATCCAGAACAGCACAATCAAAATCCTGGATAATCACAATTTAGGGACATTTGTGGCAAGCATACGCAGAAGAACCTAGCAAGACATAAACTATAAAAATGTGAATTTCTTGAGAAATTTGATTAAAACTGTGCTTTAAGTTACTAGGAATCTAAAGTACTATTGCAGCTAATATGATGTATATACATGGTTTCCTTATACAAAAAAAGGTAATAGGACAGCAAATCATAATGACTAAAGCTTTCCTTTCAAGTTGGGTGGTGACAATTTTAATACCACAAATCAATATAAGATGCAGAACTGAAAGAGAGAACATTATACAGAACAAATTTTATTCATGTTCTCCCTACCATTAGAAAAGGAAAATGAACATATACTCATGGACCAATAGAGTTTTGTGCATATTATTTAAGTAACTAGGACACTTTACCAGGTCATAAGTCTGAGTGGCTAAAGCCACCTTCTCATCAGCAATTCTAACACAATGCTTCTGCTCATCAATTGCTTCATCAGAAAATTTAAGTTTTGCAGGGTCAAATGCAATACTTCCAGATTCAAGTCCATGCTTAATGTCCTCTATTTCTTGCTGACAGCGCTGCTCATTTTCCGTTTGCACACCTGATCAGAAGCACAAGAGGGAGCTTATTCCCAAGGAATATTATAGATTGCATGTTTCACTCAGTGAATAAAATTAGCTTCACATAAGAGGGAGCTTATTCCCCAGGAATATTATAGCTTGCGTGTTTTGCTCAGTGAATAAAATTAGTTTCACATGTACATCACCAGAACAACAAAAATAACTGGTATCTCATAGTTTGGACAATATTTTAACATCTTTGGCACTGCCCAGATAACTACTGATACTTACCTTGTTTTAGGAGGTGAATCGTAAATAATAATAATTTGATACAATAGGTATTGACCAACAAATACAAGCATTAATTTCTATGAATCGCAGAATTTTTATTTGTTTTGGCTTTCCTTAATTTCATATGGATACTATATATATATATATATATATATATATATATATATATATATATATATCTATCTATCTTATAATGTGCAGAAACATCTTCATACATGTTTCTGCTCTCACCTAGCAGAAAGCACAGACATCGTTAAATATATATAAAAAATATATACATTGGTTTATAGATGAATCTAGGAAAAACCAAAACATCTTATAAACTGAAACTGAGAGAGTAATTGTTGAATAGTTCTGTTTTTTAAAAGGAACGCCAGGAATCAGTAAGAAAGCAGAACACCGGGTTTTCTCCCAGTACCTATAAAATTATAACCGCAATAGAATTATCATTTCCATACATATCTTCCAGGAGACATCTGAGATTCGCCCTCACCCTTCATTGTGCTTAGATTATTTTGATATGCAACAATTAAGAGAATATGAAGAGAGTGGTTCAGTTGGATGGTGGAAAAAAACTAGGCATACAAAACTCGGTATACCTTGCAAGCTTCTATCTAGCTCTCGCATTAATGAATAGTTCCTATGCAGCATAGCTGGCAATGCTTCAACACCTGATAGTAATCAAAGAAGTAATGTATGAGTGAATGATGCATATGGATGCACGATACAGGTCAAATCAGAATAATATGACACTTGAACATTTTAATGCAATAAATCTAGCATCTTTTTCCACAAGGCACCTGCATAACAAACACTTGCCTATATCCAACTAATCCAGATATAATGTGTAAATCCTAGTTTATCGAAAAGTGCAAGGAAACATGAATGCATAAAAGTAAAGGAGGAAGCCAGTACAAAGATCGTATAGTAAAGAAATAAGGCTACTTGCTTATGTCATGTATCCTTGATCAGAACTACAAAGTTTATATACATCATCTAGACTCGCGTCATGTCCCTGCATACCAGAAGATAGTGTTCTAAGAAAAGGGTTGCAAGGGCCATACAAGGAATGGGTTCCCCAACCTTCTACCGCATAAACCGCTGCAGGGTGGGTTACCATATCCACACGAATACTGCTTAACCACTTTTTCGATCCTACACAAAATCAGCAAGCAATAAAGATAACTGCTTAATTCTGTTTTATCACTTTAACCTGTGATGCAATATATATATATATATATATATATATATATATATATATATATATTTTGTGCTGCGGCACATGCAACAATTTCAATGAAGATAACCTAGTAACGTAGTATTAGTATTTTGGGTATAACCGGACAGCAGCACATCACTGAGACCATTAACGAAAAATCAAGCATTTCATTTGAAGTTGCATAACTTAGAATTAGGCTCCATCATTATATTATTTTCAGATTCATTATCATGTAACCACCAATTGCCTTACCGAACCTAACAGCGAAATTCATCTAGGAAGAATTAGTCAAAGACCCTGGGACGCCTAATTGGAGACATGCACAAGAATCTCGAACCACTTGTGAGAACACATGAAATCAATCGATGCAGGCGTGTGCCCTAGGGTTCGTGGCGGGGCGGAGGCAGAAAAACTCACTGGCTTGGAAGTCCTCGAGGAACCCCATGGCTCTGGCGATGGGTTGCTGCGTCCCCGACAACTAGGCCTGGGAAAACTCGAGATGCGACGGGGAGCTGGGTGGAGAGCGGACGGCGACACGGCGGAGCGGCCGCTGAAAAGCCTCGCCGGCCGGCACGTCAGGTTGGGTTGCGGTTAAAACGAGACCAGGCTAGAGATCCCCTTTGCAGATAAGCCCACGAAGAACTAGGTTATTTCAGGACCCCTTGGTACAGGGGATAGGATACGTGAATCAACGAATTGGATGGTGTTCAGGGCAGTGCTGTGAAAGTCCCCCTTATCAACTGTTTAGTCGGTGGTATATACAGAAACAGTAACCAATATGTAACGTATCGTCGAGTCAGAGTACCAGTAATTTCAGTACAAATATACAACCAAATGACACGATTAATTAGTTATATTTAGTCTAATCGGTCTAATTAACTTTAAAGTGTGTTTATTAAACTATTGTAGCCTTGTAGCACGGATGCGCGCGCTTCCATGAACAAGCCAAGTCGTTTTCATCCGTCGTTATTTGTATTCTTTAAGCAAATAATGATATTTTCATGATATACTTATAGAAATATATATATATATAGCTGGTTAAAATTGTATAATCTCCATCAACTATATCCATTAACATAAAAAACATATGCACTAAAGTCAACGTATAAAATCCATATAATTCCGTTTAATTATCCATATTCTGACTAGTCGCTTGACGGTGCTTCACCCTTCCGATACCCGTATTCCGTCTTTCACAACACTGGTTCAGGGACCATGACGGCCGATGTGTGTTGGCGACAAATATGTGTATGTCGGGAATCGAGGAGCCAGAGATGGTGGAGGCTTGGGTAATTCGCCAGGCGCTGTCCATGGCTGAAGATGAAGGGTTCCAGCGTGTAACCTTTGTATATGATTGCCTATCTATTATCAACAAGCTGAATTTGACGAAGAAGGATCGTTCAAAAGTGGGTTGCTTAGTAGAGGATATCAAGAACCTAAGGGCTAATTTCTTAGTTTGCTCTTTCTGTCATCCCGTTTCAATGAGACGGCTCACAGGCTGTCCCACTGCGCGGAGCATTTTACCTGTAACAAATACCGTAATAGCATCCCTGAGTGTATTCAGGGGTTGCTCCATGTTGATGCTCAGTAATCAATCTATGCAGTATTTCAAAAAAAAAAAAAACGAATTGGATCATATGCCATTCAGATGGCACCTGATGAACCTCGCGGTGACTTTGAAATAATCTTATCCGTTTGTTTTGAGATGGGTGGCTATGAATTCATCTACCACAGTGATTTACGCAAATTTATTATAATTTTATCTATAGTTATTTGATACATTAACATACAACCCATCTGCTACAGTGCGCTAGCGTTTTTCTCTCTTCGTTTTACTGTGCTATCATGCCATTGCTATGGCAGGTGATCCGAATCCTTGAATTAGAGGACCTAGCCATTTGGAGACTTTGTAGGATTTCCGATGAGTTACGATAATCTAGAGCTACATAATTTACAGTATAAGCAAAGAAAATTAAAAAAACCCATTATTTTATAGTTTGAAAAACTATTTATCACCAACTGCTTTTCAAATTTTTGAGCTTTCCAATATACTCCTAGTTTATAGAAGAAAAGGTAAAGGATGAGGGTTGTGGATCGAGAATTTTATTTCCAATTCAAAAGATTCCAAACATGGGAATAGTGACGATGGCTCACATTGTTTCACATTTTAACTTTGGATTTTTAAAACTTAATTTTAAAGATGTGTGGTTTTTCATTATTTTATAGTATTTATTCTTAAGTCCCATATGAATATGTATATTAAAATTTTACATATAGATTATTTTTATTTATAAGTCTTTTCGTTTTTGCTCAAAGAAGCAAAAATGATGGGAGCCGTTTCTTACCCATTTCCAGTGTGCCAAGCAAAGCCCATTTCTCTGATGGGCTATGACTCTTAGTAGGCCATGACACTGTGGATACACAGACATCATGGAGGCCCACTACGAGGCCCATTGCGTACTACTAAACCCTAAACCCTCGGCCAGGTTGGATGGATCCTTCTAGAAACCCCACCCGCCCGCCCCTCCCCTTCCTCGCATTTCTTTCCCCCTCCACAAGCTCAAGTACTCTCTTCTCTCACCGCCGCTCCCCAACCCAGCCGAGGGCTCGAAGACCTTCCTTACTCTCTCGCCATGTACCGCGCGGCGGCCAGCCTCGCCTCCAGGGCCCGGTGAGTTAGCCGATCCACGCCCGCTTGCTCTCCATGGCGTGGCGCAGTGTCGCACTTGTGTTAATCGTGGCACTGAATTGTGTGTTTCGCTTTGTGCAGTCAAGCCGGGAGTGGTGCTCGTCAGGTTAGTAGGTTTCGGTTGGGAAGTGATGCGTTAGCATGGAGATGGAGATGTCTGCTCCTCTGCCCATTGCTGATTGGGGCTCCAGTTTAGCATTGTGATGGATTAGGCACTCTTATTTCCGTTGTGGTTTTGATTTAGTTTTTTTGATTGAGCTTATGTGTTAGCTTTGCAGATTGGGAGTAGGCTCGCCTCCCATAGAAACTATGCTGCGAAGGACATCAAGTTTGGTGTTGAGGCCCGGGCGTTGATGTTGAGGGGTGTCGAGGAGTTGGCTGATGCGGTCAAGGTGACAATGGGTCCTAAGGTATAAAACTCTGTTCCTGTGCTCAAGCAGAATTCGTGGTTTGAGGATCTGATTGTCGTGGAGATTGTGCATGTATAATTGATATTAGGTTTGAGCGATACTTATGAATCTCTAGTGCAACTGCTTTTGCATATGTGGACCACGAAACAACCACATGAATTAGATTAATAGAAAATCCTAATGTTGTGGGCTTGTGGCATGTATGGAATACCATATAGGCTGTAACAGCGAAAAACTGAAAATGATAAGGGCACACTAATTATACGTAGCATTAGAGAATTAAAGCCTAGTTCTACCATATTTTGTAACTAATGTACTCAGATATTTGGATACAAATTTGAGGCTTAATTGGTTATATGGCTGCCAAGTAAGTATTGCTATGGTCCCCTTCTCATTGGGTTATAGAATTTTTGTTCTGTGGGAGTTCTTTTATAATTTTCTATGGATCTTTAACAGTACACTGTGACAGTTATTAACTTATTATGCAAACAGCATTGAGCCCAATGTTTCTATGTTTCAGGGGCGCACTGTTGTTATTGAGCAAAGCTTTGGTGCTCCTAAAGTTACAAAGGATGGAGTGACTGTTGCCAAGAGCATTGAATTCAGTAACAGGGTTAAGAATGTTGGTGCGAGCCTTGTGAAGCAGGTTGCCAATGCGACTAATGACACTGCTGGGGATGGTATGGCTTAACTCTGCCATATATTGTGCATCAATTTGCTTTTCTGTTGTACTTGTCTCCCGATATTATAGCTGGGTCATAGGTGTATCACACTTCACAAGCAATTTTGTTACTAGTATTGATAGGAACCAATGTGTCAGTTCTTATTTCGCATGCAATTGCAAATAGCAAAACTGTTACTAAAACAGTCATTCTAGTGGCATCTTTGCAATATAGAAAAAACTGTAGCAAATTTGCAAAGTCCCTTATTATTTTGGTTCAATTGCTGCTTGCTGCCAACTTATTTGGAATTTTTTTCCTAGGCTTATGCTTGAAAGTTGTTCAATGTTTCTTGTGCTTCTTTGTTTATATGTAGTAATTTATTATACTGTCCTGTCTTATGTTAGTGATGAATTATTAAATTATTACATCACCAAGTCATCTTCCCACTGTCTTGACTGGTCACTATATTACCCCTTTATTCTATTACCCTGTTGAAGTGTTGATGATTCTTTACTGAAAACTGATTATGATGAACGAATTGTGGTACATGCCATTGGTTCCATTTTAGCAGTCGCTGATGTTCAACATTTTCAGGTACAACATGTGCTACTGTTCTGACAAAGGCTATATTCACTGAGGGTTGCAAGTCCGTAGCAGCTGGAATGAATGCGATGGATTTGAGACGTGGCATCTCAATGGCTGTTGATGCAGTAGTGACAAATCTAAAAGGCATGGCCAGAATGATCAGCACGTCAGAGGAAATAGCACAGGTAACCGTTGATCTGCAATGAGTTAGAAAGCTCTGTCATGTTCTTTTCCCCTTATTCTCAGTTCTCCTTAAGACATCCCATGCTAAATTTATTCATTACTGTTATAGGTGGGTACTATATCAGCTAATGGGGAAAGGGAAATCGGTGAGCTCATTGCGAAAGCTATGGAGAAGGTTGGTAAAGAGGGAGTTATCACTATTGCGGTGAGTCAACACTCCGGAGAACTCTGTTATTTCGCCAATTATATCATATTGTCTTTTTTTTATTTTAAAAAGAGTTGGCTTAAGCTTAAACCTGTAAAAGTTATTAATTAACTATTCCATACTGAGAGTTATGCCATATTACCATTACATATGATTTTCAATTTTAATTTGCATTAAGGAGCTCGTCTTTAGAGGTTGGGTGTTAGTTTTTTTCGGTTTATCTGTTTGGTTTGCTCTTTCTTTCTGGCCCGGTTTTCTCAATTTGCCAACCGAAGCATGACTCAGGAAAACAAAAACCAAATGTAAAAAACCAAGAAAAATAGGTTCGGTTTGTTCGGCTGTTGGTTTGTACCAAAACACCAGACAACCTACATCTGGCGTCGCATGCTGTGTGGGAATCGAGCCTACCAAGCACCAACTCTAGGTCTATCATTCTCTGTGTGAGGAGTACAGTAGCTGGGCCATGGGCTTAGGTGAGACCAGGGAGGAGAAAGTGAACAGGGGCGTAATAAACCCCAGCTACAGGAGTCATGGCCTCACAGGAAAAAGACTCAAACATACTAACATAGGGTTTGCTTCTTTGGCTTACTCGGTTTTTGCAGGTCAGAAGCTGTAACAGGCATTGTATACCGGATAACTCTAAAACAGAGACTGAATAAAAAATAAAACCAAGAAAATAAGAAAATCAATGCGGTTTGGTTCAGCCTTTGGTTTTCAGTCTTTTTTATGCCCCACCCTGTTCTAACCTCACTTATAGGCTCTCTAGTAGTTCAGTGACTTCAGTCATGTAGATATTTGTGTTATCTGTACACCATGAGGAATTCCTATTCCTTCTGGAGGCTAGTTTCTTTCATGACTAGCTGTGATGGAATACCTGCTTTATTTTGTTGTCTCCTCCAGGCACCTAATATTCTCTTTAAGGCTTTGAGCAAGCTCTTTCAACATCTATACTGAGTTTCATGAAATGTTTGATAGGATGGTAACACTCTCTACAATGAGCTTGAAGTTGTAGAAGGCATGAAGCTTGACAGAGGTTACATCTCTCCTTACTTTATTACCAACCAAAAGAACCAGAAATGTGTAAGTGTTTCTGCTGAAGTTATTGTACTGTTTTAACGTCAAATCATCTTGGGTATGATTTTTTTTTTCATCTGTTACAGGAACTAGATGACCCACTGATCTTGATACATGACAAGAAAGTGTCCAACCTTCATGCTCTGGTGAAAGTGTTGGAGTTAGCTCTCAAGGTATTTTTTTGTTAATATAGCTGATTGTCATTGTTATGACCTCATTGTGGGATCTAATATTTTAAGTGCAATTTCATGGCCGATAATTTCTGCTCAAACAGAAGCAAAAGCCTCTGCTTATTATTGCAGAGGATGTAGAAAGCGAAGCATTGGGTACTCTCATTATTAACAAGCTTCGTGCAGGCATTAAGGTTGGTGCTGTTCCTCCTTTTTCGTTGTGACATTTATATATTATTTGGTCTCATTGAGTGTAAATTGCAGGTTTGTGCAGTCAAAGCTCCTGGGTTTGGGGAGAACAGGAAAGCCAACTTACAGGACCTCGCTATTCTTACTGGGGGAGAAGTAAGCCAATCTTTTTCCCTTTGTCCATTTCACAGATTTTGGACCATCATATCATATCCTGTTTGTTGAATTGTGTACCTTATATGTTGAACTAGGTCATAACTGAAGAACTTGGAATGAACCTTGAGAATTTTGAGCCTCAGATGCTGGGCACTTGCAAGAAGGTAATATAATTTATCTGCTGATAAATCATAAAGTTAAAGGTTTTTTGAGCTGGCAGCTCAATCACAAGTATCACCATAAAATATGTGTTTAGTTGGCTGCACATTGTGTTAATATTGTTACACTTGAGAGAACTTCAACACGAGTGTCAAAAACACAGGTTACAGTATCCAAGGATGACACCGTCATCCTTGATGGAGCTGGAGATAAGAAGTCCATTGAAGAGAGAGCTGAGCAGGTTCATTCTATGCTAATTTAGTTTTACATGAATCCCTTCAAACAAGAAGCCATGTGATTATCACTATAATTTTTCTAACAGTGACATCACTATATTTTTTTCCCAACAGCTGAGATCTGCAATCGAGCAAAGCACTTCTGACTATGATAAGGAAAAACTACAAGAGCGGTTAGCAAAGCTTTCTGGTGGTGTTGCTGTTCTAAAGGTGAAACTCATTCTGTACTTGAAATTTGTTACTCTAGAATACTGATGTTGTGCCAGTGGAACTCTTACTAATTTAAAATATCAGACTTCCATAATTTTCACATTTAGTTAATGTGTAAATCGGTAGATTGAAATAGATAATTTAATTTGCTCTGTATTTTAGGTTCTATTGCTATTACTGACTCTAGTGACTATCCTGAGTTGTGAGCATGGATTTTTTATTTGGATCTTTCCTTTAGATTGGTGGGGCTAGTGAAGCGGAGGTTGGTGAGAAGAAGGATAGAGTGACTGATGCACTAAATGCTACCAAAGCTGCAGTAGAGGAGGGTATTGTACCAGGTACTATGTGGCATGTTTTCTGCAGGTTGCTATAAGCAGCATATTATCTTGGCAGAGCATCATATCTGATTCTGATGTACATAGGTGGTGGAGTTGCCCTTCTCTATGCATCAAAAGATCTGGATAAATTGCAGACTGCAAACTTTGACCAAAAGATTGGTGTTCAGATCATTCAAAATGCTTTGAAGGTTTATAAATTTCATTTTCTTTTCAATTGGTCCTCTCTTGTTTGCACCATCTGATGGCTGGATAATGCTGCAGACCCCAGTGCACACAATTGCTTCAAATGCGGGTGTAGAAGGATCTGTCATTGTCGGCAAGCTATTGGAACAGGATAATATTGATCTAGGTTATGATGCTGCTAAAGGTAGGGGGGCACAAAGTTCATCCATTCTTTTGCTCTGTCAGGAAATGGGGTCTATCTAAATCGTCTTTTGCTTATAACCCAGGTGAATACGTTGACATGGTGAAGTCTGGTATTATTGATCCACTAAAAGTTATCAGAACAGCTCTGGTAGATGCTGCAAGGTACCCTTCCTAACCTTTATTCTTATGCATCAAAGTGTTTTGATCAATATCACTCCCCCCTCTAGAGGGTAACATGACAATATCGATAGTGAAACTGCAGCTGAATTATCTGAACCAAAACTTTTCTTCATTTAGTGGGTGATTGTTTGGCTTTTTCATGGAAAGAACAAACAATATATTTGTAAACGAAAAATAATTTGTGAATAAAATTTTTTATATACCTTAGCGATCTAAAAGCCAAGACTGAAAAATAAATATCGGTGAAAAAACTACAAAATCAGCTATAAATTTAAGGTTGAAAATTTAAATTTTGGATTATAAGCATAAGCAGAGGCGAAAATACTGAAAATATCAGCTGCAGTACTGTCACTGTAGAATGAGCATTCAAGTAGTAGCTTCTGAAGCCTAAGTTTGCAAATTGTTATGATTTTAGTTTTTTCAATGAGATTCAATGCTTCGCTGTGCAACTCCAGCTTTATTTGTATGAGGCATCATTTTTACTGTCTGTTCTCTATTGCAGTGTGTCCTCTCTAATGACTACCACAGAATCTATTATCGTCGAGATCCCCAAGGAGGAGGTGGCCGCACCCGCAATGGGTGGTATGGGTGGCATGGGCGGGATGGATTTCTAACTTATGCTCCAGGTCGTGCAAATCAATGTTGATCTGATACATTTTGTTCGTTAGATTAGTTTCTTTTTGCGGTGCGGATATCTTAATGCCGTGATTGATGAGGTGGCTGTCAGATTTCGATTCTGCTGCAAGAGAATTGTAACTTGAAATAGGGTCGAACATTAGAACTTAGAACCTGGGAATTGGAATGCATAAAATAAAATCATTCTATACAAATGGTGCACGTTGAATTTTGTGTTTTGCTTTGTGTTACCTATTTTCGCTTTTGCTCGAAGCTCCGGAATGCAAGAACCAAGAAGCCAAGAACAGTACTGTACATCACGTGCTTCGATCTGTTGCATGCGCAAGTTTCTTGTGACTGGTCCGTATTAGTTTCATCATCTGACTTGACTTTCAGCCAATTCTAACTCAAAGCAACGCATTCCCTCTGTTTCATATGTTACGAAACATTTTGATTTTCTAAAGTGTGATCAAGTTTGTAAGAAAAACATAACAATATTTTCAACACAATAAAACATGGCATCAAAATGTATCCAATGATAGGTTTAATATAACTAAGCTGGTGTTATACTCCAGCTTGGTACGGTAACTGGCTTGGGCTCGGCTTGAGCTAGCTCGTGCAACTCGTGTGCCATCGAGCGGGCGAATGCATCGAAACAAATTGAAACCAAATCAACCAATATCCATACAAGCAAATTGGCAACCATCGTTTCATCTGAAGCAGTTAGTAAATCAATTCATCCCTTCATCCAAATACACCAAAAAGGCCCTAATCGACATTAGTAACTCCACAAACTAGGAAGCGGCGGTCAGCGGTAAAGCAAATCAACAAATCAAGAAGTGGCAGCCAGGCGGTCGATGCCAAAGAGATTGATGCTGAGAAGTTATTTGTAAAATAAACAACCCTTTTCATGTTAGTGGTGATGGGTCAACAACAATATCAGTATCAATGATTTTGGCCCTGGTAAAAAGATATCCATTTTTGGAATAAGTTTTATATTAAACTTTTTATAAAATAAAAATTTTAAAATGGCTAAATGTAAAAAATATGGGTAGTACTATAATGTACCGGCATGAAGTACCTTTACCATTTTCTCCTTAGTACTGCAGCAAGTGAATCTCTCTCTCTCTATCTCTCTCTTTGTGAAATTCTTGCTTTCTGAACTTCTGATATTTCGCCAAGCAATAAGAATCCTGTACTCAAAACTTGGACTTCTTAAAAATATTTTTAAGAAATAATTTTATTACTAAATCTATGAGAAAATATTTCCATCAAATAAACTTTTTGTATTTTGATCACGCCGGTATTAGTGACGTGGCAAGATAACGCTGCCACGCAAAGTATTTGGCGTGGCAGGCCAGCGACACCGGCGTGACAGCATAGTCTTGCTACGTCGACGACACTGGTGTGGCAAGCCTACCATGCCAAATACTCTATGTGGCAGCGTTATTTTGCCAAGCCAATATTGATGGCGTTATTCTTCGAGGTTTAGTAATAAAATTATTTTTTAAAATGGTTTAAAAAATAAAAAATTCCAAAAAAAACTTGCTTGAGCATTGAATGTCCATTAGAAATACACTAGAGTACAGGGTTCCCATTGCATTGAAGCGAAGCAGATGCTCCGTACTGTAAATCACAGCACCCGCAAATTAACATACAGTCAGGGGCTATATCACAAATTCCCATCGCTTCTCAGTTCTTCCCCTCGCTGGCTGTTGCTTGCCGCCGCCGCCACCGCCGCCGCCAGTTCTAGGGTTAGCTCCTCGAGCCGTCTCACTCTCCCCCTCCGCTCTCGCGATGGCGGAGAACGCGAAGCCGCCGCCGCAGCTGGAGCTCTTCAACTCGATGACGAAGAAGAAGGAGCTCTTCGAGCCGCTTGTGGAGGGCAAGGTCCGGATGTATGTCTGCGGCGTCACGCCCTACGACTTCAGCCACATCGGCCACGCCCGCGCCTACGTCGCCTTCGACGTCCTCTATAGGTAATTGCCTTCCCCGATCTGGTGCTCATACGGCTGCGTATATGCTCAATTCTAGGGATGACTGGGAAGTGTCTAAAAATGGTGGAATTCCGCTTAGAAATGATGAATCTGTTGCTTTATGACTGTGTAAGGAATATGATTTTGATTCAGTAAATAGAAGTGCATTATTTCTTAGATGTGGGATTATTGAATCTATGCTCGAAATTGGAAAGTGATCTAGTGGTTCGCAATCTACAGTTGTGGTTTGTGATATGCCCACTAGTTGTGTTCAGTGCCTGCTACATGGAGTTGGCTGTTATTGTACATTTGGCTCTTGTAGTTACTAGAATCTTGATGCATGTTTGCTGGTTTTACAATAGGTTAAATGATATGCTAGTTCTGAGCTTAAAGGGCGTATTTGTGAGATTCTTGCCCTTACTAACATTTTTAGTAAACTATTTTATCTTACAATTTGATTTTATATTTCATGTAGGTATCTCAAATTCTTGGGCTACGAGGTTGAATATGTGCGGAACTTTACTGATATTGATGACAAGGTAATTATTTCTCTCCACCTTTTAGTGGTATGCATTTAGTTCGCAAAATGGACAGAACATTGTATCTGATCAGTTTAGCTTGGCTGCAGTCTGTGGCTGCACAGCCACAGCAGCCCTTGTTTGCTGGGTACTGTGGCTGCGCTGCAGCCTGCTCTTCAGAATGCAGCTATTATCCTTTTATATGGAATGAGCTGTGTAGAAGCTTTTATTATTATCAAACAATTCATTATTGCTAGCGCCATAGTTGTCGTCACCCTTGGCAGTTTGGCACCTTGCCATTGGCATGTATGTGTAATACATAGCCATAGGCCATAGACCATAGGGTCTGCTTTTATAGAAAGAATCACGGTAGAAACCTTCAGGAGACGAGATTTGGCTGTGGACAGGATAGCCTTTTGCATTTACATGGTTATTTTACATTTTCTATTCATGGCAACACTTCGTTGTGTCCACTATCTCCCTTTGATTCAAGATTTATGACATATGGTGTGGCCTTTCTTTCTCAAAATAGACTTTCCTTCTGAATTCATTGGTGATAAACTTATTTTCTGGTTTTGCAGATTATCAAACGAGCAAATGAAGCTGGTGAAACTGTAACAAGCTTGAGTAGCAGGTTTATTAGTGAATTCCTTCTTGATATGGCTCAGCTCCAGTGCTTACCCCCAACTTGTGAGCCACGTGTGACAGATCACATTGAACATATTATAGAGTTGATTACCAAGGTATTTTCAACTAATGCATCATGTAATACAAATCCAGCTAGATAGCTCGTTAGAATTTCATATTAGTTGTTATTGTACAAAAATTAGAGCCAAAGCTCATTGCTTCTTTGAACACAAAGTTTTATTTTTACTGTCGTGTGTGGTATGTGTTGTTATTTGATCGACCATGTATATGACCTACTGTGTATAACATTTTGTCAACACAATCAATAATATTCCAATATCCCTTTTATCTTATATTCCTATGTCACAAGCTATTTGTCTCTGAGGAAGCTTACCTTTCCCACTATGCGCACGTTTCTGGGCAGATACTGGAGAATGGGAAAGCCTATGCTATGGAAGGAGATGTTTATTTTTCAGTTGATAGTTTCCCCGAGTATCTCAGTTTATCTGGAAGGAAGTTAGATCATAATCTTGCTGGTTCCCGGGTTGCTGTTGATACAAGAAAGCGGAACCCTGCAGATTTTGCGCTGTGGAAGGTAATTTTGATGCAATGATATCTATAGATTGCTCTTGTACATTTTTAATTTCTGCTTATCTTTTGTGTATTATTATATCCAGGCTGCTAAGGAAGGTGAACCTTTCTGGGAAAGCCCTTGGGGCCGTGGTAGACCAGGATGGCATATTGAATGCAGTGCAATGAGTGCTCACTATCTAGGACATGTGTTCGATATCCATGGTGGAGGGAAAGATCTGATATTTCCTCATCATGAGAATGAGCTTGCACAAAGCCGGGCAGCTTATCCAGAAAGTGAGGTCAAATGTTGGATGCACAATGGGTTTGTTAACAAGGATGATCAGAAGATGTCAAAGTCAGATAAAAATTTCTTCACAATCCGAGATGTAAGGGCTGGATTCCTAGCTGTTTCTCCACTCAATTCTGTTTTTGATGGACTTTTTAGGTTATTTGACAGCTGTTTTGTTTCAGATTATTGATTTATACCATCCCATGGCGTTGAGGTTTTTCCTGATGCGTACACATTACAGAGGCGATGTGAATCACTCTGACAAAGCACTTGAGATAGCATCTGATCGTGTCTACTACATATATCAGGTTCTAGGCTTGCCTAATATTAGTCATTAAGTTAATGTGCAATCAGTTATGTGATGATTTGGGGGTACTATCTTCTTTTTCCTTCTTGACTCGAAATAAATTCTGTGCAGACTTTATATGACTGTGAGGAGCAGTTGTCTCAATATCGTGGAGAGAATCTTTCTGTCCCGGTCCCTGTTGAGGAGCAAGATATGGTTAACAAGCACCATTCAGAATTCTTGGAATCTATGTCAGATGATCTTAGAACAACAGATGTTCTGGATGGCTTCACGGACCTGCTGAAGGCAATTAACAGCAATTTGACTGATTTTAAGGCATGTTAATTCTTCTCCTTTTGCTTCTCTGGTTGAACGTTCTGGTTCTTGTTGTGTTATTCTTCATTTGCTTGTGGCTCATCTGCCGTGTTGCCACTTGCAGAAGTTGCAACAGAAGCTAGAGCAGCAAAAGAAGAAACAGCAGCAGCAGAAGCAACAAAAGCAGAAGCAGCAGCAAGCACAGAAACAACCAGAAGAATATATTGAGGCTATGTTTGCACTTGAGACAGAAATTAAAAACAAACTATCTATCCTTGGTATGATGCCACCTTCTTCCTTGGCAGAGGTAATTAAAAACCATACTCCAGGCATGCGTTTTTGCTTATGATGATTACATGTGATATGGACGGTTTGTATTCCATAGGCACTGAAGCAACTTAAGGACAAAGCTTTGAAGAGAGCAGGGTTGACTGAAGAACTATTGCAGGAGCAAATTGAGCAGAGAGCTGCTGCAAGGAAAAACAAGCAGTTTGATTTGTCTGACCAAATCAGGAAACAACTAGGTAGTAAAGGCATAGCCCTCATGGATGAACCTACTGGTACAGTATGGAGACCATGCGAACCAGAGTCTGAATAGTGACAATTGATTTGTGCTTTGGTCAACAGGTCGCACTATAAGCTGAAACATGTACCCAAGCACATCTGCTGCATTGGTGTAAATTAATGCAGACCGACAGAAATTTTTTTTGTAATTTTGTAGGGGTTTAAGTTCACTTGCCGACTGAAGCTTCTTGCATTTCTGTTGGTGTAAGAAGCAAGACCCCATATACTGATATACTCGAAGACTCCTTGTTGGAATGGATGTTATGTTTTGGATTTGAATATGAAAGTCATAACTACATTTGCATGAACAGAACTACAGAAGGATGAGTTGACATGACAGTATACATAAATCTCTGATTTGGCTCTTTTGTTTGTTGCCTGCTCGTGCATCCAGATTTGCGTGATGGTGCCGGTGTTCAGTACTTTCAAGCCTGAAACGACTCAACCAGTCGAACACATGAATGGAACAGATGATTTGCTGCACGCAGATTATCCATTGTCAGCATGTCTAAACTTCTTTTTTTTTCATTCTACTTATGCTTATAAGCTAAAATTTAAATTTTCAATCTTTATGCTTATGCTTAAAGTTAATTTTATGATTTTTTACAAATTTATTTTGGCTTTTATATCGTTAAGAATATGTATATGAAATTTTTATTCGCAAATCTTTGCAAATATACCATTACCCATGTGCTGTTGCTGTCCAGTTCGCCGCCGGTGAGGTTTGAACTCTCTAATCTAACTAATCTAATCTATAACCCTGCCATTTCTCGTCGGCGGCGCCACGCGTGGATCACGCGGGCGGCGCGGCAAGCCCCGGCGTGGGCCGTGTCCATGTGCGGCGGGGGCTGGGGTGACGGCGATGGCTCACGTGAAGCCAAGGGAAACCGCGCATCAGATCGCACCCGGCAGCCGGCACGGACCCGCGCCGTCGTACCGCCCCTCCCTCCAGCTTTCAACCGGGTCGGTGCGCGCCATCATTGTGGATTTGTTTCGCCTACAACAAACGCCCATGTTGCATTGGTCGGTCGGCGAAAGCGCGAGCTCTTCGGGCGGAGTTCGGGGGACTCCCGCCATGCAAAGCCATAACCTACCTCGTCGCCTGTCACTCGTCATCCTAGCAGCCTTAATCATTTTGGCAACATATTGTAGTCATGAGACTGAAGATTCTTCATAAAAGAGTACTACTACAAGTTTTGTCTTGTCATAAAGTTTCAAAAGAGGGTAAAAATTGAAGATTCTTGATAAAAGAGTACTACAAGTTGGTCTCGTCATACATAGGCAAACATCAAGGTCCAAAAGAGAGCAGAAATTCAGTTTTTCAGTGACACGAGTACTAAATTAGACGCAAGAACGATACAAAACTCATTGGAGTTTTGAATGCTATGCCAGTTCAGTCATTCGGATGTGCAGAAATAGTATGTGTGCATGATCGAGTTCCTCTCACGCGTCACTCTCATTTCCTCTTTTTTCACAACCTACCCACCAAGTAACAACTCCACTTTCCTCACAGGATCTCTTGTGCATGCGCCAATCACAGATCGATTATTTGTATACCAATACCATCAAATGATCTTTACACAGGTATAGAGAAACAATCGGAACAAACACAGAATCACAAATGAACAATGAGCCTTAAACACGAAACAGGTAGAGAATTGAAGCGAAAAGGGACTGCCTCTCTCAGAGTCAAGAACACGATATTCATGAGAAATCTGATTAAAACCAAACAGCCAAGCATCAGACTTGCCTACGTACAGCTCCAACAAGTTCCATCAGCTCTTGCTCTTCTCGAGCAGCAGCAGCACTGCACCATCTGCCTCTTCTGCAGTGATAGCCTCCATCGACGGTGACAGCCTCCGGCAGCGACGACGACCTTTGAGAATATCCAGCGACGACGACGGCAGCGCCATTGACAGAGCTCTCGGGCTCTGCAGGATGCTTCAGCGATGATGATATAGCATGAGATGGAGAATCAAGAGGACTGGGTTTCTCGATCTTTTTTCTTCTTAGGTAGTCAGGTGTCTGTCTCCCTCACAAGTGATGGCTGCATCTTGTCATGAAAGAGAGAGAAAGGAGAGATGGGAGGAGCAAGTGAGGGTTGCACCTCACTGCTAGAATTTTAAGAGTCATAACACATTGCACTGTAACTGGACCAAGTACTCAACAATGCCTCTCTTTTTTTGTGTCAACATGGAATCATATATCCAATATCAAAACAGCTGCATGCATGCTGTTCTTTTTTAGATAATTAAAGTACAACTGCTATTGTTGAGTTCTCTAGACATACGATGTTTTTAGAGAATGGGATACATCCCACACTACCAATATAAATATGTTTTTAGCACCGTAGAGATAAATTAGTTACAAGAAGAAATAACTTGCATACCTATCATTAAATAAGGAGACTGTATTAAGTGAGAGGCATACTGGGGTAAAATGGATAGAGATTTGAATATAATATGATTGATGGGACAATTAATACCCCATAAATATTTTTTTTGTGAGACAAATTTGAATTCCAGGAATACACTTACTATGGAAGAGAGTGAGTATTTTTATAATAAATGAAATTACAAACCTTGGTATAGAATGGCATTTAATCAGATAAAACATTAGAAACGACTTGAATTAATCAACTGTAAGTCCGAACTGGGTATAACATGGACTTAACTTTGCACCCAATAGTAGCCAAACAGTGCTAAGTTTAAGTATGGTTAGTGCCATCCACTACTTGAAATGAAACTAAAACAACAGACAACAGGCTGTGTTAGCCTATCAGTGATGTGCTCCCTAGTAAACTTCAAATGTACGTCCTGTCACGACCTTGTTAGGTACTAATTAATTAGGATCAACACCACCAACAGTAGCAATATAATCAATATTATAGTAGATCGTGTCTGAATTTGGTTGCCAATGAATTGAACCATAAAAAAGCTGTACTTTTAACATCAACTACTGCCACGTTACTGCACATCAGAATTCAGAATCAAGAGTTCCCTGGTGGCCGGTGCCACACAAAGGTACTATAACATTTTTCAAATAAGACATTCATTTTTCAAATAAGACGAATGGTTAAACGGTGGACACGGAAAAATAAAAAATAAAATTATTATAGGAAGGAGGTAATAGGTTTTTATTAGTAGCCGATTTTCTTTTCCTTTCCAACAGTGATAGAATGTGTTCCTTGAGAAAAATTTAGGTTGCTTTCGGTTACAAATTTTTTTTTGGAGAGACGTCACATCGACACGTACGGTCATACATTTAAAATATTAAACGTAGTCTAATTACAAAACAAATTTTAGATTCCGCCTAAAAACCGTGAGACAAATCTTTTGAGTCTAATTAATCCGTCATTAACACATATTAGTTACTGTAGCACTTATGACTAATCATATATTAATTAGGCTCAAAAGATTCGTCTCACGATTTTTCTCATAATTATGTAATTAGTTTTAATGTTTATGTATATTTAATGCTTTATTTAGATGTTCAAAAATTGTGATATTTTTATGAAAGATTTTTATGAACTAAACAGGGCCCATTAGCGGCAGCTTTTCTCTCTCCAGAACTTCAGAGCCATGAACTGCCAGGTGCCAACTATGCAGCAATAGTGATCGTCTGATCGAACCATAAAGTATGATGTATGTTACGTAGAACAGTGACTGAAGAATCATTTGGTACGGAGACAGAAGATGTTTCACATGGTGAACAAGAACATACTTCTTTTTAGATAATGGAGAACAAGAATAGATAGGCAATCACACCTCACAGGCCTGAGCTATTCATATAAGAAAATGAACAGGAGTTTCAAATCGCCTTCATGGTACTACAACAACATTATCACGAATTTGAAACTTTTGTTGGCGTAAGAAACAATGAGACTATAGCAGTGCCTAATAAACATTTGACCAGAAAAAAATCTGTCAAAAAATACAGAATTATATTAGCTTCAGCTTAGTTTTCAACTTGCATAGCAAACACACTGATGAGCCAAAACATACTAGTAATAATGAACAAGTACATCTGCAAATGGTTTAAAAATCGTAATAAAATCTGAGACAAAGAACGGTCTTTGTGCATTATTACGAGCAGTGCAGAATCTCACTGTAAAGGCACTTGTTATTTGTGGCATGGAAATGCTATTCTAAAGCAGAGCTAGCCTGTTTAGTTTTCTACAACATGCAGATTTATAAGACAGGTCAGGACTTTGTGGGCTGAGGCTGTGTGTTACACTTACTAAAGAAGGATTATATAATCTTTGGACAGAATTACAGGTCCAACAAAGAATCAATGCAATGATAATGCTAAAGCCGAAATGCAGATTCAAATTCCCTAGTCATCGGGGTTACATAGCAGAAGAAATACTAGTTGGCCGAATTGTGTGCTAAAGATGGTTGATCACTACTAAGAAGAGGAAATTCAGAATATTTTTAGTGAAGCTATCAAGCACAAGAACCTAGCAGAGTATTAGAAATGCTAAGCTTAAGCTAGCTTGGGATTAATTCTACCGTGGAAAAGTCGAAACAACTGATGAAACCAGGTGCGCTGGTAGATTTACTATAGCTGGAAAGAACAAAATGAACCAATCCCTGTCGTTAACAGCATTTGTTAAATCAAAGTTTTCTCTTTTAGCATATCTATTTGAAGCGATTCTTTCAACGTATCTGCTTAAGTAGGGTCCGTTTCTGATCTTTTGCAGATTCAAGTAGTGTTCTCTTAGAAATCTATGACACCAATGCAGTAGAAGGAAAAGCAGGAAAATGATGTAGGGGAAACCACTGCCTAGGTGAAAACCACCAAATAAATGTTGAATTTTAAAAGCTAATTCGACTTTGTTTGTGAGATAAGAAATGATTAGCTCTTGTCATTTTGGACACCAAATACATGTCTCATGGTTATTTTTTCTACTTATATATTTGTAAAAATTGTAAAAACACATATGAAAGTGTGTTTCGTGACAAATATATTTAACGTTATTTTTACATATTAAATCCTAATACTTTTCTAATATATTAATATGATTTAAGAGTTCGAGGTTTGGCTACATACATTGGTTATCTAATATCACATTTATCATAGGAGAGATTATTCAGAGATTTTCCTTGAGCTTTTATGTTGTGGTTTCTATGGTTTTGACTATACATATTTTACCTTTGGAAAAACATTGCATGTGTGTCGTGTGTGCAAGTTACTTTGTCAGCTTCAAATCTCCCTTTCCATAGTGCAGAGAAAAATGATCAAAAGCGACGCCGCTTTGAATCTCCAGGACATGCTAGGATCAAAGGGCAAAGTGTTCACGCGATTTGTGGGGGTCAGCGTACTGCTCTCCCTTTCCCCTTCGACTACACCAAGAGTCGTCTTGTTCTGAAGCCTGAACTCGATCTCCTAGCTGACAGATCAACTGGGGTGTTCCTTGTTGCTAGTTGCTACTCTAGTTTCTCTGAATTCTTTTCAATCTTTCAATTGCACGAGACAGCCAAGTATACAAAACTGATTAACTGGGCCGTGTTCTTTCAATAAGATTATCTCCAAATTATTTTCTTGGCTTTTGCGTGACTGCTTTCCAAACTATTAAACGATATATTTTCTAAAAAAAATTATATACAAAATCTCACTATCTTATATTTCTGAAGTATATTTTCAACTTTATATCAGTTTATTTCATTATCTATATAATTAAATAACTATCAAAAAATCATAATCTTTTATCTACATGATAACATAGACTTGGTACTAGTATAACAAAAAAGGTATTACCAACTATATGTCATATCTCTTTTTAGGGATACCTGTTTCCAAAAAGGTTACTTTCCCTTTTTCTTTTCTTCTTTGAAAGGCCTCTGAATTTTCTTCAGCGAAGATGAACCACAGATTTGAAGAGCATGCTAGCTGGTGCAGCTCGATGCATTGCCACCATCAGTTACAAGTCGCCGTCATTACCGATCTAAACCTACTTAAATTTCAGCATCACCTCCGGAATTCCGAAGTAGGCCATGGGCACCTGCACGACGAATCGCCATGCTCACAGTTTCAGTCTCAGTCGCACAGCTTCGTGTCTGATCCACAAGAAACCACGGGGTCCTTTTTTTTTTTGGCCCTGTGGATTGACGACAACGACAGATCGACGCTGTGACGACGACTGAAAGAAAGATCTGCTGCACCCAGTTCCTCTTCCTCCTCGCACACGCATGGACAATTGGATATCTCCTCCACTTGCTGAATCCTTGTCCGATTTGCATTTGCTCCATTTTTAACTCCTGAAAGCATAGGAGAAAGGTGAAAAGAAAGCCCAGCAGGAAAAGCCCCCATGGTTGGCTCTCGTCACTTCGTCAGTTGTGATAGTAGGTTGACGATTCAGAGCAATCTTTAGAATAGTATCAGAAAAGATCGGAAATTAGGTCAGAACTATTGCTAACTGGGGTTGATTGTTTCGATTTTTCTTAAAAATAAATGATATAATTGCAAACATAATGTAATTTATGAATAAAATATTTATATGCATATTCTTAGCAACCTAAAAGCAAATACTGGAAAATAAATTATGATAAAAAAATCTTAAAATCCACTCTAATTTAGGATTGGAAATTCAATTTTAACTTATAAGTATAATCAAAACGAAAAGACGAGGGTGCTAATCTCAACCGGATCATGTACAACCTAACATTAACACCAAGTTCTGCACATGTTAATCTGCCAGACCGTATACACCATTTAGTGAATCGCAGTTTTTGGTAGACCATCAGATTAAATCCTTGCAAGACAGCAAGAGCATGCAGTGACCGAACGTTGTGTGATATTGCTACACCATCAGTACTTGTTTTCTGAAGAAAATTGTACAACACTGACACTAGCAGTCTAGCACACAGATTATGCAGTCTGCTTGAATATTCATACGATTCAAGATAAAAATCCATCTCGGCCCATTAACCAAGAACAAGCTTGGATGGGGGCAGGTCGTACTATTCATTTTGGGCCTGGACTCGACAAGTGTACCTTTACCATGTCCGTGTTTGATGCCTCATATCATCAAATGCTCCCATGAAACGTACAAGAACAGTGGCGTTGATGATAGGTTGATCACCAGCATACTGCACTGTAGGAGCGGCATTCAGCTCTTTGCAACGATCAGTGGCAAGGACGGCAAGAAGAAAAAAAGATTCATCTAAAATGGAATCTCGTGTGTTACACTTGAACAGTAACTCCACATTCAGACAGGGCAAATTCAGCTTCCGATGCTGCTAATTTCAGGGACAAGATCTCCCTCACTTTATGCTTCAGTTCAAACTAGTTTCTGCCAATGGTGTCACTACTGGCGAGATGCAAGTAGCAGTTTGCTAATGGCTAGTCGACCACCCATGTCACGGCAATGGGGCTCCTCACGCGGTGCTTCCCCTGCCCACCGCTCTGCTTCCACACTAGGTACCCCTCCGCGTTGTCCCGCGGCGCGGGCGCGTCGAGGGTCACCCGGAAGCTCTTCTTCTCTCCGAACTCCGAGAACGTCAGCGCCGTCGGCGAGACCCTGACCTTGACGCCGTGCGGCGCGGCGACGTGCGCGGTGTACGTCGAGTTCGGCGTGCCGACGTTGGTGACCGTCCTCTGGAGCACCGCCGACGTGGCGTTCGTCTTGAACGCCACCGACATGGAGGGGTAGTTGAGGCTGAAGCCGGCGTTCCGCTGCAGCACGGCGGTGCAGTTGACGCCGGCGTGGCTGATCTTGAAGATCTCCATGTGGGTGTATCCGAGGGTGCAGAGGTGGGTGACGTAGTCGGCCGGGTCGATGTCGTAGACGAGGCCCGGGTCGACGGCCCTCGCCGGGTTCACGTGCCCGGCGCCCATGGCGTACGCGTCGGCCTTGCCGCCGTCGCCGTCCATGATCGGCTTGCCCTGCCGGTCGGTCACGTCGGCGGTCGTCATGATAGCGGAGCGTATCATCGCCGGGCTCCATGACGGGTGCGCCGACCTGATGAGCGCCGCGATGCCGCTCACGTGAGGGCATGCCATTGATGTCCCCGAGAGCACCGTGAAGTTTGACCGCCGGCCGTCGTCCTCCAGCCCCGACGGGCCGAGGTTGCCCGGCCACGCGGCTATGATGTTCACGCCGGGGGCGATCACGTCAGGCTTGAGCACCGACGGGTTCGTCAGGCTCGGCCCGCGCGCGGAGAACAGCGCCACCGCCGGCGCGCGTGCTCGCCCGATCCGCGTGCCACCGAACACTATCTTCGCCACCGGCCGCTGCGTCGAGCTGATGTAATTCTTGAGCTCGACGGCCTCCCTGTAGCCGATGAGCGTCGACGGCAGGACATGCGCGTCGACGGAGTCTTCTTGCTGGTTTATCTCGGAATTCGCGAGAATCATGGCCGCGCCTCCTGCTTCTTTTACTGCCTCGCCTTTGTCCGCCCGGCCGGTGATGCCACGGTCACACACGACCATCTTTCCGGCGAAAGCGGCGGCAGGGAGGGCCCCCTTGATGCAGTACATCTCCTCCCGGGTCCCACCGGCGGCGTACACCAGCTCGAGCTCCTTCCCGCCATTTTTCAAATCGACTTTCCCGGGGTACATGGACTCACCGTACAGGATCCGGCCGTTCCCGAGACGGACATATGCCGGAAAGCGCCGGTCCAGCGTGGCGGCGCCGACGGTGATCACCCATGGCGCCTCGTTGGCGACGGAGCTCGGCGATGGCCCGTTGTTCCCGGCGGCGCACACGACGGAGACGCCACGCAACGTGGCACGGAAGCTGCCGATGGCGATGCTGTCCTCGAAGAGCGGGATGGGGAAGCCGCCGAGGGAGAGGGACAGCACGTCGACGCCGTCGCGCACGGCGTCGTCCATCCCGGCGAGGATGTCGGAGCTGTAGCACCCGTTGAACCAGCACACCTTGTAGGCCGCGACGTGCGCGGCGGGAGCCACGCCGCGCGCCTCGCCGGCCCCGACTCCCAGGACGCTGGCACCGGCAACGGACGCGCCGGCGGCCGTCGACGCTGTGTGCGTCCCGTGCCCGTGCGCGTCCCGCGGCGACACGTACTCCATCAGCGACACGGCGTCCGACGGGTTGGTCGGGTAGTTGGCGCGGTGGCCCTTGGAGTAGAACCGCGCGCCGATGAGCTTCCGGTTGCAGTTGGTGGCGTTGAAATGCTCCCCTCCCTGGCACACGCCCTGCCACCGCGCCGGAACCGGCGGCATCCCGCGGTCATCGAAGCTGGGATTCTCCGGCCACACGCCGGTGTCGAGCACGCCGATGATCGTGCCACCGCCGAACCCGGACCGCGCCCACGCGCCCGTCGGGCAGAAGTTGAGCCCCAGGAACTTGTACGAGTACGTCGTGTGCAGCTCAACCCGGCGGTCCGCCCGCACCGACGCGACGCCCGGCAGCTCCCGCAGCGCCGCCGCCTCCTCCTCCGAGAGCTGCGCCGCGAAGCCATCAAACACGGTGTGGTAAGAATATAGCAGACGCGACGACGGCCGCTTCTCCTCCCCCTCCCATGGCACGGACTTCTCAAGGAAGGAGAGATGCCAATGCATCTTCGAGGCGAGCATCGCCTGATCGCCGCTCGAACCAGCTTCACGCGGACGCAGCTGCACAATGTAGGTCTGCATGCCCTGCGCATCAGCAGAGCCAAGAACTGGAAGCAGGCAGAAGAGCAAGAGGTGGAAGAAGACGAACAGCCACCTGAGACCCATTGCTTCTCGAAATCTCCTTGCTCTGCTCTAGGTTCGCAAAGCTGCAACAACAATGGCGGGGAGATGAACAAGAACAAGAGTTTGGGAACGGTATTTGAAGCGGCAGCGGGGAGGAGCGCGAGGCACGAAGAGAATTTGAGACGGGGAGGGAGGTCTCGTGAGGAGGAGCCCCGGGAGGCGTCGCCTTCACACGGGAGGTACTGCACCGAGTAAATTGGCTCCTCCTCCTCCTCCTCCTCCTCTGAGACTGAGACCGAGCTCTGAGTTCCATAACTACACAGGCACGGGTAGAGAGAGACGTCGCCATGGAGGAGACGGAGACGGAGAGCGTATCTGCAGTTATTGTTCGGCGTGCAAAACGGATAGACTGTAGTAGAGGATGCAGAGATCGTCGTCGTCCTCGATCTGCTTGATTCCTCCTTCTTCCTTGTCAATGTCGCAGGAAGAGGGGATTGTTCTCTGCCTCGCTGCCTCGCATGGTTGTTCACTTGTTCTTCACACTGTCTGCCTCATGGCATTTATGATGTGGCACGCCTTCCTTAAATTTTCCTCCTGTGTCATGGGCGCCGCCCCCAGATCACCATTTTTGCATGCGTACGTATGTGGTGATGTACCAGGACGCTTTTGGGAAAGATTTGTACTCTATCCACAGACTAACGGGTACGTACTGGTCCTAGTTTTGTACTAGCATAGATTTCTTCAGACAGAAGAGTGGTCTTAAGTTTTAACTCGATACATGCATTGCAAGCAAACTTTGATCTGGTGAGAATAAGGGGAATGCTGTGGGGGAGATTCTAAGTCAAGCGCTCCTTTTGAAAGTAGAAAATTTATAGGATTTTCCTAGAAAACACTTCAATTTATCTTAAAATTTTCTTAATTTCTCCGAACGGAATAGACTCTAACAATCTGATCTTTTATCTTATTTTAAGTATATAAGTGAAACAACTTATTAATGACTACAAAATAATTTATAGATAAAATTTTTATATACGTGTTCTTAGTGATCTAAAAGCAAAGAGTAGAAAATAAATTGTGATAAAAAATACCCAAAAATCAACTCCAAATTTAAGTTTAAAAAATTTAAATTCCTTCTTATAAGTATAAGCTTGAAATCCATGTTTGCAAAGACGAGCATTAGTTACATGCAGTTGAAGAGTTATCTAATTTTTTGATAGCTATTTAATAATATAAATGATTGAATTTATACTCTAAAGTGAAAATCTTACAAAAGATCAGATAAAAAAATTTATATAGATATTCTTTTTGCATGACTGTTCAGAAATTTGAGAGTGGTGCACATGAAAATCCAAAATCCCTCGGTGAAAACGTATGACGCCTTGAGCTTATATTGATTGGGAGAGAGGTCAACATAAGTATCAATGTAAGCATCATGCAACTGATGGAAAAAAACATACGAGGGAGCCAAGTATAATGCACAGCCATGCTGCAAAGCAGTATGTTCATCATGGCGTGCAAATTGCCATGTTCATTGAATGCGTCGCTGGTCGGTTCACAAGTCACAAGCAGGAAAGCGAAGAAACTATTGCCCCACAGGCCACACCAGGCAGGCTCCTGCATTCAAGTCAACACAAACAATCTGCTGTCGCGCGGGCGCAGATTGATTCGCTGCCTTGGGCCTCCAATTCGGCCCGTCGTCTCGGTCGCGTGGGCCTGACCCAAGTGATGGGCCTCTTTCTACGAGATTCTCGGCCCGGCCCATCTTAGCCTCTTCCCCGGGTTGTGTAGAAACCGGAACCCTCGCCGGAGAAACCTCCAAGGCTCCAACGCGAAACCAAAGCGAAACGCCATGGCCACCGGCGGCGAGCAGCGGAACCAGATCTCGGCCTCCTCCACTTCCTCCGGGAGGCTCGTCACGCCTTTCTGGAAAGGTTCGCGGCGAGGGAGCTCCACACTAGTCCACCCCCTCCTTTTGTTTCGCCCTTTTTAGAGCGTGTATTTTTTTTCCACGATGCGATGCAGAGAAGTACGAGAAGGATGCGAGGAGGTACTGGGACATCTTCTACAAGCGACACGAGGACAAGGTCGTGATTCTAGTACCTACCACTCTTCTCTTACAAGTGCCTTGTGTAGCACGTGCGTGGGAGAAAGCTGTTGAATTGGGTATGGGGGTTTAATCTGGGAGTGTTTGTTTTGCAAGTGCTGCCTTTGGTTTTTTTCAAGGAGTAGTTGCATTTGGAAGCTAGGAATATACATGTTTGCGTCGCATTTGCGATGGTAACTGGTTTCATAGCTGTGACCCATGAATTCCTTCTTGTTAGATATTGGAGAATTCCTTGGTTTTAGGAAGGGTAACGTTTAGTTACGTGCTACCAGGTAGCTTTCCAATTCTCAGGTGGAAACTAAAGTTTGAATTCCTTTGTTTCACTTAATAGTACTGTTTCAGCAGAGTGCCACTGCTGCTAAGTCCTTGTTTTTATGCTGTTTGTTTTGATAGTCCAGTTTGCTTGTTCAAACTGCTAGCTGTTACTACTTCTTAATGGACCGCAGATGCCAAAGGTTGAAGGAATTTCTTTGTTTAGTTCTGCTATATCTCGTAATGCCAACAAGAAATCTCAACTTCTCGTCATTATTCTTGATGGAGAAATGTTGTATTGAACAATACTGTAAATCTGGACTGTGGAGTTCTAGATTCTGAATCAAATATGCCGCCGAAACTAATTGTTGTTTACATCAAATGCTTTTAATTGCATAAATTTTCTCCTTTTCTACATTTGATTTTTCATGTATTTGACCTTTATGCTCTTCCACTTGGACAGTTCTTCAAGGATCGACACTACTTGGATAAAGAATGGGGAAAGTACTTTGAGGTAAACAACCAAACTTAAAAACCCAACATTTCTACCAAATTTGGCTATAAGTTTCACGAAGCTGATTTAATTGTGATGAAAATAGGGTCAAGGAGGTGGGAAGATGGTGATTTTGGAGGTATGGTGCTGCCATTTATATTTTAGGCTTGTTTCTGTACTCACCGTTATATGGTTGATTCTGATGACCTATCTGAGAAGAATTTTAACTGATAATACTCTTTATGTCGAACTAGGTAATGTTCATAAGGCATTTCAGATTCAAGCCTGCACAGAACTTAGGCCGTTATATTTCAATTTAAGTCATATGCTCTTAACTGGCTGAATACTTGTATCTATAAATTTTGATTATATTTCTCGTTCTTGTTTCTGATGTAACATGAATGTGACTAGTGCAATGTTGACTGCAGGTTGGATGTGGAGCTGGAAATACAATATTTCCATTGATTTCTACATACCCTGATATATTTGCTCACGCGTGTGATTTTTCTCCTCGAGCTGTTGACTTAGTTAAGGTAGTAATTCCTCTCCGGTAGCTGAATGATTAGTCCATCTGCTCAGTTTCTCTTCTAGTAAGAATTTGCAACTGCAATGAAAAGACGTGTAATTGTGGATCTGCAAATGCATTGTCTCAGTGCCATGTGGTCCTTGACCCACCAGTCCTCAAGTGCCTATCTTTGCAGTAAAAAAATCAATGGTTTCTCCCCTTTTCATTGATTTTGTTTTCATGCAGAAACATAAGGACTACAGACCTGACCGAGTAAATGCATTTGTATGCGATATTACATCAGATCAACTAACTGAGAATGTGCAACCTTCCTCTGCTGATGTTGTAACGATGGTAACATGCTATATTTCTATCATGTATCTATTTTTACAAATCAATTTAACGTCTTATTTGCACTTTTGCAGACTTATTGAGTGTTCAACCAACTAACATATTAAGTAGATCTTTATGCTTTCTGCAGTTGCACCTGCTAAAATGCCTTTAGTTCTTCAGAATGTTAGAAATGTTCTGAAAGTAAGTACCTCTGTTACTTCTAAGTACCATATCTTTGTTATGTTTTTTTTTAATTTATCAGAAATCCTACGAGCTTGAGGAACTGAATTTGTTATTATGTATTAGAATGGTGGCCGTGTGCTTTTTCGGGACTATGCTTTCGGCGACCTTGCACAGGTATGAGTTTCTTATGTGCATTTTGAAGCTTTTCTCTAAAAGTAGGATTGTTTAATTTGATGGCTTCTACATATATTGTCTTTGCCCCATTCTTAGTGATAATTTTGGTTTGGTGCATGGAATCATGCACTAGAGAGGAACTCTTTCAAACTTTCCATGTGCCAGATGCAAGTCTCAATCTGTATGAAATATTTTCTTTAGTTGATTATGTCATACAGCATATCAATCCACTAATCTACATCTTCTAGAGATTTATAGTTATACATTAAGGCCACCTTTTTAATATTTTAATTTATGTTTGGTCTAAATTTTATTATGCTTGAAGGATGTCTTATTGTATTGTTGTAAATACTTTGTAGGAAAGACTTATGTCTAAAGGCCAACAAATAAGTGAGAATTTCTATGTCAGAGGTGATGGCACGGTGAGTGCATGGCAGATAATAGTATTCTCTCATTGAAGTTTACCCACAACATACATTAACAGATACCATGCACCACTATTATACTTCTAATAGAGGCTGGTGGACTGATTCTGAAATGTGGGTTCCATGCAGAGGGCATATTACTTTTCAAATGAATACCTGGTGGATTTATTCTCAACATGTGGATTTACTGTTGAGGAAATTTGTGTGCACAACAAACAAGTTGAGAACCGTTCACTTGACTTGGTGATGAACAGGTGATGATTCTTTGCTTTGTATCTCAAATATCTCTAGTATACATGCATTGCCTCCTATTGAGAAAGCATGTATAGTTTTTTTTCTTGTTTATATTTATAATGTTTTCAGAGTAACTGTGCCAATAGCAGAAAGGATGTACTTTAGTAGTCTTTCCCTTTATTATTTTTTACTTGTGCTGTTTTCTTTACTGTTGTTATCTTCCTTGATGATTTCAGTTATATCTTTTTTTTTCGCAATTACGCATTTATTTATATGTTGCTTAGGAACTGGATCCAAGCCACCTTTATCCTTGGCTCAGCTGGTCTTCAAGGCCCAAACAGTCATCATGATCCCCGTACTTGTGAATATAAAGAGGATAAGCTAACTGCTAATGCTCCTCAGAAGATGAGCAATAGTGAAGAAATTGACCTTTCTGAGGATTTTGACAATATGTTTGGAACTTCATACAATCTTGATGAGGTAATGTTTTATAAATTTAAGCTGTATATTATCCATAGTTGCTTGAGCTTCCGACTTGCATTGGAGTGAAAATGTTGGATTTCCTCTCACACCGTATTGACGACAAGCTAGTTTCCACCACGTTGGTCTTATCTGAGTGACATATCTAAGTAATGTAAAATATGAAGAGACAGGAAAGAGAGTTCAGTATGTTTGGTAGTGATCTGAAAAAGAAACGTGAGAAAAATATTAAATCTTTAATTTGGTTTACTTGGGTTCACTAGGTGAGGATTATCTTCGGAGAAAAAGAAAGTAAAACTGCCCATCACCCTTTTGAATATCTGCACTTTTAGTGGGATATCACATATTTCCGATCAAGTGCAATGTCATGAAACTTCTAGAGTGATTTGTCTTTTTCGTCCAGAAATCTTAAATTATCTCTCTTTGTGTTTCTAATATACTCTCGACATTGCAAACTCATCATTATGTTGTGAAGTTGCACATAACATTTCTTTGTTTTACAGGCACAAATCATTAGGATCAAAGCAAAAGGTCATGAATTCAAAATAAAAGTGCTCACGAAAGAATACCAGCACACCTGCAAATTAACTGGTCTAATGCTCTGGGAATCAGCTCAATTCATGTGCAGTCTTCTAGCTGAGAACCCTTCCATTGTTGCTGGCAAAAGAGTGCTGGAATTAGGCTGTGGCTCAGCTGGTATCTGCTCAATGGTTGCTGCCAGTGTTGCTCAGTTTGTTGTAGCTACTGATGGTGATGCAGAATCTCTCGATCTGCTTAGAGAAAATACTGCCTCTAACTTGGAGCCTAATTTTCTTGAAAGAATTCTGATTAGGAAGTTATTTTGGGGCGACAGAGATGATCTGAAGGGAGTCAGAGAGCTTTCCAGCAATCGATCAGGTTTCGATTGCATAATAGGAACTGATGTTACCTACAACCCCGACGCTATACGCCCCCTCTTCAAAACTGCTAGGGAACTGATTTGTAACGAGGATTCAGAGGCAGCACTTATTCTTTGCTACATTCAGCGGCGAGTTGACGAGGATTCTATCCTTTCTACAGCAGTGGCCCAGGGTTTCAGGCTTGTGGACAAATGGATAAATGGAATTCACGAGAGCAACGGTATCATTAGCTCTTGGTTCTGTAGTAATAATGTTTGCAGTGCTTTCAGGAATGCAACGCTTTCCATACTCTATTTTCAGGTGTGAAACATTGATGTTCAGCTGTATTTCATGCTGCGATTTTTCCCCATACTGTGTACCAGATGAAAGATTTTGTGGAAATTATATTGTTGAAGTAAAAAACTTCCTGTATTTATTTATTCTACTGATGATGGCTGTAACTGATTTGATGATGCAAGAAACGGAAATGAAAAACAGTTCATTCCGGGACAAATTTCTGTTGCTTGTGATGCCTCATAGTAGGCTTGTAGGCTCTGTAAGTGTTCATGCATGAAGCCATGGAGATTGGACTATCGGAGAGAGCCGAGAGCTGATCATGGAGGCCCAGGTGAAGCAGCCGACGAATCAACTGCCGCATGCTGGTAGCCCACCCAAAGCTCAGGTTGACAGAATGATGGGCCAATTCAGAGGGGTCGAATCATGCACAGCAAATAAAGCTGAGACCTGAGATCCTCGTCACTGAATTCACTAGTATGCCAGAAAACATCAGACTCAAAAGGATGCTCTTAACTGGTGCGACTCCAGTGGTGATGATCAAACTTATTCCTTTTCTTTTCTTTTTTTTTTCAAGGCCCAGCCAAGCTGACTGCCACTATATTGACAGGAGAATTAAAACATAAAGCCAAAGGCTAAGAGCAAGATCAATAATATAGCCAACAGCCGACTATACTGGTCGCCACGTCATTCTACAACCAGTATTAGAACTAGCTGGTATAATAAGTTAGTTATTACAGAGAACACCTCTTAATAAATAAATAATTAATAATGAATGCACGTATAACTGTGTATGATCAAGAGAGAAATCAATCTTTGTGGTCGTTTGTGTGTTGTGACATGAACATACATTTATATTAAAAGGGTGATTCTCATCAAATGCCATAGGAAAGATATAGGTAACCATTGTATCGCTCCTTCAAATAAACTTCATTTCAGCTTTGCAAGAATAAATAACTATGCATACATCAAGAAAGCAAGGAGGAACAAAACAAAATCCGTAAGAGAGGAACCGGAAAAATCCGCAGAAGAGGTGGAAATCCGCAAATCAATAACTAAAGAATCATTTCTTTAGTTATTTGCTTCAATCAATGGAAGAAACAACGAGATGGCAAGGATCTGGCAGGTGATGACACACGCATGCTTCAAGCGGAGGATCTGACGAGCGGAAGGCATCGATATAGTTGAGTACAAGAGGAACTGAGTTGCGGCCTGCGCGGGCGTCGATCCAGCGGTTGCGGCGGGCCTGCGCGGACGTCGATCCAGCGGTTGCGGCGGCAGCGACGGCTCTTTCACGCCATGCGCCATTTTTAGCAGTGGCGGAGATGGCTCGAGCGGAAGAGTGAGCTGCATGTGTGGACGGGATGCGAGATCTAGAAAGAGGTAAGCGCAAGAGAACCACACGGGATCGGTGGTACTCGGTGTGCCCTCACAAAATGTGATTTTTTTTATCAGCAACATCAGCTGCATGCGAGCGGCTCAGGGAACAGTGCTATCGCCAGGCGATAGATTAGTCGTCCGCTTTATTCTCTCTCCCTTGTTCTCTTCCCTCCACATCAGAATCCGATGACATGGATTATTTTATAGTCCGTGACTAGGATTATTATTTTGTAGCCCGCTGACTAGGATTATTATACCTGCTCTTAAAGATGTACAAACCGGCGGCAAACAGGGTTGCACACCAGCACATGACCTGCTTGTACGGCAAATCTCACGGTACGATGGGCGTTGGCGTCCTCCGTACTCCAACAGCTAATTTCCTCTTTTTATGACATCATCCCATCCAAATTACTTTGCAGATGCCTATATCCCTTTCAATTTTATGATCAAATTTCTGGGCAAAAAATCACGAGAAGTGGGGATAGTTTACGTCAGTGCTAAGCCCTGTCTATATAAACCGTAATAAAAAAACTCTAAAATAAACTTCACATTTAAACATACAAACATAAATATAAAAAAAAGCCTTATATAACATAAATATAAAAAAAAGCCTTATATTACTGGCATCGTTACGATACCTCAAGGTCGTTACGATGATCTTCCTCTATAGTGATTATAGCTGTACGTCAACCAGCAATTACTCATGAGCAGGACGTGACCACCGCCTGTCACGGACGTAAACCCCAATCGACCTGGAGGAGCCCGTCTCCCGGGGCCGTGCCCGCATCGCCGGCGCGAACCACCACCGCTTTTCGGCCACGTCTCAACCGTGACGGTATCCTTTCCGACGGAGACGTGCGCGGCGAAGAGGCGATTGCCTAATTTATTTAGACGAGAAATACTACTATAGATATTATTATGATGTGTTATTAAATTTTTCATATAAAATAGTCACCTTAATTTAAATTTATATATAGATATTAATATATATTTAACTGATTTTTAATATCAAAAAATTTGAAGACTAAATTATAAAACTACAATAAGGGTTATATGGTCACTGCCACCACCACCACTCCTTTTTATATGAGTATAGATAAAAATCAAACGAATAATTTATAAATAAAAATTTCATAAATATATTTTTAGCGATCTAGAAATCAAAATTAAAAAATAAAATCTGATAAAAATTTTAAAATCTACTCTAAATTTAAATTTTAAAATTTAAATTCACTGGCCAAAGAGATGGGCTCGGAATATCCCCAAATCCCCCCGCATCGCGCGAAAGCATCACGCACACTGGACCACGAGTTCCGACGCCGAAAGCGACGGCCTTTCTCACCTCACTCGACCTCGAGCCCCACTCCGCCCAGGCCCAGGCCCGGCCTGGCCCGAGCTCGTCCCCGGCGTCGCCATCAACCCCGCGGAAGCGGCGGCCATCACTGCTACACCAATGGAAGAGGCGGCCCCCTCCTCCCCGTTGGACCGGAGCTTGCGCGCGGGAGCCCGAGCCAGCCGCCCCGCTTTGACCGTTAAATAGCAGGAGGAGCTCCGGGCTTGGACTGGGCACTGGAGGAAGGGGCAAGGAAGGGAAGGGAAGGGAAGGGAAGGGAGGAGGGATGGTTTGGTGCTGCGGCTTCGGCTGCGGCCCGGCGGTCGCCGCGGGAGACGAGGTCCGGCTGCCGGAGCCGTTCCAGCTGCCGGCGCCCTTGCCCGACTGGCCGCAAGGTTTGGGGACTCAACTTTTCTTTCTCCTCTCCTCGTTTCCATGATTGGTTCTTAATCTGCTCGTAAAATCGTCGTCGTCTATTAGCCTGGAGCCATGGATTGCAGGATGGTGTATTTGTGGCGGTAAAATTTCAGCTGCTATACGTGAGCTCGCGCCAAATTTGTTCGTTTTGTTTTGGTTGTTTGTTGGTTCCTTCTTTCCTAAACAGGGAATTGTTTGGTAGTTGATAGAAATTATAGAATTTGATCCTGAATTGCTTGCGCGGCGGTAGTTGATTTCTCTGGCATATGGTATTAGCGTTATAATTTAATCGAATCGAACTCCTGCTGCTTGACTTGGAAGTGGTATGGCCAGGAGAAGTCTGCTTTACTCACAGGGCTTAATTGTTTCAGAAGGTAGAAGACGTAGGCTCAAAGATTGCATCATTCGCAAGAAACCAAAATCATTAGTTTACTTCAATTTGCACAGGCTACTTATAGTCTTTTTTAGGTTATGGTGGAATTGATTCTTCCTTATCAACTCCTCGCAGGAGGGGATTTCTCTAAGGGCACAATATGCATAGGCGAGCTCGAGGTTGCAAGTATCACTGAATTTCAGAGTATATGGAGCTGCTCAGGAGCTACATTCTATGAGCCACAAGAAGTTCCTGATGGTTTCTACTGCCTTGGTCATTATGCCCAACAGAATGACCGGCCACTACAGGGATTTCTTCTTGTGGCAAGGGAAGCAGCTAGTTTGCAATCAATCGATCACAGGCCTCCTCTTGAGAAACCTTTAAATTACACCCTTGTTTGGACTAGTGCTGACTTGAGTGATGATGACAATAGTGAGTGTGGTTGCTTCTGGTCACCGTCCCCACCGGATGGGTATGAAGCTCTCGGCTATGTGGTTACTAGAGGACCGAAGAAACCTTCATTAGAAGCAGTTCGATGTGTGCGGGGTGACCTCACAGATGAGTGTGAAAACTTTAAGTCAATCGCAAATATGGGAGGTAATTGCTACATCTGGAATACAAGGCCTTGCCACCGAGGGGTGGCAGGAAGAGGGATACCTGTTGGTGCATTCTTCTGTGGAACAGATTCAGAGGAATCAGACATTCCCTGCTTGAAGAACTTTGACTCAGATTTGAGATCCATGCCTAATTTAGAGCAGATCAAAGCACTGATCGAGCACTATGGCCCAACTGTTTTCTTCCACCCACAAGAGATCTACTTACCATCGTCAGTCTCTTGGTTCTTTAATAATGGAGCTATGCTCCATAAGAAAGGTAAAGAAACGGGAGATGTAATTCTTTCTAGTGGCTCAAACCTTCCTGCTGGTGGTACAAATGATGGTGAGTACTGGATCGATCTTCCTGATGATGATCGGAATGAACATGTCAAAGTTGGCAATCTGAAGAGTGCTGAGCTCTATGCTCATATCAAGCTGGCTTATGGAGGAACCTTCACTGACATTGCAATGTGGGTGTTCTGCCCATTTAATGGTCCAGCAACTATTAAGGTTGGATTCGCTAGCTTTGCTCTACAGAAAGTTGGTAGGCATACTGGAGACTGGGAGCATTTCACCCTCCGTATAAGTAACTTCTCAGGATTACTCTCATCTATCTACTTCTCACAGCACAGTGGTGGCGAATGGGTGGATGCTTGCGATTTGGAGTTCATCTCAGGAAACAAAGCCATTGTTTACTCGGCGAAGGATGGCCACGCAAGCTATCCGCACCCTGGTTGTTATCTACTGGGATCTGAGAAGGCTGGTGTTGGGGTAAGAAACGACGCAGCACGAAGCGATCTTTCAGTCGATTCGAGCACAAGGTATAAGATCATCTCTGCTGGCCATCTGGGAGATGCCGTTGTTGAGCCATGCTGGCTGCAGTACATGAGAGAATGGGGCCCGACCGTGGAATATAACTCAAGGACGGAGATAGACGCTGTGCTGAGCTTCCTGCCATTCTTTCTTCGGTTCACAGCTGAAGCAATACTGAACAGTCTTCCAGTGGAACTGTACGAGGAGGAAGGGCCGACTGGACCAAAGGAGAAAAACAACTGGGAAGGCGACGAGAGAGGCTAGAATATGTTGCCACCTTCAAATATATGCTTCAGGGATTCGTTTCAGATATAGCTCTGTAAGTCTGTATGTACCCTAAGGGTGCTGTAATAGTAGTAATATTTGAGATTGAACGATCTATATGCTTTGCCAAGGCATTTCAGTTCATGAGTTTGTAGTACATGAAATGCTTGCAAAGATGGTGGTCACAGAGGTAATCCCATAATGATGTCATGTTTAATCACCTTGGCATTATGCGCCTGCCTGTTTGTACCTTGCGTTAGTTAGAGCAAGTATAATAGCAGGCTGCAAGCTGGCTAAATGTTTATATGAAGAAGAGAGGGGAGGAGAGAGGGGAGTAGTAGGATGTAATCTTATAGCTAGCTTCACACAAGAACCAAGAAATTATGTGAAAGACATGTGGGTCTTGCACTAATGATAAAAAGCTAACTACTATATGAGTGGACTAAGAGAAGACTATAAAGAGTCTTATAGTTAGCTTGTTGGCTATATTATTAGCCTTGCTCTTAGGCCAATCTCAATGGGAGTTTCATGGGCAATAAATAGGGTGTCATGTAGACATTTTTGATGATGTGACAAACTATTAATGAAGAGAGAGATGAAATGAGTTTCGTGGAGATAAAACCTTCTGTGCACTGTTACCCAGACAACTTGTGTCTTGCATGTAACCTAGAAAACATCAATAGGTGAAACTATGTATTGAGAGAGGTGTTTTATCCTAGTTTCAAACTTTTTAGATGACATGTCACTCTAGGTTATCGTGTTTATGAAACTTATATTGAGGATGGCTTTATAATTCTGTTTCTAAAAACCATGAAAGCAAGGTTAATAATATACTCCCTCCGTCCAGAATTGAATGGAGTGGATAGCATTTTGCAGATTGGGATACGGTACAGCATTAAACGCATGCATGCATGCATACAGAAACGAAGCAACAAAGCATCATTTTCAAGATTTCTTTCACCTCTCAGCCGATCAAATTTGGAATTTTTGCTTTTTGATAATATGATGATCAATTCTGGACGGAGGGAGTATCTAGCAAGTTGGCTATAAGAATTTTTATAGCCTTCTTTCAGACCACCCATATAGAAATCAACTGTTTATAATTAATACATGGACCATTTGTCTCTCTCTAAGTTTATTGGTTTTTTGCTAGAGTTGATTATACGCTTATAGTCTGCTTTCCCTATCTCTCTATCACCTTAGTATTTAGCCAACTTATAGCCTAGCTCTTTACACGTAGTCGACGAAAGCTGCTGGCCGTGTGAGTCTCTTTATCGTAAAAGGCTTAAAGAACTTGCAGACCGTTTCTTGCACGTATCATCTTCGTGATAGAATAATTTAATGTAACATTAGTTGAAGGTTCCTATTTCTCAATGGCACGTAATTCCGGCTAAAAAGGTACTAGAATTTGCTGCTGGCCTATCTTTTTTTTTTTTAATATTTTTAAGCCAAATTTTAAATTTAAAACCTTAATTTTAGAGTTGATCGTGAGTCTTTTTCATTCTAATTTATTTTTCAGCCTTTCTTTCATACCGCTAAGAACACATATAGTTTTTTTTAACCACATAATTGTTAATACATCAATTCACTTGTGTAGATGAAGCTGTCAGAAACTCAGAATGTCAGGTAGACGGAGGCCCTCCGTTAACGCGGAATCAGGTAAAGGAACAGGTTAACAACAACTGCCTCCACGGTAAACGGCCCGGCACTTGACGGCGACGTACTACAGTCTACAGCCCATGTTATATGGGCCGGAGCGGAGTTGCCGTGTTGCGGCTTATGTTAGTTGGGCCTGGATGAGATTGTTACCTCTGAGCGGGCCGAATTAAAAATTGGGCCGGATCGTGCTATTTGGGCCAGAACGGGATTGCGAACAAAGTGTAGCCCATGAGGAGCTTGCTGGAGATGGGATTGTGATACTGGCGCCCGAAACGGAATTGTGTAGGAAGTGCAGCCCAAGTCGCATGCGTCACGCGTTCACGGGATCATTCATCAGTCATCATCGCCTATCTTATTCAAAGGATTTGCAGAGACAGCCGATGGCATCACAACGAGGATTCGTTGTTGAACTGGAACTACACTTACACTGCTTCAGTTTTAACATATGCCAGCAGATTCACTGCTGAACCGGTGTAGCAAAAGAGTAGTATCTTTTTGCGATCGCAGCGAGGACGAAGAAAATCAAATCAAATATTCACACAAAGCAGCTTCAGTACTAGGTGGGATACACCAAATTACCGAGGAACTGTGGAGATAGAGTGCAGGAGTAGCAGGTCCGGAGTAGCACCTGAAAGCTTTTCTGAAGAAAGCTGCAAACGGAAGGGTGGGCTAGCCGCACTAACATGAACATCTAGCTTGCCCCCTTTTACTTTAAATTTGCTTCTTCTACTAAGAAAGTCAGCATAAAGCTGAACCATTTGAGGGTAAAAGGAGTTACTAACCTCAACAAGCCAGCAGCGAGACCTGTTCACTCGATCCAACAGTAACATCTGAATCTCGCCGCTTCATGTTCGTGAGTTCTATACAATACAGCAAACAAAGCATTCCAATCAGATGCCAAAATGAAACTTGTTACCCCTTTATTACCCATGCACATTCCCATCCTTTTCCACTATGCAAGGGAGAAGTAGTACGAATTGTTATACATACAGAAGCACCAGCTTCGGTAATGTCACCAACTCCTCCCTTGGTGTTGCCCGGTGCATTCCCTCATCGATCCCACGGTTTATTCAGGTCAGGGAACACTTCCTTCCGCTCATATACCTCTCGGTTCTCGATCTGTGCTGTTGCCCTATGGTGTTGGTACTTCTATGGTGTGTCCACTGGCGGATGTGGCTATCCTACCGACCAGCCGTTACTTGGCGGGGGTTTAAGCTAAGCCTCTCTATATACAGCTTGACCGAGTTGAGTATTCAGATACTAGCTGCATGAACATGGAGGACTTGTCCTCCAAGAGCCTCTGGGGTGTGTCGAACTCTGCAATTTTGCCTGAAATCAAAATGACAAGATAAGTTCATCGCAAAGACAACTTTCGCAAAGTAAAAAGGATAAGTAACAAAGACTCATTGAATAGGAAATTTTTCTTAGGTCGTTTGGTTAATTAAGTGAAGCGACCGTACCATCACTAAGCACCAGGACTAGGTCACTGTCAATAACCGTCGGGATACGGTGTGCAATGGTGCAGACCGTGCAATCCTTGAATTCACTGCGAATAATCTTTTGAATAAGATTGTCCGTAGCTGTGTCAACTGATGCTGTTGCCTCGTCAAGCACCAATATTTTTGCCTGTTTCAGCAGTGCCCTACCGAGTGCAATAAGCTGGCGTTGTCCCACACTCCAGTTATCCCCATTCTCCAATACTGCAGCTCCACAGACGTCCAGGAGAATAAATTTAGAGGGAAAAAAACACCATGTTTACTCTTTGAGAAAATGTCCACCTATTCAAAATGGAAACAGACCTGGACTGTCCAGCTTTTCTTCCTTGGTCCGAATGACCTCTCCCAGTTGACACTTTTCTAGTGCCTGAAAGAAAAAAAGGTTCTTCCATAAAAACCATGATACATTTAAAATCAGTGCAGCATTGAAAGTGACCAGGATGTACCTCCCAAATTTCCTGATCAGTACATTCTTCAAGAGGATCAAGATTCATTCTGATAGTACCCTCAAACAATGTAGGGTCCTGAGGAATGATGCTCAACCTTGACCGCAGATCATGAAGGCCAATTCTAGAAATATCAATATTGTCGATGATAACTTTCCCTCCTGTAGGTTCAATTAAGCGGAAAAGGGCCTGAATAAGAGTAGATTTGCCACTTCCAGTTCGCCCTACAATCCCTATCTTTTTTCCACCCGGGAACATACAACTGATTCCATGTAGAACCAAGGGAAGGTCATCCTTGTAGCGGACCTGTCAAGTTTGATAATAGAATTAAATTCACGAATAAGATTAGTTTAGGAGAAGAAGATAGTAAGTTACACATCAGTTCAGGATCACTGTACCTTGAGATCAACCAGCTCAATGTTTCCATTCTCAGGCCATGAGGACGGGGGGCGGCAATTCTCAATGATGAGTGGTGCTTCACTAGGAAGCTTGCAATACTGATAAATACGTTCAACAGAGATTATTCTATTCTCTAATTTACAGAAGCTCAGTATCCACCTTGACATGCGAGCATTTAAATTAAGTCCATAAGTGACAGCAAGCCCAGCCATACCTATCAAAACAGAAGAGTGCTTAGATAAAGCAAAATTTAAACTGAAAATGTGATGCAAGATTTTCTTCTGTGCCTAAGTAAATAGTTAGGTAAAGAAATATCACAAAATGCAACAGAATAGCACATGTGACACCAGGTAAGACATACTTGGTTCAATGGTGCCAGGAGGGAAGCTCACTAGTATTGCCATGCAAAAAGCAAAGACAAAGGTTGAGAGCAATTCCATTCGCAGGCACAGCCATTCGATAGCTGCCAGGCTGGAAAATAGAGGCCGAGCAAAACAATCGAGAAGGTAGAGATTTCTTTTCATAAATCGTTTCTCTTGACCAAAACCTCTGATTGTAGCAGCACCAGCAATTGACTCACTAAACAAATGGATTACCGGCGACTTCTGAACGCTCAAGATCCTAGTCAATTCCCTTGATGAAGCGATATAATATCTCTGCATGATTGATAATGCTTATCAGTAAACCACCCTGAATTACCAGAAAACAGATTTTACTGATCATACTGACATTTTTTTATGAAGAGAAATGTAAAATGTCTCATTTCGTAAACACAAACAAACAAACCAATTTTCACTGCCTCAACAATGAATTAGGGACACCAAAAACAGGTTGTGAAAGCATATTCGCTGGCTCTGCCAGTACAAATTGACAAACAAACCAGTAGAGTTCTACAGGGACATTTTATGCAACATGAATTCTAGTTATAGCATAACAGTTCGTAGAGCCGTGGACACATGTTTACCTGACACGGAAAGGTGGACTAAAGGCAATAAGGCGGTACATGACTTTTGATTAAAGGAATTTACTGTGCATAATAATCTACTTATTGTAGAATAAAGAGGATTTTCAACCTTTACACTGTGTGTGTATGCTACTTGCTTTACAAGTATCTTTAGAAATTCTGCGTGCCTAAATTTATTCACTTAATTCACAGGTATTCCAGCTAATTGGCAAGTGTTTTTTTTTTTTTTGCTGGGTCAGCTGAAGAGGCCGACCAAATTTTCATTAAGAAGAGAGAATTTACAAGGCTAATTGGCAAGTTTACTGATGGTTATTAATAAACAATATGTGCACAAAGTTCTTTTAAAGATTTATAAGATGCCTACCTTTAAAGTTTAATTCTGGTACATTCTCAATAAAAGAAATTAAGAAACTGATGCAACAGCCAGGTTTGAAGAAAAGCTGCTTTTTTAGGAATTACCTGCATCCACATGCATGCAACAGCCATAGGGACTATGAGAATCAGAACTTGCCATGTTACTTTGCTCATGACAGCAACAATTCCAAGGAGTTGAATTGTCGTTGATGCAAATCCACCAAGTCTGAATGCTATGTCAAGGTCCACAACACTTTGATCTACAGAAACCTGGTATGAAGCATGAATTAAATTAGAAATGGCACATCGAAGAGCAAGTGTTACAAATAATATTAACAGGAGAAAGAACAGACCAACTTACTCGGTTCAAAATTCGACCAGACGGCGTAGTATCAAAGAATGACATTGGCGCTCGGAAGACACACCTTAGCATTTTTACAAAAAGTTTCTGAGCGGTTGCTAAACCAAATGTAGCCACAAGAAGACTTCTCACAAACACAAACAATGAACTCCCAAAGGCAAGGGACATATAAACAACCAGGAGAATCACACTATCCGTCTTAGGTGAATCTCCTTCTGTTTGTGGGTTTGCCCATGCCATCCACCAGTTACTCGCAATCTGAAGCACTTGGAACATGGTTTGGGCCAGGATAATGAGGGGTATCAGTGTACCTTTGTATGCTTCCCCCATGTATGACAAGTAAACCTGTAAGCTAACTCTTCCTCGCTCCCTCTCCTCCTCTTGAACAGAACGCTTCTTCTTGCGCTCTTCAGGCTTCTTCTTCTTTTCCTTTATTCCACGTGCACTAGATGTTTTTTCATTTTCAGACACCTTGTTTTTCAGGTTATCTATATTGCTAACACTTGGCGTCAGTCTTTTGTTAGGAACAGAAGAAACGGTATCCTCATCAGAATCTTCAGAAAACTCCATGGTCTCAATTGCCTCCTTATGAGCACAAACCAAAGCATTGAAATCAGTGCCAGCTTGGAGAAGATCATCGTATTTTCCAGCTTGAGTAATATGGCCATCCTTAAGAACCTGCACGATGCAGAAGCATAAAGAGGCATCAATCCACTCATCTTTAACAATGCAGTCTCATGAAAACTGTAACTAAATAATAACTTGCTTTTAGACAGAATCTGACTGGTGTAGTTAACTCTCAATAGGAAAGCATGAATAAATTACACATCAATGAACAGCTTAATAATCTGATGGAAATTGAAATACATATCATTCTTGGGCATTAATGATTGAATATATTCAGATTATGAGAAGTGTATTGTTACCAGTATCAAGTCCGCAGCTGGTAGAAACTCAATTTGATGGGTTACATAAATTACGGTTTTGCTTGCTAGTGCAGACAATATATATTCCTGTAACACAGAAGTTTGGAATTGGATGTTATGCAATGGAAAAGACGTTTGAAATAGCTAGAATAGGCAACAACGGGTACCAACCCTAAATAATTCACTCCCGGTATGAGCATCAACTGCACTGAAGGGGTCATCAAGCAAATAAATATCAGCATCTTGGTATAGCGCTCTTGCAAGCTGTACTCTTTGTTTCTGACCTCCACTCAAATTAATGCCTCTGTCACCGATGATGGTCTGATCTCCATACTGGAGCAATTGAAGATCTTTCTTCAGGGAGCAAGCCTCAATAGCTCTCTTGTAACGCTGTTTTTCCATTGGACTGCCAAAAAGAATGTTCTCCTCAATGTTTCCAGACTGTATCCAGGCAGTCTGAGGGACATATGCTGCTGATCCACTGATCTTCACCTGGAAAGGAGTTAAAAGGAAATTGTAACAGAACTAAGATGAAATTTAACACCAAAACTGTATGCATGTACTTACTTGACCACACAATTTGGGTATCTCGCCAAGTATAGAAGACAACAAGCTTGATTTGCCAGAACCAATGACACCACAGACTGCTACTCGCATGCCTCTCACCACACTAAGGTTGATACCAGAAAGTGTAGGGATTGGAGAAGATGGGTTCCAAGAGAATGTAGCATCATTAACATCAATTGCCTTATCTGTACTACCATGCGGAACTGTTATCGTTGCATCATCTGGCAATTCTTCTTGCTGAAGAAAGTGAGACAACCGGTCCAAAGATACCCTTGTCTGAGCAATCATAGAGATGAGATCTGGGAAATTCCTAAGTGGTTCTTGAAGGATCCTAAATGTTGCTAAAGCGGAAAGGACACCGCCAGCGGTGAGCTCACCACCAAGCAATATACAAGTCCCAAATGTTATTACGGCAACAAAGATTGGTGAACTCCAGAAAACAAATGTAACTGCCGCCTGTGAGTACAGAGCCCACCGAAGCCACTTGCATTCCACATTTCTCATCTCTTCCAACTGCAGCCTGTATCGATCCTCCCATGCCTGGAGCTTCAAAATCCTCATATTCTTCAGACTCTCTGCTGTCTTGCGCATGCGCTCATCCTTTGAGGCCATCAGCTTATCTTGGTAATGCTCCTGCAGCTTCGCCACAGGAACTGAGGCAGCAATTGATAACACAGTAGCTACCAATGTTGAAACCATGGCAATTCCAACATTCTTGTACAGGATGGCGAGGGCGAGGATGATCTGCAGTGGAAGCATCCAGATGTCATGAAAGTACCATGCATAGTCCCCCACACGCTGTACATCAACTGCCATGTAATTCACAATCTCACCACTGGTGTGGCTCTGCCGCGATGCATTCGACAGCCTAAGGCCTTTCCTGTACACCATGGCCGTTAGCCCAGACTTGACATGGATCCCCATGACATCCACGCCCAAGTACCACTGCCGAGCAGTGAGCGTCTCAAGCAGCTTTGCTACAAAAAATACAGAGGCAAGGATGTAACCTTCATGGGGGAATACAATTTTGCCACTGAGGTAGTCCACAAAGTAGCTGATCAGGTATGGGCCAACATAGGAGACAACCGTGTTCACCGCTGCGAAAGCGCCATTGATCACTGCCTCACGCCAGAACGACTTCAATATTGCCCATGCTAGTGACGGCTCGTTACCAGGATGCTCAATTCGCTGGCGCTCATAGTGACTGCTCATCGCCTTGTAGCAGGATTTGGCACGGTCCTTGTGTGCCATCAAGGGTATATCAGCCAGCTCAAGTGGCCGCTGCGCACCAACAGACAGCAACGGACTAAGCCATGATAATGTTGCAAGGCTAACAATGCCAGCATCGCCATATGGAGTCACCCGCAAGCACCCGGGCTCCTCATCGGCGTCTCGGCGCTGCCCACCGAGCAAGAGCGGTTCATGAACACTGCTGTCGTCGTCAGTAAACTCCAATTCTACACCAGTGGAACCCATGACACCAACCAAGCACAGGAACCCGAGAGCCGGCGCCGACGCGAAGTTGGCAACCATGTGAGCGTAATCCACCTCATCATCATCGCCCATGAGGTGCCTGGAATCGTCGTACGCGATGCCAACACAGAGTAGGAAGGAGACCACCCACCAGACCCGCACCAGTACCGGGAACCTGACCCACCCGACGACCCGGACCTGCAGCGCGAGCGCCAGGAGCGCCGCCCAGGCCAGCGCCTGCACCGCAGGCAGCAGCAGAGCCTCCATGGCGACATGAGAACCGGCCACCGCGACCTCGTAGCTCAGGGCGGCGACCTGCGCCAGCAGGGCGTAGGCGCAGCACGCCAGCGCGGCCCTGTACCACGCGCCCGCGGACGACGCGGCGGCGGCGAGCGCCCCCTCGGCCGCTGCAGCACGGCGCGGGGCCGCCTTGAGGCATGACGCGCAGCGCGAGGCGAGCGCGCGCGCGGCGCGGAGGAGCAGCAGGAGCAGGGCGAGGGCGAGCAGCGCGGCGTGCGCGGCGGCGGCGGCGGCCTCCGCGAGCGGGAGGTTCCGGAAGTGCGGCATTGGTAGGCGGTGGGGATCGGGGCCGTCAGGATGGCAGCGGGGCGGGGTTTAAAAGGCATTGGGCCTCGCCACGGCAGGGGCAGATGGCAGAGAGGCGGCCGCGACCGAGCAAAGCTCTCTCCCTCTCTCTCTCTCCCTGGGGGGCGGCGGGTTACGCCATCGGAGACGCCAGATGGCACCAAACCAAGCCTTTGTTCTCTAGCTCCCCCCCTCACCTCACCTCCCCTCCCCTCCTCGTCGAGCGAGGAAGAGATTAGGTTTTCCGGTAATGCAAGCACGAGTCCTAAATCCTAATTGCCGGCGCGCCTTACGAGGATGCTGCTCTGATCTCCCCTCCCCTCCTCACCAACTCCCCTCTCCCTCAACCTGGACGGTGGACGAGATCGATGCGGTGGTGGTAGGTGACGCGCCGCGTGGGTGGGGGGGACGGGCGGGCGGTTGTGTGGAGGAGCGAGTGAATTTTGGCTGGGCGGCGCGCGGTGGAAGACAAAGGCGTGGGAGGGAGGGGAGGATCGATCGATCGACGAGCGGGGAGAGCCAGCCAAGGCGTGTGACGGGTGGTGGTGAGGTTTGCTACGATGGTCTCACGGGAGATGATGCATTTAAAGAGGAGAGTTGCGAATGGCTTTCTCCTTCCCTTTTTTTCCACCTCTCGCTTCGCGTTACGCGCGGACGGGACGGGCTAGTGGCGGTGACGCACACAACGCCGCCGCCGCCGCCGCCGCTGCTGCTGCTGCTGCATGCGGCGTTGGAACCCAACCTGGTGTTGTTTGCCGCGCGGATCTGCGTGCTTGCCGACCTGCCGTGGCGGGGTGACGTACGTGTAAACAAAAATAGTAATCTGGTCTTATAAAATTCGGCCATATTATAGTAACTTGGTAACCTGGTTGCTAATTGGCCCAGTTTCACAGAGTGGGATATGTGGTTCACAAAACACGTACACCGCGGTGATTGTCTGGGTGTAAACAATATATTTTATAAACAAAATTTTAATATATGTATTTTTAACAATCTAAAAGTAAAAACTATAAAATAAATTTTGGTTAAAAAGAACTAAAATTCGCTCAAAATTTAAAAATAAAAAATTAAATTGTGATGTATAAACGTTACACGAGAATAAGTGAAATGATGGGGGTGGCGTAGCCTTTGGAGCTGACGCTGCCAGCGGTCGAAGAGAACTTTTTACTGCATCGAATCGGTTTCTGTCCGGTTCAAGAGATGAACGCTAGCTAACCACCCAATTTGGGCGCTTTTGCTTGAATTCGGCGGATGGATGGGAACTGGCAACACGACGAGACCATCCACCACCGTGACACGGGCCGTTTTCTGACTTTCTTCTGTCATGTCATGTGGATCCGTGCGATCGCGTTAAGACTTCGGAGTGACAAGTGCTACCATCACAGTACTTCGTCACCCAAAGTGTACATCGTTATAAAAAAAAACAAGAAAGAAACGGAACGAGCACTCCATTACGGGAGCTCACAGGGTCCTGAACTGGAACCCAACCCGTACACCGGACAACACCGTTTTCATTTTCTCCTCCACGAACGAACAAACAAACAAACGCCGGTGTCATGTACGTGGCCGGCTGCATGGGCTCCGGCCGCAGCCGCGCGCGGCCAGGTGGACGCCCACGCCCACCGCTGCTGCGTCGGATGGGTGGCGCATTGCAGCAGCAAGCGCAGCTAGCGGCACGTACCGAGGCGTCGGAATAATATAGCCGGAGAAATGCGTGCCACGAGCGAGCTAGCACCGCCGCGCTGCAGCGCATGCACCCTGACAGTCCATGCCGCCGCCGCCGCCGTGGCATGAAGGTTTATTACTTTATTCCAACGGAATATATGTCTCGAGCTGGCGTTGATTCGTGCATCAACACCACCACGTACCATGGCACCATCACTCAAAGAAAAAAAAAAAAGAGCAAAGTGCACCAGCGGTTTCTAAACTTATACGTATATATTATTTAGGTCCATGAACTCTAAAAATATTTTTTGGGTCCCTGAACTAGTCCGGGATGTTATATAAGTCCAAACGGGTTTCAACCCGCTCCATCCGCTGACGTGGCATGTCACGATGGCGCTTACGTATTGGTGGGGCCATATGGGTCCCACATGTCAGTATCTCTTCTCCTTATTCTTTTCTCTTCGTTCTCGTAGGCGCCACCGTGACATGTCACGTTAGTGGATGGAGCGGGTTGGAGCCTGTTTGGACCTATATGACACCCCGGATAAGTTCAGGGACCCAAAAATGCATTTTAAGAGTTTAGCGACCTAGATATCACATATACATAAGTTTAGAGATCGCTGGTGCACTTCACTCAAAAAATAATCCCCGGCGATGATTATATATTCAATCTTTTGCATGCACCAGTGGACCACGGCGTATGTGGATCTTGATCTAGCTAGTTGTCCGATCGCTTCATTAAGTGCGTCTGCTTGAGCCATTTTGGGCCACTTTGATGGCAGCCTATGGCAGCTCATCACCATGTTTCCCGGCATACAAATAGCTTTCTGACATGGATCCATTTCAGCTGCTACTAGATTGGTAGTGGTATGCTATATGGCTGTGGCATTAACATCGCGTCGCACCTATACTCCATCTGGTTAATTAATTTGGTCGATCATGCGACCGTCCAATGGCTAATTAAGGCTAGACTAGAGCATGCATGCACATGAAGATGGTCAAGATGACATGTTAGTAAAAGATATCGGTGTGGGCCACATTGTGCTTGATAAAGTGTATCCACGTATATACTGCGTGTACGTACGGGTGCATGTGTAAATGAACCTTGTATAGCTTGATGATGCCAACCAGGATAGCACCGAAAAAAAAAAACGTCAACGAACGGAATGGTGAGATTACTGCTTTAATTGGTGGTTGGAGTATGACGGGGAATGCACGGGCAGACAAGGATTGATCGTGCGTATGCATTACTGCATGAACAGAGTTTAATTAGCTGGTTTAATTTCATTTAATTCATCCGGCATAACCTGAACGACCCATCTGACGAGATATGATTACTTATTCTTAGCCTAATTAAAGCTCTAAAGTGCCTGATTGCATAACGTGATCGCTGTTTGGTCTGGTCACTACCATCGTGTGCAAGCCCGTCTGATGTCGTCGATTTGTACTAGCTACTCACTCCACTTTTCCTGCTTAATACGGAATAATTAACTTTTTGCCACTCTTAGAAATAGCACTAACATATTTGCCACTGGGCCCATATGTCATAGACATATGAGGCCCCACGTGTTATAGAAAGCGGATGGCAAATATGTTAGGTGCCATTTCTAAAAGTAGCAAAAAGTTAAATGCCCCGCTTAATACCGTTAATTTTCTAATCTATATTTAGCTATTCATCCTAATAAAAAATATGTATAATTATTAATTACTTTATTATAATTTGATTTATTATTACTAAAATAATTTTAAGAAGGTATTGTGATTTTATATATTTATATAAAAATTTTGAATAAGACAAACAATTACACGTAGGTACAATAATCAATGGTGTTAAATAAAAAATAATTATTTTAACTCGCAACTTCGGTGCACAAATATAAACATATAAATAATTTTTTTGCTATTAATATGGACTGGACGGAGGTAGCTAGTAAGTACTGTAACTAGCAAATGGTATACGCAGCAGAAAACGGACACATTAAATATCAAGCAAGTAGGGTTCAAGTTCTGATGTCAAATATTACACATTGGGTTTTTAGCAGAAATTTAATAAAATTGTAAACATATTATATTGATTTTTCATCTCTTTAAACGTGTGTTAGATAATATTTTATTGGATTTGTAAATGTAACGTTTTACATATGTAATGGTATGCGCGCTTGTGAATCTACTGTATAAAAGAATAGATGATTAATAAGGACCGTTGACCTCACATCATTTATACTTGTTAGTTATGACCATAATTTAAATGTGAAACTTAATTTTAGGGTTGAATTAGAGTTTTTCATCATAAACTATTACTGGTATGGGTCTTCAAACTGCTAAAACCCAAATATAAAAGGTTTACTAATAAACTATTTTTAGTTACTTTATTTATATTTGTCTTGGCTTATGAGTGCACAATCGATCGATCGGAGAACGGTTCAAATCTTTTCCGCACAGTGGAGAGGGTTTGCATGCTCATATATACCGCTTAGTGTTTTATTTTTCTAGAATATGAGTCCCCCCAATATCTCAGCGTGATCTTTTGACTTTTTAAGGGGAAAAGCAAAATTGCATATTTATAAATAAAAAAATAATTTATAAATAAAAAACTTTACATACATATTTTTAGCGATTTAAAACAGTACTAAGATAAAAAAATACTAAAGTCACCTCCAAATTTAAGCTAAAAATCAAATTTTGGCTTATAATTATAAACGGAAGTGTATCATGTACTAGCTATGAAAAACTTAAGATCGAGCACCTAGCTCTAAAATTCCAGGAATTAATTAGAACTATATATAAGTAAACAACATGTACTGACGTACGTGCGTAAATAGAAAAATCCTAACCATATCCTTGCCCGTGGTTTCGACTTTGTTCTTTATTTTGCATTGCATGGTGACACGCTCCAATCAAACGCCACTTGACACTTCACTGACTCTCGATCGATCAGTTGCGACGCGCACACACTTGGCCCGGCAAAATTAGTAAAGAAACCGAGCGCTTTTTGTTGCGGATGTCGGCACAAAACATATGCTTCTTTGTTTTAAAATATAATTATTTCTAGTTTATTTAGTGTGAGTTAAAAGTAAGAAAATACTATGATCTACTAATAAATGTGAGAAATGAGTTGAGTGCACTTTGAATGTGGGGTAATTGTATAATCAGTTTATATATATATAATATATATAATATTAGTGTAAGATTTAATTCTAAATTAATATATTTTAACACAGAAGTAATACATGATTACGACACGATGCGCCACCAAACTGGCCGATGCGTGCCATACCGGGGAACATGTACACTCTTTAGTGCGATCAGACGTCTTAGCAACAGAAACAGAATATCAAACGAATTATCGACACAGCGCCTGGTACTACCCCTAAACGCCGTGCGATCGATTATTCGATATATGCATTTGGGGTTATTTGGGTGACGAGGGAATCAAATCCAATTCGATCGAAAACAACCTTTTTTCTGACATTTTGCAGCTTCTTTTCTAGAAACATGACGACCATGCCAGACATCAGACGTGTAAAGCTGTGTTCTTTTACTCTTTTACGGACGAAGGTTGGAAATGAAGGGTTATTTGATTTCTTATATAGTTATTTAATGATTAATTATATAGATAATATAATTAACTATTAGAAAGTTTTAAAAAAATCTATTTTAGAAATATGATATTATTCATAAATTATTTTGTGTTTATAAATATGTCGTTTGATTTTTTCTAAAAACAAACTATCACCGTTAATAGTTTTAAAAATGTGCGTGTAAAACCATGAATAATCTATAAAAGAACCCAGGCTCTGAAACTTCTCCAAGTTTCTCTCTGCCTTTGGCTATTAATTAGGTTTGCTTTGCTCATGCGTTGTGCCTATTTTGACAAAGAAGATGGGTGCACGCTTGCTCCTGGTTATTCGTTCAGTAGTAAAACGTGAGCTTAGCGGCACACATGTTAGTGCCAGAATTAACTTTCACTGCCACGCATGGAGTATAATATATCGCCAAATTCTTTCAATATATATATATATATATATATATATATATATATATATATATATATATATATATATATATATATATATCGCCAAATTAAACTAGCAGACGTACCAGCTTAATCAAAGATACGAACCGTAATTAGGTTAATAAAATTACGTGCTGTTTGCAGCTAACTACCTAAGCCTTGTGCATGGATCATATGGATCCGAATACGCGTTTATCAGTATCGTCAGATTAAAAAAAAAACTGCTCAGCGTACAACAAATTAAGAATAAACCTGGTGTTGAATATGTGAGTACGGCTGCATTCTTTTTTACTAGATTATTTTGGGATTTTTAACACGCTTCATGAACTAATAAACGATGTATTATATATATATATATTCATCATAATTTCATCGTTTATACGATTAAATAACTATAAAACTTCGGATATTATTTCTACGTTTCATCAATCAAAATGACATAGTCATAGTAGTGAGGATGTGAAACCACACGCACACGCATAAGAGAATGCCTATACACACCTAACAGATCATTTTCTCAAAATCAGACAAATTTGAATAGTAAGGATTACTTTGAGATCATGTGTGAGCAGTAAAGGTTATTCTCTCACCTTCCCCTCCGGATGTCACAACTGCACGCACACACAAGCTCCCCTCTCATCCCCATCCTTGCTTCCTCCACCTCCCCACGCCAACGTGCTGCCACCCCTTGGCCTCCTTGTGCCACCCCCACCAACGACACCAGTGAGGCTCCCCTTCCCTCCACTTCTCCCAAGCAACAACGAGCATCCCAACCCTGCCTTCTTCTTTATCTCCGATGTCTCCCTCCATCACCATCAGAGACGCCACCGCCACTCCCGCCTACTAACCACTCTAACACAAGTGTCCCCCAATATTAACATTGGGCCACCACGAGCTCTTGACCCTATGACTTCAAAGTTGTTTCATCTTTGTTCCACTCCACCGTCCCATGATCATCCCTCTAAACCTAGAGAACTATGTTCATCCCCATCTCCCAATCCTAAAAACATGACCCCGAGATCCTTTGTTTAAGTTTGGGGTTAGTCATGTTTCATTGGAACTCGCTAGAGATGGGGACGACAGACGAATGACCATATCGCAAGGTTAGAAATTTGGATATTTTTTTCCTAAAATACATCATGTAATCAGTGTCGAATCTAGGATTTTAACTAAAGGTATGCACACCTAAATACTGTCGAATCCATTTTAGCAAATTTGGCTATAATTGTAAAATTGACAACACGATTCAATTAAGGTGATTCTGTCTCGCCTCTTGGTGATGCTCGTACTCCTGTATTTATATATATATGTTAACTTCCTAAATATACAACATATGCCATGGTATAGCTGGCGCACCCGCCCTTATGTGTAACATATAGTAAAACCACACAAACCATGCCAATAAACTAGTAAATGTATCTCATATCATATGGTCGGCAAGGGGATGCCCTGTGTCCTCAACCCAGACAATTAACAAAACAATATCGTATAACAGGTATTCTTTCCGATCCATATTATAAGACTTTCTAAATTTGTTAGATTCATGTTTTGTATATGCATATAGATTCATTAACACATAAATAAATCTAGACAATATCAGAAAGTCTTATAATACGGAACGGGGGAGAAAATACTGGTGGACTACGTACACGTACGTGCCTCAGTGCGTGTGCACGGAGGCCAGGAAAAGCTAGCTAGGAGTAGCTCGAAGAAGCCAGAGGCATGTATATGTAACCACCGATTAACGGCATGCGCTTCGCATGGCTGCATCTGTACGACTAAGTACTGTACCAAGCGTACGTGTACGTGTGCGAGTTGGTATGCAGTTCACGTCCAAAGCAACACAAAAACATTTTCCCCATATGTTAAGCAGCTTTTGACAAAGGCATCGAAAAAGACCACAATGTGAACTGGGTGCCTGCATGCATCAGAGACGCATGCGTTGCACTATAGTGCCAAAGGACACACTATTAGAATGGGTTAAGTCGGTCGAAAAGCCGAATTAAAGGTTAGGCAGATCCATGTACTGTTAATGCTCCATTAAATTTGATAATTCTTATCGTTTTAGATAACAACATAATATATTTTTTAAAATCTTCAATTATGATTATATATACTAAATATTTATTTTTAGCTTTTAATACCCATTTATATACCCTCCGTTCCATATTATAATATTTTTTGATATTGTCTAGATTCATACGTGTACTAAATCTAGATATATGTAAAAACATATAGAATTTAGACAAAGTCAATAAGTCTTGTAATATGAAACGGGGAGAGTTTATTATATAGAGTTGTTCAAACTAAATATTTTAGAAGTTATTAGAGCAAGTACTAGTTAGACTTAATTACTTAAAAATGACATGAGGATAGAAGGAAATAAAGGGGATGAGTTATCCCTTGTGTAAGAGATAATCCTTGTACAACTTTAAGAGATAAGAAGAGGAAGCGAAGAGTTGATTGGTAATATTTTCAGTGTATTAAGACAAAATTAGATGTTATTAACACCCACTACCATATATAAGACTTGCTCATATATATAGATGCAACGATATCTCTTGATAGCTAAAGTTTTTTAAAAAATTCGCACTCTTATCTAAAGCGATATAAATTATATAAATACATAGATACTGAGATCCTACGTAGCTTAATTCATATATAGATAATGCATTCGAAAAAAAAACACAAGCTACTTCGATCAGGCAGTGTGGACGGATGAGCAAGCACGAACACGAATCTTGAACCCTTTTTAATTTGGCGCGTAATATCGATAAAAAAAGTGCGTGTACGTACTTGACAGATTAATGGAGCCGAAAGTGTCAGCTAGCTAGCTTTGCATGCATGCTTGCCAGCGCGGCAAATACGTAAAGCAAGATATAGATTCGTGTGCAAATTGGAGCATGCATGCATGCACCTATAAATCCACCTATATATACACAGCAAATCAGCTTCATGCGAGTTGTCGTTTCGGCAAGAAATTAATTAATCACATGGTCTGTCGAGTTTGACATGATTCCGTTTGAAAAGCCAAAAATTAATGCGACGGAATTCAAATCGATTGGCAATTTGTAGTACAGTACTATACAAGCAGAGCCGCACAAGTAGATGTCTCGTGCCAAACTTACCCGAAAACAGAAACTTGCGTGTAGATATTGTTTGGAGATATCACATTATATTTGACCGCCTACGAGACTGAAAACAGCATGACAACAACCAAACCCTAGAAAAAGACCGGTCGATCGTGATGTACTTGTTTCCTATGTACAAAACAATAACGTAGCTTTCAGAACTGAATGGCTGATTGATTAATTTGATGATACTTCACGCTAAGTGTTTCTGCTCCATCAGTTGCTTGATGATGGCCCTTCTTATGCCCAAGAAGGACTTCACGCTTAATAATATGGACAAAAAACATCAGGACCCCCCAACAGAAGAAAAAAGGAATTGGTAACATTTATTCCGCAGTAAATTATCCTAATTGTCATTTAGCTCAATGTCCACTAGATGTTGTACCCTTCGGCCTAGTATAAAATTCGTGTCACAGCACCTTCTCAAGTTTATTATGATGTCAAGGACAACGTAACTTCGATATATAACATACGAATCTAAACAAAGCTAAAAGATTTATAATATAGAATAGAGAAAGCAGTTGACAAAACACTAATAATCTTGTTAGTAGTGGCTAGAAAGAATCAAAACCTAACTTGATAGTTTCAAAAAAGAAAAAAAAACTAGCATGGTCGTGTTTGCTTTAGGTGTAACGCCGCCAGAATAAGCACACGTGTGCGGCTGCATGGAGGCAACCGTGTACCGCCGTTCGTACCGCGCGCCCAAGGCCCCACCGCCACGTGGGCCGGACCGGCATCAGCGCCCGGCCCGCAAGAAAGACGAAACCAGCGAGAGGGATGGCTGGGGGCCCACCTGGAGGGGACAGGTGCGCGCAGCTGGCGCCGACTTCCGACGTGTAACCGACGTGGACTTGTTGATTAAAGGAAAAAGATGACGACTTGGCTAACAAATAAGTACTGTACGAAATGATGGTGACACGGATGATGTTAACTAGTGACCATTTGCTGAATTTTCGCCACCAATTTTTTTGGGGATATTTAGTAGGTTTTGCTTGTGGTTTGGATTTGTTCCCAGTAAAATAAGGAGCATGATTAATGTGATTTCGATTGTTACTCTAAGAAATTATATCCCACCCATTTTTTTTTTACAAAACACAATACATACGTAACATGCGTAGCCCCGGGTAGCGTATATCCATTCCTATAGCACACGTTAGACTGACATATATTGAGATAAAAGTTCTATTCTTTTACTGACAAAGATAAAAGATGAATATTATTTAACTTTTTATAGTTGTACAAATAAATGAATTAACTAGTATGAAGTTAAAAACCCACCCTATAAATACAAATACAAGATGATAGCTTTTTTATATAAAGTTTTCATAAAGGCAAAGCGAAGGAATATTCCGGAAATAACCTAGGAAAAGTACACAGCCAAAGTCACAACTCACACCCGTGTGCCCCACTGTCAATGTATACGTCACATGCCAATAAATTCGATAAAAATACGAGCATCCGTATCAATTCCACACATAAATAGGTTTAAGTAGTATAATCAGCTTAGTTTGCTATCTCACCGAAAAACAACAACATAAACTTATTTTGACAAATTTTCGACGGGGGCGATGTACAAAAAGGATTCCTACGTTTGTTCGTTCAGCTCGCCGGGGAAGTGAAGTGCAAATTCGGCTTTGTGTTTGACCACAAATAATGACACACTAACCATTAATTTCCTGTGGACTTGCAGGCGTTTCTGCCCCCCAGTTTCAACCCCTACCTGCGCATAACGACGCACACTAAGATCCAACTGCAAATCTGCAATCAACTTCGATCGATTCAGCAACATTTTCAAAGTACACAAAATCATTGGGTTGCTTTGATTTTGATTTGGTCCGGCCAGCTGAAACAGAGAGACCGAATGTACCATGCGTATGGACGCTTGTCGTTGGACCGATGTCGTCGCTGTTCTTCAGTTTTCTTAATGGCAACTGATATGTTTTGATAAGCTGTTGGACTGGGTTAATTAATTAGCTATAGGCTGCTGCCTGCATTCATATATGCAGCTTGATTAATTAGCCAAAGCCCCAGAGCTGCATGTGACATACTGAAAGCGACAATCTCGATCGGCATAGGAGCTGTACCATGCTAGATTCTCTAGCTTTTGTAGCTACAAGCCAACAACAAGTTGAGTTTTCATCTCTCAAACATCTCTGAAACAAGCGTATGTCTCGTAGTAAAATGCCCAGCCCATGTAGAATACATGCCAACATACATACATTCAGAACAACTGCAGGTGCCTGATGCATCAAGGCATTTATATGAGTCCATGTGGGATGCTGTGATAAAAGCACTTGTACAGTAGTCACATAATGATTCATGTGGTTAAGGAAAGCTCCTAGCCGTGTGATTATTATTCCAGATTCTCCATGATCACAAAAAGATTCAGAGAATGGTAGGCATGGCAGGACATGCCAGAAGCAAAGTACAGGTGGATCCCTCACCTTGTGCACTTGGAAAAAGCACCATGATATTCTTTGCTTGTGTTGGATCGTGTTTAGGATTCGGTTAATCTGTTCTTTTGGGACCTGGAAAAAAAAGTTACACAGCCCATTTTTTCAGTCTGATGAGAACAGTGAACAGAAAAAGGTTTGCCTCACAGTGACACTGAATCCAATCTCACAGTGACACTGAATCCAATCTCTGTGCACACAAGTTGGCGATCCTGTCGCAAGTACGAGGATGTATTTAACTTTTTTTTGACAGCATGTGTTTGTCTGTTCAAGCGATTGTTCATCTGTGATCGAGAGTGACGAGATGCTGCTCTGCACTTGCAGCTGCAGCGATCCTCTCGATGAGAGCAGCAATGCATTGGCGTGGCGGGCCGGCGGCCTCTCTGGTCAAGGAAGGCCCACGTGATTCCGGCGTACTGCGTTGTGGGCCAGTGAAAACTATATCTTCCTCAGCCCATATAAGTGGTATTGGGCCGGAAATGTGTCAAACCCCTGCTTCTGTTGTATTGGTTGGGCTGGAAACCTTATCCAGGGTTCAGAGCGTTCTGAGGTATTTCTTTCGTTCCACATTATAAGATCTTGTCTAAATTAATATGTGTTAATTAATCTAGATATATATAAAATATATATATTAATACATGAATAAATCTAAGTAGACCCAAAAAGTCTTATAACATGGAACAGACAAAGTACTTGACATTGAACTATTATCTATTTTTTGTTACCTACTTCATGGTATAAATGACTAATTTAATTACTATTATCTGTGATTTTTTTTTACTTCGTTGGCTTTTATATCTAATTTTATTGTTCATACTATTCAATTTTTTTTAAAATAAATATGTAAAATAATAAGTCATATTTAAAGTGATTTTAGTAACAACTCAAATCATAGCAAAAATAATTAATAATTATGTTTTCAATAAGACAGATAGTCAAATTTAAACCCAAAAGTCGATTAGCGTTAAAAAATAAAGAGTATAAAGTTAAATTAATTGTTTACTGAATATTAGATAATAGATTTTTATTTAGAAATTTTTTGCACGAAACGTACCTAGAACTTTGGGAGTTGGAAAGCGCGTAAGTAAAAATCCGAAATGCCTTCTTTGGACGAACGGGACCTCGCAATCGTAAAGTTGTCATGGTGGGGCTAGACATGGTAAGCTCAAGGTACTGCCTTAATTACAGTCGTCTTGAAAAGATCACCTGAATAAGCTTGACATCACGTCATTTTAGTTCGTTTTACAGCAGTTTCCAAACTAACTACCCTGTGGTATGCACCTATGCATGAATCATGATGCATGCCATGCATGTTTCTTCCAAGAAGATAACTATATACATATAAAAAAAAGGATAATCATCATCATCATCAAATAAAGCATGCACACATCTACTACTGATCTACCTCACACATCTCCTCCAAGTTCTCTTCTAGAAAGAGAGGAGAGATGTCTCACTTCCAGATTCTCCAATCCTCACTCACACGATCGAACTAATAATGCTGCATTACGTATTCAGACTTTCAGAGCAACCGTCCTAGCAGCGCCAGATACCTGCATAAATCTGCCTTTTCCCCATCGATCGTCTAGCTAAGAAAGCTAGGTTTTCCCATTGTTTATCCAGACAAAAAAATAATTAATATATAAATCGTACTCCCCCTTACACCAACCCAAGCTTAGATAACCACTAGTTACCATAACAAGCATCCGATATCTAATAAAATACGCTGTTCTCGCTAGCTTAATTCAGTGGTGGATTCAGATATTTCTTTGCTGCGTTTCGTCGACCGAATCGGGAAAGTTCTGGTGCTGCAACTGTCCAACCATGCAGTGCAGAATTCTATATGCGTATCTGAACATTGTGGTAGGGTCAGGCTTAGATTGGACCTCTCTCTAAATTATATAGGTTTTTTATTATCTTTAAAAAGTATCTCAAGTACAATATATCTCGAGATATCACACTTTTTACACTAAAAGCTGGTACCGAGATACTTTTTTAAAGATGGTAAAAAACTTAAATTATATAGGTAATAATTAAGGGATTAGAGTTAGATATGATCAGCTAGCTAGCATAGCTAGCAGCCGGCCGGTCATTGTGAGCTTCTCTAGTACACATCGAAAGAGACACATCTGTTGTTTAGAATGCCTAAATGTGTATCTTAATCGTGGTGTTCAGATGTTTGGGGTCGATATGATGCCAGTAGCAGGACGATTACTTTTACTGTATGGGTTGGTACTTGGTAATTGTGCAACATGGGTGGCTGTATGCTCGTCTGCAATTGCTGTCCGACACTGATTTTGGTTAGGAGGAAAGCTGCTCAACATCTCATATACTTGTTTGCATGGTTGTAATTAGTTCAAGGCCATCGGAAGGAATTGTGATTTTTTTAGCACGTGTGGTGTTGTGTTTTCGTAAGATAACAGGCGATTAATTTCATAGTTACCTTATATTAACTATAGCAAAGTGTCAGTGAAGACATTAAGATATTCTATTTATTGAACTAGGCCATATTCTTTAGTAAGTAAATAACACGGTTGATACTATAAAGTATATTTTAAAATAATTTTACGGTATAAAGAAACCACATTTTGTAGTATAAATTTGGCAATATATCATAGCCTTTTTGCTCCGAATAATTGAAAGGTTTTGTTATATAAACAATTAAATTAACTATTATAAAGTTGAGAAATGTATAAAACAGATTTTAAAAAATTCACAAATATAATTATAAAATTACATTTATTAGAAAATCAAATGATTCCATTTATTAGAAAAGAACATGTTCTAAAGTACCAAATTTTACATTACAATATGTACCTGTATTTTGTAGATACCATCTTATAACTGCAAACTTTTCACAATTTTCTTTTAAATTAACTTCTGCTTTTCCATACTACCTATAAGAGCAAAATATTTATCTTCATAATATTAATGCTATACATTCTAATAATGATTTATGTTCTTCAAAAAAGATATCATATTTTCTAATATAAAATTCGGTACCTCTTATTACCTTCTATACTTAGATTTTACAATAAAATTTATTAGGTGGCATTTAACTACCATAAAACTTGTCTCAAGATATAGTAGTACCAGTTCCTTGCATATGCATGGCGCTACGCCATCTGTCAACACTACATCATTTTGCGAATATTATAGAGTTGGATACGTGTGTTTCGTCCACATCTTTTGCACATGCTGGCTGTGCATAGATTATTATTCCAACAAAACAATTCTTTTTGTACGATAGTAATCAAGCCTCTATTATCAAAACCAAGCAAAAGTACTGTCGTTAACAAATGCATCACTGCGCTGTTTAAACTAATCAAGTGCCAATTAAAGCACACATAGACAGGGACAATCTCCAGTTGTATGTGGTAAGAGACCATAGGCCATGTGGCTCTTGTCAAGCCACCACACTAAGCAAGGACTTTGCCATCAATTTGGGCCAGATATCTCCTTGCTGATGCTTCGTCTACATATTTTATCTCTGAAATTTGTACAGCCAACTGACACCTGTAGCCTCAAGCTGCTCGTGAGATTTTTGAACACTGATAGTGTCGGATTTGATCAGATCTATTTTGTTGTTTTGCTTGTGTTCTTGCTCTCTATCTCTTCTTCTTTGGGAATAAAGGGAGGAATCAACCTATGCACTTTACAGCAGATAGATCATCTTGAATAGGAAGGCGATCCAGAAATTAATTTACTATGATAACTTTAGATATCACATTGTTAGGATTGTACCGAGATCTTTAGCGCAAATGAGTTGTAAACTTGTAATTGCACATTTCTGAAGTTGATATGATAGTAATGCACCTGATGGGGAATCCGAAATGTTCACCTCATTTTTTTTTGCAAGCTCTAGATCCTAAATTTTTGTTGATTTTGATCTTGATTTTCCTTGTAACAAATCTACATACAAGACTCAGAATCAGCTTGTAGACTGTTTGACTAGCATGTTGATGTTGGAGAACTAACAGATAATCAAGGCTATATATCCAGCCATACTGTGATTTTTTTCTGGTAATTTCGTTTTTTCTTGAACAGTTTTTCTGGTAACAATCTTGAGTTTCAGTAACTTATTCGTTATTTTCCATATCTGATACCACGAAATCACCGTTTTTGAGCTCTAAAGATAATTAATATGACAAGCAACTGAACTTTTTTTAAAGAAAAGAGAAGTGAAATTAATGATCAATGACACAAAGAACATATACGCTCTATTGGATGTCACTTCAACCCGGGCCTGAAGGCTTCCTAAGGAAAAAAACAACCGCATCACTCTGATCAATTTTCATATTGTGAAAGAGCATGTAGCCTAGTGGTTACAATAAACTGAGTAGCAACCAAGGTCCTGGATGTGGGTATTTGAGGGGCTAAATCCCCTACTTGGGCTAAGTTCTCAAAGTTCTCGAAATAAAAAAAAATGGTTGTATATATCTGAGTGGATATAAAGGCCGGGTAAAAATACCATTCTCTAAAAAAAATATAAAAAAATTAAAAAGAAGCTCCCACATATAAACGATGTGGTACACTTATTGATAGTATAAACTACCAGTAGAATCGGTTTATGGTGACATATTTGTACTTTATTTAGTGACTAGAGTAATGTTGGTATTATGGTTTTATCAATTCTTCGTGCAGAGTTTTTATCCATTCATAAGAACGTATTGCTACCTAGCACGTGACGGCATATCCTTCTGCGCACATGTAAATTTACGATTTTAGCCATCCGAGCCTACAGTTTTTTTGATAATTATGCCATCCATGTTCTATTACTGTCAAGTAAATTGTTAGTAAAAATTATATCCGAACCCTTCAATAAAGTTGGATTAACGGTTTACATTCATTTCTACTATCAGTATACTGATAGAGCACCATAATGAAGCTCTTAATTTTATTTTCGTCCTCTCTTTCTTTCTTTTAACTTCACTCCTTTTCCTTCTTTTGGAGATGATCAACCTTTTCGGCTTGGCTTATTGTAGACATCCCCACAACATCATCTACCGCATTGCATACAAATCTACGTTGCATCGACGAGATAAAGGCTTGTAGCTAGGGTTGACGCCGGCCGGTCGAGTCTTCCTGACCGTCGAGCTCAATGGAGTTCAGTTTCAGTTCATGATCGAGGTGATCCCGAGTTAGGCCTGCATCTGGCCTCTGATGCTTGGCCAGGTGTATGGTCAAACAACAGTAGCATCGAACCCCTTTCTTGATCTCTTTTTTTTCTTGCGTCCGATGCTTTCGGAGGATTGGGACATGCACATACACGCATCTGTACGAGCACTGCATATTAAAATGATCCATTCCGTGTTTTGCTGGACACCAGCGGCCTAACAATTCAGTAACGCAAGTAATTACAACCACTGCGTTCTTCAGTCTAAAAGCCTCTGGGAGGGAGAAAACGTTTGTTTAATCCCAGTCTTTTTGAGGCCATTTTCTCCTGTCTGGGGTTGCTTTTTCGCTGCATGGTTATCTAATTATCCTAGCTGCAGTGCACACTGCAGATATAGTGAATTAGTGATCATGCGCATGCAGCAGTGCACATACATGGATGGATGAGATTTGATTCAGATAGCATGTTATCTTGTCAAGATGAAAACTTTGAATAGGGAACCTAGTGTTACACATGGAACCTGGACGGCCTGCAAGTAAGAAGCTATTTATCATTTGGTGACTTCCTCGTGTTTCTTAATTAAACTAAGCAGGATAGTCATGCACAAAGATTAATCATGTATGATTCTGTTCTATTCTGGATGGCCAGGTGCTTTGTCAGGGAAAAATCGGTCCATGCTTCAGAAAAGAATTCAGCTTCTGATCAGTTCTCACTGAAGTTAGCAGTAAATTTGCTGCAAGAAGCCACACCATTTTCAAGAGGCGAAGCTTAAAGATGGATTCTGCCAATTAAGCAGATCGCTCTTGATTAGGACTAGTTTCATTAGCAGAGTAAGTCAGCTTAATTTGCTCTCAGTTATTAGTGCTGTGGCGGAATCAGTAGTTCAGTACGCGGTTAGGTCAACATTAGTTCAGTCTACTACTCATCATAGCTACCCGGCCATTGACCCCAAATGGTTGTTTGCTTTCAATTAACACATAAACTCATGGCTTTAACCGCTTCCAACGTTGGTGGAAAGATTGTCCACTCCACTTGCAAGTTGAAAATTTTGCAAAGCTTAGCAAGATATATTTGTACTAGTACTTTTTTGCCTTTTCTACTTGAATCTTTGCAATGTAGCCAATGCTATATCATGCTACCGATTTGTAAACAAGCAATTAAGCAAACACTGTTAGCTGCTGTACTCATTAATTTACTGCTGGTAGTCAAGACCACCATCAACACCCACATCTCTCGATACTGTCGACGCTTAGTTAGAGCAGGTACAATAACAGACTATAAGCCAGCTATAAGCATATTTTAAAGAGATAAGAGAGGAGAGATGAGCTACTAATTTATATCCAGCTGCACACGAGCTCTAAGATAAAATATGTGAATGACATGTGGGACCATATATTAATGTTTTGTAAGTTACTATTGTATGAGTTGACTATTAGATTGACTATAGAAGAATTGGAGCTAGCAGTTGACTATATTATTGAACTTTCTCTAGATTATACTTTAAATACCACGTACACGCGTAAAAGGCATCCTGATCGATGGATTGATAACCATCATGGGATGATTGATTAGGGATTTGGAAAGAATACAATAAACTAAAGAAGCAAAAGATGCCTGCCCTCGCACTGCACTGCATTGCATCGCCACAACATTCTAGTAGGATATGAGCTTTTTCAGTAGAGAAACAATACAATATTGCGAGCTAGCGAAAGTGAGAAGCTTAGCGCACAAGTGGGAGTGGAATTGTTACTCGCTACTAAGCGAAAACGACGTGACGCCGATCGCCTCGATCAGCTCCGGCAAACTTGCCCGAGCTCGTATAAATGGCGAGCATGGCCGGAGATTCTAGCTGCCACACAAGCCGGGAGCCAAAGCCCACAGAGCCTGCAGAGTCATATACAAATTGTTCTGCAGTAATTAACTGCACTTTGCCTAGCTAAGTGGTCAGCCATGGACGCGATCAGCAGCCTGATGCTGCAGCAAGGGTGGAGGAAGGGCCCGTGGACTGCGCTGGAGGACAGGCTCCTGACTGATTATGTGCAGCAGCACGGCGAAGGCAGCTGGAACTCCGTGGCCAAGCTCACAGGTACTCTCTTTATTCTATATTATAAAGTTTCTAGATTTTACATAAATTCATGTATGTACCAATGTATTTATTTTGTGTATATGTTTAGATTCATTAGTATATAAATGAATCTAGATAAGGTGAGAAAGTCGAATAGTAATTATTATCGCACTGTCGATCGATCGAGTTTATCATGTTCAGAATGAAGGAAAGCTCTGAACTTTTTTCTTTTTTTGTTCAGAATTGAGATTCAGTGTACGTGCGTCGTGTGCAGGGCTGAGGCGCAGCGGCAAGAGCTGCCGGCTGCGGTGGGTGAACTACCTCCGGCCGGACCTGAAGCGGGGCAAGATCACCCCCGACGAGGAGACCGTCATCCTCCAGCTGCACGCCATGCTCGGCAACAGGTAATGGAGCTATAAGCCATTGCGCACTGTGAAAAGCTGTAGCTATCTCTATCTGCACTGTCTCCTTCATTCTACTGTGCTGGGTGCGGGTGCGCCTAACCATGGCGGTGCCAACGTGTGCAGATGGTCGGCGATCGCGCGGTGCCTGCCGGGGAGGACGGACAACGAGATCAAGAACTACTGGAGGACGCACTTCAAGAAGGCGCGGCCGTCGCGGCGGGCGCGGGCGCAGCTGCTGCACCAGTACCAGCTGCAGCAGCAGCAGCAGCACCGCCAGTATCTCCAGAGCCTCAGCCTGCTTCAGCAGCAGCAGCAGCTGCAGTATCTGCAGCAGCAAGAACAGCAGCAGCAACTGGCGTCGCTGCAGGAGCAGCGGAGACCGCCGGAGGCGGCGGCTGACGAGTCCATGATGGCGCAGGTGATGGCGATGAGCGATCTCCACGCCACGGAGCGCTGCTGCGCGGCTGTCTCCCTGCCCGACGATGACGGCGTGCTCCCCGCCGACGACGACGCGCTCTGGGACAGCCTCTGGAGGCTCGTCGACGGCGACGGCAGCTGCGGCGAAGGCTCGAGCGGCGGCGAGTACTAGCAGCTAGTAGAGCCACTACAGTGCATCAGTGTAGAGAAGGTGCAAGTCTGGAAGAAGAGAGGTACAGTGCAGGATTCAGTCGCGGCAAGGATCGATCGATATTAATGGCGGTGCTTGCTGGTGACAGGATCGTTCTTAGCTTAATATCCCGATGCGAGTAGCTCGCCATAGATCGCGTTTTGCATTTTCACCCATGATCTAGCTAGCCAAGCCACGAGCAAAGTGGCAGCATCATGCATGCGAGTCCGGACTCTGTTTCCTGTCACAAAGTGAGTCCGGGCTCTGTTCCATGTCACAAAAGTTTGCAACACAATCATGTAATTTTGGTATCCAATATACACTTCTTTTACTGAGTTTACCTATCGGATATATTTCACGCACCATATCAGTTCTCAGTTCAGATTTTGCTATCTCTTTGACAGCAGTTCTCAGTGTTCAGGCCCTCCAGCAGCAGCTCTCATCAGTTCTATCTCTGAGAAGAGATGAATAAGGTACTAAAAAGATGACTGACACAAGACTATCAGAAACTAAGCAGGCACAAGTAGTTTGACCAAAAGTATAGACCATGAATTCAGGCCAAAGAGATTGTAACATCTCCCAACAACTGAAGGGAGACGTTTTATGTACAAGATAAGAACAAAATGATGATGACAAACAGATGAACAATGTCAGCATTCCTTTAACCCGTCTCAGTTATGCTGTTTATCGTTGCCTGTCATAGTTTACTCGTGTAAAGCAAACTAGAGTATACCCAAATATTTATAATAAATCTAATCCCATGCCTACTATAAAGAATGGAAAAAGATCTGCTGAAAACAAACTAAAGAATTGGATATCTTCATTTCCCTAACACCTGGCTGGTTATTGCTAGAACTGCATTATGATTAAGCAATATGGCGGGAGGTAGGAAGGTGGCTAGAGAAGTACTTTGGAGGAGTAACAGTTGGAGAAGGATTCAGCATTTCGACAACAGAGGGCAGAATCGTCTGCGAGCGCTGTAGCATGTCAACCATGGATGGTGTCTGGTAAGTATGGATAAGAGTGGTGAGCTCAGTCGAGTCACCACGTGCTGTTGCTCTCTGCCATGAGTGTGAGCTCAGGCCTGACAGCATGTAAGCCCTGCCTGATTCCTCGTACCTCTGCCGGCTCTCCACCCTATCCTGCATCTCCCTTAGTTCTTTGATCAATGCCAAGAACTGACTGTCTGAAGATTGTGCTGCATGGAACTCCAGTATTCTCCGACGGCTTTCAAGGATTGACACTGCCTGAGGGAAAAAACCATCCTCAGCCGCAGATCGAGCAGCAGACATGTCCTCTGTAGTTTGAGCACGATGCCATTCACGCTCAACCTCAGGTGACATTTCGCAGTCAACACAATAAGCAGGACGCTGAATTGTCACTTCTTCACCATTGAGCTGGATATTCTCCATGGTAATTGCATCCAGGTATGTACATGTTGGTTTGATCAGCACAGTCTGTCCCTGTGCAGCCGGGACATGTAGGGTGATTAGAAACCCCCTCTCTTCATCTGCATAGAGGTCACCAATATCAACTGATCCACTACGCTCATTTCTGGCTACTTGACTTGCATAGCTACCTGATTTAATGGAGGTAAGCGAGACACCTTCATCTATACACTTGATGCATAGCCGCATATCCTTGACTACAACGCTGAGGAGGCCACCAATGCATTGAGCAAATGCATCTTGGATTGAACCTTCAGCATCAATAAATGAAAATGTGCCGTTAGAGATCTCAGCGATTGCATGCATGGCAGCCGAATCATGGTCTGTACCAAAACCAAAGGTGTGTATTTGCACATGATGACCTGTTCCAGGAAGGATTGAAGGGGGGACAAACGTACTGTAATTTATCTCAGCCTCATCAGAAGATAGAAATGTATGGGTATCTTGACCATCAGAGAGAAGAATTATGCTGCAAACAGAATTCTTCAGCCGACGATCCTCAACCACTTTAGCACCTTTCTTTAGCCCTTCAGCAATGTTTGTGCCACCACTTGCAACAAGTGAACTAATGGCTTGCAAGGCTTGCTGCCGACCAGTTAAGGTCATCCGGCGAAGGGGAAAGAGCCTCCGGGCTGTAGATGAGAAGGCTATAACAGATAAGCGGTCATTGGGTCCAAGTGTTTGTATGACAAAGCTCATGGCACGTTTAAGAAGTGCAAGTTTTATACCCGACATACTGCCACTGACATCAAGCACAGTCACAAGGTCGAGAGGTGCACGGGAGCTCATCGAGTCCAAGTACTTTGGAGCCTTCAGATGTATTAAGATGGAAAAGACCTGCTGTCTCACTGATTGTTGTATGGCTGGAAATTCTGAATATGTCTTGATCTCAACTGAGCCAGTAACTGCATTGTGTTCACCAGCTGTTTCAGATTGAAGATCTATGTTCTCATCGTCATTGAAAATGCTTGTCTCTGGAGTACGAAAGACAGCAAGTTGCTCTTGAAGGTTTCCACTATATCCACGGGAAAGCCTGCGGACAACAGACATTTGTCCCTCATCCTGGGGCCAATTTACAGGGCTTACTCTAGATCTTCCATAAGCATTGTCTGCAGGTTGAGTACCCTGGAAGGGAATTTCTTTCCACTCAGCACGACATACTGGGCAGATGTAGTTGCCATGGTTGACACTTGAAGAGATACAATGAAAATGGAATTCGTGGGAGCATTCGGCTGTGAACAAGGCTTGCCCTCCTGTCCTGATGCCACCAAGGCAAATGGCACATACCTTCTGAAATGAAGTGAACAGAAAATATTAGTGTGCTTATCAGAACTTGCCTTCTGTGAACGTCAACTAATATAAATTGTGCCTCAATATCAATCCATAAAAACACTAGAAAGAAACATAAAGCAACCTCTGTGCCATACAACTGTATCATGTACGAATTTAAATGTCACACAAGAGCACAAAAGAAAAGGTGAAGACTTCTATACAGCTTGGTGAGAAAGATAAGTGACTCTGAACCACTAGCCAAGGAAGACGAGATTCAAAACAAGAAAGTATACTAAAAGTTTGACAAACAACTTGTCATGGACGAGCTTGTGAACTAGAATTTGCGTATCTTGACAATAGTGCAGGGATGGCTAACAGCCCAACCTGCATATAGCAAGTGCAGGATGATCAACTTGCTTTCATGCTTGATCAACCGATGATGCAAGGATTTGGATATAGACACAGGTAATTTCTGAATTACAAAAATATGCACATACTAAAATGTGTATGCATGTGTCATTTCTGAGTAATAAAATACTTGATGATTACCTGCAGCATAGATGACAAAAGACCAGATTATAATATGAAGGAGGTTATTTCCTTATACTGTGTGTAATGTCGTTCTAAAAACATATGTACCTTTGTCAAAAAAGTAAATATTCTTTACAAGTCAATGTGACCCATCAAGTTGTATTTTCAACAACCGTTGAGACCAAGTCAAACAAGATAATCTACCAACCAATCAAAACACATGTTTCAGTTCGCGATGGGCTTAAGCAATACTTTCCCTTTGCTTGTACCACCCTAAGCCAACAAAGATTGCAGTTTAATAGAACAATAGGTACCCATTCATGTTGATAATTTTACCATAAGTTTTTTTATCATTCTTGAAATAATACATTAAATTACCGCATGTTCTAATATAAAAGCTTGATATCTCTGGGTACTAAGTATCTATACTAAAATTTTACACTAAAAAATTTAGTGCATGAAGGTGCTTTTCAAGGAACATAAAATTTTCTTTTACCATCCTTGGTAACTACGAGAAGGTACCATGTTTTTACGTAAAACTTGGTAACTGTAGGTACTATTATGTGCCAAATTTTTCGGTAAAAAGTTTTAGTACCTTCAGGTACTTAGTAAAAACCGTAAAATTTCACATATGTCAAAGATCGTGAGGCAATTAAACGGTTCAAGCAAAACTTCAAAAGAATCGAGTATACATACAGCATTTGAAACAATATTAACATGAAAGATTAGTTTGCGTCCAATAACACTTGATTTTTAACAAAGTCAGATAAAATCGTTGCCCATGTGCAATTTTCGAATGGAACAAACTAGCAAGCAAAGTATTTCAAAGAAGACCCAAAGTATTTCACAGCTGCCCTTCTTGCATGTTAAGGCTCATCGCAAGAGAAACGAAAAAAAATCTAAATATTTCCAGAGAGGAGTGAAAAGCAAAGAGATATTATGTCCTTTTAGGCAGGAGATGACTCCCAGAAAAAAAGAATGATCTCTCGCTATGCACTCCAAAACAACTTTTTCGAGACGAAACCAAAACTGATGAACTTTGCCACACCCCTAAGAGGATTTTTTTACCAACATCGAACCGATATAATCGCAATGTTTTCTTCGACAGTACAATCGCTAAAAAAACCCCAATCTACCACACCATCCTGCATTATAGCGCACACAGGAAACCAGAGCAATCGCAACATTCGCAATCAAACATGAGCCGGAAAGACAGAACGAAGAACAAAACCTGACCTTCGAGCCCCGGCTCCCAGAGGTCGAGACCCGCCGCACGGACACAGCATGCGGCGGTGGAGGCGGAGGCGTCTCCACCGCTCCATCCTCGCCGCCGGCCCTCTGGCGCGCCGGGAAGCGAATGCAGAGCATGGTGGCGAGCGCGCGCTTGGCGCGGTCCCACGCCGGCGCCATTGCTCAACGATCCTCAAGAAAAAAGGCGGCTCCTTTGGCACCGAGCCCTCGCTAGCGCCACCGCTCGACGGAGAGAATCAGGACTGGATCAGAATGGCAGGATTTGGGGGACGAACCGGTCTCCCCATCGCGGCGACTGAGGACGGGACGCGTGCGTGTGGGGGTTTTGTTCGAGCGACGCGAGGAGAGCAAGCGAGAGACGAACGGAGGGAAGGAGGGGGCAGGGATTTATGGGCGATAAACTTCCTATTATACCCCTTGTTTGACCAATGGAGTATGGCGTGAGAGTGTTATGTACTTATATTACGGCCCCACGCTTTTATAACTATGCAGATTTTTAAAATAAATCTTAAGTTAAGAATGAATATTTAAAATGTACATTTAATACCAAAGATTAAGCTTTAATTTTTTTACATATATATAGCCAAAATTCAAACTCCAAAACTTAATTTTGAAATTATTTTTAAGACTTTTGTCGCCATGGGTTTTTTTGGGTGTTTATGTTACTAACAACACAAATGTAAAGTTTTCATCATAAATCAATTTTTAACTTTTGGCATATTAATGCTGAATTATTAGCAATTGACTAAATGGGTGAGCATTTGGCTTTTTAGGAAAAAATCAAATGATTTATAAATAAAAAATATTTTATAAATAAATTTTTATATACATATTTTTAGTGATCAAAAGGTAAAAACTGAAAGTAAATTATGATAAAAAAACTCTAAAATTGACTCTAATTTTTATAAGATAAAAAATTTAAAATTTTAATTTATAAATGTAACCAGAAATGAAAAAAAAATAGGGTTATAACTGACGGGCCTTTGTGTGTAAATTGTTTGGAAGTTGACATTGGAGCATGAGTTGTGTTCATTTCTTGAGGATAGATACATGTATCCGAACAGCCAAAATCCGTCATCTTCTATATCTTGGGGATGTCATGACGTCCTAGTAATCTGGTTTTACATTGTTCGTATTTGTCTATATGAACTGTGTTAAAAAAAAAGAAAAAACTGGTTCTTATACGTAGTTGGGGTGAAATAGTAAAGTGAACACTGCTACTGCTATTACACATTCTTTAGTATGCTGAGACTTTTAAGCCTGGGAAACGGGATCACAGGAAGATGGCAGTTGACCGGTTTAATTATGTCCGGCTGTCCTTGGCCTTCGTCGGAACAGTAGTTATCTGCGCCGGCACGACAAGTTCCCGTAGACCCGGTGCTGCTACAGATCGATCGATGCGTTCACGTCTTGGCTCGAAAATTCAGCAGAATGTAGTAGCAAAACTCCCGTCTCCTCTCCTCTCGCCGTACGGTGATCGACGCACGTACATATCGATGTCGATGTCGCCGTCGCCGTCGCTGCTTCGCCTCCGATCCCGTTGCGTTCATCCCCACCGCACCGCAAATATACCGTCACCGCCTCACGAACAGAAAACGCGTGCGTCGGATTTGGTTCGCGGCCGCGCCGCCGCCGTTTCATACGCCCCGCTATGTCACCGCCGCTTTGCCCGACACGCTGGCTGAAGTGATCTCTCTCCGTACTCGCGCGAGCACGTGGTCACGACGGTGAATCCAACGATTTATTGCGTGCGTCTCAGCGTCTGCGTGCATCTACCGCATGCATGCCACTGTTTGATGATAGAGTAAGATTATAGTACTCTCTTAGGGCCTTTTTGTTTCTCCAGGATTTTTTTATTTTGTGTCACATCAATTGTTTGGATACTAGTTAGAAGTATTAAATATAGACTATTAATAAAACTTAACCCATACTCTGGACTATTTCACGAGACAAATCTATTGAGTCTAATTAGTCCATAATTAACGAATGTGGTGCTACAGTAAACATTTGTTAATTATGGCTTAATTAGGCTTTAAAAATTTGTCTAATGAAATACTCCCTCCGTTTTATAATGTAAGATGTTTGACTTTTTTGCTTGAAAAGTTTGATCATTCGTCTTATTAAAAAATTATGGAAATAACATTTATTTTGCTCGTGACTTACTTTATTATCAAAAGAACTTTAATTACGACTTGTTATTTTTATATTAGTACTATATTTTTTGAATAAGATGAATGGTCAAACGTTATAACTAAAAAAAGTCAAACATCTTATATTTGAAAACGGAGGTAGTAGTCTTTATTTATACAATTAGTTTTGTTATTAGTATATATTTAATACTCCTATTTAACCTCCAAACATCCGATATGAAATGGATAAAAAAAAGTTCAAGCATCCAAACAGCCACTTGGTATTCTAATACGGGCTGATGATAGTTGACTTTCTTCACTCGTTTAATTGTTTATGTTACTAAAAATATACGTAAATATGTAAAATTTAAGTTATAATTAAAATAATATGATAATAAATTCTATCAAAACAAAATAAATAATAATTATATAATATTTTTAATAAAACTAAAAGTTAACATTAATGATGCCGTCTATCTCTGGAGTCGTAATACACTAAACCAGGTTATTGGTCGTCGTTAATTATCATATAGCACTAGTATAGTGGACGCTAGCTCCTATGTTCAAACCACGCGGCTATGACGAAAACGTGATACATATTAATTGATTCTCTGATTAGATGTTTACCGTGATCCGGTCAAGGTTTGGGTGTGTGTAGAACTGAAGAGCTGTGGTCTGTGGAAGGCTGAAAAGGCGTAGAGTTGGACTTGACAAACAAGAGCACAGTACAGGCCCTGCACCGCCCCGGTTGAAAGTTCAGCTACACTGCTACAGTAACGTCAGCAGTTACGAATCAACGTTCAACGGAGACGATCGAGCACCTGGAGAGACGGGTGTCAGAGCAACATGATGTGCGTTCTACTCTTACCCATCTAAACTTTATGTTCTTTGACAAGAATTTTCAGTGCGCTGCGTATGAGATTCAGAGGCCAGTTCGTTTAGCACGTAGATCAATCAACATGGACATATATAGTTATTTATCACTGAAAATGCATGTCAATCTTCTTTCAGCAGCAGCAAAATGCTGACAGTGTAGGAACTGCCACTCTCTTTGGAATCCAACAAGTGCTAAACAGCTCAGAAATCTCATGCCTCCAGGCTGAAACTGAAATAACTCAAAAGAACTGTACACCTTCCAGATGCTAGGTGGCCATTTCGACCGAGTTTAAAGAAGAAGCTAGCTTAATTAGCCTGGTTCAAACACGGCGGCTCAAAGCAGCAGAAAGAATAGGGTGCCCTTGCTGACAAAACCGCGCAAAACCACATGTTTTACGGCGCGCGCGCGCGGTTGGTGTGGATCAGTGGATGTTTTCAGTGTGTTTTGAACGATCGCGGGCGTGGATTGTTCATACTTCGCTCGATCGCCAGGTTGGGTTGTTGGTTAATTGGGGAGTCAACCATTGGACTACTGAAGAGTGAGACGTGGAATTTGGTGGCGTGGGGGGTTGGTCTCGTTCACCCGGAGAACGTTCGTTCAGTCGCCGACGGCCCGACGCCCATATGCCAGCCGGTTTGACTACCAATCTACCATGGCACGGCATGTTTCGGCTAATTAAGCTTCTCCATGTTTCTCATCATGGGCATGCTTGATAGTTGATACTAGTCGTGTGTTGCTCTGTTCGAGAGCTAGCTGCACTTTTCAGGGCACTTCGTTAAGGAAGGCTGAAATTTGAGACGATGCTTTGGTACGCTATACGGTGTTCTAAATCAACTTTCCGTTTCATAATTTTTAGACAACGATACGGCATCTTAAATCAACCTATAACTGTGATATCCTATTAAAGGGCGCTTTTATTAACCGTGTGATTCGACGGCCGTGCCATTCTGAAACGTAGAATTGTCCGCCCTGCCGCCAGTTCCACCACCGGCAGAGCCAACAATGGCACTCGACGAGGAGTTGCCATCGATCCCTGCGTGGTACAGCAACGCCCAGACGTGCGTGATGAACTCGCCGCCGTCGCCGAGCCCCTTCTCGTGGGCGCTAACGCTCCCGGATGCCGCGAGCGCTATCAGCATCTCCGACCAGAACTCCTTCAGCTCCGTCCAATCCACCCAGCCGCGCACCTTTAAGAGCCGCTGCGCGAGCAGTTTGCCCTTGCTGATCATTTTGTCACCGTCGCTGCCTCCGCCGCCGGTGTTGGTATTGTCGGCGGCGGCGGCCTCTTTGACCAATGTCTTGCAGGTGTAGCTCACCGTGTTATTGCCGACCGACCCCAGCATCTTGGGCTTGTAGAACAACAGGTAGGCGCAGTACTTGGACAGAGCGGCGGCCACCTCGTAGCTCTCCTGAAGCCGCCGGAACTCCTCGCGCTGGCGCTCGCTCTCGCCGAGTTTGATCGGAGCCCCCCTCTCAAGGCAGCACGTCGCGACGTGCCACACGACGACGGTCTCGATCGCCGTCGGCGGGTGGCAATGCGCCCTCAGCATGCTTGCTGCTCGGGGCAGCGGCTGGCCCTTCGCCAGCTCGCTCCTGTTCCTCATGAGCGCCTCGCAGATCGCCGTCTTCACCGCGCCCGGAACTCTGAGGCTCTTGCCTTTCATGATGCGGTACTTGTCGTCGTCGTTGAGCAGGACGAACGATCTCGCGTTGTGGTACAGCTGCACGACGCACCTCGAGATGCGCCCTCTCTTCGTGCCATTGACGAGGTCGAACTGCCCCAGGGAGTTGCCGATTGGCTCGGCGATATTGCCGTGGCACACGAGCCGTATGATACGGTCAAGGAGGTAGCATCGGCCGTACCGGTTCCGGACGTATTCAGAGACAACCATAACCTGAAAACTCAGAGTTCAGGGGGAAACAAAATACAAGAATGCAATGCTGTAAACTAAAGTTGAGATCACTTCATCTTAAGATCACTATAAATTAAACCACGGTTGATAAATCTAACATCTCACGTTGTTTTTAAACTCTTGGTCAGTCAACTCAAACTGCAATAGGAGTATATATATACTTGCCTTGATACTATGTGATCGACTGATCAGCTTATCTTCACTAACAGTTTAATGATGACAATTAATTAGGAGTAGTTTTTAATATTGCCATCAATACGTAACAACGTGACAGCTTGTGAAAGAGCCTTTTCAGATTAAAGAACACCTCTCACAACAGTCACACTTGTAAAATCTAAAGTCAAGCATGCGGCCGATAACAATTTAGAATGCAGGTAGCCAACCAAGCAAAGCTGCCGTACTGTTATTTTACATTTTTTTTTTTGAAAATAGGAATCTTTTGGCCACATATAAACAAACTTTCATAGTGCATGAATATATTTCTATTGAAATTTGAGCAAATCCATTTCCGAAGAAGTCTTGGAAGCTTGCCAGGAGTTAATTACCTTGGTCCAGTTAGAAGAGATATGCATGGAGAACTCGCAGATGTCCATGGCCGTGACCATGCTGACGATGCCAAAAGTGATGGACAAATCCACGTTCTTGCCGTTGACCAAGTTGGGCGTGCTCCCGCGAGGAACCCGGTAGTGCAGGATCGCGGACACCATGATCCACAGCGACGCGCCGAGCGTCGCCAAGAACAGCACGACGCTGACGACCGGGAAGCCGCAGCTGAACAAGATGGGGTACTTGGTGAAGCTGATGTCTCTCGCGAAGCCGAGCTCCGCGCGGACAACTCGGAACGTCCGCTCCGCGTCGATGCCGCTCGTGATGAGGCCGTCGAAGACGAGCTCCCGCGATTTGGCCAGCTCCTCCGTCGACGCATCAACGCCGGCGAACTTCCGCCTCAGCAGCTTGCACAGCGCGAAGGACAGGCAGACGTCCTTCAGCCTGTCCCCGTATTTTTTGCACTCGAGCAGATCTCCCTTGCATGTCCACACCTTGGCGACGGTGACCGTGTCGGCCTCCGGCTCCAACTTTGCCTCGTAGATCGCCGGGATTACTTTGTCCTCCAACTTGGAGTCGCCGACGATGAGGTAGTTGTAGTTATTCATGGGGAAGCCATGCTGGCCAGCTTCAATGTCTGTCTCTGCCCAGCTCTCCGGTGGCAGCTCGTGCTCGTGCTTCATGTAGTCGGCGACCAGGCCGGTGTTCCCGTCGCCGTACCTTCCGTGGGCGATCTTGAACCGGACGATCCGCTCCAAGAACTTGGCGACCATCAGCGCCCAGAGCGCCCAGAGCGGGTACCGGAACTGCGAGGCATGGGAATAGTACCGGACGTACAGCCCGAGCAAAACGATGTTGCTGCAGCGCGTGAACTCGTGGACGGCGAGGTCGGAGAGGCGTGCCGAGACGCCGTAGCCGGAGATGGTGTAGACGCCCTCGTACCCGGCGAGGAGGAGGATGCCCCAGAGGAGGTAGAGGTCGTTGCGGAAGGGCATGGAGAGCAGCATGGCGAACATGCCGACGAGGAAGCGGGTGACCGGCTGCGTGGCGGCGAAGAGGAAGCCCTTGATGAGGTGGCTGGAGCTCCACAGCCGGTGCCGCGACGCCGTCAGGAAGTAGGCCAGCGCCAGCGCTACCGCCACGAAGCATGCCTTCGTCTCCACGATGATTCGCAGCGCCTCCACCGACACCAGCCCGTCCGCATTGTTGCAGTGACGGTACTTGAGCGGCGGCGGCGGCGGGGACGCCGCCATCGCTGCCGGAGTGGATGCCATTGCTGCGAAAGGTTCAGCTCCCGACCGAGAAAATGTGTATTCTAAAAGCGACTGTCAGTCTGGTTCAGTGGTGTATGTGTACACAGAAGTACAGAACACACTGACAGAATGACCCAGCGCATTGTTTAGTTAACTGCTCCATCTAGCTAATTATCTATCCATTATCTTAAAAAAGTCTAGCTAATTAGCTATATTAATTATGGATGCAAGTCAACTAAGCATAGTATAGTCAATTTGTATACAATCTCGTGTCGTTCGCGCTCTGACATGCATGCTGGTCATTTTAACTTAAGAGCATCGATGCTAACTAGAAGCTTCTGCCAACTAATTGATGAGATATTCTAAAGAACTCTTCGCTTGGTCTTAATTTCTAACGTTTTTGTCAGTCTTTTTTCATCTAAATTAATTATAGCAACAAAAAATATACTAGTGACCATGCATAATGTGTGTTAGTACAATTGTCTCGCACTCTCGCATGTCATATTCCTGCATTCTTCTCAAGACAATTAACTTGTTATCAAGCCATGCAGAGGTTTCGAGTCTACTGTCATGCAAAAATTCGTCAAATCTAGATGTAGGTTTACTAATAGATTACCTTACAAATAATGTATCTCCTTATAGTTGGTGTCGTCTACCTTGTTTTTCCTTGTCTGTCAAGACTTCGTAATCGTCTTAGGAGTTAGTTGCAAAATTTTGATTCAAAACTTTGTAACAAGTGGTTATAGCTTTATAGGCTTATAGCTTCTGATAAAGTAAAGACCGAATGCTATCATCCGTTATCTTAGAAAAACACGCACACATTAAGTTGTGATAAAGTAAAGACCGAATGCCATGAAAGGTGATAAATGGTTAAGTTGGATACCATCTTGCATGTTTTGGTTACTGCTTCCTACGTCCCAAAATAAACAATTTTTAACTTTTAGATACAATGTTTAACTATTTATCTTATTTTAAAAATATTTATAATTAATATTTTTATTTTTATTAGATGATAAAACAATGAACAATATTTTACCTATGACTATTTTTTAATTTTTTAATAAAAAGAATGACCAAAACATTAAAAAATAGTTTTTTTAAGCACCGAAAACCAAAAAATTGCGCATCTCACGAGAATTACTCATGTCCAGTGGCAGCTGCGCCACTGCAGCCACCTCCATCCAGCCAGCCCATCACTCTTCTCAGCCCACCTGCTGATCTGCCACTCCTAGATGGATTTGCTCGGCTTTCTTCCTTCACCAACTTTTGGGCTATCAAGAATTAGGCGCCGTTTAGTTTTCAAATTTTTTTTAAAAAACATCACATTAAATTTTAGATATCTAAATAGAACATTAAATATACATGAACATTAAAACTAAGTCACAGGAAAAATCGTGAGACGAATCTTTTAATCCTAATTAGTACGTGATTAGTCATAAGTACTACAGTAAACTGTATGTGCTAATGATAAATTAATTAGGCTCAAAAGATTTGTCACGCGGTTTCTTTAAGGAGTCTATAATTTATTTTATAATTAGACTGTGTTTAATATTTTAAATATGTGTCCGTATATCCGATACGATGTTTTTTAAAAATAATTTACGAACTGAACGAGGCCGTGGAACATATTTCTATCCGACGAATGTGTTTCACCAACCATTCCATGAGTGATGCTATTTAAACCTCATCTTATTTAAAGACTTAAACACGTTTACCGCAACCTAAGTGCACTTATGTTTGATCGTCCAGCAGTGACACGATAGTTTGGTGTCCCGAAGCGACACGTGTCGTGTCAGATCAAATAACTGATGGGACACAAACAAAGTCTGTATGGCGGCTTGACGTTGGTGACGTCTTGACAACTTTAGTGATATCACGGGCTGCTAGACGAGTCCTCCCTCCATTCCAGAAAGAATGATTTCTGGATTTACATCTTTGACGGTGGAAGGACACTCCCGTGGTCGCTTGGCGGCTCAGCGACGGATGGTTTATGTCGACGGACGAACATTTTGTTACTGGCCGCTTTCAGAAATATACGACAATCCGGTTCATACACGCAAAAAAAGAACAGAAAATGGACGAAACTGTAAGATTATAGTCATGATTAATATTTTGTGATGAATAGTTGGCTTGTAAATTGATAGAATTTGGTTTGAAACGGTTATGGTGTTGGTGTGAGTGTGTGTGACTAATGTGGGTCAGGTTACGATATCTGTACCCGAATACGGTTGGTTTGTCTCTGTATGTGCAGGAGACTTGAGGTCAACTGAGATTTGGATAGCGAGGACCATGACTAGGTTCAGGGAGAAACTGAGGTCTGGATGTTCAGGATGCCATGTGACATGGTTGGACTAGAGTCATAATTCTCGGATGTCAATATCAGTCAACGGCGGTGTGATCGTGACTAAGCTCAGTGAGGAGCTGAGGTCCGGACGATCGAGGATGTCGGATGACGATGTTGAATACGAGGTGACACATGGTGGAGGAACACCGTGTGGGGAAGTAATCGTAACGGGCTTCACATGTTGTATGTGTAAGCGCCGGAAAATCACAAAGTAAGTTGGATCAAAATTGGAGGAGAAAAAGAAAAGACGATTTGCTACCGTACTCGGTTCGGACACTGTAGCAGCGTCGGATAGCGTAGCGCCATGATATTGTAGCACTCGGATTACTGTAGTGTCGCGGCACTGTAGCTCTCGTGGTTACTGTAGTGCTTGCGTGTGATTTTGGAACTTGGACTCTGGATCCTATTCTTATTTAGAGATATATTTTTCGATATAAATAGAGACCGAGGGTATATCCTCGGTATGCTTTTTGTGAGATTTAAAATTAGAAAATTAGAGTTGAATAGTTGTTGATTCTGGGTCGACAATTTCGAGAGGAGCGCTGTTGGTGCGCTTTGTAAATTCTAGTTGATGCAATAAAGTCAAGTTTATTTGATCTATGTCTTCGGCTTTCATTTACTAGTGATTTTCTGGATTCTGACGATCTAATCGGCGCTGGTGACTTTCTGGATTCCGACGATCTGATCAGCGGCACAGGAGCGTCGCGATCAAGGTAGCGGTGGCATAGGAGCGAGACGATCAAGATATTCCTCGACAGAGGTAATCTTTTATTCCGCGAAAGATTTTTAGGTTTTGGTTTTCTCTACCATTCACCCCCCCTCTAGTAGGTCTGTTTAACTCTGTTTCGATCCTACAAGTGGTATCAGAGCCTCGTTTACTTCTTTTTGGATTTTTATTCGATCTTCAGTTTCCATGGCTAATAAATTTTCAACTAAGCTACATGTGTTCGATGGTACTGATTTTCCCTATTGGTGCAAAAAGATGAAAGCTTATATTATGGCTGAGGATTATGATATTTGGTTAAAAGTTGATAAACCCTATGAAATTCTTGATCAGATTAATACTGCTGCTCGAAAAACTGAATTTGAAAATAATTGCAAAGCTCGCAATATTTTACTAAATGGAATATCTCGTTCTGATTTCGATCGTGTTTCTCATCTTGAAACCGCAAATGAGATTTGGACAGCCCTAAACAATTTTCATCAAGGGACTTCCAATATCAAGGAACTTCGTAAAGATGTTTTTAAAAAAGATTACATGAAATTTGAGATAAAATCTGGAGAGTCCTTGGATGATTACCTTGCTCATTTCAATAAAGTTTTAAGCAATCTTCGATCTGTTGATGCTTCTTTTGAAACGAACTATTCTCAATCTGAAGTTTCTCGACACTTTTTGAATGGTCTTGATATGTCTACTTGGGAGATGAAAGTTACATCTATTCAGGAGTCTATGGACATGGCTGCTTTGACTTTAGATTCGCTTTACACTAAACTCAAAACTCATGAGATGAATATTCTATCCCGTAAAGTTGAGTCTAAGTCTAATGCTTTGGGTTCTCCTGCATCCTCTTTCGATAATGGCTCTTCTTCATCGGCACTTAATGCTTTTTCTGCTTTTAACGCCATGTCCGATGATTAACTCGAGCAACTCGAGGAGGAGGACTTGGCTGCGCTTATTAACAAGTTGTCTCGAGCTATGAATAATATCAGGTTCAAGAAAAGAGGAGGTTGAGTTCGTTGCTTTGCATGTGGAGGGCTAGATCACATCCGATCTCATTGTCCCAAGCTAGGGAGAGCGAAGAAGGACGACAATGGATGATGAGCCGAGGAGTTCATTCAGAAGAAGGAGGTCAAAGGAATCTCTCAAGGAGATGTTGGATCAAGTCTGCGCCGCCTTTGAGCCACTAAGCGATGTAGATGGACATAGTGAAGAAGATGAAAATAAAGGAAGGCACATCTCTGGTGTTTGCCTCATATCGCGTGATGAATCAGATTCAGAGGGTGAGGACAATGAGGTAAGTTCTCTTGAACAAACTATTCTTATTTTAAGTGCAAAAAATAAAAAATGTGAGAAGATGTATAAGAAACAAGAGTTTGTAATTGAATCTCTTAATGCTGAAATTGCTAGATTAAAATCTCTTATTCCTAATGACGATGATTGCAAAAATTGTGAGGTTTTGATGCATGAAATTTCAAAAATTAGAGATATTAATATTTCACATGATCTGAAAACTAAATCTTCTTTTGCTCTTGGTTTTGCCCTGCTTACACGCACTTGTGATGAGTTGTTTTTAACTAAAAAGATGTTGAAGAAATATCGAATTGCTTTTTATGCTAGTTTGATGTTTAACATGCTTTGTGCTAAAAAGTTAAAACAACATCGTGATATTTTAGATTGCTCGACATGCACATCAAACAAGATGAAGCTAAAATATGCTTTAGCTCATGTTGAGTACATGGAAGAAATTGTGAAAACTAATGAAGTGCTTTCTTGCCCCAAATGTTATAATAGCAAAAATGTCAAGGTTGATTGCAAAAATTGTGCTAATCTTGAAAAAGTTGTTTCTTATTTGAAAAGTTCTTTGAAAAGATTTTCTAATGGTAAGAAACAACTTAACATGATTTTGGATCAATCAAAAGTGACTAGTTGCAATAGGGGTGATGGTTTCAAAACTTTGACAAAACCAAGTAATGAAAAACAGTTTTCAAGTCTGCTGGTTTTATGTTCTCTCCTTCTGAAACACTGAAAGAAACAAAAACAAAAAGTTCAAAACCATCTATTTCTAAAGAAAAATATAATTGCTCTTTTTATGAAAAAGATGGACACTTGGTTGGTTTTTGTTTTAGACTTGCTCGAAAACAGAAAAAGGATAGAGAAATTGCTTTTGCAAAATCAAAGTGGCAAAAATCGAGTTTTTCTTCTCGGAGAACGGTCAGACCGACTTTGTACCAGCGATCAGACCGACTATCGGTTAGACCAAACCCACAGCCAGACCGGCTTCAGGCAGTTTCTTCCAACCGAAAACATGTTGAATTTTCTACTGGTTTTGTTTCTGTTGGTTCTGGTCGTGTGTCTCAGTACTGGGTTCCTAAGTTTTTATTGTCTAACCCAAGTACTTAGACTTCGATATCTGCTTTTGTTGTAGGCTTTTCAATTGCCTATTTTCATGGAGAATTTTGAGTTATGCGTCCTTTTGGCATCAATTTATGGGGAGTTTTGGCTCTTTGTTGTGTTTATTTTTTTTTCTTTTTTTGTTTTTGCATGGTGTGATATTAAAAAACAAAAAAAATAAAATTTAAAAGAGAGCTTTGTTCTATGCTTTGAGTATATTCTTGTGCTTGCTAGCAATACTTGTTAGGTTTTGTGGCTACTAGTTTAGCTTATATGTATTTTAGTTTTGATATGAGTAATTGCTTTTACATTTAAGTGATATGATACATGACATATAATTCTTTTACTTGAATTAAGTAAATATGCAATGTTGATACTAGCACTAATTTGGATGATTGGCGTTCATATATATGCTTGATGATTTTTGCATTCCTCGTATGCTGTTTTAATGACTCAAGTGGTGAAAAAAAAGAAAAAAGAAAAGAAAAAAAATGAATACCGAATCCTTGGACAGTCTTGACGACAAGGATATATTCGATGTGAAAAAATAATAGGTGCTGAATCCTTGGAAACAGTTTTTACGACAAGGACGTACCCGAAATATGTTTGTCTTGAGATTGAGCACGTCAATTTGAGAAAGAATATTTTAATCTTCTGGTCTATATGTGATTGTCATTCTTTCCTTGTTAGGCTAGTAGATATGTTGCATTATAAATCATTGAAATCATGAATCTTTAATGTTGATTTAATCTTAATTGTACTAGATGTGATTCATGTTTAAACTTGAATGCATGATTGATAGCTAACTAGTCATTTTATCTAACTTGTTATTGCAATACATGCTTTTGAATAACTTTGGGTATATTGCAAATGCTCTCAGAAAAAAAGTTCAAGATTAAATTGTGACAAGTTTTAAATATTGCATGACATATACGCTTTCATGTTTCATATTTTTCCTTTTGAAATTCTTGATGAATCATTGTCAAAGAGGGAGAAATATACAAAATACATCTCGAAAGGGGGAGAAACAAAATTTTGCTTCGATTTTGAAAACAGTCGATTTTGTGTTTTTTGTCTTTATTTTTAAAAAACAAATATGCATTTTGGAGTTGTATTTTAGAGTTATTGCCAATGTGTTCACCAAGGGGGAGATTGTAAGATCATAGTCATGATTAA